>NC_143132.1:75072500-75697500 GCF_059928025.1 Delphinapterus leucas
ATACATGTAAAGTTTGGATCAGGTCTAACAACGGAAGAACAAGAGATTAGGTACCACGTATACTTTTATCTACACCAGCTCAGAACGACTGTCACCAGTTAGTGAAAAAGAGAGCCCAGGAAATGGTTATCTTAACTGGTCAACATCAGAATATGTTGTAATGCTCTATTTAGTATTATTAAATTAAATGCTTTTATATGCATTATCTCACTTCAACAGAGCAACCTCATGGGGGAGTTAGAACAGACATCCTCATCATCTCAGTATAACAGATGAGAAATCTGAGACTCAGAGAGGTTTAGTGGCCTGAACTAGGTCACACAGATGGAAGTGATAGAGGAAGAAGTGCATCTCTGACTATAGGCTTAGTTGTCTTTCTACTCTGCATAATGTTCCTCAAGGTTACTATAATAATAAGGTTGAACCAGTTTTGACTGTGATCAGGAAATATGTATTATACTATGACAGCATAGCTAAATAATAATTGTAGAGCAGCAGAAGAATATCATGCAAGACTTGTAGCTCCACAATTCTAAATAAGCTACTGGGCAGAGGAGCAAGGTTTGGGAAGGGCATTGGGTTGAATGCCAAGAGTTTGTCACTAATTCACTGTGTGGCTTTGAGCAAATGGCTTCTCCTTTATGGTCTTCAGTTTCCTAACTGTTAAAAAGAGGAAGAGATCTCTATAAACACCTTGCTAGTTCTAAGTTTCTATGATTACTGCATTCCCCTCCACCCCATTTTGGGGGGGGAGCTTTGGTGGTACTTTGAATGGACTCAGAGTGCAGCATCACCATGATCTGGGTGCTTCTTAGAAATGCAGAATCTCAGATCACATCTCATCCTTATTGAATCAGAACCTTCGCATTCGCAAGACCACAAGGCTGTCTGTATGAACATTAAAGTTTGAGAAGCACTGCTGTAGTATTTACATTCTGTTAAGCTCTTTGGTCTGAGCATCTACGTAGAAGGCACAGAGAAAGTGTTTAGCATTCCCAACAGCAAAATAACTCATAGAGTGTCGTTGCTCTGTGTAATCAAAGAAACACATCTCTGAGTTTTCAATTAAAGGGCGTTATAACTGTGGAGCTATTTTTGAGAGTTCAACACCTTTTCACTCACATTAAAACAAATTCTGCAGCTTCCCAGCACTGAATAGGAGGAGGAAAAGTAGGCCCAGTATTCCTTATCAGTAAAACTGTTCCCCTGTAATGAGCCCTCCGCCTCACATCCATGGAGCCAAGAGTTGGGGAGAGACAGAGTTGAGAGAGTGCTAATCCTGAAACTACTTGAATGGAAAAATGACTGAAATTAAATACCCCAATTACCATCAGGGAAATATTTAATTCAATAAATGATCATGCTTATTGGTTTTGCACCTGAAAACCCTCCCCCTCTCCAGTTATTTTGAGAAAGATGGTGATGTTACGTAATAAGGGAGGCATATGTTGATCCCACAAGTGAGAAAGTGAACATGGAATAGTCTTTTTTTTGAATGGGTAAGAAATGAGTTTCATTTTTATTATTAGTAACTGAATAGGCTGTGATCTCTCCCTATAGGAGGTTAATATGTGGGCCAAATACTATCGATGTTGAAATCACACCCATCTGGAAACTGCTCATCAAGGAGGTAATCAGTATTTTCTCTTGATGCTGGCTAGAAAATAAAAAGGTTAGATTTTAGTCAAATGATCAAGAATGCTACTTGTTAATAGTAACTGTAATTTGGGCTATTTTAAAAGAATGCAAAGCATATTCATATCTCTATTGTTTCTTGTGGTCCATTTTTGCACACACATTTCCTGTTACAGCATAAGATATGATGCTCGTGTGTCTATTTATCCTTTAATGACTAGATGAACACAGGGTTTCCTTTCTTTCTTTCTTAATCCTATACTTTTTATCCCGTCTCATCTTTGTGAAACTAAAATAATAATTAAAACTTAAACAACTCAATCCCTTTCTTATGGGCAACATATACAATTGCCTTACAAAACTGTAGGAAGAAAACATCTGTTCAGCCTTATTAGTTCTACTGATCTCAATGTGTGTGTGGGAGGGAAAGAAAGATTTGACCATAATTTACTACATTGAATTTTTTCTGTTTGACTCTATCACTGGGCTCATTTTTCATTTTACCGTGATTATTATGATACTACAACCTTACAGCTGTACTCTGGGTCCTCTCCTGCATGGTACCTCCACTCCTCCTTGACTTAAAAAAGACTTACTAAACTCCAGCTACTTTCTCAATATTTCTAGCAAGTTTTAAGTCATGAAACAGAGCAGAAGAAACTGATAAGAAACGTTTCTGTGTGCTTGTTCCCTAACCAGAGGCAAAGATAACTTCCTATTTTAGAAAGATGGAAATCAACTAGAGGGAATTTGAGTAAGGGCACAAAGTGTTTTTATCCCAGGCAGGATTACAACTGTTGGAGTTAATCTCTGCTTTCTCCCATAGTGTTCTAGATGCTCAATTATCTAGATTATTCCTTTCAGCTTGGCTCTCTATTTATGAGAAAATTTAGTCTTCAACTCGTACATTAATCTAAAGTACTTTAATGGCTTCAGATATGGCAATGTTGTGTCATAGAGAAGAACAACTAGAAAGCATTTTAACTTTGTAAACCTGACTAGTAGGTCAGGTTCCGAAGGCCACTCAATGTAAACTGGACATGATAATATCTACTCCTCACACAACTGTTGTGATGGTCTACATGGTGATACATGAGACAATACTTTGTAAATTATAAGGTGCAGTAGTGATTAAAAGTAAGGGCACTGGGGCCAGATTGCCTGGGTTCAAGTCCTGGTCTGTAACAGTTGTGGCTCTGTGACCTTGGGCAAGTTTCTCAAGATATAAGGCCCAGTTTCTTCATCTTTACAATGGAGATAACTAATAACTTCTGGATAATAAGATAATTATGGGAATTAAATGAGTAAATTCAGGTGAAGTTGCTTAGTGCAGTATCTGGCACATGGTAATTGCTGCATAAATATAATAAGAATATTGGGTGGGACGATTTGTCATGGAGACGATTATGATAACAAACAAGTCAATGAATAGCTATGTGTGAAACCTAAATATCTCCCTTGTCTTCCTGTTTTTATGCTGCCAACAGGTTTTAAATCCATTTTACATATTTCAGCTCTTCAGTGTCTGTCTGTGGTTTAGCGAAGACTATAAGGAGTATGCTTTTGCTATCGTAATCATGTCGATCATTTCCATTGCTTTGACCGTATATGATCTCAGAGAGGTGAGTTTTTCCACCAATCATATGGTCTGAGAAAGAGAGTTGAGACTTTGTTGAAATTTTGTTTGAAAAGCGTATAATTGGAAAATAGTCATTGCCCACTCCATAACAAATGAGACCACGTTTGTAAATATCTAGCACAATAGCTGATGCTCAACAAATTCTAGTTCTTTCCTTTCCTTCCCATCCCAATCCCTAACCTTTCAAGTTATTTTTTTCCCTCTCTTTAGCTTACTAAGGCTGATTATTGAGAAGAAAATGCAAATATTTATGAATTGTGAATAAGTGAAAAAATATGTGTAGAGACTACTGATGGGTCTTGAAGATGGTGGAAAAGGGGTGAAGGTGGAGGAGTCTTTAATATTTAATAAGGAGTGTTTAATATCTTTGTCCTTTGTGTTTGGTTGGTAATCATTTCTCAAAACCCCAGTCCAACTCTTGGCTTTCTTTATGCCTACACAAGGGGATCTAGGCACTGCCAGGAAAAAAAATCACACGGTACACGTTGGTTGATTGTGCTATAAATCCATGAAGACCGACCTCATCTGTACAAGCTTTCTATATGTCTCTGGTCAATGTGCTCTCCCATTCTCTGGAATTAAGATCTCAAACCAAATCTTCCTTCAAGTTTCTGAGATGCCTAACTGCCCACATTCCACTTTTCCTCTAATTCAGCTGATAACCTATCTCATTGCTTTTTTTTTTTTTTTCCCACAAAGATAGAAATCATAAGATAGGAATTTGCTCAGTTCCACACCCTCCTACTGCCAGATGACTTTTGTCTCCACCTCCCTCTTGACCTGATCTCTCATTACAGAGGAGGAGGTGCCCTCTGCTTGTGCTTTTGATAGCATCCTTTTCACCTTCTCAGCATGCTTATGGGGTCAGTGAATGACTCTTTTCCTCATTCCCTCTCCCTAAGAGCCTTCCCATCAGCATTTAAACATGCTCAAGCTTCTCCCAACTTAAAAACAAAACAAAACAGAAACAAATGAAAAAAATCCCTTCTTTTGACTATGCTTCAAACTTCAGCTACTACTCTACCTCTTTTCTCCCTTTGACGGCAGAACTTCTCAAGCTAATTATGCATCTCTCTTCATTTACTCCTCTCCCTCTCATTTCTCATCTATATGGAGCTGGCTTCCTCTCTTATGACTCCATTCAAAGAGCTCTTGCTAAGGTCACCACTATAATCCTAAGGCTCATAGATTGTTTGTTTGTTTGTTTGTTTGTTTTTTGCGGTACGCAGGCCTCTCACTGTTGTGGCCTCTCCCGTTGCGGAGCACAGGCTCTGGACGCGCAGGCTCAGCGGCCATGGCTCACGGGCCCAGGCGCTCCGCGGCATGTGGGATCTTCCCGGACCGGGGCATGAAACCGTGTCCCCTGCATCAGCAGGCGGACTCCCAACCACTGTGCCACCAGGGAAGCCCTCATAGTTTTAAAATAAAAAAACAGTACTTTTTAAAACTAGCTAGTCTTTTTTCTTAATAGAAGGAGTAATATATGGACATAATAAAAAAAGTTCACAAGAACAAAATAGTGTAAATGAGTAGTAAATACTCCTCCCACCTTAGTTCTTTCAGTGTCTGGGTCTCCTTTTAAGAGGCATCCACTGGGACCAGATGTTCTGTATACTTTTAGCACTGTTAGACACATATGCATTTATTTGTTTTATACAAATGGAAGTATACTATTATATACACTGTTATGCACTTGCATTTTTCACCTAATGTATCTTAAATATCTTTCTGTATCTGCACAAATATATTTTCTCTAAATGTACCATGATTTTAAAACCAGTCTTATATTGATGGATATTTAGGCTGTTTCTAGTCTTTTGCTATTAAAACAATGCTTCATTGAGGATATTTGCATATATATCTTTTCATACATCCACATATATGTGTTTGCAAATATGTATAAATCACAAGTATATATAATTTATATTACATGTAAATGTGTGTATAACATATCTGTATTGATACAGAGATATAAATTTTCTGTATTTGAAATTGCTTAATCATAAGCTAAATATATTTTTTACTAGACATTGTCAAATGCCTCTTAAACAAGTAATGCCAATATACACTCCTCCCGAGAGTACATGAGTGTTTATTTTCCTTATTTTTGCCAATATAAATGAAAACAGAATTTCATAACTATAATAGCATGTTTTCCATTGTGAGTTGAGCACTTGCTCGTGTTTTAAGCTATTTGTATTTCTTTTACTGTGAACCGTATTCATGTCCCTCATTCATTTTTATTGAGTGGTTGGTCTTTTGCTTGCCGATTTCATGATTCCCCTCCCAGTGTATACTTTCTTCCACAGCGTAGATTTCACTAAACCTCTCAGTTGCATTTGGCATTGTTAACTGCTCCCGAGCTTTCCCTTTGGCTTCAGTGACAACACACTCTCCACCTCTCTAGCTGCTCTTCCATTCTCTTTTTATAGTTCATCCTCCTCTACCTGGCTTTTTAAAAAAATGGGTGTCTCATATCAAAACAATATGAAAATGTGTACCACATAAAGGCTCCCTCTTCCTCCACCCCTCCACTTATGCAACCAGTTTTTAGTTTCTTGGGCATTCTTCCAAAAATTTTTTGGAATATACATCTATTTTGTTTTCCTTTCTTATGTTAGAGGGAGCATAATTACACTATTTCCTACCTAGCTTTACTATTATTATTAATAATACTGTCTTGATGGTCTTTTCAAGTGAGTACATTGAGCCTTCATTATTCTTATACTGCATATACTAATGACTTCTAAAGGCATATGCTAATGACTTTCAAATTTATATATGTATTTTAAGTCCAAATATCTCTTTTGAGTTGAGACACATAGATTCAACAACCTATTTGATTCAGTGTCACTTCTTCAGGGAAGATTTCTATTGGTTTATTAGCTATATATGCTCCAAAAACACCTTATTGTTTTCATTTTATTGTTGATTGCAGTGATATATTTATGTGTGTGATTATTTGATTAAATGTATTTACCCAGTAGGTTGTAAATTCTTGATGCTAAGAATCATATCTGTTTTGTTGACCATTCCACCCCAACTTCTCAGCATAAAGGTTGTTCAATAAATGTTGAGTGAATGTATGAATGAATAAAAGAATAAGTTAATAGCAGAACACTCTTTCACCTTATATGATTCTGTTAATCATTCTTAGGACATATTAATCAGATTTGTAAATGATTTGAAGCTAGGAGATTAAGGGAGAGTCTTAAATGACAAAATCAGAATAAAAAAATGAAAACACTAAATGATTGGGAATTTATAATCCCCAGGACCATGTAAAAGGTCTTTCACACAATAATTTCTTAATAAATGTGAAATCAAATATAATTGTATTATTATTTTTGTCTCCTCTTATTTATTCACTCTCAATGTCCCATATATTTCACATATTAAAACTGCAAATACTATGAGGGAATAACAGGAACAATCAAACTCCTTATGAAGTTAGATTAGGAACTCTGATATGCGATAACCCCAAACTGAAATAATGCTTGGTTCTTGAAACTATTTAGGTATAAACATAAATGTTGAATGATCAAAGTTCTTTTGAGTGGACAGAGCATGCTGGGAACTTCCTTTCTATTAAACAACACGTACTTCTTATCACTGGCTGAAGAGCACCACAAGTTGGATGCTTTTTCAGTTGAGTAGGAGGCTACTCAGTCTTGTTTTTAAACAGTACATTCAGTTGGCTCCATCTTTAAAGAAGGCTAACACTTTACTGAATAATATCTGGGACCTATCCTCAAATAGACAAGGCTTTTAAAAATTTTCTATTCTTCTTTTTCAGCAATCTGTAAAGCTCCACCATTTAGTTGAGTCACATAATAGCATTACAGTCTCTGTATGTGAGAAAAAGGGTAAGTCACTTCATTTTAGATCTGTGTGTTGTCCATATGAAATGAGAAAAGGATTTAAATTTGTATTTCTGATTGTTCCTACTACTCTCATCTTCACATGTATCTTTTCCTGTGCATTTACTTAAAGGGGTGGGGAAGTGGAGACTTTTTTCACCTTTTAAAAAAACATTGAGGTAAAACTGACATACAATAAGCTGAATTCAAGTGTACAATTTGATAGGTTTTGACATGTGTACCTACTTATGAAACTATCACCACAATAAAGGTGACTGTCCATCCCCCCTAAAAGTTGCCTTGTGCCTGTTTGTAATCTTCCCTTTCAATTTCTCACAATTTCATCCCCATCCTCAGGCAACCACTTTGCATGTTTAGAATATTTTATAAATGGTATTGTATAGTATGCATTTTTTGGTCTTTTATAGTATATTTTGGATTAATTTTTTGGGGATCGAAGTTCATAATAATTTTGAAGTTCATCCATTTTGTTAAGAACATCAATAGTTTATTTCTTTTTATTTTTGAGTGAATTCCATTGTCCAGATAGACCAGTTTGTTCATTCATTCATTTGTTGATGGAAATTTGGGTTATTTCCAGTTAGGGGCTATTACAAATAATGCCACTTGAACATTTGGGTTCAAGTCTTTCTACGGACATACACTTTCAGTTCTTATTTTCTAGGGAAAATACCTAACTGTGGAATGGCTGGATCATATGATAAGTAAATATTTAACTTTTAAAGAAACCGCCAAACTGTTTTCCAAAGTGGTTGTGCTCTTTTACATTCCCACCAGCAATGTGTAAGAGCTCCAGTTGCTCCGCATTCTTGCCACTGCTTGGTATGGTCAGTCTTTTTAATTTTAGCCATTTTAATAGCTGAGGGGTAGTATCTCATTGTTGTTTTAATTTGCATTTTCCTGATGACTAATGACATTGAGCATCTTTTCAAGTTCTTCTTTGCTACTTGTATATCTTCTTTGGTGAGGTATCTGTTTAAATCTTTTCCATATTAGACTGTTTGCTTATTATTAAATTTTGAGTGTTCTTTCTGCATTCTGGATACAAGTCCTTTTTCCAATATGATTTGCAAATATTTTATCCCAGTCTGTAACTTATCATGTCTTTTCATTCCCTTCATAGTGTCTTTAAAAGGGCCGGTGTTTTTACTTTTGTTAAAGTCTAGTTTATCAGTTTTTTCTTTTGTGGATCATGTTTTTTGTCATATCTAAGACATCTTTGCCTAATCCAAGGTCATCAAGATTTTCTACGTTGTCTTCTAGAGGTGTTATAGTTTTAAGTTTTACATTTTCGTCTCTGTTGTATTTTGAAGTTTTTTTTCTTTTTCTTTTTTTTTGGATTGAAGTTCAGTTTTTGCAAGCAGATATCCAAATGTCCCAATACCATATGTTGAAAAGACTGTCCTCTCTCCACTAAATGGTCTTTGCATCTTTGCCAAAAATCAGTTTCCTGTACATGGGTGGATCTATTTCTGGACTCCTTATCCTATTCATCCTATTCTACTGTTCTATTTGCCTGTCTTTATATCAATGCCACATAACGTGGCTTTATAATAAGTCTTGAACTAGAATAATGTTAGTCCTCCAGCTTTGTTCTCTTTCAGAATTATTTTAGCAATATTGGGCTCTTTGCATTTCCATATGACTTTTAGAATCAGCCTGTCAATTTCTACCAAAAGAACATGCTGAGATTTTGATTGGGATTGTGTTGAATCTATAGATCAATTTGTGGAAAACTGATATGTTAACAATTTTGGGTCTTGTGACCTGCAGACATGGTGTATCTGCATTTATTTGTCTTTGATTTCTCTCAGCAGTGTTTTGTAGTTTTCATTGTACAGTTGTTCACTCTTCCTCAGATTTATTTTTAAATATTTCATATTTTGATGCTATTTAAATGATATTTTAAATGTAAATGTCCCATTGTTCATTTGCTAGTAGTTCCCTCATATGCATGTACTGATTACTAGTCTGCTGAATACTAAAAAGGGACCTCTGTGGGCCTTTGGGGCTCTCCCTCTGGGCAATTACTTTCTCTCCAGTACTCTGTTCTGTGAACTCAAGATGCCTTCATCTCCATAGACTTTTATCTCTGTTCTAAACTAAGAGTCTTCTGGACTTTGTCTGGGTTCCGCCTCCTTCATAGTGGCCTGGAAACCCTCTACAGGCAGTAAGCTGCAGGGCATCTTCATTTGTTTCCCATTTCTTTTGTTGCTTATATTTCGTGTCTAAAACCATTGTTTCATATATTTTGTATGACTTTTGGTTGTTTCATGTGGGAAGATAAATTTGCTCCTTTTTGCTATATCTTTGCTAGAAGTGAATTTTCACCTTTTAAAAATGTCCTGAAATGTAAAGTTACATAAAAATGTAACTTTCTATGATGAAACACTTTACATATAATAGTGGAGAGAATACAATAATGAAACCCTATGTACCTATCACCCAGACTCAATTATTATCAAGTCACTGAATGTGTTTTCATCAGCTCTACTTCCTCCCTCACCCTGGATTATTTTTAAACTATTTCAGATATCATATAATTTCATTTGAAAACATTTCAGTATAGGTCTAAAATATAAAGACTCCTTTTTAATTCCTTTATCACAGCTTTAAAAAAACATAAGAGTGAGGGCAGTGAAGTAGGAGGAACAAGAGAGATTTCTGAAATGGTGTTAAAAGAAAAACAAAAACATAATTTAAAAAATCATCAGTTCTACAGGCAGTATTCAAATTTCCACCAATTGAATCACAAGTGTGTGTATATATACTTATGATATCTATGATATACAATATATATTTATTATATATAATATATATTTTCAAATCAGGACCCAAATAAAGTCCATATACTGCAATTGGTTAAGTTTCAAGTTTATTTTAATTCACACTTTCCCTCCTCCACATCCTATTTTTTTCCTTGAAAATTTTTTGTTGAAGAAAGTAAGTGGCTCATCCTGTGGTTTCCACGGTTTTGAGTGTATTGATTGCATACTCATGGAATAATTTAACATGATTTTCTACTCCTTGTACTTCCTATAAGTTGGTGGTTAGATCTGAGGCTTGAGTTTTTGGCAAGAGTACTTTATAATTGGTATTGTGTATTTCTAATAGGAGGTACGTAATATTTGTCTTTTTCTTGTGATATTAACAGACATAAATCTTCATGACCCAGATTTATTATTTCATTGAGTTTAAAATATATTCCATCTTCATACATTAAGTGGAATATTTCCATAAAGAGAGACACGCTTCTTCAACCATTTCATTACCCTGAGATTCAGTTTGTTTCAGGATAAATATCTGACTATTTCTCCTTATTTACCAGCTTTCAAAATAATGGGTTGATCTTTTAGCATTTTCTAAAGGCTTTAAAAAAATTTTAGTGTCATTATACATGTATAATTTTAACATGGTTGGGATATTTTCATCCGCTGCAGGTTTTATTCTTGTTGTTCAAGATGCCCATCTTTGGCCTTTCAGAACCTTTTCATGTTGACTCTTGAATTCATTTGACATGACCCCAGTAATCTTTGAAAATTGTATTGCTTTCTGGTATGATAAGCTGTTCCAAGTTCATCTTGGACAATTCCTGCTCCAAACCTGGACACATCCAATTTTCCAAAGACCTCTTACATATGGTACTTAGAGACATCAGTCAGAGTGTTAGGAATGCTCATTTCTGTGGTGTTAGTCATTGTTCCCAGGCCTTTTCAGAAGACATACCTAGAAAATAATATTCTAAAGATAAATGTGAATTATGAGCTCATACTGACATTTCCAGATTAAGTTTAGAACTAAGGGTTTTTAACTTAACTTTGTTGATTGTCCTTCTAGTTCTCCTTTCTCCATACCAAAAGTCCTGATTCTCAATTACAGCAACAAATTACTCATTTGCTTTATCCCATTACACATAGTAATCTCAGAGTAACAAACCAACACACCCAGCAACAATATGATTCCTAAAAACAATTTAAGAATTTTTTTAAAGTTCTTTTTTTCTCCTGTTTGTGATACACCATGAGGAAGGTACAAATTATACTTGAAAATATATGTTTTAAAGTCACTCAAAATAATTCTTCTCTGTATGGTTATGCCAACAACAGTTATGTTCACAACTAGGTGAACAACAGGTTCACCTCATTTATTCTGTTTTAGCCTTTTAATGTTAGCTTTTCAAATTTATTTTTGTGTTAGTTTGTGTAGTTACTATATAAAATATCTATATGATTTGAAAGTTAAATCCATAAAACAAAAGACATTCAGGGGAGTCAATTTCCTAACCTTCCTTCTGTACCTGTGTACTCATACTCTCAATAGTAATCATTTAAAAAAATTTTTACATTCAAAAATACAAATTATAGATAATATTCATAGTGACATAGTATATATACAGAATAGGATATATACATATACTGCTGCTTTTTAGATTGCAGGGGTGAATCCTACACATTTAACTTATATTTCCTGGTGTGTATGCTACATACTTAATGATGTTTCCCAGGGACCCTTTCAGAGCAGTATATATAGATATTCTTCATTCATATTTCAGCTGCGTAATACTCTCTTGTATGGAGGAACCATTGTTTATTCAGTAAGTTCTCTGTTGAAGGATTCTTTCCCAGCCTTTTACTATAATGAATAATGCTGTAATAAAAAGCCTTGTGCATTTATCTTTCCATATTTTTCCAGTCTATCTTTGACATAGATTTTGAGAAGTAAAATTGCTGAGTTAAATAATAAATGCATATGTATTTTTGATGGAGAGATATTGCCAAATTTCTTTCCATAGACAAGGTACCAGTTTTCATTCGTACCAGAAATGTGTGAAAGTACCTGTTTCCTCATAATCTTGCCAACAGAATATACTGACAAACTTTTAGATTTTTCTAATCAGATTAGGTGAGCAATGCTATTTCATGTATGGTTCTCTGTGTTTTTTTCTTTCTTTTCTTTTTCCCTATGAAGTAATTTACAACATACAGAAAAGCCACAAGAGTAGATCAAATAACTTTTTTCTTGAACCATTTGAAAATAAGTGGCTCCATGACTCCCACATGCTTTAGTGTATATTTCTCAAAGATATGAGCATTCTTCTATGTAACAACAATTCAAACATTAATATCAGACAGTTAATATTGATATTAGTACCAAAGAATGCTCAGTCCCATTCCAATTTTGTAATTGTCTTAATAATGTTCTTTATAAGAAAGGACCCAAGATCACCGAATACTGTTGTTTGCCATATCTCTTTAATCTTTCCTTGACTTTCACGACCTTGACTCTTCCCACTTTGGTTATTTTGTAGAATGTCCCTCAACATGGATTTGCCTGATATTCCCTTACAGTTAAATTCAGCTTACGCTATTTTGGCTGGAATATTACAAAAGTGATGCCATGTTCTCTTAGGTGGTACATAATTTAAACTTGTCCTATTACTGGTGATGTTAACTTGGACTACTTAATTAAATGGTGTCTGTCAGGTTTCTCTATTGTACAGTTACTTTTTTCTCTTTCTAATTAATAGTTATTTTGTTGACATGTACTTTGAGACTTTATAAATAAACAACCCTCATCAAATTTTCACCCACTAGTTTTAGTATCCATTGATGTTTCTTGGCTAGATTAATTATTGCTTTGATAATGGCCAAATGGTGATTTTCTAATTTTCTTTCCTTCTATGATAATTAATTGTCAATTTACTGTAAGAAAAAGCTATCTTTTCTCCTCACTTATTTATTCATTTACTTATGTCATTATGGACTAATGAACTCCTGTTTTATTTGATGGGTTATTGTTCATTATTATTATTCATTACTTTGATGCTCAAATTATTACAGATTTAGGCAGCGAGAGCTCTGTAAGTTGGCTTTGATATCTTCTTGATATGACCCCATTGCTCTCTGAGCACTTCCCTACTTAGTGGCATAGCAGGACATTCTACCTTATATTATTTGTACTTTTCTTGGCTCAGCGTTGTAATCAGCCATTTCTTTAAAGAACCCTAGTTCTTTTTTGAAGGGAAATGAAATTTAGACACCAAAATTTGGGCACTAGGTGTGCACATCATTAGTGGGTTTTCACTGCTCTCAGCCCTCTCAGAGAACAGAATTAGAGCATGTACATATAAAAAAAGACAAGCAAATACATTTGCATGTATTCTTATATACATACACATTCACATCTATATTATTTCTCTATTGAAAACCATCAGTTTACACTCTTGTCTCCAATTCTAGTCCAATACCACAGAGTTCATTCTGGTTTTATTTCTGTTTCTATTTGTAACTTCCTTTCTTCAGTGAGAAACCTGGCTCTCATTAGCCTCATTATATCCAGTTATTGTATCAATCCTGCCTTTCTCACCCTGCTTGGACTCCAATATCTCACACCAGGCCACTGCCACCATGGGGGTCCTTGTCTCCCTCCTTGGGCTCTGACACTCTGCACCAGGCCATGTAAGCACCCATTCATCCATTTTAGGCTCCACCATGTGGTGGGTGCTGCCACCCCCATCCCCACTTCACCCAGCCCCCTGCATGGATGTCTGTCTTGCTTAACCCCCTATAGCTTTGGGCTTTGGGAATGAATAAGGAAGATAAGAAGTAAAGGAAGACTGGAAAGAAGGACAGAAAGCAGAAAGGAAGGACAGATTTTTCAATTTTCTTATTATGAGTAAGAATGAATATCTTTTCAAATGTTTAACACCTGTCACTTGTAGTGTGTGTGTGTGTGTGTGTGTGTGTGTGTGTGAACTATATGTTAACATCTCCAGCAATTTTGCTATACAGTCATTTGCTATAGTCTCTTTTTTCTCAAACTCTTTGTTTATTAGGAATATTAATCTTTTGTCTGTAATGTAAGTTTCAAACATGTTCTCTGAATTTGTCATTCGTGCTGAATTTAGGTTTAATAGTATTTTTAATTTATTTGGGAGGGATGGTGGTTGTATTTGGTTATACAGCAGCTATGGCCACTGAGCAGTATCCTGAGGCTTGGGTCTCTAATAAAGTTGTGTTAGGGGGCTTTCTTTTAGGTTTAATGGTGGAGTTTTTAGTGGTGTTGTATATTTTATGGGGTGAAAAAATAAGTTTTGTGTTTGAGTTTAATGGGTTGGGGGATTGAGTTGTTTATGATGTAGGAGAGTCTGGGGTTTTTAGTGAGGAGATTACAGGGATTGCTGCTTTGTACAGTTATGGTACTTGGTTAGTTGTTGTTACTGGTTGATCATTGTTCATTGGTGTTGTGGTTATTATGGAGATTACTCGAGGCAATTAAATAATATTAAGGTAAGGGCTATGGTGATGAGAAAGGATAGGAAGTATAATTTGATGAGGCCTTTTTGGTTTGAAGTTAGCAGGGAGGCCTTTAGTTGGATGTAGGCTGTGGTTTTTGGTAGTATGACTTCTATTCAGGTTAGGTCTAGTAGAGAGGTTGCGAGTTTTTGGCTTATTGTCAGGACTAGGTGAGGAGGTAGACGATGTATGATAGTGGGAAAATAACCTAGTAGAGTGGAGAAATTGGTAGCGCTTGATGGGTGTGGGTATTTTAAGTTTTTTGAATAGGTGTTGATTTCGAATGCGAGGATAAAGCCTAGGATTGTTATTATAAGGGCTGTTAATTTTAGGTGTAGAGGTATTGTTATTAAAGGGGTAGTTATTGGGGGTATGTTGTTGGAGAGGATGAATCCGGCGAAGATGCTTCTGATTAATAGGCGTTTGATGGGGTTGATTAATAAAGGGTTAGTCTCATTAATGCTTATGAGAGGGGGGAAGCGGGGTTGTTCTAGTAGGGTAAGGAAGATAATGCGGGTGCTGTAAATAGCTGTTAGGGAGGTGGCGATTAGTGTTAATAGTAGGGCTCAGGCGTTGGTATAAGACGAAGTGGCGGCTTCGATGATGAGGTCTTTGGAGTAAAATCCTGTGAGGAATGGCATCCCTGTTAGTGCGAGGCAGCCAGTGATAAGGGCAGTTGTGGTAAAGGGGAGGATTTTGTATAGTCCACCTATTTTTCGAATGTCTTGTTCATTGTTTAGATTGTGGATGATGGAGCCAGAACATAGGAATAATATAGCTTTGAAAAAAGCGTGTGTACAGATATGCAGGAATGCTAGGTGAGGTTGGTTGAGGCCGATAGTTACTATTATTAAGCCGAGTTGGCTGGAGGTGGAGAAAGCAATAATTTTTTTGATGTCATTTTGGGTTAGAGCACAGATGACTGTGAATAGGGTAGTGAGGGCGCCTAGAGAAAGTACTATTGTTTGAATGGGTTTGTTGTTTTCTATTAGAGGATAGAATCGGATAAGTAGGAAAATTCCTGCCACAACTATTGTGCTTGAGTGAAGTAGGGCTGATACTGGAGTGGGGCCTTCTATTGCTGAGGGTAATCAGGGGTGTAGTCCAAACTGGGCTGATTTTCCAGCTGCAGCTAGTGTGAGTCCTATGAGGGGGATGTTTGAGGAGCTTTGGTTGAGTATAAAGATTTGTTGTAGGTCTCATGCGTTTGTGTTAGATAAGAATCAGGCTATAGATAGAAGGAATCCGATATCTCCAATGCGGTTATATAGGATTGCTTGGAGGGCGGCTGTGTTGGCGTCTGATCGTCCGAATCATCAGCCAATTAATAGGAAGGATATGATTCCCACCCCTTCTCACCCAATAAACAATTGGAAAAGGTTGTTGGCTGTGGTGAGAATAAGTATAGTAATAAGGAAAATAAGTAAATATTTGAAGAATTGGTTAATGTTAGGATCCGAGTGCATGTATCAGATTGAGAATTCTATGATGGACCATGTAATAAATAATGCTACAGGTATGAATATAAGTGAGAAGTAGTCTATTTTAAAGCTGAGGGATAGTTTGAGGGTGTGGATAGTAATTCAGTGTCAGCTTGAAATGAGTGTTTCTTGGTTTGTGTGGATGAATATTGTTGTGGGAATTAGGCTGGTGATAAAGGCAAGTAAGGTTATGTTTTTTACATAATGTTGGTACTTGTTGTTCTTATAGAAATTTGTGCTAGATGCTATAATAGGGGTAGTTAGTATAAATAGTGTGAGTAGGGTGGAGGAAGTGAATAGGTTTATTACTTTTATTTGGAGTTGCACCAATTTTTTGGTTCCTAAGACCAATGGATAGCTGTTATCCTTTAAAAGTTTGAAAAAGCCACATTATTAGGTGGGGGGCATGAATTAGCAGTTCTTGCAACACTTTTTCGGTAAGTAAGAAGTTTTGTCCTCTGTTTTTAGCTTCACGGGCTAATGTTTTTTTAAACTATACTTACAGTAAAGGAACCCTAGAATGATTTTAGGGTTTAGTGATAGGAGTAGTAGGGGGATAATGTGCAGGGCTACTAAGGCGTGCTCTCGTGTAAAGGAGGGAGTGAGATTATTGATGTGATGTGTGTGTTTGCCGCGTTGTGTTATGATTAGTATATATAAGGAGTAGAGGGCTGTAATTAGGATATTTGTTGCTATGAGGATAATGGTGAGGTTCGATCATGAGAAGGTTGATGTAATTACAAGTAGCTCTCCAATCAGGTTAATGGTAGGGGGTAGGGCGAGGTTCGCTAGACATGCTAGTAGTCATCAGGTAGCTATTAGTGGGAGAAAGATCTGTAGGCCTCGTGTTAAGATTATGGTTCGGCTGTGAGTTCGTTCGTAGTTTGAGTTTGCTAGACAGAATAATATAGAGGATGTAAGGCCGTGGGCGATTATTAGGGCAGTGGCTCCTATGTAGCTTCAAGGCGTTTGGATGAGGGTGGCTGTGATGACGAGTGCTATGTGGCTGATTGAGGAGTATGCGATTAGTGATTTTAGGTCTGTTTGGCGTAAGCAGATAGAGCTGGTTATAATTATTCCTCATAGAGATAGTACAAGGAAGGGATAAGCTATGTGTTCTGTTATGGGGTTGAGGATTGATGTGATCCGTAGTATACCATAGCCTCCGAGTTTTAATAATACGGCTGCAAGTACTATTGAGCCTGCAATAGGGGCCTCTACATGTGCTTTAGGCAATCAGAGGTGTAGACCATATAGAGGTATTTTTACTAGGAAAGCTAGCATGTAGGCTAGTCATATGAGGGTGTTAGATCAGGAAATAGGAAGTGGTTGGGCTCAGTATTGTAGTAGTAGGAAGTTCAGGGAGCCTAGTGTATTTTGTAAGTATGTTAATGCAACTAGTAATGGAAGAGACCCTATGAGTGTGTAGAATAGGAAGTAGAGTCCTGCATTGAGTCGTTCTGGTTGGTTGCCTCAGCGGGTGATGATGATGAGGGTGGGGATTAGTGTGGATTCAAATGTGATGTAAAATATAATTAGTTCTGTGGCGGTGAAGGTTATGATTAGAAGGGTTTGTAGTATGATTAGTATTGTGGTGTAGAGTTTTTTTCGGGTAAGCGGTTCTTTTATAAGGTGCGATTGACTTGCTATTAGTGCTAACGGTAGGAGTCATATTGTTAATATTAAGAGTGGTGCAGAAAGGGAATCAGAGAAAAATGTCAAGGAGTAGTTAAGACTGTTATCGTTAAATTGGTTAAGTAGGAGTAGGCTTGTAAAGCTGATTAGTAAGCTGTGGGTTGTGGTGTTAATTCAGATGAATTTGTTTTTTGATAATCAAGTTAAGGGTATTAGTATGATAGTAGGGATAATGAATTTTAGCATTGGAGGAGGTTGAGATTTTGTACATAGTCGGTACCATATGTGTTGGAGATTATAACTAATAAGGCTAGTCCGATAGCTGCTTCACAGGCTGCGAATACTAAGAGGATGATTGATATTACGTTGGCTAGGGTGAAGTGTGAGTTTAAGATTGTGAGGGTTGCTAGGATGAATAGTGATAATATTATGCCTTCTAAACATAGTAATGCGGATATTAGGTGAGATCGATATATTAGTAGGCCCGTGAGAGATATGATAAAGGCTACTAGGATATTAATATGGACTAAGGACATTTGGTACTTGTGAATTTAAATCACAGTCTAGTGGGTCGAAATCACTCATTTTATTTTAAACTAAGTGCCATATTTGTCTCATTCCAGGCCTTTTTGGGCTCATTCATAGGCTAGGCTAGCTGCTAGTAGGGAGATTAAGAGTAAGGTCGTAGGGAGTATGTTTGTTAGGTTGTTTGTTTGAATTGCTCAGGGTAAAGGGAGTAGGAGAGCAATTTCTAGTTCGAAGAGGAGAAAAGTGATTGCTACTAGGAAGAATTTTATGGAGAAGGGTAGGCGAGCAGATCCTATAGTGTCAAAGCCACATTCGTAAGGGCTAATTTTTTCTGCATAGGGGTTTAGCTGGGGGAGTCAAAAAGCAATAAGTATGAGTAGTAGAGCTAGGGTTGTGTTTGTCAGTAATGTTAATAGAAAGTTTATTGTTCTTTTTCGGGGTATACCGAAACTAACTGATTGGAAGTCAGTTGTACTTGTTAATACTAAAAGGACTATGAACCTCATCAATAGATGGAGACATAGAGGAATAGCCATACAACGTCTACGAAGTGTCAGTATCAAGCAGCGGCTTCGAAGCCGAAGTGGTGATTTGATGTGAAGTGGAATATTAATTGACGCATGAAACAGACAATGAGGAAAGTAGATCCGATGATGACATGTAATCCATGGAAGCCTGTGGCTACAAAGAATGTAGATCCATAGACTCCATCTGAGATTGTGAATGGGGCTTCGTAATATTCTGATGCTTGAAGTAGGGTGAAATAGAGGCCAAGTATGATTGTGATGAGAAGGGCTTGGAGTGTATGTTTACGACTACCTTCTATGAGACTATGGTGGGCTCAAGTAATAGATACGCCGGAGGCTAATAATACAGAGGTATTAAGAAGCGGGACTTCTAGTGGATTTAAAGGATGGATGCCTGTTGGTGGTCAGGAACCACCTAGTTCAGGGGTAGGGGCGAGGCTTGAGTGGTAAAAGGCTCAGAAAAAGCCTGTGAAAAATAGGACTTCTGATAAGATGAATAAGATTATGCCATATCGAAGTCCTTTTTGAACGGTTGGTGTGTGGTGACCCTGGAAAGTGCTTTCTCGGATGATACCTCGTCACCATTGGTATATTGTTAGGGTGTTTGTTAATAGGCTTAGGATTAGTAGGGCTACTGAGTTGAAATGGAATCATATGATTAGACCTGACGTTATAAGAAATGCTGAGAGAGCTCCTGTAAGGGGTCAAGGGCTCGGGTTTACTATGTGGTAGGAGTGGGTTTGGTGGGTCATTATGTATTGTCTTGCAGGTATAGGCTTACTAGTAAGGTGAATACGTAGGCTTGGATTAGGGCTACAGCGAATTCGAGAATAGCTAATAGAGTAAGGATGGTGAATGTAATGAAGGCTGTGAATAAACTGATATTTATTAGTGCAAGGGTTGTGCTTCCAATTAGATGCAGTAACAGGTGGCCTGCTGTGATGTTGGCTGTTAGTCGTACTGCTAGGGCTAAAGGTTGAATAAATAGACTGATAGTTTCGATTATCACTAGTATAGGGATTAAGAAGGTTGGGGTGCCTAGTGGTAGAAGGTGGGCTAAGGAAATTTTTGTCTTGTTGCAGAAACCTGTAACAACAGTGCCGGCTCATAGAGGGATAGCCATGCCTAAGTTTATTGAGAGTTGAGCGGTAGGTGTGAATGAGTGGGGTACTATTCCAAGAAGATTTGTGGAAGCAATAAATAAGAAAAGTGAAATAAATATAAGGGATCAGGTTCGTCCTTTAGGGTTATGTGTAATTATTAGTTGTTTTGATGTAAGTTTGGTTAGTCATTGTTGGATAGTGACCATGCGGTTGTTGATTAGTCGATTTGGTGTTGGGAATAGTATTGTGGGGAATATAATAATTAGAGTTGTGATAGGAATACCTAGTATTATTGGGATTGTGAAAGGGGTAAATAGATTTTCGTTCATGTGTAGTTTCAAGGAGTTTGTTGTTTTTGTAATTTGGTAAGTGTTGGTTTGGGGGAAGGTAGGTAGAAGTGTTTTGAGATTTTTAGTTGAAGTAGTGCGAAGAGGGTGAAAATCATGGAGAGAATGGTAAGAAGTCATGTGGATGTATTTAGTTGTGGCATGTCATTAAGGAGAGTGCATAGTTCTCAGTCTTTAACTTAAAAGGTTAACGCTAGTTTAGCTTCTTAATGAGATTATAATATGGATGTAGATCATTTTTCAAAGTCCTCTAAGGGTACTAGTTCGAGAACGATTGGCATAAAGCTGTGGTTTGAGCCGCAAATTTCTGAACACTGTCCATAGAATAGGCCAGGCCGTGTTGATATGAGGGTTGTTTGGTTCAGACGTCCAGGAATTGCATCTGTTTTTAAGCCTAGAGAAGGGACAGCTCATGAGTGTAGTACGTCTTCTGAGGAAACTAGTACTCGGGTTGTTATTTGTATGGGTAGGACCATTCGATTATCTACTTCTAGCAATCGTAGTTCTCCTGGTTTTAGGTCTGAGGTTGGAATTATGTAGGAGTCAAAGTTTAGGTCTTCGTAGTCAGTATATTCATAGCTTCAGTATCATTGATGTCCTATAGTTTTTACAGTCAGAGAAGGGTTGTTAATTTCGTCTATTATGTAGAGGATACGTAGAGAAGGTAGGGCAATTGTGATTAAGATAATGGCTGGGAGGACGGTTCAAATGGTCTCTACTTCTTGGGCGTTTATTGTGTTGGTGTGTGTTAGCTTGGTTGTAAGTATTAGGGTAATAATGTAGAGCACTAGGGAGCTAATTAGGAAGACGATTATTAGTGCGTGATCATGGAATTGCAGGAGTTCTTCTATAACGGGTGATGTTGCGTCTTGTAAGCCTAGTTGAAAGGGATATGCCATGGAGATATACAGGATTTTCACTTGTGACTTAACTTTGACAAAGTTATGTAAGGCTTTACTAATATCTCAGTTATGAAGAAAGACATAGTGGTTATGATGTTGGCTTGAAACCGATTAGAGGGGGTTCGATTCCTTCCTTTCTTGCACTCTTTGGGTTAATGTATACTGGTTCTTCAAATGTATGATATGGTGGAGGACATCCGTTTAATCACTCGAGGTTTGTATAGGTGAGATCTACTGCTGATACTTCTCGTTTGGATGCAAACGCTTCTCAAATAATGAAGACTATTAGTATGACTGCTGTCAGTGAGATGAAAGAGCCTATTGATGAAATGGTGTTTCATGTTGTGTAGGCGTCTGGGTAATCAGAATATCGACGGGGTATTCCAGATAAGCCGAGGAAGTGTTGTGGAAAGAATGTTATATTCACACCTACGAATATGATTACGAATTGAGTTTTTGTCCATGTTGAATTGAGTGTATAGCCTGAAAATAGTGGGAATCAGTGGACGAAACCTCCTATGATGGCGAAGACAGCCCCTATTGAAAGCACATAGTGGAAATGGGCGACTACATAATATGTGTCGTGGAGGATAACGTCTAAGGATGAGTTAGCTAGGATAATACCGGTTAAACCTCCTACTGTGAATAGGAAAATAAAGCCTAGGGCTCATATTAGGGCTGGAGATCATTTAATGTTTCCTCCGTGGAGTGTTGCCAGTCAGCTAAAGACTTTTACCCCTGTGGGAATAGCAATAATTATGGTGGCTGATGTGAAATATGCTCGTGTGTCTACGTCTATTCCGACTGTAAATATGTGGTGAGCTCATACAATGAAACCTAGGAAGCCAATAGAAATCATAGCCCATACCATCCCTATATATCCAAAGGGCTCTTTTTTTCCCGAATAGTAGGTTACGATATGTGAGATTATCCCAAAGCCGGGTAGAATTAGAATATATACTTCGGGGTGACCAAAAAATCAGAACAGGTGTTGATATAGGACTGGGTCGCCTCCTCCTGCAGGGTCGAAAAAGGTTGTGTTTAGGTTTCGATCAGTTAGTAGTATGGTAATTCCGGCTGCTAGGACAGGTAGTGATAATAGGAGTAAGACTGCTGTAATTAAGACTGATCATACGAATAAAGGTGTTTGGTATTGGGTTATAGCGGGTGGTTTTATGTTAATGATAGTTGTAATGAAGTTGATAGCCCCGAGGATTGAAGACACGCCGGCTAGATGTAGAGAGAAAATAGTAAGGTCGACTGAGGCTCCTGCATGTGCTAGATTTCCTGCTAGAGGGGGGTACACAGTTCAGCCTGTGCCTGCGCCGGCTTCAACTATTGAGGATGCTATTAGTAGTAGGAAAGAAGGAGGAAGCAGTCAAAAGCTTATGTTATTTAGACGAGGGAAAGCCATGTCGGGGGCTCCGATTATTAAAGGGACAAGTCAGTTTCCAAACCCTCCAATTATGATGGGCATTACTATAAAGAAGATTATCACGAAGGCGTGGGCTGTTACTAGTACATTATAAATTTGGTCGTCTCCGATAAGTGAGCCAGGTTGGCCTAATTCAGCACGAATTACTGAATGCCTATTTATTTTTTTTTGCCACACAAAGGTTTTTATTTTATGTAATATAATGTATTACCCTTTTTTCTTATAGTTTGCAGATTTCAAATCAATGTTGAGGAATGGCTTCCTTTTTATATATGCCCTGGTTGCTTTTTCATTGATTTCCAATTTAGGTAGATGTTGGACTGTATTTTTGTGGGAAAAAACCTGACTCAACTCTGTCTCCTCACACTTTCAGCTGGAGTCCAGGAGCTGGAATCACGCTTCCTGGTACCTGGAGATCTATTAATTTTGACGGGGAACAAAGTGCAAATGCCGTGTGATGCCATTCTGATAGATGGAAGCTGTGTGGTAGATGAAGGCATGCTGACAGGTATGGTTCTACCTCCTAGCTTACAGCCTCTGCTGGTTCTTCCAGGTTTTTCCTGAATGATAATGGCAAAGCATGGGGTTGCTATGGGACCTTCCTATCCCCACAAATCTTATTAACAGTCCTGCACTGGATGGATCTGAGAGTTCAAATTAAAGCTGCTTTCTAGTACTAGGTTAGATATTACAACCCTGTCATTTTACCTTTAAAGATTTTAGAGGTCATTAGATGTTTCAGAATCATCTGTGACTTTTATGTTTAGCATTTTTCTATAAAATACATCTTCAGAAAAACACGGAGGGTTTGAAAACCATTAATGAAATCCTGAAACACCTCCCCCACAACCCTGCCCCACCCTGGTCAAGGCCAGGCTCTTCCTAGCTTGGTTTGAAAATGTTGATAAGTGGTTGAGGCAGGATTTGCCAAATCTGCTAACTTCAGAATACACACTGGATATTTTGGACTAACTGTGTTTCATTTTTAAATCGCATGCTGGAGCTGGGAGGGACGTCATATCATGGATATGGAAGCTGAGGTTCAGAGAGAAGTGACTTCTCAAGGTCACGGTGCTTTGAGTTCTTACTCACATATGCACTTATGAGAAGATGCTGTGCCTACCTTTCTGTAAGCTAAAGAATCATAAAGCCTTTTTCAGAGATGGAATTGGAGGCTATAAATACGTATTGATGTACAGTACTGTGGTTCCCATTAAAGTCCAAATCGAGTCTATTTCTCCTGGCAGACCGGGAAGGCATTAAATGCAGACAAGAGCACACAGCTCCCTCCTATGTGAACTTACAAAACAAAACAAAACAAAACAGGTGTGACAGGTCAGGTTCCTTTCTCTAGGGAATCCATAGACTGATAAAAATCCTTCCGTGCTGGGACTTTTACAAAGCCAAGTGCAATTTTCCTAATGAAAGTGGCCCTAGTATGCTGGAACATATCCCTGATCTTATACTGTCCTTTCTACAAATGGAGGTGGAGGGCTTCAATAAGCTTTATTCTCTAAGCTTTATTCTTTATTTGGTTACTTTCACAACTCATTCACCACCTTGTATTGCCACTTAACCCACTGAAATCTGCCCCTCCCAGTGTGCTGGGAAGGGTCACAAATGTCCCAATTGGCAAATCCAATGGATTCTTTAAATTTCACATCTTAGTGGCCTATCTGCTGCATTTAACCATTCTGACCATCTCTTCCTTCTGAAAACACTCTTCTAACTTTCCAAGTCAGTGCTGACTCTCCAAGTTCTTCTACCACTGACAATACCATTCAGCTTCCTCCACTTCTCCTCTTCCTCCACCTCTTTGATTTTTGATGTTGTTCAGGGGTCCTGGACCTTTCCTTTTCTCACCTTTCACTCGAACCCTAAGTAATCTTGTCTTTTCCTGTGGCTTTAATTATTGTTTATAAGGTGATGACCTGTGACTAAATATCTCTGGTCAAGGCCTCTCCCCTGAGCTCCAGACCCAAATAAATATCTAACTGCCTACAAAGCATCTCGACATGGTCATTCCACAAGGCATCTCCAAATCAGGGACCGAAAGGCAATTCCTTCCTCCTTCCTCCTATAATCCCTGTGTTGATGATTAATGCTACCCTCTGCTCTTTCTTCCAAGTCAGAAACCAGGAAGCCATTTAGAATTCCTCTGTCCCTATGATCTGCCAATATAAAAATCTCCCCAAGTTTTGTAGCTGCTCAATTTCTTATTTCTCAAAACCAGTGCCTTTTTTCTACTCCTACTGCCAGTTGCCATAGTTCAGACCTTGTCCTCTTTAAGCAGGACTCTTGTGATTTTTTTTCTCAACTGGATATCCAGCCTCCAACCTCATCAGACTTCAATTCATTCCCTGTACTGCAGACAGAGTACACTCTCTTTGTACGTAAATGTCATAGTACTCTCCTGAATCAGACAGCTGAATATCTCCCTATTTCCCTCCTGCCACCAATGCCTATAGAAAAACATTTAAACACTTAAGTATGTGCATGCAGGGCCTTCCACGCTTTGGCTCCTACATAGCTCTCATGGCCTCTCATTTCCCAGACCCCACAACTTGCTATTCCCTAAATCTTTATTTCCAGTCTATTTCAGCATCTCTGTTTCATTTTACAATGCTCATAGTATTTATAATATGACATTATACTTATTTGTTTCCATGGCTGTCTCCCCCTCTGGACTACAAACCTCTTAACAAGAACTATGCTTCTCCTTGTATCCCCTATACCAAGGGTTGTTCCTGCCACATGGCAGCCTCCAAAAATGCCTGCTGTGTGATGAGTTAGTATTTGCATGTTTAAGTGAGTGAAGGCCTCCCACCTCACAAAATGAGATGCTTGTTTTCTGTAGGAGAAAGTATTCCGGTAACTAAAACTCCATTACCTAAGATGGATAGCTCTGTGCCCTGGAAAACACAGAGTGAAGCGGATTACAAACGGCATGTCCTCTTCTGTGGAACAGAGGTTATCCAGGCCAGGGGGGCTTGCTCTGGCACCGTGAAAGCAGTAGTACTGCAGACAGGTTAGTTAGCATCTCCTTCATTTTATTATTTTGATGAAATATTTTTGCTCAATATGTCTAGTGCCTTAAATGAATTAGGTAAGGAGCAGTCTTTAGATGACAGACCCCATATATGTAAATATAGATATTTAAAATGTGAATTGAGCTATGGCCTATACCTTTTAGTAAAAATAATAACATTGATGACAACAATTATTATTCATATGCTTTGTAATTTATAAACTATTTCCACATATCAAATTATCAGAACAAAGATGCCTGTCCTCATTTTGTACATGAATAGGCTGGGGCCTGCACAATTCAAGTGAAGTTTAAAAAGAATCACACAGCCACTCACTGACAGAGCTGGACCTAGAACTTAGGTATTCTAACCCAAAGAACTAATCTCAACTTCTTTCCAGGCAGGACTAGAAACTGAAAACTTGATGATGAAAAGTATTAGAAATTGAATCCATCTGCATTTACTGGGCCATTTAATTTAAATTCGGGTGTTCTGTGCGTGTGTGTGTGTGTGTGTGTGTGTGTGTGTGCATGTCCATGCACACTTACAAATCCTTTCCTTAAAATGAAGCTGTATTTGGAAAAGCTGTGCTCTGCCCCCATACGGTGCTTTCCTATCTCTGGGATGCATTGAAATTAAAAGTATAAGGAAGGAAAGCCAGAGAGGAATAGGCTCTGAAAGAGCTAAGGTATATCCATTCTAGCACTTAGGTATTTGGCCAATTGTCCTTTAATTGCATTTGGGCTTAAGCACTGTTTAAGTATCTCTAGAGAAAACAAAGGCTGTGTTGAGGATTAGAAGAGCACTAACAGTAGTATTTGTCATCCTGAGAGTATGAGGTGTGTGTTTGCTGCTTCAGGATTCAACACTGCAAAGGGGGACCTCGTGAGATCTATTCTGTACCCGAAGCCGATGAATTTTAAGCTCTACAGGGATGCCATCAGGTTCCTCCTGTGCCTCGTAGGGACAGCCACCATCGGGATGATCTATACTTTGTGCGTCTATGTGCTCAGTGGGGTAAACAGCTTTTGTTCTTTTACTACATGCACACGTACACTCATCTATAATTTATACTCTCCATGTTGACCTTAATATAAGTCACAGTTTTCAAACCTGGGAAAGCAAAGCCAAACACTGAAACCTGCTTATATACTCCCAGATGCCCAATATAAGCAATTGATCACCAAGTTCCATAATAGCCATCAGATCTAGTGGGATAAAACAGTTTGTTTATTGAGATATCAACATGCCTCTACTCTTGGACTTTTCCTTACACTATTTTTTCATCTTCAATCTGAGGATGTTTATTCCAATAGTGTAGTATTTTATAGCTGTTAAACGAGGAATTTAAAATAAAACCCAGTGTTGGTGAGATCATGGCAAACTGGTACATTGTTCTCCGCTGGTAGCAGTATGAACTGTTACAAGCTTTTTCATTACACTTTGGCGAAATCTATTGAGAGCCCTAAACATGTTCATACCCTTTAAACCACGTTTGGCCCACTCACATCATTTCTAGGAGCTTGACCTAAAGAAGTAAACAAAAAGGAAGAAAAAAGTCATATGCATAAAAGTGTTCACGGTTGATTTATCTGTAATAGCTAAAGAGGGACTTTATCTTCCCAGGAACCTCCGGAGGAGGTGGTGAAGAAAGCCCTTGATGTCATCACAATTGCGGTTCCTCCCGCTCTACCTGCTGCCCTGACCACAGGCATTATCTATGCCCAGCGGAGGCTGAAGAAGAGAGGCATCTTTTGTATTAGCCCCCAGAGGATTAATGTATGTGGACAATTAAACCTTGTCTGCTTTGACAAGGTATGTGTGTTTCATTCTTATCCTCAGTGACATTTTTATTATCATTGTCATCATGCACAGGTACTTTACACTCTTGTGAGGCAGGAAACATTAGATGTGGGTACTGGGTACCTGACTTCATTTTGTCTCTGGTTGGATGTGTGATCTAGGACAGATACATCTCTTGAGCTCTCAGATTCTAGGGTTTAGAGAAGGAAGAGTAGAGACGGAATAGGTGAATATTTTAGGGTTCTTCCACCTCTAATATTCTATGAAACACAATGAATAGCATTCTGTCCCTCTGTAGTCAATACCCTCATGCAAAGAACAAAATTTAAGACTTTTATTACGGTTACTACTGTATCCCTGATGCTAGGACCGTTACCTGGCACACAGTCAGTGTTCAGTAAGTATTCATTGAATTAATGAATGAATAAAAAAGGAAGAGTTTATTTAGCTGTGTCTTACTATGAGACTTGGTTAAAATAAATCCCCAGTCAATCCCTTACTATATTTTCCCATCTGCAGTGTATTGCTTAAAATAATCCTTGATCCCATGCCAGTTACTCCCAATCAGCCTCTTATTCTACCTTCTCCTGAATATATTCTTTTTGTCTATATACACGTGTGCTGGCATGAAGGTGAGAGCTGTAAGAGGGTAAGATGGAAATGAAGGGCTGTTTTGTCCCTGGGTCTTAATTTATAAAGGTGACTAAGTGACCACAGGCAGAGGTCGATGCCATTGGAAGAAAAGTTTAATGTTACTCACAGTTCCCCTAGACAGAAGAGCCATGTCTCACCAGGCAAGGCCCCAGGAGGAATGCCAGATTTTGATCAGGAAGCAAAGCAGGAGTGAGGGGAGTGCTTGGGTTATGGCCTTTATAGGAGTTTCTGCAGGAAGGGCAAGACAGAGCAGGGTACACAGCTGACAGTTGGCTAGTGTGAATGATTTTGGTGGGCTTTGGGCTATAGGAATGTTCTTTAGTTGTCTTGTAGCTGGCGCTGGGTTGATTAAGTCAGAGAGACTGTTTCCTGGGGAATCTGGTCAGATAGAGAAGGTATGACTCCTTACTGGTTAGTTTGCATATCAAAGGCTTGCTGTTGGTGGAGACCCTGGTTATCTCTAAGAATTGGCTAGCCCCAAGGAGGCAGTCTGTCTGTCAGAAAGGTTTCTTAAGTTAAACTTTTGGTGGTGGGCACACTGTATGGTGTACAGAAGTAGAACTATAATGCTGTGCACACAAAACTTATATAATTTTATTTATAACATATAATGTAAACCACCGTTTTCACAATTAAAAATAGATTTAAAAGAGAGAGAGATTTTGTAACATGTCAAATATCATAATATACAGAAAATTCGAAAAGATATAAAACCCGAGGACATTGTAGGCAGGCGAATGTGGGCAAGGAGTCAGGAGAGCAATAGAGTGTGATTTTGATCAGAGCAGAACATTAGTAACAGGAGAGGGTGTTGTAGACTTCAAATGTATGGCTAAGAAATTTTTACATACTCTTTAGGCAGTGGGGAGCCATTGAAGGTGTTTTCTCTTCTTTTTTTATTGTTGCCTTCCATTTTCTTAATTTATTTTTTATTGTGGCAAAAGATGCATAACATAAAATTTACCGTCTTAACCATTTTTATGTGGCTTTAAGTGTATTCACATTTCTGTGCAACCATCACCACTATCCATCTCCAGAGCTTCTTCCCTCTTCCCAAACGGAAACTCGGTACCCATTAAACTGTACAGTGAAGGTTTTTGAGAGCAGAGAATTAATGGGATCAGAGCTGTATTTTATAATTACTTGAATATCAGAGAGATCTACCAAGAACAGAAGGTTAATATGGCTCTTGCCACCATCTCAATGTTATTTCGTGATCAAACTAGCATCATAAGAAAAGATGTTCTGGTTCTAGGATCATGTTATCCTTGGACTTGGAAAACGAAACAGGGGGTGGGAAAGATAATTGTGATATGAATTTGAATAAAAAATTAAGCAATAATTATGAGCAATTATCATTATTCTCAGCTCTTACTCTATGCCAGACATTAAGTTAAGCACTTTGTAGTGTCTCATTTAATTTTAAAACAACCCTATATGATTATGACCATGTTACTGATAAGGGCTCTGATGTTTAGGGGGATTAAATAATTGGCCCAGGTCACACAGCTGGTGTTTTGGCCCAGTCCAAGCTCTTCATCACTATACCGCACTGAGAGAAATACCAACAAACCCCTTTTTACCAAATAGATGTCAAATAGCAAACTATAATATTTCTTTAGAACAGTGAAAAATTCTACTTCCATTACTTGTTTCTGGTGACATACTTTTAACTTTTGCTATAAGTGCTGGGACTCACCCATTTTAAAAAAATTGTATTGAAGTATATAGTTGATTTACAATGTTGTGTTTAGTTTCTGCTGTATAGCAAAGTGACTCAGCTATACATATATATATTCTTTTTCGTATTCTTTTCCATTACGGTTTATCACAGGATACTGAATATATTTCCCTGTGCTGTACAGTAGGACCCTGTTTTTTATCCATCCTATATATAATAGTTTGCATCTGTTAATCCCAAACTCCCAATCCATCCCTCCGTCACCGCCCCCCTCCTTGGCAACCACGAGGCTGTTCTCTTTATCTGTGGAGACTCACCCATTTTATAGCTCTTAAAAGCAGGCTTACCAAGGACTGTCCCATCCATTCAGTCTTCTGTTAAATTCTCGAAACAAGCCTCTGAAATATGTAAGGCAGGTACCGTTTTCTTCCCTTTATTGCTAAGAACACTAAAGTTCAAAGAGATTAAGTGCCAGCTCGTCACACAACTGCTGTGAGTTCATCAAATCTTCCACCCAGGACTCCAGATACCCACCTTATTGTGTCCTTCCTTGAAGAGCTGATCTTGATCATGTGTTGTGACATATATTTTCCTGTTAAAACATAGCTTATCAGTGTCACTGTGGGGCTGCTGCATCTTCAGAGTCAACCGAGCTCTTGTTTCTGTTTAGACAGGTACCTTAACAAGGGACGGCTTGGATCTCTGGGGAGTCGTGCCCTGTGATAGGAGTGGGTGAGTACTTGGGACCAAATGCATTGTCATTTCTCTTTTCCCAGAACTCTTTGTTTTTCTTCCTGAATACTAATAATGGAAAGATTTTGGCACTGGCTTTGGTGAGCAGTAGTTGCCAGAGTATCTTCATTTAATTTCTCTTCTTGACTACTTCCAAAGCTCACTAAAACGTGCATATTTCCCGCACCCCAGTCCCAGCCCCGGGACACTCACAGAACCCAGGAGATGAAGGGCAAGTTTTGACACTGCATTTAAATCTTTGCTAAAATGTGATTTGCTGTCAGCATATTAGTTCGGGGCCAGTGTGTGTCATTTGGACAGTACCAAGACACTGTCCTTCAAGGAGGTAACATTCCTTGTACAAACTGAAGCCTTTCCATGTGCTAGGAGGAACACTGCCCTGACTTGTAGACACTGAATTTCAGGACGAGGAACATCTGTGGAACCACAGCTAGTGTACTTCATTTTCCTTGGTATTCTAGTTCTGGCAACACTACTTTCTGGCTGCCAGAAACTCCTCTTTTCTGGCCAGAATGGACTCCGTTTTGACAGTTTACAACTTAACGTAGTAAAGATTTCCATGTCCCTCTGCTGGGGCTCTCTTGTTTGAGTTTGCTTCTCTGCCAGCTTTTTCTCCCCACTGCAACTTCCAGCCTGATCAGAACACGAACATATGACAAATTCAGGTTTTGAGGGTTTTTTTTTTTAAATTGAGGTATAGGTGATTTCAGGGTTTTTTAAATTAATTTTTTTGTCTTTTTTGCTTTTGAATTTCATTTTATTTATTTTTTTATACAGCAGGTCCTTATTAGTCATCCATTTTATACACATCAGTACATGCATGTCAATCCCAATCGCCCAATTCATCACACCACCACCCCACCCCCTGCCACTTTCCCCCCTTGGTGTCCATACGTTTGTTCTCTGCATCTGTGTCTCAATTTCTGCCCTGCAAACCAGTTCATCTGTACCATTTTTCTAGGTTCCACATATATGCGTTAACATACAATATTTGCTTTTTTCTTTCTGACTTACTTCACTCAGTATGACAGTCTCTAGATCCATCCACATCCCTACAAATGACCCAATTTCATTCCTTTTTATGGCTGAATAATATTCCATCATATATATGTACCACTTCTTCTTTATCCATTCATCTGTCGATGGGCATTTAGGTTGCTTCCGTGACCTGGCTATTGCAAATAATGCTGCAATGAACATTGGGGTGCATGTGTCTTTTCGAATTATGGTTTTCTCCAGATATATGCCCAGGAATGGGATTGCTGGATTATATGGTAGCTCTATTTTTAGTTTTTTAAGGAGTCTCCATACTGTTCTCCATAGTGGCTGTATCAATTTACATCCCCAGCAACAGGGTAGGAGGGTTCCATTTTCTCCACACCTTCTCCAGCAGTTATTGTTTGTAGATTTTTTGATGATGGCCATTTTAAGCGGTGTGAGGTGATACCTCATTGTAGCTTTGATTTGCATTTCTCTAATAATTAGTGATGTTGAGCGTCTTTTCATGTGCCACTTAGCCATCTGTATGTCTTTTTTGGAGAAATGTCTGCTTAGATCTTCCTCCCATTTTTTGGTGGGGTTGTTTGTTTTTTAGATATTGAGCTACATGAGCTCAGGTTTTGTTTTTTAATGAAAATAGTCCCCTCTCATACTTGCAACCTAAATCACAAAGCATCTTATACATAAAAGGTACATCATGATTCTTCTGCATTATGCAAATGACATACGATTTATCTATAAAATGTTTTAATTATATATGTTTAACACATTTTCATATTAATGTATTATTTATAAACAAGCCCATTTCTGGAGTTGAAAAATTAATCCTGGTGCTTCTAACCATTTTAGTCTATAGAAGGAGGCTGTTACAAGTGGTAACTTTCTAAAGTTCTTTTCATTTTCTCTTGAAGATAGATTTGGATATATGCCCGGTCTTCTTGTTTTTAGTATTTTCCTGTTTCAGTGTCTATAAAAAATGTATGCATTTATTCACATATGTGAGCATTCAGAGAGCAGTCTTTTTCTTATTTATATTTGTGTCCCTAATGCCATATAGCACTATAGCAGGCACACATAGTAGATGCACAATAAATGTTTGTTTATTTAAAGTGAACTTAATATGTTCCATCTTTTGAATGCTCTTCTCCTTATTGAATTGACATCATCTTATTCACAAAACTTTTAAAACTTTCTGTTTCTAAAAGTGACTTGTCAAATTTAAATAAAAATAATTGATATACTATTTAGATTATTGATAGATTAATCCAACCTGTCACTCTCCTTCCCCCCCCTCCTTTCCCTCCTTCAAAAAGGTCAAAGTTGGCTCTAAATGACTAAAAGAGCAATTAAAAGCTTTTTAAAAAAATTTTAAAAGTATTTATTTATTTATTTGGCTGCATCAGGTCTTAGTCACGGCACATGGGCTGTTCGTTGTGATGTGCAGGCTTCTCTCTAGCTGTGGTGCGCAGGCTCAGTAGTTCCAGCCTGTGGGCTCTCTAGTTGTGGCACATGGGCTCTAGAGCTCACGGGCTCAGTAGTTGCGGCACTCAGTCTTAGCTGCCCCACGGCATGTGGGATCTTAGTTCCCTGACCAGGGATTGAACCCACGTCCCTTGCATTGGAAGGCGGATTTTTAACCACTGGACCACCAGGGAATTCCCCCAAAGTTTTTTTAATTGACAAATTTAACTGATAGAATAAGAGAAAACAGATTAAATTCTAAGCAAGAAGTCAGCACCTGACTTAGTTGCTGTTAGATATCTTATTGTAAACTGTAAGCTCTTTTCTAATAATTCTTATCTTTTCCAAAGAGGGCCTGCCTAATGTGCCAGGTACTTTAAAGTCATTGGAAGTCTACCTGAGCTACCTCGTCCTGATAAGTCATAAACATTCAAATAATAGTTCAAGGTCAGGGATGACAGAGGGTTCTATTTATTTTTGTGCAAACCAGGTCTGGCCCAATCCTCCGAAACTCAGAACTGTGTATTCAGAATTACATACGGAAGACAGTTTGTGTGCCATCTTAAAGATAAGATTCTTTTTTCCTGATCTGTGTTTGCTTTACAGCGTGAGCTTGAGAATCTGTGTTAATCATTGATGGTGACTGCTTCCTTTTAGATGTTTACTAAAATACCAGAGACATATTGTAACCACTGAGATAACTTGATCTTTCAATATATAATGATATGATCAACAGGCTCAGTCGAGAGGTTTTTGAGCTCTTAAAGAAGCTTGGATGAGGAAGCCAGGAAGAAATATGGCTGAATTACGAGTTAACATTCTGATGTATATGCTTTCAGGAACAAAACGCTAGAGCAACCGAAGGAAATGCAGGGTCCATATCATGAGAGATAATAGTCTGATCCTGGAGACCATGTTTTAAGACAAACTATGGTAAATAGTAAAAAAATACAAATTTTTCAAGAAACAGTAACTAGGAAGGTCAGAGGTCTGGAAACTGCACATTGGAATCACAGCTAGAGGTTCCTGTGTAATCCCAGAGGAAGGGAGTATTAAAGGGGGTACAGCCAAGCTGGCCACAGATCTGAAGGAAGTTGACATGTGGAGGAGGAGGAACAAGTAGATTCTGACTGGCTCCAAGAGTCAGATTTGGCCTTAATCCAGGAAGCACCTTCAGCCGCTCAGGGTCCACCAAATAGTATGGCCTGCCTTGTGAACCACTTAGTGTGCTAAACATGTAAGGAGGGACTGACCAATAAGGTCCAGAGGACATCCTTTTGTAGGCCTAATGCCAAACTTGATGACTTCAACTCTGAGTTAGTAAAAGAACCCTGCATATGATGTGTGAGTTGTATCTCGGTAGATTTTAGATGAGGGCACTTTCTACAGAAAGCAATGGTAATGATGGCTGCAATACAGATCCTAGATGCCAGGGTGGAAGAGGAGAATGCCGTGTCCTTTTCAAAATGTCTTTAAAAAATTTCATTTCTTGGGGCTTCCCTGGTGGCGCAGTGGTTGAGAGTCCGCCTGCCGATGCAGGGGACGCACCGGTCTGGGAAGATCCCGCATGCTGTGGAGCGGCTGGGCCCGTGAGCCATGGCCGCTGAGCCTGCGCGTCCGGAGCCTGTGCTCCGCAACGGGAGAGGCCACAACAGTGAGAGGCCCGCATACTGCAAAAAAAAAAAAAAAAAAAAAATTCATTTCTTTGCCATTATGGTCTTTCAGATTTCCAGTAACCAACTCATTCATTTATTTGCTCTTAAATTTGTTGACTGTCTACTGTGGACCAAAAATCAGATATGTTGGAGAGAGAGATATGGAAGAGACAGCCCTGCCCTGAAGAATAGATTGAAGGAGATACACAGATATACACAAGTAGCTATAGTATGAGCTAGCCTGTTCTGTCTCACAGCATAAGAGATAAAGTGGTCTGGAAGCTCAGGTGGGAGTGGACGCACTTGGAACTAAGGGTGATACTTCTAGCTCTTTCTATACCTCTGGATTTAAATCAGTGCCAGAGAGAGGTTAAGGAAAAGAGGGAAGAAAGAGCTTGAGAGAACCTCAGGATTTTTTCTCATACTCACTGAACTTATGTAAGGACGATGGATGAATGAAGCACTATTCATTTGGGGAGATTAGAGTGTAGACATGTAATGTAACAAAGTATATCAACTTATTTTTTAAAAGGATGGTCACCTCTAGAAGCTCCATTCTGGCCTGCAGGAATAGACTAAAGCCCTTTCCCTTTTCTCCTTTAGCTTCCAGGAAGTCCACAGCTTTGCCTCAGGCGAGGCTTTGCCATGGGGCCCACTGTCTGCAGCCATGGCCAGCTGCCATTCTCTGATCCTCCTGGATGGGACCATCCATGGAGACCCACTGGACCTCAAAATGTTTGAAGCTACTACCTGGGTAAGCTTCTGTTCTGCAAAGATTCTAAGAAGCTTCTTCAATGCCAGACCAAGCCAGGTGTTATCATAGCTATTCAATACTCATAAAAATGTGAGGTCTCCAATATGGAGTACATATGGCAGTGAGGGGCAAACTCATCCGAGCCCCAGTTTTCTCCTCTGTACAGTGTATTTCCATATTAGGGTTATTGTGAGGATTAAGTGGAAGGACGCATTAAAAAAAATCCCTGGTGCTGTGCCTGGAATATATTACCAGCTCAATAGTATTAGTATAATTATTATATAATTATTTTCTAACCCTTTCCAGCTGTAGTATGAGCCATGTCTGGTTTCAGAGTTATCTAGAACATGGGGATTAGGAAACATCACTGTCCCCAGTGCTTAGGATAATTCGTTGTTACCAGGAGTTTTATGCCTACTACTTTAGTATTAATTTTGCCTCTAAGACTAGACAATGAAAAGGAAAACCATGAGGGATTTTGTTGAGACTCTGAAGTAGATTTCAGATCAAATGGCCTTGTTCAGGAGGAGGAATCCGGCTCTCCCGGTTCTAGTCTTGGCTCTGTTCTGATTGACTCTTTCACCTCGTGAGGTCATCTCTCCTGTTGGGGTTTTCCATAACTTTAAAATGAGGGGATTGAATTAGACCAGCAGGGTTCACCTAAAAGAAAACAAAAAAGCTGGAATCTTTTCCTAAAAGGAAATTTTATTCAACAGCATCCTACACAAACCAAATCGTTGGAGTTACTCTGGTTGAGATAGCAAAATGGGGAGTAAAAGCACAGCTTAGGGAACACACATCCCCACCTACTTAGCTACAAGCCCGCCTCCACCCCGTATAGCCTGGTTCAGCTCCAGGCCTCTGTGATACATGTGTGAGCCCCACTGAAGGAGACAATCTTTAGGGTCCCTTCCGTCGCTAATAGGGCATGGTTCTGTAGCAGTCTGATGTAACTTTCTCCATCCTTCTTGGGTTACTGTTTCTGTACCTTTAAGTAGGGATTATAATTTCTTCTCTGAGATTTTTTTCTACCACTCAATGAGATGATTATAAAGCATTTTGGCATCTTTGAGTAAAAGGTTCCTCTGACTATAATTTAGGGTCTTTATTATAGCAATTCCCGAGTGTTTACTGAACATTAACCACATACATCACAGTCCCGGCCCTGCTGTACTCTGGGGACCATCAATCCAAATTAGACAGAGAGCGAAGAGCAAGAGAGTGAACCAGGAGAAAAAAGGCAGAAAGGTGTGGGCTATTCACGCTCAGTGTTTTCAAGTTAAGTCCTTCAGAAATGGAGAATGAGCCTTTATGCAGCACCTTCCAGCAGAGAAAGCAGGAGAAATTGCATGCATAATTCAGAAGTGTCTGCCCTTCAAGTTTCTAGCATTTCCGATGCATTATTTTTGTGTGTGGCGAATTAAGTCTGGTTCACCTCCGTATAGCTGAGGGAGGAGAATATATTGAGACAACTTGAGATTTTCTCAAGGGAAGGGTTTGAGCACAGTATTAGTGGATGAACAAGAAAGAAATCTCTACAATGAAACATCCTGTTTGAAATAGGAAATGGTGGTTTCCGGGCATGATTTCCACATCAAGGGAGCACCGGCATGTGCCATGGTTGTTAAGCCCTGCAAAACAGCCAGCCAGGTAAGTCTTGCCTGCTCTCCACCCCACAAAACCCAACTCAGAAGGAAAGTCCTGGCAGGCCCACAATTTTGAAAGCTCAGAGATGTGTCTTCTTTGAATTCCACATGTGAAAATTGGTGAGACCTTGTTTCCCTTATTTGCTAAGCTAAGGATTGGAGAAGGAGTAATTAATTTCCAGTAGGTAGAAGCTATGTGGTGTGTCCCTCTCCATGCCCCATCCCTCACCCAGGTCCCAGTGGAAGGAATTGCAATCCTGCATCAGTTCCCATTCTCATCAGCACTGCAGAGGATGACGGTCATCGTCCAAGAGATGGGGGGTGACTGGCTGGCGTTCATGAAAGGTGCACCAGAGAGGGTGGCCAGCTTTTGCCAACCTGAGACAGGTAAGTGGACAGACTTATATTACAATGGGCAAATCTGTATTTCCAACCCACATATGTCCCCTCAGCATTTGATCGATGAATCCAATTGCCTACTGGCCATCACCAATTGGATGACTCACTGGCATCTCAAACTCGGTACCAGAACCAAGCTTATCTTTCTCACTCTCTCTATTTCCCATCTTAGTGAATGAAAGTACTACTCCCCCATCCCAGTTTAGGATTCTTCCTGGATTCCTCTCTCTCCCTCAGTGCCTCTGTCTTGTCAATTGCTAATCCATGGCCCTGTCACTCCATCACCTCAGGCCCTCATCATCCCTCCACTGGATCACTTCATAGTTGGTGAATTTGTTCTCTGCCCCCCAGTGTCCCCTACTCTAATTCACCCTTCACACTGTGACCAGATTGGTTTTTCTGTCACACAGTATAATTATGTTAGCACATTCCTGCTTTCATTCTTTGATTGCTTCTCATAGGCTCCAGGATAATCTCCTTTAGGACCATATCTAAGGCCTTCGTGATCTGACTCCTATCAAACTTCCCAGAGTTTCCTTACCACTCCTATCTTCACATCCTGTGCTCCCCCTGAGATGAACTATCAAGGTTTGCTGTCTCATGGCCCTGTGCCTGAGCACATGATGCTCCCTCAGCCAAAATGCCCTTTCCCTTCTCCATCTAATCACATCCTCCCTGTCTGATAGATGCACCAAGTGTTTCCATAGCGTGCTGTAACTGCCTGGATCATAGCAAGGATCTCATTCGATTGTATTGTTAGTCTACTGGCTGTTACCCTACTAGACAAAGATCCTCAGAGTGGCAATTGCAGTGCAATCTCTGCGTAGCTAATTCCTGACCCATAGTAGACTCAATAAATATTTGATGGTTAAACTGGAGAAAAAAAGAATCATACACTTTTCCCATTCTTCTTCTTCTTTTTGTTTTTTTGTTTTTTGAATGCTTCCTTTTCATTTCTGCTTCACTGGATCCCAAGAGGTCAATCGTGACAATGTAGTAATATTTAACATTCCCACTGACTTGTTTGTGTACATTTTTAGAGGTGTGTTTTCTTGGGCAAGAGTTGGATCTCTTTGTAAAGAATTTCTCTCCCAGTTCTAGCTGAGTTCATATTGCATACTAATCTTGTGTTATTTTCTGAACAGTACCAACTAGTTTTGTTAGTGAACTTCAGATTTACACGACACAGGGCTTCCGGGTCATAGGACTGGCCTACAAAAAGCTGGAAATGGACCATCATACCACTGCCTTGATGAGGTAAATGGGGTGGGGGGAATTTTGATAAAGCAGAATGGTTTCGTGGGAAGACGCACCAGACTGGGCAGTGGACCCAGCAACACAGCTTACTGAATCTGTGTGCATGAAATGCCTTTGAACTTAGTAAATGGGGGTATAGTCATCCCTGCCCTGCCTAAATCACAAAGCTGATGTGAAAACTGGGAGAACTGATGAGAAAAAGCTGTATAAATTGTAAAGTATGATGTGATTGTACAGCTTTGTGAAGACAGATGTACGAATACAACCCATGTTTCAGAGGGTTTGAAATTGTGGTCATGCCCCCATTTTGAACCAAATATAAGTTTTGTTTTAAATTATTTTTGGTAATTAATTAGCTATTTGGGGATTTTATTATTTTTTATTTTATTTTATTTTTTTAACATCTTTATTGGGGTATAATTGCTTTACAATGGTGTGTTAGTTTCTGCTTTACAACAAAGTGAATCAGTTATACATATACATACGTTTCCATATCTCTTCCCTCTTGCGTCTCCCTCCCTCCCACCCTCCCCATCCCCCCACTCCAGGCGGTCACAAAGCACTGAGCTGATATCCCTGTGCTATGCGGCTGCTTCCCACTAGCTATCTACCTTACATTTGGTAGTGCATATATGTCCATGCCTCTCTCTCACTTTGTCACAGCTCACCCTTCCCCCTCCCCATATCCACAAATCCGTTCTCTAGTAGGTCTGTGTCTTTATTCCTGTCTTACCCCTAGGTTCTTCATGACATTTTTTTTTCTTAAATTCCATATATATGCGTTAGCATACGGTATTTGTCTTTCTCTTTCTGACTTACTTCATTCTGTATGACAGACTCTAGGTCTATCCATCTCATTACAAATAGCTCAATTTCGTTTCTTTTTATGGCTGAGTAATATTCTATAGTATATATGTGCCATATCTTTATCCATTCATCTGTCGATGGACACTTAGGTTGCTTCCATGTCCTGGCTATTGTAAATAGTGCTGCAATGAACTTTGTGGTACATGACTCTTTTTGAATTATGGTTTTCTCAGGGTATATGCCCAGTAATGGGATTACTGGGTCGTATGGTAGTACTATTTTTAGTTTTTTGAGGAACCTCCATACTGTTCTCCATAGTGGCTGTATCAATTTACATTTCCACCAAGAGTGCAGGAGGGTTCCCTTTTCTCCACACCCTCTCCAGCATTTATTGTTTGTAGATTTTTTGATGATGGCCATTCTGACCAGTGTGAGGTGATACCTCATTGTAGTTTTGATTTGCATTTCTTTAATGATTAGCGATGTTGAGCATCCTTTTGTGTGTTTGTTGGCGATCTCTATATATTCTTTGGAGAAAAGTCTATTTAGGTCTTCTGCCCATTTTTGGATTGGGTTTTTTTTTTTTTTTGATATTGAGCTGCATGAGCTGCTTGTATATTTTGGAGATTAATCCTTTGTCAGTTGCTTCATCTGCAAATATTTTCTCCGATTCTCACAGTTGTCTTTTCGTCTAGTTTATGGTTTCCTTTGCTGTACAAAAGCTTTTAAGTTTCACTAGGTCCCTTTGTTTATTTTTGTTTTTATTTCCATTTCTCTAGGAGGTGGATCCAAAAGGATCTTGCTGTGTTTTATGTCATGGAGTGTTCTGCCTCTAAGTGTTTTCCTCTAAGACTTTTATAGTGTCTGGCCTTACATTTAGGCCTTTAATCCATTTTCAGTTTATTTTTGTGTATGGTGTTAGGAAGTGTTCTAATTTCATTCTTTTACATGTAGCTGTCCAGTTTTCCTAGCACCACTTATTGAAGAGGCTGTCATTTCTCCATGTATATTCTTGCCTCCTTTATCAAAGATAAGGTGACCAAACGTGCATGGATTTATCTCTGAGCTTCCTATCCTGTTCCATTGATCTGTCTTTCTGTTTTTGTGCCAGTGCCATGCTGTCTTGATTATTGTAGCTTTGTAGTACAGTGTGAAATCAGGGAGCCTGATTCCTCCAGCTCCGTTTTTCGTTCTCAAGATTGCTTTGGCTATTCGGTGTCTGTTGTGTTTCCATACAAATTGTGAAATGTTTTGTTCTAGTTCTGTGAAAAATGCTATTGGTAGTTTGATAGGGATTGCATTGAATCTGTAGATTGCTTTGGGTAGTATAGTCATTTTCACAATGTTCGTTCTTCCAATCCAAGAACATGGTATATCTCTCCATCTGTTTGTATAGTCTTTAATTTCTTTCATCAGTGTCTTATAGTTTTCGGCATACAGGTCTTTTGTCTCCTTAGGTAGGTTTATACCTAGGTATTTTTTTCTTTTTGTTGCAAAGGTAAATGGGAGTGTTTCCTTAATTTCTCTTTCAGATATTTCATCATTAGTGTATAGGAATGCAAGAGATTTCTGTGCATTAGTTTTTTTTTTTTTTTTTTTTTGCAGTACGTGGGCCTCTCACTGTCGTGGCCTCTCCCGTTGCGGAGCACAGGCTCTGGACGCACAGGCTCAGCGGCCACGGCTCACAGGCCCAGCCGCTCCGCGGCATAGGGGATATTCCCGGACTGGGGCATGAACCCGTCTACCCTGCATTGGCAGGCGGACTCTCAACCACTGCGCCACCAGGGAAGCCTGTGCATTAGTTTTGTATCCTGCTACTTTACCAGATTCATTGATTAGCTCTAGTAGTTTTCTGGTAGCATCTTTAGGATTCTCTATGTATAGTATCATGTCACCTGAAAACAGTCACAGCTTTACTTCTTTTCTGATTTGGATTCCTTTTATTTCTTTTTCTTCTCTAACTGCTGTGCCTAAAACTTCCAAAACTATGTTGAATAATAGTGGTGAGAATGAGCAACCTTGTCTTGTTCCTGATCTTAGTGGAAATGGTTTCAATTTTTCACCACTGAGAACAACGTTGGCTGTGGTTTGTCATATATGGCCTTTATTATTTTGAGGTAAGTTCCCTCTGTGCCTACTTTCTGAAGGGGTTTTATCATAAATTGGTGTTGAAATTTGTCAAAAGTTTTTCTGTATCTATTAAGATGATCAATGGTTTTCCTCCTTCAATTTGTTAATATGGTGTATCACATTGATTGATTTGCATATTTTGAAGTATCCTTGCATTCCTGTGATAAACCCCACTTGATCATGGTGTATGATCCTTTTAATGTGCTGTTGGATTCTGTTTGCTAGTATTTTGTTGATGATTTTTGCATCTATGTTCATCAGTGATATTAGCCTGTAGTTTTCTTTCTTTGTGGCATCTTTGGTTTTGGTATCTGGGTGATGGTGGCCTCGTAGAATGAGTTTGGGAGTGTTCCTCCTTCTGCTATATTTTGGAAGAGTTTGAGAAGGATAGGTGTTAGCTCTTCTCTAAATGTTTGATAGAATTCGCCTGTATTGCCATCTGGTCCTGGCCTTTTGTTTGTTAGAAGATTTTTAATCACAGTCTCAATTTCAGTGCTTGTGATTGGTCTGTTTATATTTTCTATTTCTTCCTGATTCAGTCTTGGAAGGTTGTGCTTTTCTAAGAGTTTGTACATTTCTTCCAAGCTGTGCATTTTATTGGCATATAGTTGCTTGTAGTAGTCTCTCATGAGCCTTTGTATTTCTGCATGTCAGTTGTTACTTCTCCTTTTTAATTTCTAATTCTGTTGATTTGAGTCTTCTCCCTTTTTTTCTTGATGAGTCTGGCTAATGGTTTATCAATTTTGTTTATCTTCTCAAAGAACCAGCTTTTAGTTTTATTGATCTTTGCTACTGTTTCCTTCATTTCTTTTTCATTTATTTCTGATCTGATCTTTATGATTTCTTTCCTTCTGCTAACTTTGGGGTTTTTTTGTTCTTCTGTCTCTAATTGCTTTAGCTGTAAGGTTAGGTTGTTTAGTTGAGATGTTTCTTGAGGTAGGATTGTATTGCCATAAACTTCCCTCTTAGAACTGTTTTTGCTGCATCCCATAGGTTTTGAGTCATCCTGTCTTCATTGTCATTTGCTTCTAGGTATTTTTTGATTTCCTCTTTGATTTCTTCAGTGATCTCTTGGTTATTTAGTAGTGTATTGTTTAGCCTCCATGTGTTTGTATTTTTTACAGAGTTTTTTCCTGTACTTGATATCTAGTCTCATAGCGTTGTGGTCAGAAAAGACACTTGATATGATTTCAATATCCTTAAATTTACCAAGGCTTGATTTGTGACTGAAGATAGGATCTATCCTGCAGAATGTTCCATGAGCACTTGAGAAGAAAGTGTATTCTGTTGTTTTTGCATGGAATGTCCTATAAATATCAATTAGTCCACCTCGTCTAATGTGTCGTTTAAAGCTTGTGTTTCCTTATTTATTTTCATTTTGGATGATCTGTCCAATGGTGAAAGTGGGGTGTTTAAGTCCACTACTATTATTTTGTTACTGTCAATTTCCCCTTTTATGTCTGTTAGCATTTGCCTTATGTGTTGAGGTGCTCCTATGTTGGGTGCATACATATTTACAATTGTTATATCTTCTTCTTGGATTGCTCCCTTGATCATTATATAGTGTCCTTCTTTGTCTCTTGTAATAGTCTTTATTTTAAAGTCTATTTTGTCTGATATGAGAATTACTACTCTAGCTTACTTTTGATTTCCATTTTCATGGAATACCTTTTTCCATCTCCTAACTTTCAGTCTGTATGTGTCCCTAGGTCTGAAGCCAGTCTCTTGTAGACAGCATATGTACGGGTCTTGTTTTTGTATCCATTCAGCCAGTCTATGTCTTTTGGTTGGAGCATTTAATCCATTTACATTTAAAGTAGTTATCGATATGTATTTTCCTATTACCACTTTCTTAATTGTTTTGGGTTTGTTATTTTAAGTCTTTTCCTTCTCTTGTGTTTCTGCCTAGAGAAGTTCTTTAGCACTTGTTGTAAAGCTGGTTTGGTGGTGCTGAATTCTCAGCTTTTGATTATCTGTAAAGGTTTTATTTTCTCCCTCAAATCTGAATGATATCATTGCTGTGTAGAATAATCTTGGTTGTAGGTTTTTCCCTTTCATCACTTTAAATATGTCCTGCCACCCCCTTCTGGCTTGCAGAGTTTCTGCTAAAAAATCAGCTGTTAACCTTATGGGGATTTTCTTGTATGTTAATTGTTGCTTTTCTCTTGCTGCTTTTAATATTTTTTCTTTGTACTTAATTTTTGATAGTTTGATTAATATGTATCATGGCATGTTTCTCCTTGGATTTATCCTGTGTGGGGCTCTCTGCCCTTCCTGGACTTGATTGACTATTTCCTTACCCATATTGGGGAAGTTTTCAACTATAATCTCTTCAAATATTTTCTCCAACCCTTTCTTTTTCTCTTCTTCTTCTGGGACCCCTATAATTTGAATGTTGGTGTGTTTAATGTTGTCCAAGTTGTCTCTGAGATTGTCCTCAATTCTTTTCATTCTTTTTTCTTTATTCTGCTCTGTGGTAGTTATTTCCACTATTTTATCTTCCAGGTCACTTATCATTCTTCTGCCTCAGTTATTCTGCTATCCATTCCTTCTAGATAATTTTTTATTTCATTTATTGTGTTGTTCATCATTATTTATTTGCTCTTTAGTTCTAGGTCCTTGTTAAACGTTTCTTGTATTTTCTCCATTCTATTTCTAAGATTTGGGATCAACTTTACTATCATTACTCTGAATTATTTTGCAGGTAGACTGCCTATTTCCTCTTCATTTGTTTGGTCTGGTGGGTTTTTACCTTGCTCCTCCATCTTCTGTGTGTTTTTCTGTCTTCTCATTTTGCTTAACTTACTGTGTTTGGGGTCTCCTTCTTTCAGGCTGCAGGTTCATAGTTCCCATTGTTTTTGGTGTCTGCCCCCAGTGGCTAAGGTTGGTTCAGTGGGTTGTGTAGGCTTTATGGTGGAGGGGACTGGTGCCTGTGTTCTGGTGGATGAGGCTGGATCTTGTCATTCTGGTGGGCAGGACCATGTCTGGTGGTGTGTTTTGGGGTGTATGTGAACTTATTATGATTTTAGGCAGCTTCTCTGCTAATGGGTGGGGTTGTGTTCCTGCCTTGCTAGTTGTTTGGCATAGGGTGTCCAGCGCTGTACCTTGCTGGTCATTGGGTGGAACTGGGTCTTTGCGTTGAGATGGAGATCTCTGGGAGAGCTTTCACCGTTTGATATTACATGGGGCCAGGAGGTCTCTGGTGGACCAATGTCCTGAACTCAGCTTTCCAACCTTAGAGGCTCAAGCCTGATACCCGGCCAGGGCACCAAGACCCTGTCAGCCACATGGCCATGTATGTGGGGAGTTTCTTGCCTTTTGGGATGTCTGAGGTCTTCTGCCAGTGTTCAGTAGGTGTTCTGTAGTAGATGTTCCACATGTAGATGTATTTCTGATTGATTTGTGGGGTGGAAGTTGTTCTCCACATCTTACTCCTCCGCCATCTTGAAGGCGCCTCACCTCACTTATTTTTAATGGTGTTTTCTACCAGAGCTAGAACTCTCTGGTGGCTGTTAACAGGTGTGGTGATGAAAATCACCACAGAAGATGGAAGACAACTTTGTGGTCATTTAATTCATTCTCTACAAAGATTAAAGTTAATCTCATCCTTAATAAGCATCCTCTCTTCATTTCAGTTCTGTCAGAACAAAAGTCTCTATATCCTTGTGCTCCCTCCTGTTTTCTTTCTGGATAGTTTCTGCACACATTCAGTGTCCCAGGAATGGTGCGTGAATGAGTGAGTGGGGACCACTCTGAGAGGAAGATATCTGACTTTGTTTTTGTTTTGCTTCCTGTAAGAAAGACTGTAATGTGTGATTTCTGTTCAATCATCCATATACTTCCAGGGACCAGGTAGAATCAGACCTGATATTTCTGGGATTGCTGATCTTGGAGAATCGACTGAAGGAAGAGACAAAACCTGCCCTGGAAGAGCTCATCTCAGCCCGGATAAGGACTGTAATGATCACAGGTATAGAGCAAAGTGTGTGTGAAAACAGGAAGAATTTGATGTGGAAATAGACAGAGATTCACCCATTTAGCAAATCTTGTTGACTTGCTACTATGGGCCAAACACTGTTCTAGACACTGGACATGGACAGCAAAATAGGCAAAGTTATTACTCTGAGCATCCTTTTACATGGGTTAAGATAGAAAATCAATCATTCAATTGAATAAACAGCTACCAATAAGTGTTATGAGATACATAAAACAGGTGATGTGGTAAAGTGTGTCTGACCAGCTACTTTAGATGACGTGTCCTTTCTGAGAGGGAACGTTTGAAATAACACCTGAATAAGAAGACATAAGCCATGCAAAGATGTTGATATTTATTATTAAATGTTCGGAGAAGAAGAATGCTTAGTCAGCATGGTCTGTAAAATACACTGAAGGCCCATCAATGAGAGCTACAATTCTGGAGATTAAAAAATGCTGTCCCGTCTACTCCCACTCCCAAACTCCAAATCACAAACAAGGGAGCAGTGAGAAAAGATTGTGCAAGAGAAATGTGTGAAATTTCTTAATGAATGCTTCCGAGTAGAGAGTCAGTGATTTCCTAATGCATTCATGATTTTTGAGCGTGTATTGCCTTCCCTTTCTCTGCTCTCGAAGTCAGATGCATTTAACTCTATGAATTCTGGTGTCAAGATACAGTCTTGCCCCACCAAAGCACTCTCCCCCATCCCACTGTCCTTGAACCCAATTTGATGTTGGAAACTCGAGAATACGTTCACCTCCCCTTTGGAGCTTCTCCACCCCCCTCCACTACCACACCCTCCAATCCAAGAGACTTTTGGATCACTTTTTCCCTCTCCCTTCTTAGCCCCTCTGCCCAACTTCTAGGTGCTGCTGAGTTAGTTTACTACTTATTAGAATTCCCCTTACATTATGACCCTTCTGTTTCAAAATTTTTATTTAGCACTTATTTTACACAGTCTCAGAATCTATCCTTTACCAGTTAGATTTATGTAGAAGTAAGAGCTCATCGCTCACAACACCCCCTCTTCACTTCTTCTTTCATATTGAAATTTCTGTTCTGCTTCTTTCCTTGCTTGGTTGTAAGTTTTCTGAAGAATTGTCCTTGGATGGGTTGGAAGGGTGATATGCTCTCTGATCTTTTATATACCCTGAAATATCTTTCTTTGCTCTGATAGGTGAATGATGTCTTGCCTGGGTATAGTATGTTTGGGTTAGAGTACTTTTTTAAAAAAAATTTTATTGGAGTATAGTTGATTTATAATGTTATGTTAGTTTCAGCAAAGTGAATCAGTTATACATATATCAATACATATAATATATCCACTCTTCTTTAGGTTCTTTTCCCATATAGGTCATTACAGAGACCTATATTACACTACTAATGTAGAGAACTCTACATTACAGAGTAGAGTTCCCTGTGCTATACAGTAGGTCCTTATTAGTTATCTATTTTATATATAGAGTCCTTTTTTATTAATGGTCTGTAGGTTTTATTCTTTTGTCTTCCAGTTTTTGGTATTGCATATCACAAGGCCAGTGGAGTCCACTGTAGGTAACTTGTTCTGTTTACATATAATCCTTTTTCTTTAACTTTGGAGTTTAGAAATGTTACCGAGGTGTGCCTGTATGTTTGTCTTTTTTCATTAATTTAGTCTGGAACATTGTGAGCATTTTATTTTATTTTATTTTTTTATTTTTTTATTTTTTTATTTTTTATTTTTTATTTTTTTGTGATACGCGGGCCTCTCACTGCTGTGGCCTCTCCCGTCGTGGAGCACAAGCTCCGGACGCGCAGGCTCAGCGGCCATGGCTCATGGGCCCAGCCGCTCCGCGGCATGTGAGATCCTCCTGGACTGGGGCACGAACCCGTGTCCCCTGCATTGGCAGGCGGACTCTCAACCACTGTGCCACCGGGGAAGCCCCATTGTGAGCATTTTTAATCTGTCTTCTTCTTCTCAGGAAAATTTCTTCTATTGTTAATTAGGGCTTTTGTTCTCTCTCTTTCCTTCTTCCTGTCTGTAATTTCCACTATTCACATGACAGGCTTCCTGGATCTATCCTCTTGGTCTCTTATGTTTTTTTTCTTGTAACTCATATTTTAAAATTTTTCATATAATTTTTAAAGACTATATTCCATTTACAGTTACTACAAAATATTGGCTATATTTCCCATGTTGTATATAGATCCTTTTAGTCTATCTTACGTAACTCTCATATTTTTATAATTTTGCTCTGAGCTTTAAGGGTTCTTTTTTTGCACCGAATTTTTTCAAACTGCAAACTCGGGTATCAAAAATGAGGATGATCTCCCTCAAATCACCCTTGAATTGTGAAGTTCTTAAATTGTGTTTTGGAGTAGGAGTGACTTTAGAAAACCATGTTTTGCCTGTGCTCCATTTGAGTTTCCTAAGTGCTCTCATTATTTTTAATGCAGCTTTCTTCTGTCTCCAGCAGCTAGCCTGCTTTACCAGTCATGTTCTGGTTGTTCTGCCTTATATTTCCTTATCTAGCTTCTGGAATTTCTTAAGTAGGTTTTTATCTTTTTTTGTCAGATGGTTGAGGATCAGGCCTGGGCTGCATGTCCTAAACAACAGACCTCTCACAGGTGACAGATGGCAAAACGGTCTGTGTTGCAAAGCAGATGGCTGTTGTCGCCCTGCTGAGGCATGTGGAAGAGCCTCTCACTCTCAGGGCTCCCTGTACTCTTCTGATCTCAGGCTAGAGCATCTCCCTCCCCCCAGTTAGCTCTTTTGAGGATTCTCAAAGTATTTTGGTAGAAACCTGGGAGAAACCATGTTAGGGATAGCCAGCCGGTTGTTAACATTATTTATTTTTAGTGGTTGCTCTACGAATCACTATATCTGTACCTACCCTTTCAAGAAGGCTTATCATCATAAACATCCCCTACTTTCTCTCCTCTGTTATTGTTGTATATATATGTGTATGACATACAATGAAACCCCACCAGACAATGTTAGAGTTTTATATTTCAACAGTCAAGAGTTGGAGAACATAAGTGAAGAAAAATCGACTTTATATTTATACAGCTCTTTATTATTTCTGTTCCTAAATGTTCATGTCTTATGTTGCAAGTTTCCCTCTGGTATCATTTCCTTTCAGCCTAAAGAACTTCTTTAAGCATTTCTTTCTGAGCATATCTGCTGGCACAAATTATCTTAGATTCCCTTATCTAAGTATGTCTTCATTCCTAAGAATATTGTCATTAGCTATAGGAGTCTGAGTTGACAATATTTTTCTTTCAGCACTTTAAAGATGTTCCACTGTTATCTTGCCTTCATGGTTTTTGATGAGAAATCTGATAATTTGAATTATTGTTTCCTTATATGTAATTTATTGTTTTCCCTAGCTGCTCCTAAGATATTTGCTTTATCTTTGGTTTTTTAGCAGCTTGATTATGTGTCTGGGTGTGGTTTTCACTGAATTTATCTTGTTTGGGATTCACTGAGCTTCTTGAATCTGTACATTTAAATCTTTTACCATATTTGGGAAGTTTTCTGCTCTTACGTCTTCAAAACATTTTTTTCCTGTTCCAATCTTTCTCCTCTCCTTCTTGGGCTCTAATGACATGAATGTGAGTTCTTTTGATATTCTTCAATCTTTGTTCTTTGTTTTTTCAGTTGAGAACTTCTATCTTGTCATTTATTTCAAGAGTATTAACCTTCACCACATGGAGGAGGATTACAGTAGCTGCTTTAAAAGCATTGTCTGATAATTCCAACATCTGGGTCATCTTGAGACAGGCAACTATTGAATTGTTTTTTCTTGAGAATTGGCCAGATTTTCCAGGTTTTTCACATGTTGAGAATCTGAACATTTTGAATATTATGTTGGGATACTTTGGATCCTGTTAAAATCCTCTAGAGAATGTTGAGTTTATTGTTTTAGCAAGCAAAACTCTGGAATATGGGAGGTGACTAATATCATAGTTCAATTCTTGAAGCTTTTGCTATCCTTCTTCAGGTTTGCTGTGCATGTGCACAGCTCTGGGTTGAGCTTGGGGCTTACATAGTTCATACACTGAATTAGTCTCCTTGTCTAGCTCTCTTCTTTCTAGGATTTCCCTCACAACTCTTCAGGCCTCCAGTGCCCCTTTCCTGGTTCCTTTGGCCAGAAAAAGCAGGGTTTTCTTGGAGTTTTAGCTATCTGCATAGCTCTGGGACTGGGGCTCACACTCAGGTCAAATTATGTGAGAGGAAAGAGAAAAAAAGCTGAGAATCTCTCCACCTTGTAGATTATTTCTCCAAATTTGACTCCCTTTCACATTATGCCATTTGTGTTTACTTTTCAAAGTCCTCAGGTAGGTTTTTTTAATGGTATTTTTTCCAGAGTTTTCCATTGTAATCAGTGGGAGAAATAGATTCTAGTGGGCTTACTCCATATTAGCTGGAAGTGGAACCATGAGATGTCATATTAAACCAGTAGAGTTTTGCTAAACATTTACTAAGCTGTTGACAAATAACAGAAATATATTGGAACTTTTCCTTTTTAATTTTACTTCCCAATCTCTGGCAAAAATATACTAGTAGGTCATAAAGTAACCAGATGAAAAGCAGCAATAATAAGAAAAGGGATCACAGAATCATGGAAGGTCAGGGCTGAGAGAGAACTTAGAGACTATTTCTTCTCACACCAAAAATAAGGTCTGAACTCCTTACCCTAGCTTTCTAGGTTCTACGTGAATTGGTTCTGTCTCTTCAATCTCATCTTGGGATACTTTTCCTTTCTTCTAGGTGACAATCTTCAGACTGCAATAACAGTGGCCAGAAAGTCTGGAATGGTTTCTGAAAGCCAGAAAGTCATTCTCATTGAAGCAAATGAAACTACTGAGTCCTCATCAGCATCTGTATCTTGGCAATTAGTCGAAGAGAAGAAACATATTGCTTATAGGAATCAGGTATACCTAAAAGCAGACCTTCTGCCATATTATCTAACTCGTCACACAGTGTTGACTACTGAGCAGCTTTGACCGGCAGAGGTGTACAGGTGACCTAGGGTCAACATACTTCTCCAAATGTCTAACATGTATACAGTTCAAAGAACTCAATTATATCATTTTCCCATACCATTCCTACTGAGCTTTAAGGTATGGTGCTTTCCTGGGTGCTGGAAATAATCCATTCTTTTAAACTTAAAAAAGTCTTTAGAAAGAATATAGTAAGTGGAGCTGCAAGTCTAATTTTCCATTTTTTCCCTTGCTTGCCAGCCATCCCACTGGGTTCAAAGGGGATTTAGTCCCTAAGAGAGACACTGCTGTGTGCATTGGAAAATCAGACTATATCTTCAGGGTGGGAAGAAGTTTTATTCATTTATTTCCAATCTTGTCAGTATCCTATATCTATTATGTCCTTGTGAAACAATATTAATTCTGTTAAAAAAACAAAAAAAAGGAAAGTTCTCACCTCAGGGAGGGATTTGTTAAGCTGCAATGCTTTTGTATTTTACACTTGAAATGTGTGAAATGTGCTTTTCTCTGGGACTCACTGAGATCAAATCAGGATGAGAACAGGACATGAGTAAGTGTTACTCCCCTGTTCACTAGAGGCTGTTGATGTGCAAAGATTGATCCAGCAAAGAGAAAGTGCTTCTCTGAGGAATCAGGGCCGGAGTGTGACTTTTATAGAGAGATCACAGACTGTCATTGTTGCCTTCGCTCAGATATGCTTGTGGTCCTAACCACTCTATCAAGTCTAAAATTACTGCGTCTTGCCTTGCAGGACAATTACATTAACATCAGGGAAGAAGTCTCTGATAACAGCAGAGAAGGAAGTTACCATTTTGCCCTAAGTGGAAAATCTTTCCAGGTTATAAGTCAACATTTCAGCAGCCTACTGCCAAAGGTAAGTTCTAAGAGGGTACCAGTCTCCTAGTAAAGATGCTAACAATGTCACAGAGCATGATCGTAAGTAATTTCAAACCTCTAACTAGGTTAGATATACCTATTGAATGTATCATAAGGGAACCAGATAGTTTTTCAGAGGTCACTGCTGTTTCATTTCCTGCTAGATTTAAAATAAGTAAATTTGATTAACTAATTATCCATCATCTATAGGATTAAAATATTAGTGACTTCTCAAGTGATACGATTGCTTTGGGGGAGCTGTCACTATATTGCCATGGTTAGGGGGTCTCACAGTATAGTGTAAATCCAGCAATTCTACAGGGAGGCAGGCCCAAAATAGAGGAATTCCATTAGGTTTTTGATAGAGGACGTCTATACAAAAGAGGGTCAAACTTAAAACTTTTCTGATGAAGAACAAACCCACAATGAGGGCAGGTAAGTTATATACATAAAAAACCATGTGAGCAAACTAGAGAAAGATTGTGTCCAGTGTAAAGCAAAGATAATTTACTTGTATTCAATTGCTCATTATCTTAAGTACTGTTTAAGAAAAAAAGAATGAAGACTTTAAAGCTGAGTGAACAGTAAGCTGAGTTTACAGCCAAGAAGAGCAGGGAGCACACAGCTGTAACACAGAAGAATTTAGACTCTGTAGGATGGGGTTCAGGTAGATGGAGCTGGTACAGGTTTTTATACAACAATCCATTAATGTGACAATCCATTAATGTTTCAGAGCCCAAATTAGGCTGGAGATATCAGCTGAGTTTCACAGTTGGTCAAGCCCAGATGGTATGGTTAAGCCAAAGACCACAGATAGTCACTCTCTCATCTCTAAGCTATTTTTCTGCTAGATCTGAACAATTTTCTGAGAAGCAGTTGCCTCCTTTCCTTCTCCTGGGATCCTGACCTCTTGTTATCTTGCAATTTCTCATACTTTACTGGTTTAAAGTTCCATCAAGCTCAGGGTTTTTCAGGATGACATCCTTCATGGCCCCTGAGCTAAATTCCTGTAGGTCATCATTTTCATCAATTATGTCTATTAAGTAGTCATTTTTACTGATTTTGGTCTTCCTGATCACTTATCTGATGACCAAAGTCTCAACATCTGTCTTAAAATCCAAAGAAGGACTTCTTGGAAACAAATATTTTTCTCACTCATGGATATCATTACCCAGTCAGTGTTCTGAATGTTATCAATTACTTCATGTATGACCAGCTGACATAATAAAAAAATTTTCCCTTTTGTATTCTTTACAGATATTGATCAATGGGACCATCTTTGCAAGAATGTCTCCAGGGCAGAAATCCAGTCTGGTGGAAGAATTTCAGAAACTAGAGTAGGTCTTTACCAATTCAGATGGTGTGAAGTGCATGGAGGCATGACAGGGGGAGAGTAAGGAAGTCACTCAGTTTGGTTAGGGCAGTGGTTCTTAACGTGGCTACACATGACAGTCACCTTGGGAGCTTTGAAAAATTAGCAATACCAGGACACCACCATTCAGAGATTCTGATTCAATTGCTCATGTGGGCACTTGGACATCAGTATTTTTAAAAAGTTCCTTTCATAAGTCAATTATGCATCCAGAATTGAGAACCCCACTGAACTAGAACATAAGGGGGACAAGAAATAACTCTGGAAAGGTCATCTGAACTTGGCTCCTAAAGGTACAATGAAAATTTAGACTTCATTTTTACAAATTATTTTCACGGTTATGATACAGGGAGGTCCCTATGACAAGAGATTCACATAACCCTAAAAATATTAAAACATTCTTACGCCAAAGCATCCTCTCCATCCTACATCAGAAAACTATTCTTAACACAAAGGGTCTCCATTGTCAGAATCCCATCATTTGGGATCCTTTATTTCCTGTTAATGGAAGCCCATGGAGTCTCAGAGGCTTTCTCTACCTCTGGTGCTGGACCACACTCACACAGCTCCAACTCCTACCCATCCCTAGTCCACCCTCATACTCATTGATTCAGTCACTAGGCAAAAGATCTATATTCAAAAAGCCCTATCTTCTCAATATGGCTAAAAACCTCCACAGTAAACTCGTTGCCTTAGATAGAAGTGTGGAAGAGAAGTACAGCAAATTCTGCAAACACTGTCAGAGTGCTCCTACCTTAAAAAGCAGACTGTCTTCGTCAACAATTCAAGAGAGCAGTATTCATCCAGCCTCAGAAAGCTATCCTGAAATGGGGATATATTTTCTTTCTTCAACTTCTGGTCCTGGCACCACATTTTTGAGTTGAATGACAGCTGACACGATGGATTTCCTCTCCAGTTACTATTAATGTCACCAACAATAATTCTTATTTATCATTTTAGAATACATCACTTCACTGAATACTCATAATGCTTGTAGGGGAGAAAAATGATAGTCAAAATGGGGAAGTGATCAGGTCAGAGATCCAGATCTTCTGGCTTCAAATTCTGTGCCTTCCCCACCATCCACGCCGTTATATAATCGTGAACATCCTGTTTTACAGCTGACAGAGCTGCCTCCTAGACAGAGAAGTGCGGGGTCCCCGTGAATCGCTTGGAGTCAGGAAGGCTGTATGGGATTTCTTAATCCATTGTAGGAACTGCTGAGTCATACTTTATTTTAGTCAAACCAGACTGTTAGGGAAACTCCCTTAAAATAAATAATAAGTTTGAGCCTTAAGTAATGAAGCTCATTGTATCTTTTTAATTAGAGCAATTAGAAGGTAAGATTGCTTTGATCTCCTCTACAATTGACACGGTTCCCTTTTAGTTACTTTGTAGGTATGTGTGGTGATGGAGCCAATGACTGTGGGGTAAGTAGCTGTCAGTGTGTCAATTGTACTTGCTTTAAGCCCTGTAAGAGATAGTATCCCCTGGGATATATACCACCTCCATTCCTCTTGAAGGAGAAACTGATGTGGGCGGTTTGGAAAGGTTTTAACCAAAGCCACACAATGACTCAGTGGTCAGTACAGACTAAGTGGGGAAGAACTTGGTTCTGCATTCCCCACTTCTTTAGCTAGGTGTCCCAGTGCCATCTCTTTCTTATGTGGCAGGCAGAGCAAAATTTGATCATCTCCTGGCCAGTGCTTGGGCCCACGAGCCACTTCGTGGGCAGCTTAACTAGCCTTTCTTGTGTGGCCTCAGGAGAGATGTGTGTGAGTGTGCATCTATACAGTAAGCTGACTCTTTGCTTTCAGGCTTTGAAAATGGCTCACGTGGGCATCTCTTTATCAGAGCAGGAGGCATCTGTGGCCTCACCTTTCACTTCCAAAACTCCAAACATTGAATGTGTACCTCACCTTATCAAGTAAGTAGGTACTTTTCCCCAGCATTGTTTTAATGTCTCTTGACTTTTAGGTGCAGACCCCTTTGTTTTGCCAGGCGAAGACCAGTGGAAATGTGTGTCCCTGGGCGGGGAGGTTGCTTTGTGGGAGAAACCAGTCAAACATTCTACTCCAGAGTGGACTTACCTCCTGGGAAAACAGTGGCATTTCTAATGAAAATCACTGAATAGATTATTTTTAGAAGATTAGAATCTGGAACTTGTTGCTGCTTTGAAAATGTCAATCATACTCTTCTTATTATTATTTTAAATGAATCTCCTTAGATACTTTCTTAACGGAGAATTGACAGAAACTTTCTCTTCCCTACTTGCTTTCCTTTCCTCTTGCCTCTTTATGCTTCCTTGGAATATCCTTCCTATCCCCAGTTTTCAGAATATTTATTCATCTTTGCTGCTTCTGCTACAATTTCCCTTGGTGCTTTGTTCCCCTCCCCCAACCCCAGAATATGTACTTCTGCTGCATTTTGTTTGAATGATGGAGACGGTTAGCATTGTGGCTGCTTTTGGTTATTATAACTAGTATGTGTTTACAGTTTATAAAGTGCTTTAATGCCTAGTATCTTATACAACAAAACAGCCTGGAATTGTAGGGATGGTCACTATTTCTTTTACAAAGAAATTGAGGCTCAGAGAACTTGATGTATCAAAGCTCACAGCCATATAGGATTGAAGATTGCATTAGAATTAATTTTGTTTCAATGTGTTTTATATACAAATATCATATTCCTGCCACCACATTAAAACAATGATTTGACTAGCTGCTCCCCATTTAGAAAATGTATTCATGCATCTGACAAATATTTATAAAGTAGGGACTTAGGGCCAGGAACAGTTGGAGGCACTGGGGACCCAGAAGCAAATAAATCGAACGTCCCTTGATCTCACGAAGCTTTCTTCCCGTGAAGAAGTTGGGCAATAAACACACACACAGAAAAATCAGGGGTAGTGTGAAAAGTTGGAAGATGGCTTGGGCAGTGGAATCGTCTGCTTCAGATGCGGTGGTGTGGGGAAGCCTTTCTAAGGAGGTGTGGAGGAGAAACCACCTTCTAGGCGGAATAAACAGCAGCAGCAAAGCCCTGATACAGGAAAAAGTCTAGTTTGAGGATCAGGTTTTGGAATCCCAGGAAACCATTCTGACCAGAATTAAATTTAAACTCTATTTTTTCCCAAATGAATGAGATAAAAGTGGCATTTCATAAGTACTCTATTTTACACTCTAAATATATACTATTCATTCAAAGTCAATCAACAGTAATACAAATGAACAGGCTTATTGATTCCAGTCTCTTTAAATTTGATGTGTGTCTAATTTGAGTGTGCATATTGTCTTAGTTCAGTTTTAGAAAAAGTTGGGACTGCCAAATGAAATTTGAATGAGATGTTTGCAAACTCCTGAAGCACCTGAAGCACCCCAAACCTGCAATCTTATTTAAATTTCTCAGTTCACAGATGAATAAACTGTGACCAAGAGAGGGAAAATGACCTTTCAAATCACATTAGTGAGTAGATATGAGATCTGGGACCAGTTCCCAGGTCTCCTGACTCAGAGCTGAAATAATGCCTGCAGACAGGACAAGAGTAACTCTACATTCAGGCTCCAAAGCTCCATCGAAGGCCTGTGGACCTTGGCCTGGATTTAGTCTTCCTTGAACATCTGGCACACTGACTGCCGGCTCCCACTGGCTCAAGACTGTCCAGTCTGTCAGACAAACAATCGAATTATCAGGCTTTGATATTTTCTTCTGAGCTCCGCTGAACAGCACAGAATAACTGACCTCGTTTCTTTTTGTGACTTTCATTTCATTACTCTTTCATTTCTTTTCTCACACAGGGAAGGACGTGCAGCTCTCGTTACCTCATTTTGCATGTTTAAGTACATGGCTCTGTACAGCATGATTCAGTATGTTGGTGTTCTGCTGCTCTACTGGGTATGACTTGAGACCTAGCCTCTTGGTTAGTGAGAGCTAAAACAAGTAGCGGTCACTGGCAATTTGCAAAGCCTCTTAAAGAAAGAGTGCACATGGGATATGTCGAGTACCAAAAGCCTCTCTAAAACTATCTTTAACGTTTTCGAAAGTAAATCAGAAATAGACAAGGATACAAAGGAAAAGTCGTTGGTGTCAGTTCTCTGACTCTCTGACAGAAGTTTCTTATCTCGTTGTAGCTGAGGTTCAGAACTGAAGATAAACTTTCTCTCTCACTGTTGTTTTGGCTTGCCTGGACCAGGTCTCTTATCTTCCCAGTTCCAGTGTGGCTCCACCCTAGCATAACATTCGCTAGAGAGGTGCTTCTCTAATTGGGGTTCTGGTAAATGTTTCATAACTGGCTCTCCCTGGAAACACAAGCCCCGATTATTAACGTTTACCAATTTCAATGGCATAACTACTCCCACCATGGCTGATTTCAAGCTATCTACCTGACGTCACTGAACATGGAGTTGGGAAGAGATGTATTATACAGTAGCATACCATTCTATAGTACTTGCACCATATAGATACAAGAGTTGTAAATAACCTTAAGACCATTGATAATATTTAAATGTAGGGAAATGATTAGAGAGTGATGAGTTTTGGCTATTACCTGTGTTTTTAGTATAATTTATTTAATGGTAAATTTGTATAATTTAAGTTTTTATATTGGCTGTGTTTAAAAACCAGCTCACGGAATTCCTGAAACTTTAGCAGTTGACTTTCATGAGCTAGTACAAAGCAGCCTATCACTGATTCCCTGAATACAGGGACTTGAAAATTGGCATATCATGCCCCCCAAAGCACATAGGTCTTGTGATGGTTTTTACTATTTAACAAAATATAAAAGGAGAAAAGACATATCTAGTATTTGTGAGCTCAACACGTGGGCTTATTCTGTTAAGTAACACTGAGAAAGTGAATTCCATTTGTGCTGAAGGTATCTAGATTCATCTCTATGTCTTGCCCCCGTGCTCCTGGTATGAAGGTTTTTACTTCCATTATTTTCAGATTATATAAGTCCTTTTCCTCTCACTGATGAATGGGCTGGAAAAGGAGAGGCTGTTTATAGAAATCTGGCCCTAGTTTGGAATCCCAATAACTCATTATGCTCAAAAGTAGAGTTAAACATGGGTCATCATTATCTCCTTTCCACAAAGGGTGTGTGTGGGGGGAAGGAAGCAAGTTTCTTGAAATCAGTAAAACATGAATATTTTTTTTTCAAGAATATCAAGGTGCTTTATCAGGACTTTCTAACAACACCCAAGAATGCAAATAGTAGGTTTAGTTATTCTCATTTTCCATTGGTGAAATTTAGGTAGTATCACCACACATTTGTCACTGACCATTGGGAATGTGTCATTTTGTTGTGTCAGACCAAACCCCAACCTTTCTGCTAACAAGTAGTAAAGAGACTAGAGGTGAATCAGAGTGAGATGTTCCTCTCAACAGGGGTGACACTGATGCTCAAAGGAGCAGCCCAGAAAGCACACTGCAGTGGCCCTCCTGGCTAGAAAGGAGTTTGCAGGCTTGTCTTTGGTACCCCTGCTGACATGACCAGGCCCCTGACCATACCATCTCCTTGGTAATTTACTTGAAAATCCTATGTTGCAGTGAGAAAATGAGTGCAATTGATGTCACATTTCATCCAGAAGGTTATAACTTTTTTGAGCCACTTTCCTTTTTATTTTCAGGAGACAAACAGCCTTTCAAATTACCAGTTTCTGTTCCAGGATCTGGCCATTACAACTCTTATTGGTGTAACAAGTAAGATGTCTTTTAAATTTTCTTCTCAGAGATACTCCCCTCCACTTGCTTCCCTCTGCCCCTGCAGGGTTAGTCCACCATTGAGGGGTAGCAGCTATAGCCGCAGTGATGAGTGACTTATTCCCAAAGGGGTATGGTATGCAGAGAGAGAAAGAGGAAATAGAGTCTTCATTTTTAAGTGTTGAAAGTGTTAGCAAAGGAAAAGCTGGCTCGTTGTTTTGCTGTTTTCCACAAAATATAGAGCTTCTATAAATGGTCACTAAACCTTTAAAATGAAAAACAGCACCTTGAAAACTGACTTCAGTGTGCTTTTAGGTATAGTTATGGTCCAAATGTGCCCAATTTATAGAAGTTAAATGGCTTTTATGTTTCCCATTTCCAATCCTAACCTCTCAGGATTTAGAACAGAGATTAAATGTAATCTTGCCATTATGCCACTCTCACCCACCACCTCCTAACTGATATATGAATTGTCTCCCCAGTTTCCCCGCTATGGGATTTTTCCCCAGCCTGACCACTATCCGTCATCTTTACCATATTCTCTGCTTTTCTCTCTTATATATGAATGCCACCAGCTTCACTTGTACTTTAAATCCTACCTGCTCCTACCTCCTCAAGGATTTTGTTCCTGGAATGATCTTTTTCTCTATCACCAACTTTTCTCTGGTCCACTGGATCATTCCAATCAGCAGATAAATATGGTTTTGTATCTTCTTTCTTTAAAACCTCTTCTGTGACCCCAAATCTACCATTAGCTACTGTCCCCTTTATTCTCAAACTTCCCAAACAGTTGAGTAGACCCACTTTGTCCACTTGCCACCTCTAATTCTATTGTCATTTCATTTCAATCAGCCGGATTCTAACGTTCACGGGCATGAATTTGGATTCTGGGCCTGTGCAGTTGTTTGGTGGAAGGCAGTGGTTTCCTGGCACACATGTAACAGCCAGCTCTCCAAAAAATTGTAGATATGTATGTATATGCATATGCATAGATGCTTATTATAAGCTTTACTAAAAAGAAAAATGTGTAGTGAGCAATTATCAAATAACATTAAAGTATACATTACTCTTTCTTGCAATTTCCATTTAGCCAGTGGATTCTCACAGAATGCTTTAACTGAGTTTCATCAAAGTCTTGCATCCATAGTCAATGTATTGTTGCGATTGATGACTGAAATAGTTCTGATGTGAATGAATGTTTGTTTACCTGAGTGAGCAAAACAACACAGGCTTATGCTGAAACTTTAATCATTCATCAGTCATGTGAGCAACTTATTTGCTAATTTGGATAATAGTTCTTGAAATCTGGAAGAATATTTCCTCAGGTAAAAAACAATTGTTCATGATGTAATGGCTACAGACGTGACACACGTTTAAGTTCAATCTCCATTATTAACTTTAAGAACAGAGATAATGCTAAACTGTAGTAAAATCATTAGGACGTTATCAGTTCTGAGTATTCATTATCTTGGTTTTTTTTTTGCGGTATGCGGGCCTCTCACTGTTGTGGCCTCTCCTGTTGCGGAGCACAGGCTCCGGACGCGCAGGCTCAGCGGCCATGGCTCATGGGCCCAGCCGCTCCGCGGCATGTGGGATCTTCCCGGACCGGGTCACGAACCCGCGTCCCCTGCATCGGCAACCACTGCACCACCAGGGAAGCCCCCATTATCCTTGTTTTTAAGATAATATTTATTTAATTGCAACTTTATATAGCATTCTTCTAATAATGGCCATATTTAATAACTGGCTTACAAACTTAGTGGCAATTGGCTCTTGTGAGCTCGTATGAGCCAGCTCCAGACACCGCTGGCTGGGAGGGTCCACATTACTGATACATTCAAAAATACCAGCATATACACACTACTGTATATAAAGTAGGAAAACAACAAAGACCTACTGTATAAAACAGAGAGCTATACTCAATATCTTGTAATAATCTGTAACGGAAAAGAATCTGAAAAAGAATATATGTGTGTGTGTGTGTGTGTGTATAACTGAATCACTTTGTTGTACTAACACAACATTGTAAATTAACTATACTTCGATACAAAAAAAAAAGTACCAATCTTAGACTGCCTCTTCCACATCCTCCTGGTCTCGCTTTCACACTGTTTCCACTATTTCCTCATACCTTGTCGTCATAATCTTAACAGCTATCACGCCAACTTATGGTTTAAAAAACTGGCTCAAGAGCTTTGCTTTCAGAGAACATATGCAAGGAGAGTAAGTACTATGCACACTTCGGCTGTCTCTTCCCCAACACTGCCCTTGTCAAGTCCACCAATGACTTCCTTGCGGTCAACAGTACTGATCACTTCTCTCTCCTCATTGTACTTGGATCTCTCAACAGCGCTCTTATCCTTCAAAAGGTTCCTTCTCTTGACTTTTGTGATGCCACACCCTGCTGAATTATCTGTTGCCTTAATGAATACAGCTTCCTCATGTCTTTTGCTGGTCTCTGCTCCTTTACCTGTGCTCTAACTTTTAGAATGTTCCAAGGCTTGCTTGTTCTTAGGTTCTCTTGTCTTTTCAGTCTACACAATCTCCCTAAGTGGTTTCAACCAATTCTATGGCTTTAATGTTATCTGTATGCTGATGAATCCCAAATTTATGTCTCTAGGCTTGATGTCTATCCTAAATTCTGGAAATGCAGCTGCTAAGCATCTAATCTTGGATATTTAACAGGACGGAGACTTAATGTGCCCAAACAGAATGCTTTATTCTATCAGATCTGATATTCAACAAAATTATTAAATATTTACTGAGTGTCTGGTTTGTTCTACTTACTGTAATAGGCACTTGATATACATCAGTGGAAAAAAACATAGAAATTCGTTTCCTCATGGAGCTTGTATTCTATTGAAATAGTACCACAATCTACCAAGTTGTTCACATCGAAGACCCGGAGTCATCCTTAATTCCCCTCTTTTCTTCACCTTTACATATAATATCTATATATATATATACAATTCCTATTGGCTCTACCTCCGAAACACATCCTACATAGCTTCTCTCCATCCCTATTGTAGCCACTGTCACAAAGCCATGTCACCTCCCCTGTGGATTACTGCGATACCTTCACAACTGACCTTGCTTCTGCTCTTGCTGACTTCTCCTCACCCCAATTTACCTTTCACATGGTAGTAAGACTGTTGTTTTTTAAATGTAAATTTTATCGTCATCCTTCCCATTTCCACTAAATCCAAAGCCTTACATGATCCAGCTCTGGCCTACTTCTCCAGCTTCACCTCTAACCATATTGCTACCCACTTACTTGTTCCAGGCACCCTGGTCTTTCTGTCTTGTGAGCATTGCCAAGCTTGTGGGCACCTCAGCACCTTTGTTTTTGCTATTTTCTTTGCCTAAAATACTCTCCCTGTAGATCTTCCTATGGTTCTAGTCAGAAAAATGTCACCACTTCAGAAAGGTCACTTTAAATAGTGACCAAACCAGTTATTCTCTATCACCACACGTTCTGCTTTATTTTTTTCACACTACTTTTCACAATCCGAAATTATGATATTTACCTAAGTTTTTATTTGTTTTTGCCTGCCTTCCCTCACTCAGTGTGTGTACTTCGTGAGAACAGCACCTTGTCTATCCTGATCACTGCTGTATTCCCAATACTTCTAACAGTGCCGGACATATCAAAGGAGCTCATTAAATATTTGTTAAATCTACTGTAAGAACATCCTTGGGCAGTCCTTACTGTTAACAGAGTAATCCTTTACATCAAGCCAGATCTACCTCTGTGTCACTTTCACCCATCTCAGTCTTCAGTTCTGCCATTTGGGGTGGCAGAGAATAGTCTGATTTTTCTCTCCAGAATAGTTCTTCAGATATTTGAAAACAGCTCGCATTTCTTCTGTGATTATTCTCTTTCCCATAACAAGGATCTCCAGATTTTTCTCTATTTTTTAATGTAATTCATTGTGAAAAGAAGATGGAAAACATTGCAAGAGATAACAAAGAGAAAAACCACCTATATCCTCCTATATCCTGCTATCCAGAGCTAACAAATTAAAGCATTTTGATATATTCCCTTCCAATTATACACACACACACGTATAGATAAAGAAATTTGAATTATGTTTTCTATATAATAGTTGTGCATCCTGGTTTGTTAACTTTATGACCACTTTTTTATGTGTACATATTTTCATTCTTTTTTATGGTGGTAAATTATACATAACATAATATTTGCCATTTTCACCATTTTTAAGTGTACAATTCAGGAGCATTAATTACATTCACAACATTGTGCAACCATCACCACTGTCTATTTCTAATTTTTTTCATCACCCCAAACAGAAACTCTTTACCCATTAAGCAATAACTCCCATTGCCCCTCCACCTAGCCTCTGATAACCGCTAAACTATTTTTTGTCTCTATGAATTTGCCAGTTCAAGATGTTTCCAGTAAGTTGAACCATACAATGTTTGTCCCTTTATTTCTGGCATATCTTATTAGCATAATACTTTCATGATTCATCTGTGTTGTAGCATGTGTCAGAACTTCATTCTTTTTTATGGGTGAATAATATTCCATTATATATCTACCACATTTTAATGTTGATGTGTTGAAACTCAACTGATTCTTATGTGTTGATCTTGTATCCTGCAACATAGCTGAATTCATTTATCAACTCTAGCAGTTTTCTTGAGGGTTCTTTGGGATTTCCAATATTTGGTATCATGTCACTTGTGAATAGAGATAGTTTTACTTCTTTCCTCCAACTTGAATGACTTTTATTTCTTTTTCTTCTCTAATTGCTCTAGATAAAACTTCCAATGCAATGCTGAATAACAGTGGTGAAAGTAGGCATCCTTGTTTTGTTCCTGATTTGGGGGGGGAAAGCTTTCAATCTTTCACCCTTGAGTGTGATGTTAACTGTAGGTTTTTTATTACATAATATATAATTATGAGGATTACATGTAATATGCTAAATGTGTAACAATCTAGTTTGAATAGGTACCTTAACTTTAGTAGCATATAAAAACTCTGCTACTTTACAGGTCTGTCTCCTCCTTTTATGCTATTGTTGTCAAATTACATCTTTATCCATTTTGTGCCCAATAACATACGTATATAATTGTTTTTTTATGCATTTGTCTTTTAAATCATGTAGGAATAAAAAGCTGAGTTAAAAAATACAATAATATAGGATTTTATATTTGCCCAAATAATTACCTTTACTGGGCAAAATGAGTACGTCAATAAAGAGACAGAAATTATAAAAGAGGATTCTTTAAAAAGGATGTCTTTGGGCTTCATTTTAAAATTTCTAACTCTTTAATACTCTCCTTTTGTTCACATTATTTCCCTGATTTTCTTCAGTTCTTTGAGCATGTTAAAAACAGTTGTATTAAAGTCTTTGCCCAGTAAGTCCAACATCTGGGCTTCCTCAGAAATAATTTCTGTCAATTTATTTTATTCCATTAAATATTATAATGTTGTAACTCTGGAAATCAGATTCTTTCCCCTCCCCATGGCTTGATGTTTTTTTGTTTTGCTGCTTTTTGAAGACCGTAGTAGTCCATTTATTTAGTGACTTTTCTAAACTATTTTTGCAAAGATTAGATCAGTTGTCATGTGTGGTCACTAAAATCTCTATTCCTTTAGCTTTTGTTCAGCTAGTGTTTTGACAGAGATATCCATGAGTTGAATTCCATGAGTTTAAAAACACGAACAAAGAAATACCTCTCCCAGTCTTTGCAGACTAATTTTGTGCTGGGGCACGTCAACACTTAACTAAGCTTGTGCTGAGTCTAGTGATTGTCCAGGGCTGAAAGCTTAGGGTCTTTTCTGAACATACATCTTTGGCAGGCACATGGCTTTCTATATTCCCCAACATGCACAGGTACTTCTGAATACCATATTTTCCAAATAAATGCTCCTTAACTTTTCTTTCTAGGCTTCAGGTTGTTATTTTATGTCTCAACTGTAATCTTTTGCTCCCCATGACTATGGGTAGCTTGTTAGCCTTACAGTGTTTTTAAGGAGTGTATTCTGCTTTTCCACCCTGACTAAGTTTTTTATTGGGCAAAACAGAGATGAACACCTTGCATCGGTTCTCCAGGTAGCTTCCAGACAGGTTAGAACAGACATACACAATAATTTGTGGATAAAGTCTGCTTTTCCCCTTTTGTAACCAGGGACAAGGACCCTCCGCTGGGAATGCAGACAGCCATGTTCAAGATTGCCGTTGAGCTAAGGAGGGAGGGGGGCAAGGGCAAGTAAAAATGCCACAAAGCTTTCTTCCCATTTTTAAGTTGTCTTTTTCTTGACTCAGCATTTGCTTGTTTGCTGTAAACTTTCGTCTGTTTTTCAGAGTTCTGACAAAGTTGCTTCTGACAGTTTCCTTTTGTTTTTCAATGTTTCTGTGGAGGGATGGGATGTTGGAGTTGCTAATCTGCCATTTGGTTGATGTCACTCCTCATTTTGTTATTAAATATTTGAAAACATTGCTTCTTAGTGACTGTATGTTGTTTCATTATAGAGATGTACCATAATTTATTGTAAATGATGCTGTGATGAACATCTTCCTACATCTCTGATTTTTTTAGCTTAGAATAAACTTCCAGAAATGGAATAGCTATGTCAAAGGTTATGAACATTTTTCAATCTCTTCATATTTATTGCCAAACTGCCCTGCAGAAGGTATTTTTGTGTCAATATACGTTTCCACAAGAAGTGTTTGAGAGTGCTCACTTCATCACTTCCTCATCTATAATGTAATAGTCTTTGCTTATTTAATAGGGGGGGAAAGGGCATCTTGTTGTTGTCCTGTCTTCTCTTTCAAGAATTCCTCATATGACTTGAGTTTGAATTCATTCATTGTTTTATTCCCTTACTTTGTGATGTATCAATATTTCAATTTGTCAATTTCCTCAGATATATGGGCCCAAGAAGTTACACCATTCTTCTGATGAAGAATACAAAATTTTCCTGCTCTCATATACATATAAAACTTGAATTTATTTTGTAGTGAATTTGAATGGTGCCTATCCCAAGCTGGTGCCTTTCAGACCTGCAGGACGGCTGATCTCCCCGCCTCTGCTGCTCTCTGTGATTCTCAACATTCTTCTCAGCCTGGCCATGCACATTGTGGGCTTCATTCTGGTTCAGAGGCAGCCTTGGTATTCCATGGGGATGCACAGGTATGATCACAGCCTTAGATTGTCACATTCTAATTTCTGTCAAACATCATCTGGCCCATATGTTGGGAGGCAGATGGGTCTTCATTCTACTAAAGCTTTGGCTTCCTTAAGGCCCTTGGCAGTTTTCCAGTGATCTCTTCTTTGTAGCACAGTTTGGTGGCATCATTCATTAGCACTTCTCTTTGCTCATCTTGAATGATAGTGAATTCTGACCATCTTTTATACCTAGGGTGACCATGCATTATAGTTTGGCTAGGCAGCCCTATTTTAAGCCTGATATCCCAAAGGAATGATTATATTGTTTCCTTTCACATTCAAATCTGTGCCTGTTGGATGATGAATTGTATAGTCACACTACTTGTAAATGTTCAGAAATCTGAAGCAAATAGAGGGAAGTGTCATGACTTACTCATATCTTTTTCTCTCACATAGTCTTACTACATTATTCGTGCCCAACTTATTGAATAAATAACTTGTTGGATCTGTTATCTATCTATCTATTGATATCTATCTATCATCTATCTATCAATCATCTATCCATCTACCCAAAATATAGATCTATACATGCTGGTTTCTTTCTCCTTACTTTTCAGTATATTCTTTCCCAAAGTGTAGGCAATTATAGAAGCATTGAGGACATGTAGTTGTGTAGATACATATGCTTCGTAAGGACTTGTCATCTCACTTCATTAGCTTCTTTGGTTTCCTTTTTAGTACCTGCACAGTGCAAAATGAGACCATCTCAAAGTTAACCATTTCTCCAACTGCTCCAGATAAGATCGGAAGTAATGGTGTCTTCACAAGTTTTGAGAACACTACTATATGGTTCTTGGGAACAATCAACTGTATCATTGTGGCTCTTGTCTTCTCTAAAGGAAAACCATTTAGGCAGCCCACATACACAAACTGTGAGTAGAACTGTACCATATCAGAGGTGAGAGGTCATCAGAGAGGAGAACAGATTCTCCTGGGTCACTCAAGGAGCAATTGCAGAGTTGGCACTCATCTAGGGTCTTCTGACTTCCACTCCAGGGCTCTGTAAACACATGCAGTCTTACTTCCTGGTCCTTTGCTACCTCCCTCAAAGCTGTGTTAAATACTAGAGTTTCTTAATCCACCACTTCCTTTCCCTAGAAATTTGTCTCTAGGTATCTTTTCATGGGTTCACTCCAAATTGGGAAGACACGTTTAATTCTCTGCTTGTCAGTACTTGTCAGAATTCATCTCAGAGGAGGTGGGGAGAAGGGTCACAGCGCTCAGTTGGAAGTGTCTCCTGCCATGAATACAGTGGTCGGGATGACACTGTGTGATTGGCAGTTCTGGGAGCGGGTCCAGCCTGGAGGAGCCTGACTACAGAAAGTTGTTGAGATTCTTGGCCGAAGTACCTCTCACCTCCTTACAGTCCGGGCTGAGGGTGGGGGTGAGTGTTAGGAGAAGTAGGTGACCTGTTTAGCTTTTGGGACATATATTTGCATAGCATCACTACCCCTCTAATTGGGAAAATTTAGAAGCACAAGTTGAAGAATCAATATCCTCAGAAAAATCTGTTCGGAGAAAGTTATTTTGCTCTTCTTCTTGGGATGAGGAAGCAATCGAATGCTGACCTCCGCATGATTGCAATGCAAGCGTTTGTTTATTTACAGTCCCTCCTTTTTCCCAGGAAAGGATTTGAGGCAGATGATTTTTATTTTTGTTTTTTTGGGTTTTTTTTTGAGGTACGGGTGCCTCTCACTGCTGTGGCCTCTCCCGCTGCGGAGCACAGGCTCCGGACGCACAGGCTCAGCGGCCATGGCTCATGGGCCCAGCCGCTTCGCGGCATGTGGGATCTTCCCGGACCGGGGCACGAACCCGTGTCCCCTGCATCGGCAGGTGGACTCTCAACTACTACGCCACCAGGGAAGCCCAGATGATTTTTTTTTTAACATCTTTATTGGAGTATAATTGCTTTACAACGGTGTGTTCGTTTCTGCTTTATAACAAAGTGAATCAGCTATACATATACATGTGAGGTGGATGATTTGCATTAAAGAGACTCAGATACTTGGATATCTCCAAGGCATTTATTGAAAACGTTATTTTGTCAGTATTACCCTATATGTATGTCCCATTTTTATTAATTGAAACATATAACATGCATGTGAAATTTTCCACTTACCTCAAGGACATACATAGAAATCGTAGAGGTGAGACCCATTGCATAGAAGTGAGTACTTTTCATCTATTTTGCTGAGTTTGGTTGTAGAAATCAAGTAAATCTAATCGGTGTTAATCTAGAATATGTGTATCAATGGATGTGATACTCTGGACTCAGATTTCTCTAAATGAATGCTTGTGTTCTTATTTCCTCAGATATATTTGTCCTTGTGCTGGTCATACAGCTGAGTGTGTGTCTATTCATTCTATTTGCCGATATTCCAGAATTATATAGGCGTCTGGATGTAAGTCTTATCTCTGGGATATGATGATATTTTATAGTTATGTAACACCCCGGCTTCAAAAAGCAGGCCACAATTGCAATTGACATGGATTCTTGACACCTATTATTCTTTTGAGATGGTAGGGTTAAAATGAATGCTGAATTTATTCATAATTTTTATTTAAGCTGGTCGGGAAATAAAATTCTGTCTAGTCTTGATTTCAAGTATTTCAAAAGCATTGATCGTTTTTCCTTTAAAAGATCTCTGTAAGATTGGAAATTCTATTTATACATTTTCTCTTAAAGAGAATTTTCTCGTAAATGGTTTTGCTTTGAAGCTGTTTAAAACAGTTTTGCCTATAACACTTTTGGGGTTAATTCTCAAATCTGTATTTACATTTTTTTTAAAACTCTTTAAAAACTTGTTTTTCTGTATTACATACTTAATGTCTGCAAAACCTACGTTCAAAGATCCATATCTTACCTCAAGTACTCTCTTACAGTTTTGTAATTTTGAGACAACTGTGAAACTCTAGAAGAGACAGAAATTTTACAAATTCAAGCAAGGGAAAATGTATATTTTGATTCCTCTAATCTATTCTTCTTTTGAATTAGAAGTTAATCATTAATAAAAGTCCTTTAGACCAATAAATAGGATACAGAAGAGATGATAAAAGGACCTGAGCTTTTAGTTCTTTGTAAAATTGCCTGTCTGCTTCTCCCTCTCAAAGATAAGTTTCATGAGGGCCAACATCCTATCTTATTCATTCTTGTATTACCAGTGCCTGGCATAGTGAATGGCACATAATGGCAATGACTGAATGACTGACCATTGCAGATCAGGTTCCTAAATGTAGACAAGCATTTGGAGTACATAGTGCATTCCAAACCAGCAACACCGTCACAAACCCATGGTGACATTTGACATATAAACTAATACCTACATTCAGCTTTTCATTTTTATAATTGTATTACTGTGGTTAACAGTATAATTGTATTCATGAATTAGATTAGGTACTCATGGAGATAAATAGTCCTTGCCTACTAGCCTTCTAAATGAGTTAAAATTCCTTAATCCTGCCGAAGTTAAGGTTAAAACATGTTGGATTTAGTTACACTCTTAAGTTAGTGAAGACTGTTTCAGAGGGGCTGGGACCTCTTGTAACAAAATAAGGAATGTATTTGGTTTGGAGGGAACCTGTGCAGAGTCATTGCCAGCATGACTTCAAAAGATTCTGCAAAGGATTATTGCTCACCTTAAAAATAATTATTTTTCTTATTACATAAAATTATGGGTGCATTTTAAAAAATGTAACTATGCAGGTAAGGAAAATTATAACATTATTAACTATAGCCTTCCATCTTTAAAATTCATATATTATAAATGTGTGTTTGATTTATGACGTTTATTTTATTTTAAATGGAATCATGCTGCTTTGTAACCTAATTATTGCTCATTTTTAAAAAATTCATATTTTTTTTAAATAGAGAAAACATTCCCATGGTTTAAAATTCAAAAGTTTAGAGAAGTTATGTGGTGAAAGCCTCCCTCCCATCCTTGTTCCCCGACTACCAGTTCCTCTCCCTGGAGACAACTGATAACACCAGTTTATTTTACATACTTTCAGATTTGTATTATACACGTGTACATATACATTTCTTATATGTATATTCTACCACGTTTACACAAATAGTAACAAACTGTTACATTTGTCCAAGTCTTCTGAAATGGAGATATCCAGGTGAGGTGAGATGTGTAAGAAAGTTATTGGAAGAATTACCTATGAAGGAAAAAAAAAAAAAAAAAAGATTAGGAAGCCAGTGGAGGTGGGGAGGATGCCACACTATGATGTGGGTCTGACCCCTGCGAAGGACAGAGGGAAGCAACGCGAGCTGGATGAGTTGAGTTTCAGACTGCAGCGAGATTCCAAGAAAGTCAAGCCAAAGTTGCCCATCAGAGGTGTCTAGTGTCTCACAAGAATGAGTGTGGTTAGAAGCCTGCATGTACACTGTGAACAGCATGAAGTTTTTGCAGCATAATTAGTCTTCAGACTGACTTTACTTTTTCATCTCCCACCAGCTGCTCTGCACTCCTGTCCTGTGGAGGGTCTACATTGTCATTATGCTCGGCTCCAATTTCATTGTGTCCCTTGTCGTGGAGGTAAGTGGCCTCAGGCTGCTGATTGCTAGTTGGGGTGGCGGAGGCATTCTCTGGGAGTCTGAAAAAGGAACAGCTTTAGCTGACAAGGCTCAACAGTGCAAGGGTCTCCCTTCCTTGGCAACATGAGCAATGATGCTTCCCTCTGATGAATTCCAAACAAGGTATTCATTTGCCTATCTGTAAAGTGGGGCTGGGGAGGAGGAGAAGGTCCTATCCATTTCTAAAATTCACAAATAGAGACCCAACTCAATTCATTCAAATTTCTTCAAAAGAAACTGATATATGAGTCACATACTATAAGATTTACCTTTTTAAAGTGTACGATTCAGTAGCTTTTAGTATGTTCAGTGAGTTGTGCAACCTCCAACACTGTCTAATTCTAGAACATTCTCATCACCCTGAAAGAAATCCCACACCCATTAGCAGTCACTCCTTATTTCCCCTTCTTCTTCCTTCACCTCCTGGCAACCACTAAACTACCTTCTGTCTCTATGGATTTGCCTATTCTGGACATTTCATATAAAGGGGATCATACAGTATGTAGCCTTTTGTGTCTGGCTTCTTTCACTGAACAACTTCTATCATTTTTACTTTACAGATGGGAAATGAGATTCAGAGTGAGCTTTTCCCAGCTTTTATTCTTTATGCTCCATTTCCCCAGGAAAATGAGCTTGCGCTCCCCCTTTGCCTTGCTACGCGCTTTACTCTCTCCTCCTTCAGTGCTGTTAGACACAATCCCCATTTCTTAAAGCCCACTCTTGGAGGGGGCGCCCCAGAAAAGGCATCCATTCTGTAGGAGGGATGAGCTTTAAGACTCCATCTGTCCCCATTCCTGCTTTCACTTACAAACCCAGACTGGTCCCAGTGAGGGGGGATTCGTGGTGGGCTGGCGCACCTGGGGCCTGATGGCCCTGCAGTATTTTGTATGCAGGAGCTCCGGAGCCTTCATTGCTAAGCAGGGTAAAGGCTGCGCAGGAGCTGGTGGCAGGACAGGACATAGAATTAGGATAAGGAGCATCTATCTCTTTGCTAAACTAGGACTTCTCAAACTTGAGTGGGCATCAGAATTCCCTGGAGCGCTTGTTAAAACACAGATTGTCCGGCACTGCCCCAGCATTTCTGATTTGGTAGGTCTGAAGTAGATACAAGCTTTTGTTTCTAATAAGTTGCCAGGTAATTCCGATGCAGCTGACTCAGGAATCACACTGAGGAGTACTGTGTTAAACCATATGGTCCCCAAAGCCACCGAATTAATAAAAGAGCATTGCCATGAGAGTCCTCTTATGGAGTTGCAGAAAGATGGTCCTTGTCCTTTAAGGGATAATCTTATGTGTATATCGTATTCCTGTCCATGATCGTGTTATTTCTTCTGTCTAGTACGTCTTTCCCCATTTCTGCATATTGAAATAACATTCCGTCCTCTGTGGCACAGCTAGAGTGTTAGCCTGTTCATAAATTTTTCCTGATTCCTGGATCAGTTAGGCAAGTAACAAAGCTCAGCAAGCAGTGGCTTAAACAATAAAGATATTTATTGACTCACTTAACAAGAAGATTGGAAGCCAGTGGCTTCAGGGCTAGTTTAGTGTCTCTGTGGCATCACTGGGGCTCTGCATTCTTCCACCTTTTCGTCTCACCATCCTTAGATGTTGGCCTTCATGGTTGTGCTTGTTGCTTATGGGGCCCAGCTAGCTCCCATGTAGCTAAGCTTTATGTCTGTTTTCAGTGCAGGAAAAAAATGGAAGAAGAGGTACCAGCCAGCTTTTATTCCCACAAGTATGAACCTTTCATCAGGAAGCAAAAAACGTCCTGCAGCCCACCGGAAGGCTTCCTCTTATGCCTCATTGCTTAGAACTCTGTCTCATAGTCAGCTTTAGTAGAAAAGGACTCTGGGAAAGTGGATCTATGCCAAAAAGTTAGACAAATTGGCTTAGACTAGTTATGATTTTTTTTTAAGGTGGGCAGGGAAGAGCCAGGAGGAATGAGCTGTAGGGTAATCAAGCAGCAAAGTCTGCCATAATCCCCCAGCAGGAAGCCGTTCTCCTTCAGTATATTTGCAGCTAAGAATATAGCTGCAGAGTAATCTACCTGGGTTTGAATCCTGGCTCCACCCTTTCTTGTTGTCTGACTTTGGTCAAGTCACTACACTTCTCTGTGTCTCTGTTTCCTCATCTGCAAAATGATGATAATAATGGTACCTTATCTCACAGGGTTACTGTGAGCATGAAATGTAAACAGTGAAAAGCACATAGTAAGCGCTTAGTAAATATAAGCTCTTACTATTATGCCATCTCTTGTGGTACTTACCATTCCTTACTTTGTGCCTAGCGATCATTTATTCATTCACTCTTTCCACAAGCATTTGTTGAACCTGTGCCATGTACTAGGGCATGATGTGAAAGGGGTTATAATAGCAGAGGGGTAGAGCTCACAATCTACAGGGAGAAAGAAGACAAGCGTTATAGTTACCTGGGTATAAATTTCTTTTTTTGCTTGCCATTAAACTGTGGCAGGAAGTCATCTTACTAGCTATAACAACTGCTTTGCTCTATTAGGAGCTGGGTAAAGGTTTATTCAATTCTTAAATGTAAGAAGTAAGCCTGCCCACCCCCAGCAGATGGAGACAGTAATTTGATACTCGCGAAACAAGTTGGAGTGAGGCCTTATCCTTACTTGCTGGGTCTCATGATCTAACCTCCTGCTAACAGGCAGAGGAGCTAATGTGGATAGCTTTAACACCCTCCCTTTTATTACTTATGCATTGTGTGAATGCGTGTGTGTGTATATATGTATGTGTGTGTGTGTGTGTATATATATATATATGAATTATTTGAATGTCTGTCAGAAGAGCTCATGTGATGAAGTTTTGTTTCTTTCTTTAAGAAATGGTATATCATCAAGGCTTTCCTTTTGTTTCTCATTCTACATCTAATTTACAATGTACAGTGACAGGACGGATTATTTCTCAGTGCTTTCTTTGATTCCCTTTTCAGGGCATCAAAGTAATACAGGTCATCACATTTGTAGAATTGTAACAAAGCTCAAGATATTGTGTAGAGCACTAATGTCTTTTGTGTGTGTGTGTGTGTGTGTGTGTGTGTGTGTTCATTTGTTTTGTACGAAGCCTGCTAAGATTTCCTGGACATAAGTTAGATTTTAAAACCTTTAATTGAATACCTATGATCCTGCCTTATCTCAGCTCTAAGGAGAACTACTGTTCTCTTGTTAATTAAAGAGGACAAAAAACCTTGGTCTGGGAAAGTAAAGGAACAGGTTTGGCTAGGTGATCCCTGAGGTTTGCAGGATGCTGATAAGATGGCCGTGTGAGCGTTCAACAGCCTGTCAGCAGACGATCAGCTTTTAGAGGAATGTTCAGACTAGCTGTTCTCTGTGATTTCCATGGGCAGTGGACTCAGATGTCAAAGATGGGTGGATTTTAGGAAACCACTATCTCTAGCAAAGTTCCTTGTAGAATCCTACAGAATTAACTCTGTCAGTTTCGCAAAGATACCACTGACAGACACCAAAACCAGTTCAAATTCTGTGGGACAGCTTGGGTCCTCATATTTTCCTCTTTGTTTCTTTCATGATAACTTATAAGATGGTCAATCTTTGTGACCACATAGGATGAAAAAAATGAATTTAACATAATCCCTCATGTGCTATGTATTATAAGTTATAACTTGGGCTCTATTCAAGGCACAGTCTAACTCATGAAGTAAAATGCCAGTCCAAAATGTTTTCAAAGGACATATCTTTTGTCATCTTATAAAACGTGTTGCAATGAAATATTTGTAGGTGAAGTTTGGAGGCTTATGTGAATAAGGCTGCAATGCACAGCCATTTGTTAAATGAATAGTTCAGGAGAATGGTAAAGGGAAGTAGCTGTGCCATGCCATGCTCTGCATTGTGAGGGGAGTTATATAATCCTAATGACAAATATAAGAGGAAGGAATTATTATTTCTAATCACTGAGGCTCAGATGGGGTAATTAACTTGCCCATAGTAGGTGTCAGAGCTGGGATTCAAATCCAGATCTGTCCAGCTACAAAACTGTGGCCCACATCCCAAATTTTACCTGTGTTCATGACTACGCAGTGATGTGCCAGGGTACACCCAAGTCACATCGTAAGCATGGCATATCTTTCTGTAAGGTCAATACCATTTGGTAGTAGATAATTTTAAGTGTCATCTATATTAAATCACATACGGATGTTGATATGGAGTGAACTGCAGAATTTGGATGCTTTTACATTTAATTTACATATGAAATCCTTGAGGCAGACTACTTCAGGCTATGTTTCTGGATTCTTGAAACTGTTTCTCTTTCTTCTTCCAGAAGAGTTTCTTAAGTGGAAAAGTTTGAGAGGCCATGACCTATCACATGAAATCACCTTGGATTTGTCAGAGGCTCAAGTTGTTTTTCAAGCTAGATTGAAGCAGTCAATGCAGTAGTGCCTTATGAGGGTCTATGGAAGGCTGTATTCTGGAAACACCTAACCTCTGATTGTAAACAGTCACTCTTTTATTTTGCAGGAGGCCATCATTGAAAATAGAGCCCTGTGGATGATAATCAAAAGATGTTTTGGCTATCAATCAAGAAGCCAGTATCGGATATGGCAGAGGGCCTTGGCAAATGACCCCAGTTGGCCCCCCATAAACCAGACCTCCTACTCTGACATGCCGGCGTGTGGCAGGGGAGTGTCTTATAGCAACCCAGTGTTTGAGAGCAACGAGGAGCAACTTTGAAGGCAATGTGATATCCAAGTTTATATAACATAGTAACGATGACAAAAGGGACCAGTTTCAGTGATTTGTTTTTAAGCAGTGAGACTCTTACAATATCAGCTAGAGTTTTTGGAATCAAAAACCTGCCCAATCATGGTGACAAATTAAAGTCTTTTTGATAAAATACTTTCTACAGAGCAGGACACTGCCCTAGGAGAGTGTTCTTCTCTTGGCTTCTGAAAGTATTAGAGGTGTTCAGTGATTCAAGAATGGTCCACGGATGGCAATGGGCCAAGAGATTGAGAGGCTAAAGGAGAAGGAGAGTACGTAGTCTTTCTTCTTAGATAATATATTTTTTAAATGAGTTGAGGGAAAGTAGCATAGAATTGTAAACATGTTAAAGATCATTTTTGAATTCTTATTTCATTGATGGAAAAACAAATGCATGAGAACCATCACACCACTCTTCACTGTCTGGTTTCCTTTCCTTTATGGTACTTTTCAGATTTGAGATGTTTCCTTCCATTTCTGGCCTTCCCCTAAGTATTAGTAAGGATAGGCTTAGCCGATGCTGCAATAACAAACAGCTCCAGTATCTCAGTGTCTTAACACTCAAGAGCTTCTGTCTTGATCCGGGTGGCTCTTTAGAATAGCCCTCCTCGGAGTGGTGACTGCTCCAATCTGATGGCTCCGCCGACTCAACACAAGGACTCCATGTATATTGCAATGGGGAAGGAGGATGGAAGCTCTTCAGTGTGTCAGAGTGGTACACATCTCTCCCGTCACTCACACCACACTAACCAGGGATTTGGCAAAGAAACTGGGAAGCACAGTCTCCTGTATTTGGGGCTGGCTTCATGGGCATACAATCTGGCAGTCGCATAGGGCCTCATGCTCAGAAAGGTCCCATTGTCGGTTTAATAGTCTGCTATTGCCATCTTGAAAGTCCTTATTTTTAATAAGGGTCCCCCAGATTACACAGTTGGTCTGGCTTATATTCCTGGAGTAGAAAGGAAGGTAGCACAAATCAAAGAGCACTAGAGCTGTCCACTAACCTCTGGCTCCTGACTCTGTGGACGTCTATGTTTTAGGAACCCCGCGTCTCGTGTGCCCAATTCCAGGAATGTTTACTCCTCTGCTCCATTATTTTTGAGAAAAGTTAGTCTTGTGCTACAACATTATATGTTGTCATTTACGTAAGTCCTCATACAACGTACGCATTTCTTAAGCTTGAGGCTTTAGATTTCAGAAAACAAAACTTTCCCTTATTTTATCATTAGTACAGTTTGGTTATATTGAGCTCAGCAGACAGCGCTGAATTCTAGGAAAACTTCCACAAATAGTATTTTAAAGCAAAAGCAACATTTTCATGACAAACATCAAATCCTAAGTGAATGTTCTGGGCAGGGAGTGAGTCCCTGGCTGGTTGGCTACTTAAGAGCATCTGCAAGCATTCCCTTACCCGGCTTAACTCCTGAGCGCTGTTCTGGAACATGGTGCAGATAATTCTGGAACCTGGTGTTTCGCAGCCACAAAGTTACCTTGTCGTTTCTGGTTTTAAAATAGGGTGTGAAGAATCATTAAAGCAGGCTGCAGGATCTTTGTCTTAGTACAGAAAGAAATGTTTCCTTTGACAAAGTCAGCCTTGGCAGTGATATGGAAGCTCTGAATGTCTTTTTCTAAAACTGATAGTTCTCATTTTTCGAAAGTTGTGGGCAGGGGCAAGCTGGAGATAGTCTGCAGCCTAGCGACGAGCAAGTGTGGGGTGCACCGTTCAGACTCTGAAAAGCCTCTCACCAAGTGCTATCACCTCCACTAGCCATCTGAATTACATAATCCTCCTGGAACTCAGACAAGGAAGGGCTTACCATCAGCATTTTACAGATGAGAAAGCTGAGATTCAGGGTGAGGAGAGCACACCCAGACCTTGGACACAAATCTCCAGCGAACCTGATGTTACCTCCAAATACCTCCTAATTACTAAGCTCCAACAGGGCAGGGGTGCATGGTGTGATCTCACAGTCAAACAAAGAGTGAATTTCTTCTTTGCCAGGTGCAAGGAGGCAAGCCTTTGCTAATACCAGGGCCTTCTGTTCAAATGAATGCAAGGCATCCTGCCAGCCTTAGACTAGAGGTGTGTTCAAAACAAAACAAAACGCCAAACCACAGGTGTCTGTTTTTCTGCAATTCTGAGCTGCTTTTCTCTTGATCTGAAGTGATTCCATCCTCAGCAAAGGGAACAGGGACGGAGGACTCTGGCTCCTCACCAGCCAAACAGCCATAAAACCTTGGCCAAAAGGGACTCATTCTCAAGATCGTTCTTGAGATGAACTACATCTTAGAGGCAGTGAGTGAAAAGACCAGGAAGTGCTTAGCCTGGAAAAATGGGTGTTCAGGGGACGCCAGAATGGTAGTCAAACACTTGAAGGAGCTACCGTGAGAGAGAAAGCTCTGACCTGGATCCGGTGGCACCACCAGTGGGTGAAGAGCGCGATGGGAGTGGCTTCCGGCTGACACGAAGACCACTCCCCTAACAGTCAGCACCGCCAGAGGTGGAAGTTGGTGACCTCTGTGTGCACTCCGTGACATTGGTGGTTGCAGCAGGTATTAAAGACCAATTCGCAAGGGAAGTCAAGTATCAGATGGAACTCAGTTACCTGCAGGATTCCTTTCAGGCTTGATACACCCAGCGTCTCAGTCTCACGCTGTGAGGTGAACCTTTTGTGACTGCTGCCCACACAGAATATCAGACTGGCCTTGTGGGGGGCTAGGCTGGGGAGGTCCCGTGGTGAGGATGCACAGGATGACTGCTCTGTACCTTGGAAGGTGGCTTCTGATGGGACAGGAACCTAGACAAAAGTTGCACAGAGCGGGGCCCTGACTGCCAAATTGACAGCTGGGGGCTACTTCTGATGTGAGTATTTTCTCAGAAAGAGGTGTTTGAAAATTTTGAGAAAAAAGAACATGGGACCGTGCCCCAAACCCAAGGGCAGTGCTACCTGTGCCCGATATGCTTTCCCGACCGGGACTTGGAGGAGAAAAGGACATAGTCACCTGGTCCAAACCACTTGGGAGGGTCCCCTGTATGTTTACTCCAAGGTATACGGCTCTTACCCATAGAGAAGAACCCTGACTCCAGGCTCGCCTTGCTAAATATGGAATGATGGAAATAGAGAATGGAAGTACGGCTGTGCCATGTACGTCCTTATGTGCTCACAGAAGTGTGCGTTACACACTTGCAGATGTGATGACTGGAAAAAGGGATTATACATTCAGAGGCTTGTATGTTGTTTATGCGATAATAATTTATTCTGTACGAAGGAGGCAAGTAAAATCTATCATTCTGTTGTTCTAAAATCAGTCTCTCTTTCTCCGCTCTGAAGTCTTTCATTCTGGATAATAAAATGGTGTGGTCTCCTCCATTATGCTGAGTCAAAGCAACATCTTTACAAAGTCCCAGGCATTTCTAACACTGCAGATGCTATTATTCCCTGCTTTGTTACAGGACGTTACAGTCTCTAAAACACCTGTACACTCGTGCTTTTATTTAAGCCTCATAACGGTCTTAGGAGGAAGGCAGGGCAAGGATTACTATCCTCCTTCTTTTCATGAGGTACCAAATCCTCCAAAGGCTTAGTAACTTGTCCGAGGACACGCAGCTCGAGAGTGGAGGGGCTGGAGCTGCATTCAGACATGGGGCCTCTCTGCCTGCGAAGTCTCTGCTGTGTCACTCTTCCATGTTGTTTTCCCCAGGATGTTTGCAGCACCAACAATCAAGGAGGCAAGCAAGGCAGCTGTACAATGGATTGCCATCACGAGTATGAATTCCTCCAGAAAGAGGTGTTAGTTTTCCTAGAAGTTCTCTTGGACCTAACCATCAATCACAGAAGAGGTCAACTCCCACAGCTGAGAGAGTAAAATCATAAAACCAGAGATCTGTGAGCCTATGCCATGAGATCACATAAAGCTCTGGGTATTGCCTTCAGTCTCCAGAAGCAGAAATCTGTATCTCTGCTTGAACTTTGCTCAGCCCCTACTTTGTTTGTTTTGGAGGTTTTTTTTTTTTGCGATACGCGGGCCTCTCACTGCTGTGGCCTCTCCCGCCGCGGAGCACAGGCTCTGGACGCGCAGACCCAGCGGCCATGGACCACGGGCCCAGCCGCTCTGCGGCACGCGGGATCCTCCCGGACTGGGGCACGAACCTGCGCCCCCCGCATCGGCAGGCGGACTCCCAACCGCTGCGCCACCAGGGAAGCCCTCAGCCCCTACTTTGTACAGCTTTTTTTAGGGTTATATGAATTCTCTTGCGGCTTTGCACTATGCTCACTTCTTTATGCTTAAGAAAAAACCCTTGAAAATGGCTGCCACACAACATTGGCCGTCCTTTGGGTTCCATTAGACTTGTTAAAAGAACCCTCTACACTTTATCAACGAAATGACTTTCCTCAAAATTGAAAAAACATACAAATAAAAACAACAATGACAAAACACACCTCTCCTAGGGGTGTTGACAGAGCCTTAGGAGTGAGTCACCCTGGCATTCCCAAACATGTCAAGCTTGTTCCTTCCCTGGGAAGACTGCATTTGCCATCCTTTCTGCCTTGAATGCCGCCCCCACTCCCACCAACCCCTACCCTCCTGGCTGACTCCCTTCTCCTTCAGGTTTCAGCTCACTGGTCACTTCTTCAAAAAAGTCTGCCCTGATCCGACCACTTTATCCAAGGGTTTCCTCACCCCACTAGCTCGGTTTGTTTTCTACATAATACTTGAGCAACCCTTTAGGAGACTGAGGTTGAAAAAATCCCAATTGTTTGAGATCACACACTTAGGAAATGGGTGACCTGAGTCTAAAATCCTAGTCTATAGGTTTCCAAATGAAGGTCCTTTATGTTTTTCACTCCTAGCCAGATTCTGCTAATCAAATCATCTAATCCACTAGGGAAAAGAATGTAACATGTTGTAGAGCATCCATGTTTGAATGTAGAGTACACAAAGGGCTATCCAGACTCTCCCAGCTCTACTTCCTTGCCATCTCCTTTTGATTCTCTCTCCTTAGTGTTTCAGCTTCATGAAAAATCTGATAAAGCACTGGCCTGTGATAAAGGCTGCACACATATTGACTATGGAAACTCTGTTGAGTTTGAAGTTGTGGATAAGGGTGACAATGCTGCCAGAAGGTCTCACATACGTTGCATGTATTACGCACTGCACAACTCAAGGGGGCGCCATTCACATTGTATCACAAGCCAAAAGTGGTGGTTCTGTGTGATATCAAGAAGGCTTTGTGGGTAAGTGAGGACTTTTCCTTGTGTAACCACAAACATGGGCATGCAATGAAGAGTCCCACCTGTCCCCCTCCAATCAGTTCTTAAGTCCCTGCATGCTCTCCTGGCTGTATCTCTCGAGTAGAACTTCCTCTCCTCCGACGCTGGCCACCACCTGCCTGAATATAAGAATCTCTTATCTGGTCTCCCCAACTGAAGTCTCTCTTCTGGTTTTGCTTCCCAAGGCCCCTATGAATTTTACCGCCCAACTTGATCATGCCACGTCCATGGTCAGAAACCTTTCATAGTCTAAATTATCTACCAAATAAAATACACATTGTTTAGTAAGGAATTTAAGACTCTTTGCACTGACCACATCTGGCCTCATCTCAGACGTTTCTCATCCTTGTACTCTATAATGCAGCAAACTGTCATTTCCACACTCAATAACTCACTTATTATTCCCAGCACTCTGTAATTCACTTATTCACATACAATTCACTTATTCACATACAATAACCCCTTTCTCACCACAATACCTTTTCCCATGATGTTTTCTCTATAATTGTTACTCTTATCTTCATACATCCAAATCCCACCTATTTCTCAAGATCCAGTTATAATGCCACCGGATCTGCCAAAACAAATGGGAGACCTCTTTTATCTGCACACACAACACACTCTACATACCCATCCTTTGGGTAGCAGGCAGTTCTTTTTACCTTGTATTATCGTCCAGTAGTGTTTTAATTTCCTCCAATGCCTACACAACCCCGTTTAACTAGGAGCACATTCTCTGAGGGTAGGGACCAAGCCTGATTCATTTCATTTTCCCACGCTATACGCAGCACAGGGTCATGGTTGAGTCTCCGCAAGCAGCTGTGGCATGATTGAATAAAAAATATAATCACTGGGACATTTTGTTGATTTATTTCTCCTCCTTTGTCTGTGAACATCTGTTTTCCATTCAATACAAAGAATCTTAACTAAAACATTAGGGCTATGAATAAAAACAACCAAAAGTATAAAAGTATAGTGATTCCAGTGTTGTGCTTAATGAGTTTGGCTCATATGTATATACATATACATATACATGGTTTGTATAGCGGGTGGGGGAGGTGCGCTGTGGAATTAGAAGAGCTAGGTATATGCTACAAAGACCATCTTTATATGTAGAGGACACTAGAGGTTTATTTGTGAGTGAAAAGGCTCTCCTAGAAAGGTACTCAACCCGAGGGAAGAGAGAATTGAGGCAAGCAAACTTTTTCGAAAACCAAACAATGGATATTAGGGAACAGGGGGAGAGTTTCAGTATAATTGGCTCTGTATTTTCCAATTTGTTCTCTGGTTTCACCCTATCTTTACCAACTTTTGCGGGGCCCAAGGAACAGAAAGCTGTGATGAAAAGAGAGAGAAAGAGATAAAAAATAGAGATAGGGATAGAGATAAAGATGGAGAAAGAGATAGGGATAGAGACAGAGATAGGGGTAGGGGTAGAGATAGAGATAGAGATAGGGGGAGGGATAGAGATAGGAGCCCACTCTGTGGTCGGTGTGTCAGAGTGTGATAAAAGCACAGTGGAGGGAATCCACCTGTGGCCTCTGTCACTTTGCAGTGTTGCGACTGTGTGAGCACCAGAGGAAGATGCATTTTGCTACTGGCTGAGGGTGTCACACAGAGACCTATAAGTATTATAAACAGTCTGAGCACGTCTCCAAATGGCTAAGGGAGGTAGAAAGTGGCGAAAGAAGATGAAAAATGGGGAGGTGTGACTAGAGTGCGTGCAATTTGGGGTCCCCTGCAACCAACCTCCAGGTCAGATAAAGACCATAGAAGCCTCATGGAAGCAGCAGAGATCATCTTGGAGTGGTGCTCTGTGTGTCTGTGTGGGAGAGAAGAGCGTCCTGTCACCAGGAGCCCTACTGCAGTATTGCGTGGATCTTCTCAGTGATTCAGGAGAGACTTCAGCATGGCACTGCTTCTGTGATCCTGTTTTTGACTACGATAGGGAAACATAGGTTATAAAGATCGAGAGATACCTATCCAGGAGGTGAGGGTGCATTTCATGGAAGCATATGCAGGAACATTTAGGGGTAAAACACTCTTGAGAAAACAGCTTAGAGCCCCAAGGCCACGCTATGTTCCTGGTCTGCTCAAGAACTAGGCAAAGTGCAAGATAAAGTGGCTCCACAGCTGGCTGGATGCTTTTTCCTGAAAGCTGAGTCATTTCTCTCTTGACCCAGCTCAAGGTTAGCCTTGAGAATTGGATAAGGGCTTCTTAAATAGCCTCAAGAATTCAGCCACAATCCATGACTAATTAGAAACTGGTTTGATCTGGGGGCAATTTTTTAGGTTCACATCCTCCCTAGAGGGCTCCTGTAACCTATTTGGTCTGGATGCCAAGAGTCATACTTGGCAAAGGCCAAATATTTGTGTCTGCCCACACCTAACCCTAGCACAGCAGGTGTCCCAGGGCAAACTGGGTAGCTCAGGCCTGTACCTGGAGCCTGTGCAGGTAGGCAGAGCTGGCTTTTGGGGGCGTAGGAACAGCGATGCTAGCTGAGGTCATGTGCTCACATCAAGTACCCCATGTCTGACCTCATCATGTGGGCCACACAGCGCTCAGATAGATAAAGTCAATCTCAAAAGTGTCGCTTTCGGGCAATGGCATATGGCAGCTAAGAGTATAAGCTTAGGAGTCAGGCAGGTCTGAGCTCTAACCCAGAATTCTCTGATTTGTGATTTTGAACAAATTAGTTACTATGTCTACATCTTAGTTTCCCTGGCTATTGGCATGAGCATATAATTTATTACCTCATTCATAACTGCAAAAATCAAAAGAGATTAAATGTGGCACATAATTTTTTCCCCTACATCTCTCAAACCTTTTTTTTTTTTGGATAAAAGAACATTTCAAAATTTATTTTGGCATAGAGTAGATATTTACAAGGTTCTTAGCAAGGCAGGTGGGTAGCGTCCTCTGATCTGACCTTAAGACGTGACATCTGGTTTTAAGTGATCAGAGAATTAAAGCTTCCAAATCTGCCGAGTTAGCAACTCTAGAAAAATCTGTAGGGATGGTGACTTAAGACGATGAATAATCAGTGAAAAAAAGGGAAGGTAATTCTTAGATAACAGAATCTTCAACAGTGAAGGCTTTAAAATGAAAGGAATTTTGTGTCCCCAGTTTTGTTCTGTGTCTTGTTGCATGGAGACAACATTATTATGGTATGTAAGGCTTGCCGTGGTTTATGCCTTACTGAGAGTTTCTTTGCTCACTATAGCCTTGTATAGCAAGGAGTCCCTCAGGCTCACACACACACAAAAGTCTGTGTTGTCATGAGAAATCCGAGTCCCTCCAAAAGATGCCCCACTGATTCAAAAGCCAGGCACTTCTTTGTCAGCAAAGACATCCACGGCGAAAAGTCTGGAGGGCAATCTGCACTTGGCTCATTGGTAAGTCTTAATCACAGTCCCTGTTTATTTGGTTCTTACTGACATTAATGTGAAACATCAGCAATTTTGCTTCCAAGACAGAATCCATTGACTTAATTTTTTCACTTTTTTTCAGTTGTGCAGTCAGAAATTCATTCATATGAGGAAGAGGCAGCTACTACCTATGGGAAAACGCCAGAGAAAGCAGTGGCCGGACTGATTGCTTTTTGGCAAAGGCTGAACTCAAGATTTACCAAGGGAAGCCCATGTAAGTGTGACCTGAGGGGAAGTTACAAGTGCCAGAGCATTGCTGAGCCTGGAAACTGGAATTTCAGTTACCTTGTAAGGTATTTCAGAGAAAATTATACATATGCAAACACAAGGATGATGTATCACCATGTTGCTAAAACGGTGATTTCTTTTTTTTTTTAGGGTTTACTTTTTTTTTTTTAATAGATCTTTTATTTTATTCCAATAGCATAATTTAAAAAACTTTTTAATAGATCTTTATTGGAGTATAATTGCTTCACAATACTGTGTTAGTTTCTGTTGTACAACAAAGAGAATCAGCCACATGCATACATATGTCCCCATATCCCCTCCCTCTTGAGCCTCCCTCCCATCCTCCCTATCCCACCCCTCTAGGTCATCGCAAAACACCGAGCTGATCTCCCTGTGCTATGCGGCTGCTTCCCACTAGCTATCTATTTTACGTTTGGTAGTGTATATATGTCCATGCCGCTCTCTCACTTCACCCCAGCTTCCCCCTTCCACCACGTGTCCTCAGGTCCATTCTCTATGTCTACATCTTTATTCCTGTCCTGCCACTAGGTTCATCAGTACCTCCTTTTTTTTTTTTTTTTTTAGATTCCATATATATGCATTAGCATATGGTATTTGTTTTTCTCTTTCTGACTTCCTTCACGCTGTATGACAGACTCTAGATTCAGCCACCTCACTACAAATAACTCAGTTTTGTTTCTTTTTATGGCTGAATACTATTCCATTGTATATATGTGCCACATCTTCTTTATCCATTCATCTGTCGATGGACCCTTAGGCTGCTTCCACATCCTGGCTATTATAAATAGAGCTGCAATGAACATTTTGGTACATGACTCTTTTTGAATTATGGTTTTCTCAGGGTATATGCCCAGTAGTGGGATTCCTGGGTCATATAGTAGTTCTATTTCTAGTTTTTTAAGGAGCCTCAATACTGTTCCCCATAGTGGTTGTATCAATTTACATTCCCATCGACAGTAGTGTTCCTTTCTCACCACACCCTTTCCAGCATTTACAGTTTCTAGATTTTTTAACAATGGCCATTCTGACTGGTGTGAGGTGATACCTCATTGTAGTTTTGATTTGCATTGCTCTAATAATTAGTGATGTTGAGCATCTTTTCATGTGCCTCTTGGCCATCTGTATGTCCTCTTTGGTGAAATGTCTTTTTAGGTCTTCTGCCCATTTTTTAATCAGATTGTTTGTTTTTTTGATATTGAGCTCCATGAGCTGTTTGTATATTTTGGAGATTAATCCTCTGTCCATTGTTTCATTTGGAAATATTTTCTATCATTCTGAGGGTTGTCTTTCCATCTTGTTTATGGTTTCCTTTGCTGTGAAAAAGCTTTTAAGTTTAATGAGGTCCCATTTTTTTTCACTTTTATTTTCATGACTCTAGGAGGTGAGTCAAAAAAGATCTTGCTGTGGACTTTCCTGGTAGTGCAGTGGCCAAGAATCCTCCTGCCAGTGCAGGGGATATGGGTTCAAACCCTGGTCTGGGAAGATCCCACATGCTGTGGAGCAACTAAGCCCATGTGCCACAACCACTGAGCCTGCACTCTAGAGCCCATGAGCCACACTACTGAGCCCGTTTGCCACAATTCCTGAAGCCCATGTAGTCTAGAGCCAGTGAGCCACAACTGCTGAGCCCGTGTGCTGCAACTACTGAAGGCCATACACCTAGAAACCCATGCTCTGCAACAAGAGAAGCCACCGCAATGAGAAGCCCACGCATCGCAATGAAGAGTAGCCCCCACTCACCGTAACTAGAGAAAGCCCGGGTGCAGCAATGAAGACAGAACACAGACAATAAATAAATAAATAAATAAATGGATAAATAAATATGTAAATAAATACAAAGCAGTAAACTGATTAAAAAAGAAAAGATCTTGCTGTGGTTTATGTCAAAGAGTGTTTTTCCTGTGTTTTCCTCTAAGAGTTTTATAGTGTCTGGTCTCACATTTCGGTCTTTAATCCATTTAGAGTTTATTTTTGTGTATGGTGTTAGGGAGTGTTCTAATTTCATTCTTTTACATGTAGCTGTCCAGTTTTCCCAGCACCACTTATTGAAGAGGCTGTCTTTTCTCCATTGTATGTTAGGTCTTCTCTAAATGTTTGATAGAATTCACCTGTGAAGCCATTCTTGGCTCCTTTGTCATAAATTAGGTGACCATATGTGCATGGGTTTATCTCTGGGCTTTCTATCCTGTTCCATTGATCTATGTTTCTGTTTCTTTGCCAGTACCATACTGTCTTGATTACTGTAGCTTTGTAGTATAGTCTGAAGTCAGGGAGCCTGATTCCTCCAGTTCTGGTTTTTTTTTTTTTTCCTTATAATTGCTTTGGTTATTTGGGGTCTTTTGTGTTTCCATATGAATTGTAAAATTTTTTGTTCTAATTCTGTGAAGAATGCCGTTGGTAGTTTGATAGGGATTGCATTGAATCTGTAGATTGCTTTGAGTAGTATAGTCATTTTCACAGTATTGATTCTTCTAATCCAAGAACATGGTATATTTCTCCATCTGTTTATGTCATCTTTGATTTCTTTCATCCGTTTTTTATAATTTTCTGAGTGCAAGTCTTTCTCCTCCTTAGATAGTTTTATTCCTAAGTATTTTATTCTTTCTGTTGCAGTGGTAAACGGGATTGTTCCCTTAATTTCTCTTTCGGATTTTTCGTTGTTAGTGTATAGGAATGCCAGAGATTTCTGTGCATTAATTTTGTATCTTGCAACCTTACCAAATTCATTGATTAGCTCTAGTAGTTTTCTGGTGGCATCTTTAGGATTTTCTATGTACAGTATCATGTCACCTACAAACAGTGACAGTTTTACTTCTTCTTTTCCAATTTGTATTCCTTTTATTTCTTTTTCTTCTCTGATTGCCATGGCTAAGACTTCCAAAACTATGTTGAATAAGAGTGGTGAGAATGGACATCCTTGTCTCATTCCTGATCTGAGTGGAAATGTTTTCAGTTTTTCACCACTGAGTATGATGTTTGCTGTGGGTTTGTCATATATGACCTTTACTATGTTGAGGTAGGTTTCCTCTATGCCCACTTTCTGGAGAGTTTTTATCATAAATGGGTGTTGAATTTTGTCAAAAGCTTTTTTTGCATCTGTTGAGATGATCATATGGTTTTTATTCTTCAATTTGTTAATATGGTGTATCACACTGATTGATTTGTGTATATTAAAGAATCCTTGCATCCCTGGGATAAATCCCACTTGATCCTGGTGTATGATCCCTTTAATGTGTTGTTGGATTGTTTGCGGGTATTTTGTTGAGGACTTTTGCATCTATATTCATCAGTGATATTGGTCTCTAATTTTCTTTTTTTGTAGTATCTTTGTCTGGTTTTGATATCCAGGTGGTGGTGGCCTCGTAGAATGAGCTTGAGAGCATTCCTTCCTCTGCAAATTTTTGGGGGAGTTTGAGAAGGATGGGTGTTAGCTCTTCTCTAAATGTTTGATAGAATTCACCGGTGAAACCATCTGGGCCTGGACTTTTGTTTGTTGAAAGATTTTTAATTACAGTTTCAACTTCATTACTTGTTATAGGTCTGTTTATATTTTCTAACTCTTCCTGGTTCAGTCTTGGAAAATTGTACCTTTCCAAGAATTTGTCCATTTCTTCTTGGTTGTTCATTTTATTGGCATATAGCTGTTTGTAGTAGTCTCTTATGATGCTTTGTATTTCTGCGGTGTCACTTGTGATTTCTCCTTTTTCATTTTTAATTTTATTGATTTGAATCCTTTCCCTTTTTTTCTTGATGAGTCTGGCTAATGGTTTATCAATTTTGTTTATCTTCTCAAAGAACAAGCTTTTAGTTTTATTGATCTTTGCTATTGTTTTCTTTGTTTCTATTTCATTTATTTCTGCTCTGATCTTTATGATTTCTTTCTACTGACTTTGGGTTTTCTTTGTTCTTCTTTCTCTAGTTGCTTTAGGTGTAGGGTTAGATTGTTTATTTGAGATATTTCTTGTTTCTTGAGGTGAGATTGTATTGCTGTAAACTTCCCTCTTAGAACTGCTTTTGCTACATCCTGTTGGTTTTGGGTCATTCTGTTTTGATCATTCTGTTTTCATTGTCATTTGTTTCTATGTATTTTTTTATTCCTTCTTTGACTTCTTCAGTGATCTCTTGTTTATTTAGTAGCACACTGTTTAGCCTCCATGTATTTGTGTTTTTTACAGTTTTTTTTTCCTGTAATTGATTTCCCATCTCAGCATTGTGGTCAGAAAAGATGTTTGATACGATTTCAATTTTCTGAGGCTTGATTTGTGCCCCAAGATGTGATCTATCCTGGAGAATGTTCCATGTGCACTTGAGAAGAAAGTGTATTCTGCTAATTTTGGGTGGAATGTTCTATAAATATCAGTTAAATCTCTCTGGTCTATTGTGTCATTAAAACTTGTGTTTTCTTGTTTATTTTCTGTTTGGATGATCTGTCCATTGGTGTAAGTGGGGGTATTAAAATCCCCTACTATTATTGTGTTACTGTCAATTTTCCCTTTCATGGTTGTTAACATTTGCCTTATGTATTGAGGTGCTCCTATGTTGGGTGCATAAACATTTATAATTGTTGTATCTTCTTCTTGGATTGATCCATTGATCATTATGTAGTGTCCCTCCTTATCTCTTGTAACAGTCTTTATTTTAAGGTCTATTTTATGTGATACAAGCATTGCTACTCCAGCTTTCTTTTGATTTCCATTTGAATGGAATATCTTTTTTCATCCCTTCACTTTCATTCTCTATGTGTCCCTAGGTTTGAAGTGGGTCTCTTGTAGATAGCATATATATGGGTCTTGTTTTTGTATCCATTCAGCCAGTCTATGTCTCTGGTTGGGGCATTTAATCCATTTACATTCAAGGTTATTGTAAATATGTGTGTCCCTATTACCATTTTCTTAATTGTTTTGGGTTTGTTTTTGTGGGTCTTTTTCTTCTTTTGTGTTTCCTGCCTAGAGAAATTCCTTTAGCATTTGTTGTAAGGCTGGTTTGGTGGTGCTGAATTCTCTTAGCTTTTGCTTGTCTGAAAAGCTTTTGATTCCTCCATCAAATCTGAATGAGATCCTTGCTGGGTAGAGTAATCTTGGTTGTAGGTTTTTCTCTTTCATCACTTTAAATAAATCCTGCCACTCCCTTCTGGCCTGCAGAGTTTCTGCTGAATGTAACCTTAAGGGGATTCCTTTGTATGTATTTTTGTTTTTCCCTTGCTGCTTTTAATACATTTTCTTTAAATTTAATTTTTGTTAGTTTGATTAATATGTGTCTTGGTGTGTTTCTCCTAGGGTGTACCATGTATGGGACTCTCTGGGTTTCTTAGACTTGTGTGATTATTTCCTTTCCCAAGTTAGGGAAGTTTTCCACTATGATCTCTTCAAATATTTTCTCAGACCCTTTCCTTTTTCTCATCTTCTTCTGGGACCTCTATAATTCGAATGTTGGTGCATTTAGTGTTGTCCCAGAGGTCTCTTAGATTGTCTTCAATTCTTTTCATTCTGTTTTCTTTATTCTGCTCCTCAGCAGTTATTTCCACCATTTTTTCTTCCAGCTCACTTATTTGTTCTTCTGGCTCAGTTATTCTATTATTGATTCCTTCTAGTGTATTTTTTCATTTCAGTTATTGTGTTGTTCATCTCTGTTTGTTTGTTCTTTAGTTCTTCTAGATCTTTGTTAAACATCTCTTGTATTTTCTCATGCCGTGCCTCCATTCTATTTCTGAGATTCTGGATCATCTTCACTATCATTACTCTGAATTATTTTTCAGGTAGATTGTCTATTTCCTCTTCATTTATTTGGTCTTGTAGGTTTTTACCTTGCTCCTTTATCAGTGACATATTTTTTTGCACTCTCTTTTTTTTTTTTTTGATGAGTGGGATTGTGTCCCCTGTCTTATTGGTTGTTTGGCCTGAGGCTTCCAACACCAGAGTTTGTAGGCTGTTGGGTAGAGCTGGGTCTTGGTGCTGAGATGAGGACCTCTGGGAGACCTCACACCAATGAATATTCCCTGGGGTCTGAGGTTCTCTGTTAGTCCAGTGGTTTGGACTTGGAGCTCCCACTACAGGAGCCTCAGCCCGACCACTGGCTCATGAACCAAGATCCTGCAAGCTGCTCAGGGTGGCAAAAAAAAAAAAAAAAAAGGGGAACAATAACAAAGTAAAAAGTAAAATTAGACTAGGAAACTAACAGATATGTTAGAAAGAATATAAAAATAAAATTATAGATGAAACAACTGGAAGGTAAAACAGAACCACAATAGTAAAAAAGAGGAGGAGAAAATAAAAATGGTGGAAAAGGCCTTGGCTGTGGAGGGCAGGGCATAGCGGGGGTGGGGGGGGTTGTTGGGTGGTAGGCAGGGCCTATGCTTAGGACTCACAGAGCTGGAAAAGGTCCCAGGGGGTGTGTGGGTGGGGGCGGGGCTTAGGCTCAACAGAACAGAAGGGGCCCAGGCGTGTCTCCTGTGCCTGGTCTCAGAGGGTGGGAGACCCCACCTGGGAGCCCAGCAGGTTTCCCAGGCTCGAGTGGGCGGGGCCAATGCCCTCCACTCCTCTCCTGCTCCTCCAGTTCTGGAGGGCCCCTCCCACCTGCCCCTCCTGTTCTCCCCCAGCCTCCCTCCTACGCTCTCAGGACCAACATGACCCAGAGGGGGGTTCTGAGGGTGTCAGATCTGGCCCAAGAGCTGGGCAGACTTCCCCGGCCGATTGGGCAGAGGAAACGCTGGGCGTGCTCTTCCCTGATCCAAGGCCCCTGAGGGTCCCTCCAGGTGTGGGAACCCCTCCGCCCTCTCAGCCAGCCCTCAGGGGCACTGGTCCTGTCCGGCCTCCACTTCTCCTCCCCCTTCAGTCCCCCCATGTCCTACCAGTTTGCTTGGGGGTTTCTCCCATCTCCTTGGGTGTCAAGGTCCCCCACCAGTATCTGGCAGGTGCCCTAGTTGTGGAGAGATGTGAACTCTGCATCTTCCCACACTGCCATCTTGACTCCACTCCCTTAAGGAGGAATTTAAAGTCTTGGCCTTGCACACAGTATAGCTTTTTAATGTGTTGTGTGAATCAGTGAAGGAGTAAATAAAAGAATGCATAAGTGGAGAATGAAAAAATGATGAATGCACTATAAACTTCTAGGAATTGAATGAATATAATTCTACTTTAATTAAAATGTTATTTTCTATGATAATATTATCTATTTACTAATTGTTTAAAATTATTCTTTTTAAATCTCCTTATTTATTTAAAATGAGATACAGAGTGTTTTACAGCTAGCCTTTGTTTACAGGATCAATTACTTGCCCTTCAAGAGTCAACTTTCTTTTCAGATTTCATTTTGGAGTCCTTCTTGTGCCATTATCTGACCACCCTGAAGGACTGCTTTTTTAAATTGGCCCTTCTTGGAAGACTTCCAAGTCTACAGAATCTCCCATGAGATGCAAAGAACTGTACTAAATTGTCCAGATCCAGACATATTTGCAGGTAGTGTTTAGTTGGTCTTTTTGCCCACTGTCTCCAGGGAATTGTCTACAGCACTTCATAGGTTTCTTTTTGGAACATGGTTCTCAAACTTGACCCATCATGAAAATCCCCAAGGAGCTTATTATAGAAATACAGTCCTGGGCCCAAGCTCAGACATACTCTGAATCCCTGGAATGGCTCCTGGGGAGCTGTATCTTTAACAAGCTCACCGGGTGATTCTGATGATGAATCAGATTTATGAATTGTAATCCTAAAAGAATAACTTAGATGATTTTCCCCTAAAGGTGCTATCTTGCATTTGTCCTCATAGAGACTCATATACAATTTTTTCTGCCAACTCCCGCAGTGTTGAGAGAATACTTTGTGGTATAGTTCCTTTGGAAATACTATGTTTGTCACTGTCACATTCTCAACTCTGTCATAAAAGCAGTCCCTGGTGGGAAGAAAGCCTGTTGACAGACTTCTCTCCATTCGAGGTGAGCCCATTTATCCCTGCTCTTTGTTAGAGTACTAAGTACTCCATTCTTAACAAGACAATCACCTGCTGGCTAAGTTCAGTGGGAAAGCATTACCACTAGCCAAAGGCAAAAAGGTAGAATGGGGTTTAATACCTTGTATTCTTGAAGCTATAGTAGAAAATGTATGTAAAGCCTATGCTCCTTAAGGTGTTCAATCTAATCCATCCTTCAGATGAGGGAGAAAAAGAACAACTCATCCTGGACCATTATCTCAAAAGGTCTGATTATCTCAAAAGAATTCTCATCTTTCCAACCAGGTTAGATCGTCTAGAATTGGTTGGTAAGAAACCAATTTGTTTCAGGATATCAATTTAGAGGGTTATATTCTCCTTAGGATAGATCTTGGGGTCCAGCTCACTCTGGAATGCCTAAGTCCATTCCCTATCTTTGTAACCATCCCATCTTATCCCAGCTGTTTTCTTTCTGGGGAAGCCTCTTAGACTGACAAACGTTACTGAACTTCTGTTCTTTGAGCAGAGACAACACCAGTTTCAGAAATGCCGCTGTTCTTCTGTTCAGCATCCTTCATTTGTCTCAATGGTCAATAGCATTTTAAGCAGTGGGGGGAGCAGAGATGTGAGTTTAGTGTTCACAAAGGTATTGATCTTGAAACCAGACTTCTTGGATGGAACTCAAACCCAGCCGCACCTCAGACTGGGACTTGAATCCATGATCCCTGACTTAGGAGGGGACTTGAACCCACCGTCTTTTTTTTTTTTAATACATCTCTTTTGGAGTATAATTGCTTCACAATGTTGTGTTAGATTCTGCCGTACAACAGAGTGAATCAGCTATATGCACACATGTATCCCCATATCTCCTCCCTCTTGAGCCTCCCTCCCTATCCCACCCCTCTAGGTGGTCACAAAGCACCGAGCTGATCTCCCCGTGCTATGCAGCAGCTTCCCACCAGCCAGTCATTTAATTAAAACTGCTCACCTGGTGTCAGGACTTACTGAGGCTCAGGTTCTTTTGTCTCAGTGTAGAAAGAATTTAGCAAGAGGCAAAGTGATAGGTACGAAGTGGATTTAATAGTACAGAACACTCGTGAGAGATACAAACGGGCAGGCAAGGGAGTACCGCCCTGAGAACTTAGTGGGCTTCAGTTTCATAATCAAAGGAAAAGTGGGGAGGGGGAGAAGACCATCTTCTTCCTCATTCTGGAGTAGACATTAAGCTTCCATCATCAGCTCCTCCTCCACATCCGGCGGGGGAGTTTTCTGTTCCTACATGGTTAACCTGGGACTGTCATGGAGCTATTCAATTCAGCGGAAAGGGGGTAACACATGCTAAAATATGGTAAGTCATCTCAGGTTTCAGCATAATGAGGGTCTTCTACTTTGGAATGTCACCCTTCCCCTATATTTTTATTTTTAGTATGCACAGAGGAGCACGTCCTAGGAATCATTAACTTACTGACCTCACTAGGCGGGATGTGAGTCTCATTGACCTGATGTATAGCTTTGTTGTTAGTTTTGTTGTTAGTTTCGTTGTTAAGCAAGACTGCTTGGTTTCGTTGCTAAGCAAACCTGCTTTCTTGAGTGATCATTAACTTTAGGGGTCTCCCATAATTTTCTCTCTACTTACAATCCCCTAGTGGGATTAACTATTTAATCACCTATTCTGTCCCTATCAATCTGACAGCACTGGGGCATCTTTTTGGCCACTTGTCAGACTCTGGTAGGTGACTTACCTGACAAACACAGTTAACACTTGACAATCATTCTCACTGGCATTTCCAGTACTCAGTTGACAAGCCATGCAACTGGCAGTCTGTATAGATTTGTTCTTGTGGCCAGTCATCTGGAAAGCCCTCCAGAATATGAAATTAAACAGACATTCTGATCCTATCCTGCTACTAAATACACAAAGTGCTGGGACAATGTGGCATAAGCTTTGGCAAGCCTGAAGTCCTTGACAAGAGTCAATACATTTCCAGCAGCTTAAAATGAACTATTGAATTCTCCTGGAACAATCTTAATACCTTAGGCAGAAAGAGTGGTTAGACCAAACTCAGAGAAGTTGAATGGAAAACTTTAAATTAGGGAGAGAAGAAACTGGAGACTTTGAAGTGAGGGACCTTTGTAAGAGCCAGGTGAGAGAAATGAAAGATGAAATCTGCTTATACAGTAAGTAGTTCCCCATCCCCCCAAAAAAGAAATGAGTGCCGCCATAGATCCGGAATGGGGGCTACAAATATTACAAACCCTTAGTTCTTTTCTGATGTTGGATTCCCCAGAAGCAGACCCTAAGCCATGGAGTCATATGCAAATATTTATTAAGGAAGTATTCCTAGGAGAAACTGGTAAGGGAGTAGAAGAAAAGACAAGGGAGAATGTTATTTTGGGCAAAGTCTTAACCTCAGCTCGATGCTACCAGGGAGACTTGGAACATAAACTTCATCTCTATGTTCCAACTCTTGGCAAAGGAGAAGAGCTTCCGACCTCAGTCTTAGTCATTGGCTCCGGGCTGCTGGGGCGGGGTGGGTATGGGGAGTAAACTCCAGGTACTTTCGGTTCTTTGCTAGGACAGGCAAAAGAGTTCAAGGACAATCCTCTACAGACAGTTGCAGGTACATTAGAAGAAAACACATAAATGCCTGTGGAGGCATCAAAGACATCCAAGGGGATCTGAACAGACCACAGACAATGTCTACTATAGTTTTATTTTCCACTCTGCTACTGACCACCCTAAAGGAAAAACGCAGTAAGCATCCACATAATCTGAAAAATGGAAGAGTGTGAATCAGATTCCTTAGGCGGGGAAAGAGTGATTTATTCATCTACACAATATTTGTTGAACACCTGCCATACCTGCCACTCCCTGAGCTAAGTACTTGGATTTGAAGATGAATCGTTCTTTCCCTTGAGGGTGATAAGAGCCATTATTGAGTTATGTATAAAATGCTACGGGAATGGTCCCCAAAGCAAAGTTGGTGTACCCAAGGGCAGTGAGGGCCACTAAGCCTGGGACACACAAAGCATTAGTGAAATGGAATTGACTCCATAATAGAGTAAATAAATTAATACTTATTTAATAACTGAAGAGACATTAAAAAAAAAAATCTCAAACAGGAGCTTCAGTGGCCCACACCAAATCACAAAATCTGCACCACGTGAAGTAAATTTTACAATAAAGACAAAGTAGAGCCTAGGATTTGATCCAAGTTCTTGTACTTGACTCCCATGAGGGTCATGGAAGAACTAGGTCAGCTACCTAACTTGTGTCTCTGCCCCTACGGAGAGCAGATGGAGGGGCAGTCATGCCTAGAATAGGAGCAGAAATGAGAACCCCAGAGAAAAGCCATCAGCAGAAGAGGGGTAGCCTTTTCCTAATCGACCAGGTCACAGCAGTAAGTGGGCAAGGTGGAATATATCTTTCCCCTTGATTCACATACTCTAATCAGAAGTCCCTGGGCTTCCTTGTTCTGCTACAAGTTCAGATATGCCAACAATCAGTCACTTTCAAAAGTCATAACTTCTGCCAATAGATTCTGAACCACCCAGTTTCTATAGGAGGAAGATAACTCAAAGGCTCCAGCTAAGCAATGAATGGTTTACACATCAGTGACAAGCTAAACTTGAGCCTGTCCATGAGAGGTGAGCTTGTCAATGCCCTTCTGGGATATTGGTCTTAAGAACAGCTAGAGGGAAGTAGAGAATACAGAACAATTCAATTCCAAAGCATGTCTCCAATAGATTGAGCTCAAGGGCAGGGTTCCAGCCTCATTCATCACTAGATTCTCATCTTAGGGCCTAGAATAGTGCTTTGCATATGCCACCTTTTCATACGTGTGGGCAGAAATGAATTGAGAATCTGACAAAAAACTGATATCTGGGACATCTCATAAATAGTTGATGGGAAAGGTCTGGCGGTTTCTTAAAACAACTAAATATACACCTATCCTACAACCCAAACGTTTCACTTCAAGGTATTTACCGAAAAGAAATGAAAACATATGTCCACAAAAAGATTTGTGTAACAATGTTCGTAGAAGCATAACAACTCCAAACTGGAAACAACCCAAATGCCAATTAAGAAAATGGATGAATAAACTGTTGTTTATATAAAGGACACTATTCAACAATAAAAAGGAACAGACTACTGACACGACATGGATAAATATCAAAAACACTATGCTGAGCGAAAGAAGCCTAACATAAACAAGTTTATGCTGTATGATTCCATTTCTGTGAAGTTCTAGAACTGGCAAATCCAATCTATTTTAGGGGAAAAATAAAACCCAGCAAAGAGATTGCCTCTTTGCAGGGGGTGGGGATGGGATAGGGCAAGGATTAGCAGGGAAGGAGAATAAGGGAACTTTCTGGAGTGACTGTAATGTTCTATATCTTGATAGGGGTTTGGATTACACAGGTATATGCCATTGTCAAAATTTGGCAAATGTACACTTGAGATTTTTGCAGTTCACTGTAATATAAATTTTATGTAGAAAGTAAAAAAAAATACTGTAACCAAATATTGAACTCTAGCTGATAATATACATGCTGAAGTATTTAGGGAGAAGTGGATAGATGTCTATGATATATATATATATATATATATATATATATATATATATTTTTTTTTTTTTTTTTGCGGTACGCGGGCCTCTCACTGTTGTGGCCTCTCCTGTTGCGGAGCAGAGGCTCCGGACGCGTAGGCTCAGCGGCCACGGCTCATGGGCCCAGCCGCTCCGCGGCATGTGGGATCTTCCCGGACCGGGGCACGAACCCGTGTCCCCTGCATCGGCAGGCGGACTCTCAACCACTGTGCCACCAGGGAAGCCCTATGATATATTTTGAAATACATTAAAAAATTAGAAGGGATTGATAGAAGGATAGAGTAATAATGGGAGATTCTAGGTGGGCGTTTACTGTAAAATTCTTCCAGTTTTTCTGTATGTTTGAAAATTTTGTTATAATAAAATTTGGGGAGATATAAAAAAAAAAGAAATGAATTGAGAAAAGCTGATGTGGTTGATGAGCTACGATTACAACTCCAAGGGACGCCTTTTGCCAACCATGTAAAATCTAACTTGTAGCTAGAGAGCTCAGATTTCCATCTTCTGGCTTTCATTTACTTATCTAGTTTTTTCTTCCTAGGTTCTTCTTCAAAAAGAGTAAAGCAGAGTGCACATTGCAAATTGAAATACCTGTGTTTGGTAAGTGCAAATTTTAGTTCATACTTGAAATGTTTTACTGAATTTGAATAATAGCTTCAAAATCAAATTTTATTTTTCTTTTCAAAGTTTCAATTGTTTGTTTTAAAATTAAAGAATGGGTCAAATAGCTAGCTACTGGGAAGCAGCCACATAGCACAGGGAGATCAGCTCGGTGCTTTGTGTCCACCTAGAGGAGTGGGATAGGGAGGGTAGGAGGGAGACGCAAGAGGGAGGAGTTATGGGGATACGTGTATATGTATAGCTGATTCACTTTGTTATACAGCAGAAACTAACACACGATTGTAAAGCAATTATACTCCAATAAAGATGTTAAAAAAAAAGAATGGGTCAAAAAAATAAAATTTTACATCACATAGAGCAATTTGATAATTGCCCAAATTTTACCTTTTGCAGGAGTTTTCATTTTATTAAAATTCATGTATTGGTTACCACAATATTACTATTAATTACAATGTATAAATATTTTTCTTTTGGAAAAATAATAAAATTTTAAATTATTAATCCATTACTTCTTTCCTCATGCACTATAATATTTATTTTTTATTATTTATTTATTTATTTTTTGCGGTACACGGGCCTCTCACTGTTGTGGCCTCTCCCGTTGCGGAGCACAGGCTCCGGACGCGCAGGCTCAGCGGCCATGGCTCACCAGCCCAGCCGTTCCGCGGCATGTGGGATCTTCCCGGACCGGGGCACGAACCCGTGTCCCCTGCATCGGCAGGTGGACTCGCAACCACTGCGCCACCAGGGAAGCCCTATTTTTTATTTTTAAAAACTCTTTACTGGTGTAATTATACATACAAAATCCAATAAAAGATCATTTTGGCATCTATGTTTATTTTCTATTTGTTGTTCTCATTTCACTTCACAAATTGAAAATCATTCATCATATAGAAGAGGAGGCATAAAGAATGATCTGCTGGACAGGGAAAGACAAATACCGTATGATAACACTTACATGTGGAATCTAAAAAAATGTAACAAACCAGTGAATAAGACCGAAAAGAAACAGACTCACAGATATAGAGAACAAACTAGTGGTTACCAGTGGGAAGAGGGAAGTGGGGAAGTGGGAGGTACAAACTATTACATATAAAAGAAGCTACAAGGATATACTGTACAACATGAGGAATATTTTTTAATAACTATAAATGGAGTATAACCTTTAAAAATTGTGAATCACTATATTGTACACCTATAACATACAATATTGTACAGCAACTATACTTCAATTAAAAAAAACTATCGGGCTTCCCTGGTGGCGCAGTGGTTGAGAGTCCGCCTGCAGATGCAGGGGACAATGGGTTCGTGCCCCGGTCCGGGAAGATCCCACATGCCGCAGAGCGGCTGGGCCCGTGAGCCACGGCCGCTGAGCCTGCGCGTCCAGAGCCTGTTGCTCCGCAACGGGAGAGGCCACAGCAGTGAAAGGCCCGCGTACCGCAAAAAAAAAACCAACAAAAAAACCAAACATATCTGCTCTAGGTGCCAAATACGCCAGGCACCCAGCACTGCCTTTCTACTTCCAGTCCTGTGGTTTGCCCCTTGCATACACAGGTTTGGGCACACTGACTTCCTTCCTGCCCCCCAACTTCAGCATTTGGACACCTGATATTCCCTTTACCCAGAACCCTCTTGGCCTAGATAGCCGTTAAGCCTTAACTCTAATACTACCTTGTCAGTAGTACCTTCCCTGCCCAATTTATTTAAAATGCAATTCACAACTCCTTCTGTTTCTCACCCCCTCACTCCAGACCCCCACTGACATTGCCTAGTCCTATTTCTAACCTTATTTCTCTCCACAGCAACTGTGAATTTTATTTGTTTACTTGTGTTGTCAGTCTATTTCGTGGAGGATTAATAGGGTGTGGAGTGGCCTATGATATAATATAATAATAATAAGGCCTCTCACATATGCTCCTCCTTAGTCTGCAATAACCCAGGCCACCCTCACTTCTTCCTTGTACTTCAGTCACCTCTGCATGGTTTTGCCTCTTTCATCAGAGTCTTCTGAGTAAAAGGATCCGATCTGATCTACCCCATTGCCTCTCACTGGGATCATCACAGGTTCTGTGTGGGAGAGACTGCTAGATACCACCCAGCTTATTTCCTTTTCCTGGCATACAGGCGGACCACATTTCCTAATCAACTTGGCAGTTAGGTGTGGTCATCTGACCGAGTTCCAGCCAATCTTTTGGCACAGGTACAGAGTACCTCTTCCAGGACTAGTCTATAGAAGCCTTCATTAACTCTCCGTATACACTCCCCCTTTCATACAATCATAGCAGCCTTGGACACCTCTTGCTGAAGGTGGTAAGGACACAAAATGGAAGGACTCAGGCTTCTGAATCCCTGTTTGGAGGAGACACCCCCCACCCCCATCGCTCCACCAATGCCCTCCCACCACCACAAACTTAGACCCACGCTTCTGCTGTGTTAAACCTCTGAAAATTGTTATAGTTCACTGTTGTTATAGCAGTCAGCTTACCTTAACTAAACAGTCTTGCCCATAGGGCATTCTTTCCCAGAAGACTCCTGTCCCCAGCTCTTTCCTGTGTAGATTTTCAACAATGTATGTGAGATGGGGTGCTTCTGTAAGGCTCCAGTGGTCAGTAGAGGAATCTAGATAAGGCATCCCAATCCACACTAGCTTTCCCTCTAGGTCATGAGGAATTGGGAAGAGGGAATCTTGCCCCTGCCACATAAGAGTGTGACACATGGTTCTAATACACTCCGCTATGCCTGTTGCTTCTTCATTTCTAAGACTCATGGACTAGAGGTGGAGACATCTCACCTCCCCTAATCCATGTACTCCCCCATGTTCTTCACCTCTCCAGGATCAGAGCAGAGTTTTAGAGAAAATACAATAGGAAAGGAGGAAGTATTTCCTGATGGAAGTAAACTGGACTGGAACCAAGAGACCTGGCTCTGTGTTCTGGATCTGCCAGTATTGTGCTGTGTTGCTTTGAGCAAACCTCTTTTCATATCTGTGTTCTTTTTTGTTTTCTGGAAATTGTATTTTGAGCCAGGGATTGTCAGGGGAGATACCCTCTCAGTCATTTACCTCCTCTGGCTTCACTCTGGACAGAAAGATCCTTCAAAGAGCTGAGACTTGGCTTCTGGGTATTATTGGTTCTTCAGGTCCTTGTGTGAAGTGAGAATTTTACTCTATTTTCCTTTCATGTTTTTCATCTGGCTCCTCCCTTCCTGTCTCTGGAGGACCCTACCTTATGGTATATGATGCTGACAACTTCTAATTGGTAGGGTGTTTGCCTTTGGGGTTCATCAGGATGTACTATGTTCTGCTTCCGGTCACAGGCAACCAGGAATCTGGCCTCTTCAGATGGAAAAGATTGGCAGAGTGTCAACTTAAGTTACAGCCTCCTGAGCTCTATGGCTAAGCAGCTTCTAGGAAGCCCCTTTCACCAAGGCTGAGTCTGCTTCCCCACCATTCCCACCCCAACACTCCTACCCACCACCCCTCACTACATAAACACAGTAGATGGCTCTTCCTCTCATGGGCCTTCAAGGGGCTGGCTAAGCCATTGAGGTGTGACTAGCTCTCTCTTGCTTATGGGCATCCGTTAGTAGATTCTTTAAGCTTTAATATCTGTTACAGATCCTCCAGGAGGTTGGGTTTAGAGCAGACATGATTATTCTCTATACTGAGCATGTCCTCTGGTGGCTGAAGCAAGTGCTCAGTACTTACAGAACTTCAAGATCAACCAGTTCGATTCTGTTTACAAGCTCTTCATGGTGGGTACACCTCTGTTTACATTACATGCTCATTGCCCAACACTCCCCCTCATTCCCTGTGTTCTCAAGCCTTACTTTGATATCTCTTGATACCCCAAATAAGCTATATTTTCTCACCTCTCTTGAACCTTTTCACACATTCTGTTCTTCTGTTCTCTGGTCTAGAATGTGTTCACCATCCACCACTATCCCCTATTCCTTCCATGTGGTTAACATGTGCTCATCTTTGAGATGTCAGCATAGGTGTCATTTCCTTTGGGAAGCTGTTATTATCCCATTAAATCTGAGTTTGATGTCTTTCCTATTTAAGAGGCTGCTTACTTGCCTGTCTCTCCCAAGCAACTATAAACTCCCTCAGGGTGGTGGCTCTCTCCTTTTCATCACTGACTCCCAAGGGCTCAGTACAATGTCTGGAATATCTGTTGTTTAACGCATAATTGCTGAATAAAAGCTGAATGGAGTTGCTATGAGTGTTATATTTTGTATCTTTGGGCTGTAACAGAAACCACAAACAACAGTGGCTTTATTAAGAACATTTAATTTTATGTTTAACAAGGTGTCTAGAGCTAGGTGGTCCCAGGTTAGTCATGTGGCTCAATGGGATCATCAGGATCTAAGCCCTTTTATCTTTTACTCCACCATCACTAACATGGTGATTTTCATCTTCCTCATGATCTAAAGATGGCTGTCATGCTCTAAACATTGCATCTTCACATATTTGTAAAGGAAGAAAAAGTTCTCTCTCTTTTGTCAATAGGGCATCCTTTCCCAGAAGACTCCTGTCCCCAGCTCTTTCCCGTGTGTTTTACTGTTGAGAACTGGGTCACATGCCCACTCTAAGACACATCATGACTCATCCTTGGGGCTTTTATCTGAAGTCATGCTGCCCAGACAAAGTAGGGCTTCTTCTAGCAAAAAAATGAGTGAATAGCTGATCAGTAAGAAGTGAATGATGACTGCCCCTCAAGTCTTTCACTAGGTTTTACTAAAATCGAGGACTCTTCTCCATATCTGAGCTCTACTTTAGATTGGTGCTACTTCAAATGCAACATTTGTGATGGCATGTTCTTCTATCATGTGGGCACCTCAGTAGCCCCTCTGGCATGAAAAGCTGTAATTGTCTGTTTATTCTCGTCAGTCACTTTCTCCTGAGCCAGAGAGCATGTTGACCTCTCCTGAACTTCAAGGTGGGCACTCGTTTCCCCTCAGGGCAACCAACAACTATTTCAGGCAGTGGAAAGAGTCAAGCATCATCCTCCAGTGGTATTCATTCTCAGTGAATTTTCTTCCATGGCCAAAGCTGCAAGAGTTTTGTTCAGTTATTGTGTCCTGATGTTACCACATCAGGACTAGATGCAATAAAAAGGCAATAATAACATGATAAAAGTTTTTATCGTGAACAAACTAACCAACTCCTGAATGGATCACAGTGCACCTATTTTTTGATAAAAATATCAAATTCAGTGGTGGCTATACAACTGTTGGGATCTAGATGACATCCCCAATATTTAGCCTTCCTAGCTCTTCCTCCCTCCATCTACTTTACTTATTTGAAAACTTTTTAAGCTAAAGAGGGAAAGTGAAAGGGATCAAATTATTATCATTATACTTTACTTTAAAACAGCTTCTTTCTTCTTGGATAGTGTGAAGACGATGATCTCTTACTGGGTGTGACACCTGCTATAGTTGGGCTTTTACAAACATCATCTTAGATCCTCATATCAACCCTATGCTCATTGTTGACGTGTTATATACTAGCGGCCTAAATTTCAAATTTTAAGTGATTTGCCCAGAGTCATCAGTGGAACAGGGATTAGAATTCAGATTTTCCCAATTCCAAAGTGATCCCTGCATTCCCCGTCATGAACCAAAACCTCTTCCTTCAATTTTCATTGTCACCCCCAGTATTCTCACTCCTTTTCCCAAGTTCGTAAGGTTTTCAGTCGTCTCTCACTGGTTAACCCTTCTGTCTCAGGTTTTTGGCAAAGTGGCCAATCCCATTCACTGGCTGAGATATGTGTGGACAGACATGCAATTATTTATCTTCCTAGTTCAACAACTTAAGTCGGGAGGCACTCGCATCTAGCTCAGCAAATAAATACTAAGAATTAAAAAAAACAAAAGGATAGGGGCTCCCTGGTGGCACAGTGGTTAAGAATCCGCCTGCCGATGCAGGGGACACGGGTGCGAGCCCTGGTCCGGGAAGATCCCACATGCCGCGGAGCGACTAAGCCCGTGTGCCACAACTACTGAGCCCATGTGCCACAACTACTGAAACCCGCATGCCTAGAAGCCCGTGCTCCACAACAAGAGAAGCCACCGCAATGAGAAGCCCCCACGCACAGCAACAATGAATAGCCCCCGCTCGCCGCAACCAGAGAAAAGCCTGCGCACAGCAATGAAGACCCAACGCAGCCAAAAATAAATAAAATAAAATATATAAATTTAAAAAAATAGCATCATTGCCTGCCTAAAAAAAAAAAAAAAAAAGGATAGATTAACAGACCAATGCTGTGGCTGAGGAAAGTATTTCCTCTCTTTCCTTTGTAAGCCTAATAGGTAAGGCATGTGCTAAGAGATTTTAAAAGCTCCTGAGAACAGCAAGGACAAGTAGTGATTGTTCTGAGTTCACAGAAGCCCCGGTGGTTTTGACATTCCCCCAAGGAATTAGCCGGGAGGTCCAGTTCAGATGGAGGAGGAGAGTAGGAAGGACCATCGGGCTTTGCTCAACCCAGGAGGGCAGAATGAACTGGTGAGCCTTCCCTTCTTTTTATTATAGTTTCTCAAAGTGCCTGAGCCTGTGGGCTACTTGAGGTGATGCTGGCTTTAGGAACTGGAGAGGTTTAAGTCTGGTAAGTCTCCTGGAGATCCACGAGGCACACCTTTATAGTGGGGGACCTGCAGGGGCGAGAAAGTTGTGTCTTCTAGATGATGGCATTCTTGCCAGCCTCATGTGCATTGATTGGACCCGCGAAGCTCCCCTCAGCTATTTTGCAGAGTCATCGGTGTACACTCTCACAGGGTACTCACTGAGGTGTTCATCCTCATTATCTGGCACTCCATATAATTAGACAAATTCAGGCAAAAACTGAAACACTTCTTTTAAAAAAATTCTTTTATCTTTAGTATATCTGAATAACTTGGTCTCAGAGTGCTTTGGGCTGAAATCATGCCTTACGAGAGCCAGGAGAGATTTTAAGCACCAAGTACTGAAGAAGGAATAGAGCGTGACCTGGGATTTAGCACACGTTAAAAAAAAAGTTCTCATTTCTCCGATTCTTTTTTCCCACTGCCCCTACCACTTAACACAGATAAATCTTGAAAAATAATCATGAAAAACTTGAAAACTCCTGCAATAGCTCTTTGGTGCTGAGGAGTTTAGACTTATTATTTTATTTGATCCTCAGAACTCACGGAAGGAATTATTCCTATTTCATAGACAAGAAATCTGAGACTTGGGAGGTTAAGCAACTTGCCCAAGGTCCTCAGCCTCCAAGGGCCAGGCTGGGAAACCAGTTCACTCCTTCCCCCTCCACACCCCGTGCTATTCACACTCTAGCTAGGCAATGAGAAAGGGAGATGAAGAAAAAGGGGGTATGGAATAGAGAGGGCCCACTGGAGGGTGGGCAGGAACCCAGAGGACGTGGTTCATGTATCAGAAAGCTATCAGTTACTTGACTGGTTTTTCTGGTTCCCCATGAGATCCATGGGAAATCCATACCCACTCTCTCCCCACCTACCCGCATTTGTGAACCTACAGAAAATAAGTGACTTCATGTATACCTGCACCATCCAATAAGGCAACCATTGGCCACGCGTGGTTTTAGAGAAGTAGCCGGTTCCAACGGAAATGCGCTCTAGTGTTAAATACACAGAGGCTTTTGAAGACTTAGTAAAAGCAATGTGTAAAATATCTCATTAATAATTTTTACATTGATTATACATTGAAATGACGATGTTTTGGATAGCTTGGGTTGAATAAAACATATTGTGAAAATTAACTTCACTCGCTTTTTTTTACTTCTTTAAAGTGGCTGCTGGGAAATTGAAATGACAAAAGGGGCTCACATCGGTGGCAAACACTATTGTAACCCACCGATCTTGACAGTGGGACAGTGTTCTAAAATCCTCGGACTGAAGGGATGCAAAGACTTAAACCTACTCACCTGTGTTCACTGCCGAACAACTCTACCAGATCTAATTGTTTTTCAGCATGTCGACGAGCGCTCATGAAAATCTCTGGTTGCTCTTAATTGTTATCTAACTACGTGTTGCTTTGGTGAAGTTTAGAGCCTCGTGTTTTCCGTCTCTTAACCATAGAAAGGGCGTGAGTATCAAAGGATTCAATAACAGATCAGGAGCCGCTTTTCTTCTTTTTTGTTGGTGATCAAATAGTTCTAGAGAAATCCACCAAAAAAAACGTTGTTAGGACTCCCAGCTAGGCTTACCTCATTGTCAGGGCATCCTGGGGAGGGGGACAGGCTGTCGACCTCTCCATAAATCTTACTCAAGAGCTTAGGCAGAGAGCACAGAGGCAAAGCCTACTCGGGTGGATCAGGAAACTTGGTGAGGCAGGTAGGCTACAGGGGGTGACCCAGGTGCACAGCTGAGAGAATTTGCCACCTGCCTCGGGGCACTTGCTGTCCTATAAGTCACAGGTCCAGTGCTGTCGGATCTTTCAAGTTTGAAAAGGAAGCCAGAAATCTGTATGCTTATGTAAAATAGCCTTATTATAAACTTTGGGGAAAAAAATCTTTTTTTTTTTTTTTTAAGATAATCAGTGGGCCAAAGTCACATTGGGCCTAGTCTAGTCCCAGCCTTTGGAAGCCTGTCAGTCCGTGGTTTTACGACCTCTCCTCGCTTGCTCTTCCTTTCCTGAAGGTTCCCCATGGCCCCATCTGACTTCTTGCAGTCGTCAGTTCAAGGGAACAAGCACTGTGATGTGCGAGAGGGCGTGAGGTAGAAACCGTCTCCACGGGCGGTGAGGGTCTGCGAGATGAGCCATGCGCAGGCTTGGGTCATTTTGCTGAGCTCAAAACAGCAGAAAGCGTGGCAGGAGCCTCCGCAGTTGAACCTTGCTGTATCATCTCCTGTCCTCTGTCACCCCCAGCTCCTCCTGGAGGGGAGCGGCTCATACCTTCTGTGTCGGCACCATGCTCAGTGCTTGACAAGCAATATTTCATGTCACCCTCACAACAGCCCATGTGATAGATGCCCTCACTGTACAGGCCTTGACTGTGCTTCCCAACCTCTCCCACCCTCCCACTCCCACCTGGCTCCAGGGGTCTCTTTCCTTCACCTGGCTTTTTCCTAAAAGTGTCTCCGTTCTTCTGCCCCACGTTTCATCAGCCCCTCCATTCACAGTCAGCTTTTCTTGTCTCCTCCTGTGGTCCTCTCAGGACCCACAGACTCACTAACAGCCCACAGCATCCTTCACAGCCCCAGACCCTCAATGAGCCTGGAGCCTTCGGACTGTATAGCTCCTACCTAATGGAATGAAATTTGTTCTCAGGCAGGCCTGGGTTTAAATTCTGGTCCTGTTGGGTAAGTTATTTAACGTCTCTGAGTTATTCGTAAAATGAGGATAGTAATACCTACCATTCAGAATTGTGGTGCGGATTAAATGAGGTAAGACAGACTTTGCAAAAATATCTTCTGTTGTACAATATCATAATAGGTATTTACTGTATAAAAAGTCTGCTTTTTCCCCCTAGCAGTTAGGTTTGAGAAATACTAGGTGAAACAGGCAAGCCAGTAATAGCAGGCCCTCTCAGAGCCTGTAGTATACTGTGGTTCTTTGTGAATCTCCAAAAGGGGCATTACAGTGTGCCCTATTTCACATGTATGTATGTATCCATGGAATCCTTCCTGTGTGTGTTGGGCAGGGCGTACAGATACCCTCATGACTACTGTTCCATGGAACCACCATAGGAAAGGATGGGATGTTTTCAATGAACGATTGGTATCATTTTAGCATTATTATTACTCTCCTCTATGAAAAAGGCATTATATCTCCCCGCAGCCAGGCATGTCAGGAGGCACAGGATATGCACAGCATCCTCTCTTTTGGAGTCCCCTCTGGCCATGCTTGCCGCATTTACTTTCCAGAGATCGTCTTGATTCTGCTCCTGAGACAGAAGTGCTGCGTGATTCATATCGGTTGCCAAGTCCAACCATTCCATCGGGGCTCCCCTCTGCACAGATGCCCACCACAGTAGTGTCAAATACAGGTGGGAGCAGCCCCAGAAGGCAAAAAGACAGCAGATCTTAGTCAAGGTTCCACTGCTGACTGGGTGGCTGTGGACACCTTTTGGGACCTTGTTAGTTGCCTAAGAATGACATCAATTACCCCTTCTGATTCACAGGGTTTGTGAGGGTCACATAGGAAAGATGGAAAATGCTATGAAAATATGAAGAGTAGATTTACATGCAAGGAGTCAGGAGTTGTCATGTGGCTTTAAAAAGTACAGAAATACAAATAAGTGAAATTGATGCTGAGAATACTTCCGCTGCCTCTGATTAAACTTGGGGAATGATAATTGTTTGAGGTCTACCATTCCCAAAACAGTATGTGAAGAGTTGTTAAGAAAAATCAGGAGTTTTGAACATCTGAATTATTTTAAACACTGTCACGTTCTCCTCATCTTCCATTCAAGGAAAAACAAAACAAAACTCAAGGGACTAAAACTGAAAATTAAAAAGTGAGCTTTATTGTCTCTTTCCTCTGTTTAGTCACCATTTATATTAACAGATTGGGTGACAGCAAGTTTATCTCAACTTCAACTGACACCTCACTACGAGGGAGAGAGAACACTATAGATGACAGAATCAAGATTCAAAAAGTTCTCTAGGGACTTTCTTGGTGGTCCAGTGGTTAGGACTCCATGCTTTCACTGCAGGGGGCATGGGTCTGATCCTTTGTTGGGGAATTAAGATGTCGTGTGCCGCGCGGTGCGAACAAACAAAAAAGTTCTCTAGGCTGGATTGTAGGGGAGAAGTTGGCAAGATGCAGTGCAACAGGCCTCATTATGGAGTTTTTGTCTTAAGCTATTATAAAAATACAAGGTGAGGGGATCAATGACTTGGGCTTAGCTATGCATGGAAAAGTACTTTATTTGGTTATGGCTGGATTTTAGTTGCCAATATGATATAACTATAAAAAAAGTCCTTGGATATCTTGTTGGAGTTTGTTCTGCAGAATAGAGGAAATAAATCCTGCTATAATTTATATAAGAACTGTTTAAAAGACATTGGAAATAGTTCCCCAAAGAACAATCACAGTGGTTGTCTTCCAATAGTTAAGTGGCTGATGTGGAGAACAGAGTAGAGGTTGGTAGAGTCCAGCCTGATCTATTTTCCTTATGGAAGAACTTCCTAATCACCTGTGGTGGCAGAATCTTAACATGACACCCCTCCAATGAGCTTTGCCTTTGTATTATCCCCTCTGGTTGAGTGTGGGTGGCACCCAAAAGTATGATGAGCTCTAATTCCTGTGATTATGTTATGTTGTATGGCAAAAAGGGATTTACAGATAATAAATGCTGGGGAAGGTATAGAGAAAAGGAAACCCTCTTAAACTGTTGGTGGAAATGTAAATGCAGTCACTGTGGAAAACAGTATGGAGTTTCCTTTAAAAATGAAAACTAGAGTTACCATTAGATCCAGCAATCCCACTCCTGGGCATATATCTGGAAAAGATGAAAACTCTAATTAAAAAAAATACACGCGGGCTTCCCTGGTGGTGCAGTGGTTGAGAGTCCACCTGCCAATGCAGGGGACACGGGTTCGTGCCCCAGTCCGGGAAGATCCCACATGCCACGGAGCGGCTGGGCCTGTGAGCCATGGCCGCTGAGCCTGCGCGTCCGGAGCCTGTGCTCCACAACAGGAGAGGCCACAACAGTGAGAGGCCCGCGTAACGCAAAATAAATAAATTAATTAATTAAAAAAATACATGTGCCCCAATGTTCACAGCAGCAGTATTTACAATCACCAAGATATGGAAACAACCCGAGTGCCTGTCAACAGATGACTGGCTTAGGAAGATATGGTATATATATATATATATAAATATATATATATATATATATATATATATATACACACACACACACAAAATGCAGTATTAGCCATGAAAAAGAATGAAACATTGCCACTTGCAGGAACATGGATGGTCCTAGAGAATATACTAAATGAAATGTCAGACAGAGAAACACAAATATTATATGATATCACTTATGTGTGGAATCCTAAAAAAAATAATAGAAATGAATCTATATACAAAACAGATACAGACATAGAAAACAAGCTTATGGTTACCAAAGGGGAGAAGGAGGGAGGGAAGGACAAGTTAGGAGTATGGGATTAACAGGTATAAACTACTATACATAAAACAGATAAGCAACAAGGATTTACTGTATAACACAGGGAATTATATTCAGTATCTTGTAAAAACTTAAATATAATCTGAAAACAAATAACGGAATCACTTTTCTGTATACCTGAAACCAACACAATCTTGTAAATCAACTAAATTTCAATTTTAAAAAAAGAGAGAGAGAATCTGGATGGGTCTGACCTAATCAGGTGAGCCAAGAAAAGAAACTGGGCCCTTCCTGAAGTCAGAGAGATTTAAAGCATGAGAGGGATTTGATGCAAGGGAGGTTTTCCATTGTATCTTTGAAGATGGAAGGTTCAGTGTAGCAAGGAACTCTGAGTGTTCTCTAAGAACTGAGAACTGAGAGTAACTTCTGGCTGACAACTAGCAAGAGAATGGAGACCTCTGTAGAACAGAGGTCCCTCACTGCCACAGTAGTGAGAGGCCCACGTACCACCAAAAAAAAAGATTACATGGTTTAAAGATGTTTAAAAAAAAAACAAAGATTACATGGTTTGAAGATGTTTAAAAAAAAAGATTACATGGCTGTCAGCAGGATTCAGTGGCTTGTAGCTTAATAAAATAAAGTGTTGTCTGGACTGTGCTCCTTCTGGAGATCAAGGACTTCCTTCAAGATTACATGGTTTAGGGGCTTCCCTGGGCTTCCCTGGGCTTCCCTGGTGGCGCAGTGGTTGAGAGTCTGTCTGCCGATGCAGGGGACACGGGTTCGTGCCCCGGTCCAGGAAGATCCCACATGCCGCGGAGCGGCTAGGCCCGTGAGCCATGGCTGCTGAGCCTGTGCGTCCGGAGCCTGTGCTCCGCAACGGGAGAGGCCACAACAGTGAGAGGCCCACGTATCGCAAAAAAAAAACAAACAAAAAAAAAACAGACAATAGGTGTTCATCTGTGAAAGATGGTGTACAGCTATTTTTTTCCAAAAGATAAATTTGAACCAAATAATTCCTGAGACACTCCTCCTGTTCAGTGATGCTCTTGCTCCACAAATAACTTTTAACAGAACATGCCATGTTGCCCCATCCATGCCTTTGACGTAGGGCGAATTTTGGTTCTAGAAATTGTCCCTGCTAGCCAGCCCATGCGCCTCATTCCCTTTTGATGTACTTTCAGCGCTCTGTCACCATTAGCCTCATCAAACAATCCTCAGTTGCACTTTTACTTCCAGGAACACGACGTGATAGCACTTTTGCTATAGTAGTCCTGGCTGACTTTATGAGCGTGGCTACAGCTGAGTGTGACATTATGTACATCTCTTTGGCACTGGATTTTGATTCACACTTCTAAAGAGGGAATGGCTTTACTTACTCCAGAAAGAGCTAACACACCATTGTAAAGCAATTATACTCCAATAAAGATGTTTAAAAAAGAAACATAAGGGGGATATTTAAGAGGTTAAACTATTTCAGTACTTATTTTAAACTTTTTTTTAAACAAAACATTTTTTTTAATTTATTCATTTATTTTTGGCTGTGTTGGGTCTTCATTGCTGTGCACAGGCTTTTTCTAGTTGCAGCGAGCGGGAGGCCAGCGGAGGCTACTCTTTGCTGCAGTGCACAGGCTTCTCATTGCGGCTTGCGGAGCGCGGGCTCTAGGCACGCGGGCTTCAGTAGTTGTGGCTCGTGGGCTCTAGAGCGCAGGCTCAGTAGTGTGGCACACGGGCTTAGTTGCTCCGCGGCATGTGGGATCTTCCCAGACCAGGGCTCGAACCTGTGTCCCCTGCATTGGCAGGCGGGTACTTATCCACTGCGCCACCAGGACAGTCCCTATTTTAAACTTCTTCAAGGCTCAGTGTCTTTTTTATTTTTCTAGTTTGTCAACATGTCTACATTTTATTTTATTTTATTTTGGGGGGGGTTGGCAAAGATTTTTATTATTTATTTATTTATTGAAGTGTAGTTGATTTACAAAGTTGTGTTAGGTTCAGGTGTACAGCAAAGTGATTCATTTATACATATATATCTATTCTTTTTCAGATTATTTTCCCTTATATGATATTACAAAATATTTATTTAGTTCCCTTGTTGGTTATCTATTTTATAAATAGTAGTGTGTGTATGTTAATCCCAAACTCCTAACTTATCCCCCCCCCGCCAAGACTCAGTTTCTTTGATCTACAAATACTTACAAATATTATTAATAATAATAACTATTTCAATACATGATAATGTCTATTTCATAGGATTCTTGGGAAGATTAAATGACACCTAAGTAAATGTCCAGAAATGTTAGTTCTTATTGCCAAATGTAGACAAAAGTGAAAGTACTCGTGATATTTTATCCTTACTCGAAAGGCACTTCATGGCATGAACGTAGGGAAAAATACAGGAAACTATAATTAACAACATTTGGCAACTAGTGATAACTAACACAAATTACTACATGTGACTAAACCAGTAATAGAAGGTTGAGGAACAACACCACACTAACATGACTCATTACCTAGAGACAATATTATCCTAACATTAAAGAAAAGAACTTTAAAACATGGCAGAGTTAGAGATAAGAGAGCATTTTAAGAATATCCTCCCATTTAACACACAAAAGAACACAATTTGGCATGTCTAGATAAAGACAGCAAAGGGTAGATTGTGAATAATAAATAGAAACTCGGTGCTGTGATTGTTGTTTTAAAAAAAGAAGATAAAACATGATGAATTCTAGCATCATACAAGGACTCAGAGATATTATCTCCTTGGCCATGATTCAAAGGACTAAGAGTTTGAGGATTATACAGAAAGAGATAACTTAGTCTAAGGCTATTGGAACATTCTCACTCATGGAAACGCCTAACATGTCACAGCGAAAAGCTGGCATTGCCATCCACAGAAGAAAATTGAAGTACTGAGAGTTATTTATGTGATATCTTGGTTGAGTAAATGAATTTACAACTTTGAGCTGTAAGAATCTGGTTTGAGGAAGTAAAAGTGTTATGAAAGTAACCCAAAATACCCATTCCAAAAAATTTGAATCACTACTGTGTCTTTGCATGGTGGGTAGGCAACAGATATTTCAGATGGATAAACACATGAATGGTGAACATAAGAATAAGATGATTTACAAAAGCTGAAAAAGACCTGTTTACAAGACCAGTGGTTCATAAATGTTACTGCTCCAGATGCAATAAAAATTCCAGAACAAAGACAGGAAGAGACCCTAGGAGATGATGATTCCATAAGTCTAAGAGGATCCCACCAAAAGGGAATTTGGTGAGGAAACCATACTTAGATGAAACTGGGCCCTGTAATTTTCCTTTCCTGAAGAATATGACCAAACCTAGCTCTGTCTCTGATCGCAACTGTGAGAACTACCTATAAAGAAAAGAAAGAAAAAACATTTTTTTAAAAATGCCCTTTTTGTGCTAGTACTTCATGTATGTTCTCATTGAATCCCTATGAGCTAGTTACTCAGATATCAATTTTACAGCTGAGGAAACTGAGGCTCAGCTAAGTAAACGTATAAAAGGTCACATTACGTAAGCATCAGAGGATGCTCTGTCACACTGTTTACCTCCTATGCAAGTGAAGGATGGTTGTACTGGTGTGTGTGTGTGTGTGCTTGGGTGTGCTCGTGTATTTAGTTACTACATCTGTTGATCTTTTAATTAGTTTGGTGTTTATCTTAAAGCCTTTTTCCTAGTTTCACATATTACAAAGGTGAGCAGTTTTCTTTTTGGCCTGCGTTCGACTTCAGTTTTGACAATTTGTGCTCAGTGGGAAAAGCAAAAATTCCATTTAAGCCACTGGATCAGTCACTTTCAGAAACACAACTTATGGTTTTGGCAAATAATATTTAGCTCTAAATATTGCCTGTGGTCAAATCATTTCACAGTGAGTGCAATGGGACTAGCCACTTTTAATCCACCGAAATTTTGTTGTAAATTAACCAAGCTAATATTTACTCTCAACGTATATTGAGTGTTCAAAATGTTTCAGGAACTGTGTTAAATGCTTTGCATGCATTATCACATTAGTTTCTCACAACAACCCTAGAAAAATAGTTAATGCTCTTATTTCCATTTATGAAGGAGGAAATTGAGTCAACAGAAGTAAAGTGGATTACCCGAGGTCAGATATCTGGTTAAGTGGTAGAGGCATGATTTGAACTTGGTTTTCTCACGCCATATCCCAAGCTTTTAACTGTGACGTCAGACTACTTCCACTGTGTTTTACAACCAGTCACATTTTTCACATGAGGAATCTAAAGTTCAGTGAATGAAATCATTTACCCAGATCACATTAACTGGCAAGTGATGGAGCAAGAAATAGAAGTGAGAGCTTCTAGAAGGCATTGGGGTGGGCTATAAAGAAAAGAGGCTCTGCTGATAGACCTGGATAGGGCTCTAAATTGTGACCTTAGGGAACAACCTCTGTCAAAAGGCATGTGCAAATTTCAGTTACTCCTAATCCAAGCTGCTTCCTCCGTATTCTGGTCCTAGAGAAAGACAATTAAGGCTGGGTTACCTCTCCTGTTATCTGGAATACAGAATTCTAGTGGGGAACAAAAAAGCGAGGGAACATTACTGCTTAGAGAGAATACAATTCAAGTCTATGTGAAGATGGGCACAACCTCTGTGCTATTCAACACCACTAATAGGTGGCAGATCTGGGGTCCTCACCCTGTGGAACACAGCCCGTTTCCATCACCATCCTTGACTCAGTGTATTGCAACTCAAAACTGAAGGAGTCACCTCTCTCCTCCTTTGGATGAACCTATTATCAGACCACTGCTAACCGTGACAGAGCACTTCCTTTGTGCTCAACACCTTACACTTCTTGTTTAATCTTCACAACTATTCTTCCAGGTGTGTGTTATTAATATCCCCTAAGTACAGAGATGGAAACTGAGACTTAGAGAAGTTAAGTCCTGAGGTCACATAGCTAATAGGTGGCAAAACTCACTTTATTGCAACGAGCCACGTATAATGGGGTTGAGATTCTGATGCTCTCACTCCTGTTCCCAGTATCTTTACATTTACAAGACCTCTGGATTCTACTTATCTTCCTCTTATGGCACACATGTTGTTCCTGGCTCTCTCCTCTACCCTGCATTTCTTAATGGATTTTACCAGAGGTAAATCAATATTTAGGAGAAATCTGAATGACTCTTACTGCATCACAAGAATAATCATCTAGAACAATCAAATTATACTTGAGATTAATCGGTCAAATGGAAACATGATAAACTCGAATCACATAAACATTGGCAAGCCAATTGGGAGTAGATTGAAAGAGTACCAAATAAAGTAGTGATTCTTTTATCCTAAACCTCAAGTCCCATATCTAGCCACATAAACTCTGGGAAAACTGAGAAATGATAGAAAGGAATTTTACCAAGATTTATGAGGCCAGTTTATCAAAGAAGCAAAAACATTGCTTCTACTCATCTTTGCTCAAGGAGCTACTTATTTCTGAAAGTTACTCTGACATTAACAAGGTCTTTTATATCTATCTATCACCTATCTGCTATCTAGGTTTGCTATCTACTTACTTATTTTTTAACAGATAGGGAAAAAAAAACCTGTTGATATTTTGATTGAGCTGTCCCCGGCCATAAGCGATGTCTTTCACAGAAATTTATCTTGGTTACAGGGATGTGATTTTATCTCTGCTCCTATGTATGTCAGCACTTCCCAATCATCCACACCAGGAGGCAGCTACTGTATTCCCAGGTCACCAAACCTCCTATTTCCAATAGAAATCCCCTTCTCTGGTCTTTTTCTTTTTTCAATCACTTTTCAAATTTTGCTGCCATTTTCTCTTTCTCAATCCAATCTCACTGAAGTAATTAAAGTAATTTCCACCTGCTTGGAACAATATCTAATAACAAACTCCTTTTATTTTATTTTTAGTGACATATACAGTGGTGTCAATAAAGTGCACTGATTTTAAGTGTACAGTTCTATGACCTCTATCAACACTTGGTTAAATGGGATTGCTAATGGTTAGTCCTCGAACTTAATATATCTCTCCATTTATTTAGATATTTGCTCTCAGCAATAATACGTAGTTTTTAATTTAGAGGTCCTGTACAACTTTGTTAGAACTATTACAAGATAATTGATTTTTTCCCTTGATAGTATTGCAAATGATATTTAACTTTATTTTCAAATTGTTTGTTACTAGTATATACAAATACAATTAGTTTTTCTGTATTGACTCAATATCCAGCGACCTTGATAAATTCACTTATTAACTCTAATAATTTGTACATTCTTTTCATTTCTTCATGTACATAATCACATTATATACTCATAAAAAGAGATTTACTTCTTTTTTCCCCAAGGTTATTGAGATATAATTGACATATAACAATTTGTAAGTTTAAAGTATACAACGTGTTGATTAGATACACTTAAATATTGTGAAATGATTACCACCATAGCATTAGCAAACACCTCCATCACCTCACATAGTTACCACTTCTTTTTTGTAGTGAGAACTTTAAGACTTATTGTCTTAGCAACTTTCAAGTATATAATACAGTATTGTTACTTTTCATTTTCCAATTATTGTAAACATTATTTCTTTTTCTTGCCTTACTGCACTGATTAAGACTTCCAATACTATACTGGATATTAGTAGTGATTGTTGATAACCTTATGTTGCTTGTGATCTCAGGAGAGGCCTATATTTTATCATTAAGCATGATGTTAGCTGAAAGATGTTCCTATCTATTGTTAGATTGCTGAGAGTTTTCTTTCTGTTTTTTCTTAATGTATTGGTGTTGAATTTTATGAAAGTTTCTCTGTATCTATTGAGATCACCTTATAATTTTCCTCCTGAAAGTTAACATACCAAATATAGTGATTTTCAAGTCCTTGTAATCCTAGAATAAATTCCATTTGGTAATGATGTATCACCTTTTTAATATATCACTGACTTAGTTAGATGATATATTTCAGGATTATTTCATCCATGTTTCTGACAGATCTTAGCCTGTAATTTTCCTTTCTTGTAACATACCTATCAGATTTTGGTATCTGAGTATGCTTGCCTCATAAAATGACTTGGGAGCATTCCCACCTCTATTTATGAAAGACTTTGTGAAAGACTGGTATCATTTATACCTTAAATATTTGAAAGGATTCACAACCCGTCTGGGCTTGAAGTTTGTTTTTTTAGTTTTTTTCTCTTTTTTTTTGGTAGAAAGGCTTTTAGCTACACATTCATTTTCTTTTGTAACCTTAAAAATACTCAGATTTATTTGAGTCTATCAATTTTATTAACCTCACAAAGTATAAATTTGGCATTATTGTCTCTATTGTATGTCTGCTTTCTATTTTATTCATTTCTCTTCTTATCTTTATTTCCTTCCTTATGTGTTAAAATCTTCAATGATGAGAGTGAATTTAAGTTCTATCAATTATGCTTTACAAGTTTTGAAACTATGCTTACAGGTACACACAAATTTAATATTGTTATGTCTCTCTGTTGAATGGATCTTTGTCCTTCTTTTTCTCATAATATTTCTTTTCTTAGAGTCTATTTTGTCTGATATTAATATAGCTATACTGATTTTCTTTTGTTAGTCTTTGCATGATACATTTTCTCCCTTCTTTATCCTTTTAATCTATCTGCTTCTTTATATTTAAAGTGTGTCTCTTGTAAACAGCATATAGTAGATCTTCTTTTATTATGTAGTCTGACAATCTTTGCTTTCAGTCACAGAATTTAGGCCATTTACATTTAATGTAATTACTGGTATAGTTGGGTTAAAGTTCATAATGTTGCTATTTGTTTTCCATCTATTTTATCTGTTCTATGTTCTTTCCTTCGCTTAGCATTATATCATATAATGTCCCATAACTCTACATTGAGTTCATACATTTTGTTTTTAATGGCCCCACAATAGCCCATTGTTTTGACCCACATCTTATTGAACAATTAGCTATCATTTATTTCTTCTAATAATTTTTCTATTACAGATAATGCTGTGCTGAGCATCTTTATATACATCACTTTCCACTTTGTGTATTATTTCCTTTGGGTATATTTTTTAGTGCAGAATTACTGATTCAAGGGATAGAAACATCTTTATAATTCTTAGTACAATTTGTCACCTTGCTTTCCCTAAAGAATTATTCCAGTTTATAAGGTTGTTAGCAGTGTGTAGCTATAGTGATTTCATTGCAGTCTTGATAGCACTGTGAGTACCTTTTTGAATAAAAAAAAAAGTATGGAAAAGACCTGAAGGGGAATCAGAATTATGATTACCAATGCCACTGCTGTGTGTAAGTAAACAGAAAAAAGGAAAGCCATTTTCCTGAAATGTGTTCATTTCAGCTACAAGCTGGACTAAAATTCCAACTGTTCTGCTTCTATTTTGCACACACCTGGGCTTTGGCAATAGCCCCTGTAAATAACTTTGTAAAAGAATGCACATTTATGACATAATATGTGAACTGGCATATACTTTTTATTTGAGTCTAATAAACCTATAATTCACAAATAAAACCAAAACAGGTTTACAGCATCAGAGGAAAGAGAGGAGAGAGAAAGGAGATCCAACTGAAAATATGCTTAAAAGCACAGTGAACACACATTTCTAAGTTACATTTAAATCTTATCATGAATGATCTCCAAATAGAGTGGCAGCATCACTAAACTTAACGGTCATTGTTTCCCCAGGTAGGTGATTGTGTTGAGGAGTAGTGGAAAGAAACTCTTAACATTGTAATTACTTTGCAGAACACTTAAGGTGACATTATCTCATTTGAGCACAAGTACCCTGTAAGGCACATGTTTCTAATTGTTTTGTAGAAGAGGAAATTGGGATTCCCTAGAGGTGAAATGATTTACCTAAGTTCACATAGTTGAAAACTAGCAGAGTGGTGACTCAAACTTATGTCTTAGCTTCTTAAGCCTGTGACCTTTTCAATATGTCTAAGGGTTACTTTCAACAACTGTTATTGAAATGTTAATCTACCACAGAGTTCTTTATTAGAAAATATTAATGAAAATGACCATAGTGAAGATGAAAACTTTTCCAAAGAATTAAGACAAGAGATTTATTATAGCATGATCTAAACTGGCATAAAATTCAGGAGATTCCATCACTGAAAGTGCTATAGAAACTCAGTAAAATCCTATCTTCTTGACATTATAGCCCTATGATCTGGACCCGGGATTTCAGTCTTAGAACACACACACACACACACACACACACACACACACACTCACACACACACACAAAATAACACCAGAAAGTAAAATAATGGTAGAGTAACAATGTCATTCATAATCAGGAGCCCTCTGGGTCTTCACACTAAATATCTAGTTTTTGAAATTTAAAAAACAATGCTGTGAAACTTCATTGTAGGAGATGGAAACCAAAAATTACCTTTAATTAAGCAAATCTATTGTTTTTGGCTAGTTATCTTCCCCTAAAACCACATCTCAAGTCTTTACTCAATTCATGACAAACATTAACTAGCCTATTATTAAAAATAGAACTATTTCAGCATGTTACTCTCAGGGTAAATACCTATAAGCTGTCTTTTGAAAGTTTTTCATGTCCACAAATAATCTCATAATTTATATTGCCCTACTGTTTTAGAAATCAGTACACTTATGCACACTCTCAATCCTTCTTAATCATATTATTATAAAACAAATCTGAATCTGAATAAAGCAAGATATATAAGTATGGATCACATTGGTCATAATTTTATCATCTTCCTCCAGTAACTTCACATTAATAATTTTTTTTAAAAAACCTTACATCTAAAAGAGGTAAATCTGATCCAAAACATGAAGTATTTTATAAATCTGAGGTGACTCTTATGAGTATTTGGAACCAAATAAGTCTGTCCATTCCTTGCTCCTAATGTTTTAGTTCCATGTGCCAAGGTAGCAAAATGAGTCCTTCCTGGAACTTTTTAAAATTATATCAGCTGACAGCTGTATGCAATCAATCTGATTCAACCAGCCAAAACTAGATTTCTTTCTCAACCAACCCCTGAATCTAAAGTTTGTGTGTCTTGGAACAGAATGCGTTTTTATGTGGGAAAAAAATAGAGTAAATCTTTTATTTGGTTACCAGACCCAAAATCTACGCAGAGCTCTCTGCCTCATAACATTCATGCTGACCTGTGGGGTCCTTCTCCTGTTATTCTACTGGAAGCCGCAGTGGAGGGTATGGGCCAACTGTATCCCATGCTCCTTGCAAGAAGCAGACACTATTTTGCTAAGGACAACGGTGCGTGTCCTTCTGTGTTGCATCTATTGCACAGCCTGTGATGGCCAGCATTCCAGAGTGGATCCTCCTCTATTTAAGTTTCCCTGTCCACAAATAGGAGATGGCAAAACTATCTCTGCCGTCTATTTGCTATGTCTTATTTTGACTCAGGAATGAAGGGCATTCCCTCCACATCAGCCTGGAGAAATTTCTACCATGTCAGGCTCGTTGTGAGAACCCTTAGCCATTACATGAGCAGTGGCTGTCCGTGTTATAACTCTTAAAAACATAACATGGGAATGATTGTTCAGTTTTTCAGAAATATGTATTTTGAGGAAATTATACATTTTAAACATCAAGGTGTGATTTTAAGATGGCTGGAAACTATTTTCTAGATATAAAGTTTCTTGCAAAGTGTATCTTTCTCTTTATTCCCTAGCACAGTGGTTCTTAAATTTTAGTCCAAATCAGAATTACCTGGAGGGATCTTTAAAACAGAGACTGCTGAATATTGGATCCAGTAGGTTTGGGGTGAGGCTGAGAACCTGCATTTCTAGCAGGTTCCAAGATAATGCTGATGCTGTTATCTGCAGCTCAAACTTTGGGAACCACTGGTCTAGCACTTGGTAGGTATTTGGTTGATTGAGTGCTTTATTGAACAACATTGGAGAATTTATGGGCTGGATTGTCTTCTCTAGGATGAATTTCAAAGATATATGAGGAAGAAGGTAATCTGCCTCTACTTATCCACACTGAAGTTTCCTGTAAGGAAGAACCCAGAAGAACCCCTGGTGGCTGACTACGACTCTGTCATAAACCAAGCCATACTGAAGCCAGAATTAAAAGTAAGTGATTTTAAGAGTACAATGTTATGGCATGTTTTTGTTACAAGAAAATAATGTATTTATTGGATGAAAGTTCTGAAAATCACACTGCTGGGCTGGGAATTACAGCTACGTATCAAGGAAAGTGAGAGCTGCATGTAATAGACAACCCTCACCTCCCCTGATGGGCTTTACTTTGTGAATGACAACTTTTCTATTACATTTGTAACTGCATTTGCAGTGTATCCAAGTGCAGAAAATCAGGTATGTTTGGAACCACTTGGAGAAGAGGTTTCAGAAAGTTGGGTAAGTCCGAATTTTCCTCAGCACTCATCAGGATCTACGGGAAGAACACTGATTTGTTAAGTACCATGAACTGAAGTACGGTTCCTGTCCTGACCACTCCCTAGGTTGCTGGAAGATAGCAACACCTGCTACAACATCCATCATACGTTTGGACTGGGTCTGACCGGTGGAGAACAAGAGGTCAGGTGGGGTTTGTGGTACTGCTGGAGTAAACTCTGCCAGCAGAAATGGAGATACCACATCGCTTATGATCAGTGAATTGTTGGCATAATGTTTCATCAGCTTCATATAACCCCAGCTCATTTACTGGCATCAGAGAGATGTCGTAAATTATTCTCATCTTAGGCACACTAATTAAAAAGAAAAGACTGAAAGAACAGTACAAGCAAATAACATTTGATCTTTTCTCTCAGGATTATAGAACAGTATTCTCTGTGTTGTCTTTTCTTTCCTCAAAAATTCTTGAGTCATTTCATAAACATCAGTATCTTAATACTCCAAATCCTCTGAGAGACAGAAAGACAATATGATGATTGCATTTTACTATGGAGAACCAGCCCTGGAGAGAAGGATCTTGTTTGCTCAGTTAATTGTGTCATTCACCACTGTTATTTACAGAACCTAGAACAGTGCCTGATTCATGGTAGAAGCTCAATAGATATGTGTGGAAGGAATGAATAAGTAAATGCATTCATTGATCTGTGAACTAAACTCTAATACGTCAGGCATTTCGCAAGGCACAAGGGATCTAAGGATAAATAAGACTTAGTCATCGTCTCAGAGACATTAACTGACTGGAAGGAAAGAGAGACAAAGAATAGTGGTACAATTATGAGAATGAGATCTATGGATGCCAATAGATTAGAAACTCATAGTATAATAGTAGCACAGGAAATTCTTAGGCTCCTTGTTAACTCACAGTGACCTAGAGTCCCTGCTTCCCTCATCTGTAGTTTGAAATGGCGAATCCTGGTGACTGAAAGTAAACCATTGCAAGCCTTCCCAGGAATCTTAATAATCACCTTCATTTCTTGCCCAGTTTTAGGGACAAGAAGAAGGATCTGCCTGACCATCTTCACAGTTAGTCAGAAACAAAAATTCTCAAGCTAAGAAGCAATCTCGTACTTAAAATACAGGTTCTTGGGTTCTCCTCCATAATTCTGATTTAGTAGGTAGAAGCTGGGGTAGTGGTAAGAAAAGAAACTGCATTTTTAGCAAGCACCCCCATAATTTGTATTCACACCAAGCCTGCGAGCTACTGATCTGTTATTGTTTTCAAGTCTTCCCTCTGTCTGAACGCTATGCAAAATGAACCAGGCATCTAGATTATGACAATATTACAAAGTGCCTTAGAGATGGTATCATTATATAAGATTTCAGATACAATACTTAAAACACTGAAATACAAGAAGTTTTCAAAGTCATTAAAAACATATTGCTTTAATAGCGTTAAGCACAGGACATTTAAAGGATTGATCTATTTAGGAAATCTAGTTGATAAATATAGATATACTCTGCCTAAGAAACCATTTCCACAGGAAAGATTTCCCATCCGTGTAGCTACCTCATGTTTGTCCTTATTTATCAAGTGCCAATCTTTGGTAAACATCATACATAATTAAATTTAAATCTGGTCCACACAGTAAAGAACTTGACAATCTAATAAGCAAGACACAGAATATAGTTTCCCAAATATGAAGACTAGAGGAGACAATCTACTTAGAATCATAGAGCCACATTTTATTTTGTGGGTTTTTCTCTTTGGAGAGTAAAGAAAGCAAGTAGAATATGGAGCATTCCCCCGCTCCCCCACCAGTTTTCCCTTTTGTATTTTAGTGTAAGACTAAATGCTTTTTTCAAAAATTTATTGTGATTGACTGGTTGGTTGAATGACAGCTTATCAATTTCCTAAATCAATTCGAGCTTGCTTGCATGAAAAGCAAGGACCCAGTAAAAGAAATAAAGGAAGAGGGATACACAGAAATCTCTGATCATAAAAAGCCACAAAATCTAAATACAACTTCCTCTTTCAGGCTTCATAGCAGCAAGGCAAAGAGAGAAAAGTGCACAGATGTTCATAGTCTCACTTTCCTGTAGCAAAAAGCAAATCAAGACATCAGCTGTGATCATTTTACTCTGGAGAGAAATTGCCAAGGGCATCAGGAAGAAAGCAGGAAAATTATTCCAGGAGGTTCCCTGCCCCTACCTTCATTCATTCATGAACCGAACACAGCTTCGCATCTTAGTGCCCGTCCCAGACAGGTCCATAGACACTTGGGGTAATTCTCTTACCGCAGGGACACAGGGCCCTATGGAAAATACACACTTACCTCATCCCTCATTCATCCAAGCTGTCTTCCTATTAGGACAGTTTTTAAGTTGAGTGACCCTTCATCTTTTCACTTAGCCCACCTTTATTTAGCTTATTTACCTTTGCTTCCTTTATTGAGCCTCCTGAAGGAGAACTTTCTGGCAGTAGAGATCCAGGCACGTCCTAATCAGGGGTTAGCTCCAGACCAATTGCCTTGTTGGTAACCCAGAACTCTAGAAGAAAAAAATTTTGGTGGCTAAGGTTTGCTAATGTCTCTAATGGGAATACTCCAACCATGGCTGATTTCAGTGTGACATTGCTGAATGTGGAGCTGTGAAAGTGGTACTCATAATTGGCTTGGTGATTCTGCAGGACCAAACTTAATTCTCAACACTTGTCACACCACTGAGAAAAAAAGACATGCCTGTTAGTACCAAAGGAAAGAAATCTGAGTGACAGCAGCAAAAGAGGGTGGATTTGCCATCAACGCTTCAGCTCCAAGCTGGTGGAAGCTGTTCCAGGAGAAGAGAGAGAAAAAAGAAGCAGAGTAAGGCGGGGGAGAGAGAAAGGATTTAGGGCTGCTACGAAACCCTTTTCTCTTACTCCTCAGGTCTTGTGGGAAGCAAACGTCAGAAAAGAAATTGTGCCTATAGACCATGACCTTTTCCCCTTGGAAAGCTCCATCTTTAGAATACAGCCCACATATAGATACTCACCCATCAGATCAGTTCTTTGAGAAAAAGAGCAAGGAAGGTTTGGTTGGAGTAGAAGAGACAGGCTTTACTCATTCTTCTGGAATCCAATGAGATTGTCTCAAATCTTAGCATTTGGTTAGAAGTCAATAATTTATGTAAAAATATAACCCATGGTACTATGGCTCTGAATCCACTCAAAGTATAAAATCACTTAACTCTAAGGCCTTGTTTCAGAGCAAAACCTTATGGCAGCGCGAGTAAGTCTAAGTCCTGGGTCTCTCTGGATATCCTGGGATTTCTCCATCCCCACCTCCCCCCAGATGCCCTCCTGGTCCTCTGCTTTCTGGATCTTCATGCCTGGGAATGCTCCAGGCACTTTCCCCAAAAACCTGATGAGAAGCACCTCACTTAGCTCACATATAGGGCATGAAAACCTGCAAGAACTTGAGGTTATCTGAAAATGTGCTTTAGGAAATGAAAGAAATAGACAGATCACAGATAAGAACTAATGTGAAAAAAGAAAATCACTTTTGTCATTTGTAAAACGGGTCCTCTCTGTACAAATTATAAAGTATAGAAGCAGGTTCAAGTACTGCTAAAATAGGGATTCTTTCCCCTGAAAGCAGTTTCTCAAAACATGCCTATCTTGTTATTATTATTAGTTTTTAATGGGAAGGCTCTAAGACCAACATACGTGTTATATTCTACAACCATACCCAAATCCCAGAAATTGGGTACCGTTTCTATGCATCTGTGAATTTCTTAGCTCTCGCTTCCTTTAGAAAGTGGGTATGTTAGGGGAGTGAGGGATTAGCTAGCAAAATCACCTGGGAACTTTTTTCAAACTCTAATAAACCCGCTCCCTAAAAATTCCACAGTTCATGGAAATGGGTCATGCCAGAATCCTCAGGCTTAGTATTAACTGTTTGGAAAACTACAGGCCTCCCTTCCTGCCAAGGACTCTATTGGTGGCTTATCAGAATGGAAGCCGAGCAGTCACACGCAGTTTGAAGATGCTCACCGGTGATTCTGACATGCTCCTCCTGCCTCTTTGAGGACCCCCAGCCTAGTCTTCACCATGTGGAGCCTAAAGGGCCTAGCAGAAAACATATTCTCAACAATTATTTGGTGAATAAATTGATAAATGGATGAATGAATGAACAAATCATCAAATTGAAAAGAGATAGAGACCATCGCCAAAGAAAATATTCCTAGTCATTCATGCTTGGTTTTTCAGAAATACCTTCCAGCAGGTTTACTAATGTCTCATGGTTGCAAGAAACCCCAGTTCTCCTTCAAGCACAGCTCATAGCCAGTGCAGAAATGCCCTTCATAACTTCCCCTGTTAAGAAATCTCTTTGGAGAGGGACCTTCTACGTCCGAAGCAATTATTCCCCTAATGAATGGTTCTGAATATTAGGCTAGTCTACTTAATTTCATTCTGACTATTTAGTTTTGTGAGGCCTCCTGGAATAATTCTAGGGCTTCTTTTCCCCCTGCCAGCTCGTCAGATTTCTAAAGTCAGGGCATGTCATCTCCTTTGTTCCTTGGAACTTTGCTCATGTGACCCAGCTTCAAACCTCATATTCCTTCCGGTTGCTCAGCCATTGGTCGCTGTCCCTGAAAACTCTGCTTGGCTTGTGCTGAGATCGAGATGAGTACACAATTCCCTAAACATGCAATACTTTTTGGCAAGAGACAGTGGAATAGATGAAGCAGCAAGGGGCATGCCCGTCTATGATTCAAACATGGCTGTCAACTGAGGAAAGAACGCACAACCTAAAAGTTGAGAATTATGTTTATTTGGCGGACATTCTGAGGACTTCAAGCCAGTGAGACAGGACTCTCAGGTCTCATGGAGGTCCATCCATGTTGCTGCAAATGGCATTATTTCATTCTTTTTTAATGGCTGAGTAATATTCCATTGTGTACATGTACCACATCTTTTGGACTATTGTGATGATCAAATGAGAGAATCTTTTGCAAGAACTTTGTAAATTGTAAATTGCTATGCAAACACGAAGGCTTCTTTTTCTAAATTTTTATTTTATATTGGAGTATAGTTTATGTACAATGTTGTGTTAGTTTCAGGCATACAGCAAAGTGATTTAGTTATACATATATCTATTCTTTTTCAGATTCTGTTCCCATATAGGTTATTACAGAGTATTGAGTAGAGTTCCCTGTGCTGTACAGTGGATCCTCACTGATTTTCTATTTTATATATAATAGTGTGCATATGTTAATAGTGTGCATATGCTAATCCCAACCTCTTAATTTATCCCTCCCTGAGGTCTTCTTATTGTAATGTACATATGTGTGGATTTACAAGTTGTTAGCCGTGAGGACCATATACCATCTTCCACTTCATTGGCTCATTCCTTCATGTATTCATTGAGTTCATATGCTAAGGACCTGTCCTAGGTGTTGGAGATACCAAGGTAAGATAGACATGATCTCCAACATCAAGGGCAGTCTAGAATGCCTGAGAATTCTGGGAATATCTTCATATCTGTGTCTTAGAATATAATCAAATTATTTTTTTAAAAAAACTCAAAATGCCTTTCTAATTTCATTTTGATTCTTAAGTTGTACTGTACTTAAGATATATTTTAACCAGAAAAACAACTTTGTCCATCTTGTACTAACTTTCATTTAAAAATGTATTAGTATTTTGAAATTGGCACGCTAATTTTTGATTGAAGACACAAATTCCCTGAAGGGTAGAGAAGGGACTCCTGCTTAGTGTGGTCTGTACTCACTTATTAGTATGAGCATGTAGCTGTGATGCTAACAAATGATCGATCTCCTACAGAAGATTAGTGTGGGGGTCAAATGCCATTGAGGTCGAAATCCAACCCACGTGGAAGCTGCTTGTTAAACAGGTAACTGTTTTCATTTATTTTTGAAAATAAACTCCTGTTTTTTCCTTTTTTCTTTCTAGTACTCAAAGAAATCGATGTAGACAAAAGTCTGTGTTTTGTGCAACTTTTTTTTGTTATCCCCAGTGACTTTAGTTTATGCCTTTCCTGTCTATTGAGGTTTTCTTTTTTATTATTATTTCAATAAATATATATATTTTATACCAGTAATTCTAACTGGTCCTTTTCAGTAACCACTTGTTTTAAATTCAAATCCCTTCCCAGTGTGAGGGACAGATTCCCGTTTCATACTCTCCTGTTTGTTCGTTTTGTTGTTTTCAGTGTTTTATGGTGGTTGTGATGGGTGGGGGGAGTGGGAAGGGTTGTTATTATTTCATGATCTCTTTGAGGATTGAAAAAGGATTATTTTGGTCTTTTTCGTACTGTTCTATCACTCTATTATATCCATTTTCTTGAGAGTGACTTCTTCCTTGGTTGGTGTTTTTGTTTGTTTGTTTTAGAATATTTTCTCTGTATGCTTCGAAGTTATTGCTTTCGGTAAGCTCAGCTTGGGTGGGACTTTCCCTTCTCCCATTTCTCTTCCTCTCTGTGCTCACTCTCCCTTTTTGGTGGTTCTTATTAGTCCCCATGTGTCCCCAGTTCAGAACTAGGGCCTGTGTTGGAGGTTTGTGCTCTGTCCCTTGGGGATCTGTTCGATGCAGTCCCCGAGCCAGCTTGGGGCTTGGCCAAGTTCACAGCTGCATCACCAAGTTGTCTCTCCTATTCCTCCCTCTGCTGGTGAACCCTTGCTGGTTGTGACTTTTCTCAGCCTCTGCTCTGGGGCAAGCCTGGTTTTGTCCCCTGCCACTTGTGGGACACTTATTCCTCCTAGCATTGAGCTCCTAGTCATTGATCTCCAGTCCTTGTATGAAAACCAACAGACTGATCAATCAGTCCCCCCTCAGTGCTGCATGTTTCTAGTCTATTTCTAATCCACAAAGATGGTCATTTGGGTTTTTAACGTGACCATTTTTTAAAATAAATTTTTTATTAGACTTTTTTTAGAGCAGTCTTAGGTTCACAGCAAAATTGATTGGAAGGCACTGAGATTTCCCCCATACCCCATGCTTCCACATATGCACAATCTCTCTTACTATTAAAAAAGCAGGATGCTTTTAAAACATCTTATTCAAGTACATTTTCAAATTACCAAAGACTCTTTCAAGTGTCAATTTAGTCTATTTTGAAAAGAGTGTTAATATTTTCTGGCACTTATGAATTAGGCCTTTAGTAGAAACAAAAAAGTAAAACTATGTCTTCACATTTGGTTTCAAAAGAATATTGAATAAGGGAACTAAATTAAATGGTGTTGTTTCTTCTACAAGAAGTATTTAACCAATTTTCTACTGAGTTTATACAAACTCAAAATCATATTATCTCAAATGTGTAATATACAATTAAAGCATTTTATGCCAAGCAGACAGAAGAGCTATAATTTGTAAGAAAACATGTTGCAACGGAAATTATAAAAACGTTAAGGAACACAAGCTTCTTTAATGTACAAAATATATCCAAGAGTTTAAGAAACTTTTAAGATGTGTCCTATTAACTTATTAACCAGATGTCAGTTCATTTTTAGGACTAAGGTAGAAGTTTATTTAATATATTAGAGAATTATAGAAAGTAGAGGTAAGAAAAAGCGGCAGTGGTTTTAGGTACTATTTCATCTAATTCATAATAATTATAAAGAGCACCTCACCGAGAAAAGAATCCTTGCTTTGCTCAGATGGACTCTTTATTCAAGCTGTGTGTAGGTCATGTGACCTTCTCTAGCTCCCTGGGGTTTGCCCTCTCTGCTATTATTATTAATAGTGAAGTCAGCAAGACCAAAATGGGGACAGCTGAAGGAATTTAAAAAGTTGAAGATGTTATTAACAGACCAAAAATACCTGCATGGATGACCATCTTTGGGGCTGGTGACAAATTCTGCCCATGATTTTCACTGCATCTTTGGATAAGACGTTTCCCTTCCCTGGGTAAGACCTTCCCTCTTTGTTCAAGGGAAGGTCCATGCTGACTCGACTGACTCTCAGAGGATCTTACTAAGACCTGTGACATGACAGTATGTTATTGGTAAATGAATGACCTGGATAAAAGTGGAATCTTTAATTTTCATTGTACAACTTGACTACATTGGCAGGATGTGATTGCATGAAAAAGAAACCTGCAATAAAAAGGGGGAAGGGTAAACTGTGACAAAGCGAGAGAGAGGCATGGACATATATACGTAAGGTAGATAGCTAGTGGGAAGCAGCTGCATAGCACAGGGAGATCAGCTCGGTGCTTTGTGACCGCCTGGAGGGGTGGGATAGGGAGGGTGGGAGAGAGGGAGACGCAAGCGGGAAGAGATATGGGAACATATGTATATATATAACTGATTCATTTTGTTGTGAAGCAGAAACTAACACACCATTGTAAAGCAATTATACTCCAATAAAGATGTTAAAAAAAAAAAAGTTCAAAATTGAAGTTTATTTTTAAAAGAGTCTGAATCATGTGTCTTCTCCATTGTGGGTACATCTGTTTAAAAAGGTAAATTGTTAGATTTTGTTATTGGTCAAATATTTTTGAAAATTCAAAATAAATAAGAATGATCGATTTGTGGGCATGGCTCTGAGTGCTTAAAATAAATTTGCTTCTACTATATCACATTTTATGTGCTTGACATTGTCTCTACTGCAATTAATGGAGTTCTAAGTGAATTCTATTGTTGTAAAAATGGAAGAAAAATATCTATAAAGAAATGACATCATCTTGACTGCCACTATGGTCCATGCAAGTGACCCAGATGCTCTTTTCATACCTTCATAGGTTTTAAATCTATGCTACGTGTTTCAAGCCTTTACCCTCACTCTGTGGCTGTCTCAGGGTTACATCGAATACCCAGTGGCCATCACCATCTGTTCTCTCCATTGTCTTAAGCGTGTACGATTTGCGACAGGTAAGAACAGAAATCGTAGCTGGATTCTATTTAGCTTCTAGCTGCACAAGAAGCCAAACCTATGGCTTTTCCACTGAGAGCAAAGAGTTGCTTTGTTAAACGTAAGTCATAACAAGAGAAAAAGCAAGGGCTTACTAAATATGGGACCTCAGGAGGAGGGCTTCAAGAATACCAGGTAGATTTAAACATCTTTGCAAACTCTGATTATCAACTGATGGCTGCACTGAATACAGTGTTTAGAAGGACTCTGAGGCTGTGTCTGAGCATAGTGGGAAAGAAAACAGTGATGGATTAATGATGACAGCATAGTACCTGTCCGTCTCTCTTACCATCGCTGTTCATCTTATAGCCATTTAAAATCCTCCTTTTAAAGAAAAAATCAGTCTTATAAATGGTATAGCAACACATTCAGAAGTGGAATCTAGCTGAGTATTACTTACCACAGCCTTTCTGAATCTCATTTTCCCACAGCATCTTTCTAGAAAATGTTCTACTACTTTGCTTAAGATGCATCAGGCTAGGGCTTCCCTGGTGGCGCAGTGGTTGAGAATCTGCCTGCCAATGCAAGGGACACAGGTTCGAGCCCTAGTCTGGGAAGATCCCACATGCCGCGGAGCAACTAGGCCCATGAGCCACAACTACTGAGCCTGAATGTCTGCAGCCTGTGCTCCGCAACAAAAAAGGCCGCGACAGTGAGAGGCCCGCGCACCGCGATGAAGAGCGGCCCCCGCTTGCCACAACTAGAGAAAGCCCTCGCACAGAAACGAAGACCCAACACAGCAAAAATTAATTAATTAATTAATAAACTCCTACCCCCAACATCTTCTTTAAAAAAAAAAAAAAAAGATGCATCAGGCGAAATTATGAGGCGATATCCAAAGGGTGTCTCACTGTATTTGTTGTATATTTTTGAAAACTTGACTGTGAAATTGGCTTTTTAGACACAGGAAACAATGGTACTTGTATCCTCCTGTCAACTCTATTGAACTGTTGAAATCACCTAGTTTTCTCAAACTTCATCCTTCATCTAGAGAAGAGGAAACTAAGATTTCCAGGGGAAACAAACAAGGGAGCTTGTTCAGGTCATAAAGTGGGTTTGTGACAGAGTCAGGGCTTCTGGCTCCTCATAAGTGAAATTCTATTGCACGTGCAATATTTCCTTAGCAGAAAGCACTTTCCAAAGTAGCACATAGCTGGGGAAGAAAGTCAAACCTACGTGTGAGAGGAGAGATGAATTCTAGCTATCAGCAGAGTAAAGTCTGGGCCCATGTCAGTAAGGCAGATGTGGAGGCTTTTAAACAAGCCCAACTGAAAGAGATCTTTTATTTTTACTCTATTTCAGTCACTCAGCAAATATTAGATCTAAGATTGGCTTTTTCTCTGGTTTTAGATGCTACAAATTTTGAGCTATGAAGTGTTTGATGAGAAATGAAAGAAACGCAATATATATTTAAAGAGTTAGAAAACAGGACCTAAAAATGAAAAGTTAAGTCAACGGAGACACTTTGAGCTAGAGAGTGAGGACTAGAAGGGCTTTGTTTTATTTATTTATTTGTTTTGTTTTGTTGGCTTTTTCTTTTTTTTTTTTTTTTTTTTGCGGTACGCGGGCCTCTCACTGTTGTGGCCTCTCCCGTTGTGGAACACAGGCTCCGGACGCGCAGGCTCAGCAGCCATGGCTCACGGGCCCAGCCGCTCCGCGGCATGCGGGATCTTCCCGGACCGGGGCACGAACCCGCGTCCCCTGCATCGGCAGGCGGACTCCCAACCACTGCGCCACCAGGGAAGACCCCTTGGCTTTTTCTTTTTTAAAAAAAATTAATGCCTAGTGCGTTTCTTCATGAACAAATTTAAATCACAAAAATATTAACAGTGATCAGTAACCTGCCTCTGATGGTGACAATTCCTTTCTGTCTGGCTGCCAAGTCAGGGGGCAGAGTGACTGTCCTTCTGGTGAACTCTGAGCATTTGAACAAAAGAAGGAAAATAAACACCAGGACAATAAAAGATCTGGCACTTTCTGCTCGGCCACAATAGGAAAGAAATTATCGTGTCCCAAACGTTTACCTTTGTCATTTGATAGAGGTATGTAATGTGAAGCCCCCATATCAAATTTCTAGTTCCTGGGTTTTGAGAAATCTTTGTTTTAATAGAATATCTAATTTGATACCTACGAGCCACTCCTATGCTTTCTGGCTGATGTCAAACCTCAGTGAATACGGGTCTTCTCCCATGTGCTTCCCTCTATTGGGAATACATAGACACACAATCACCTGAGTATATCATCGCAAACCATCTCAGGGTTCTGAGGAAAAATACAGAATGCTCTGAGGACTTTGGCAGGGAGATCTTATCTAGTCAAGTTAAAATTCCCCGCTCACTACTCCTATTTGTGTTACTTGACACTATTTGTTACTTGACACTTTAATGGTCACCTTCCTTATTTGTAAGAGTGTGTGTGTTTGTGTTCAATGTTATAGTCAAGAAAAGTAAATGAAACAATGCATCTGAATTACTTGTGTTCCTGGTACCTAGTAGGCACTCATCAAATGTTACCTTTATTACCGTTATGGCTGTTGCTGTTTTTATTACTGTTCTTGGAGTGGGGAAAGTAGATTATGGAAAGATGGGAGGAGGCACAGAGATTGAAGGGAGGAGGGATAACTTGAACAAGAAAGTAGCACAGGAACATCCCAGGACAGGGCTTCTAACCACCACTGACTCATTTATTGTGTGGCTCTGGGATCTCTTTTCTCCTCCCTGGACTCACTTTCCTCAGCTGTAAATAGTGGAGGTTAAACTCTGTCTCTTTAGGTTCCACCTTTTTTAGGCTTCTATCATTTTGCCAGGGCCACCAATAAGGCATGAAAAAAGGGCTCTTGGAAACTTTAAAACACTAATAAGAAACTTTCTGGCCACTGGGAATGTGGGAGCACGTTTTGGAGACTGGAGTCAATTCCTACAGGACCCTATTAATTTTGGACTAACTAGCCACATAGACTACTCAGTCAGGATGTGGACAAATAATAGAAACCTGTTTAAACTCCCTTAATCACAAAAGGGATATGGATTATAAATATGCACCAGTAGCTCACAAAACCCAAGATCATGAAGTACAGATGGACTTTACTGGGGGCTGAACCCAGGAGCTTGGGTTACTCTTCCCAGTCTCCTATTCTCAGACAAGTATGGAACGAAATACACATATTCTGGGGGCAGTGCTCCACCACTACTCCTCTCCTCTGAAAACTGGGTGTACCCAGAGCCCAGAGCTGACAGCCCACAACTGGTTTGTTCCATGTGGCTTTCTCCTTCCACTGGCACAGCTAGTTGGAACAGGGGGCACCCGACCAGAGGAAGCCAATCCATCAACAGGCGTGATGGCAACATATCTTTTTGCCTGAGATCCTGGAATAAAGCCTTGAAGCTGCTGGTCATACTCTGTTAGGAAAATGATCTGAAAAATGATGTATAGCTAGGACCAGGGTGGCCACTTTTGATCCCTGTGTATGGACAAGCAAAGAAAAAAAAACTTCTGCAGAGAAAGAGAGGAAAAGAGTGAACCAAATACACAGTGAGACACAGAGGTGAGCAATACACTGTCCAGCAGAGACAGAGTCACCTGTTCCTCACAGCGTTTTCTGTTCCTGTTCAGGAAACTTCCTTGGGACACTTGGCTGTACTTCCCACCCTTCGGTTCCTTCCTAAGACATCCCTGCATCCTCATATATTCTCATCCTCTGCTTAAAGCAGCCTAGCAAGTTTCTGTTACTTGCAGTCAATTTGTCCCAAGGAAATGTGGTGCTACTGTTTGATACATTATGCTCCCCTAGCATGTTTCCACCTATGTCCCCTGACTTAGATATTGTCTCTGTCCTACACAGTATCCATCTGTATCTTTATGACAAATTTCAGTGTCTCTTTTAAAATTCCTTTACAATGCCCATGTCTTCACTTGGAACTCAGGTATCTTTCTTTAAGGAAACCCCAAATAAATTTAGAAATTCCAGTGGAGGAGTAGGGGAAGTGTTGTAGCAAAAGTTAGGTTTGATTCTATAGGCCAGAGGGCAATGTTCCAGTGAGAAAATTACTTGAGATTCCTGAGTTCCTAAACTCTTACCTTAAATCAAAGTATCTACAGAATAAGAGGAATTTACACTTTTTAACAGTTTCATAACAGGTGATTGTTATGCATTCTAAAGGCTTAATGAACAGCTGTTGTTACAGAGGTACACACCAAAGGCAAATTCAAGCACCAAGATCCCAAATCTATCTATTTATTTATTTATTCATGTCATCACCAGCTGAACGTATTTTTCACTCTTTTTACTCTATCAGATGCACAGAAGTACAAGTTTATATGGAGATTTATTTAGATATTTATTAATTTGTTTTATCAAAACAGAATTGTCCTATGTGTGTTTATCTGGAACTTGCATTTTTCACCTTACAATATATATAATGGCCATCCACCATTATAAACAAATAATTCTAAATCATGTTTAAAAATAATGATGTGATATTCCATAGTATACCATAATTTATTCAAATATTCTTCTCTTTATGGAAAATAAGGGGTTTCTTCTCCAATTTTTGCCACCACAAATATGTTGAATTAAACATAACTACAGTGTAGGGTAGCCTTACATATTAGTGTTTGCAACCCTTTTTTCAGCAAAACAATCAAAACCAGGCTGCTGAATCAAAAGATATGTATGTTTTGAATATTAATAAATACTGTAATATTATTTTCCCCAAATGAAATAATTCATTCTCCTATCAGCAACATATGAGAATATTCATTTTCCCAGATCCTCACCAGCATTAGGTGTTATAGCTCGACATTTAAAAATTTCAATCTAATACTTTTTTTTTAATTGCATCTCATTGATGTTTTAATTTACATTTCCCTGACTGCTAGTGAGATTAGACACACACTTTCCTTTGTCTAAAAGAGATGTGCATTTTTTATTTACTGTCTGTTTATATCCATCATATAGGTGAAAAAGTTTTATTTTTTAGTCTTTTTTCTCTTGACCTTGACTTTTGCTAGATTTATAAAATATGCCTAGTTAAATATGTTTCTTTCTCTTTATGGCTTCTGGGTTTCTTGTTTTGCTTATAAAGTTTTCCTCTTCCAAAACTGGATATTCTTTTTTTTCTATTTGTAATTTTCTTAATATTTATTTTAAAGTCCTTAATGGAATTTAAACATGCAGATTCTACACCTTAAAGAATCCCTGAATGCCTTTACTCAAAATAATGACTGGCACGAGAATTTCAGACTTGATGGCAATATTGCAAAAGACTTCTTTGAAATGATGACACTAATTCCATTAGCAGTTAGCATTTGTTAATAAAACCTTAGCTGACCCAACCTGCAAGGCATCTTGTAACACTATGCAAAATGGGCCCGTTTCCTGAAACTGTATCTTTGCAGTTTAAACCACAAGTCCTCAACAATTAATATCTGTTTAGCACTACAATTTGCAATGGACTCTGACATTTATAATGAATGTGCTTGTATGAGGCTTGGCAAGCTGTGAAATGATACACATATGATATATCCTCCCATCACCTGAGAGGGAGGGACAGGGCCAATCAGGGATGTAAAGTGACCTGCTCACACTCACCCAGGAACGGCAGCTGCAGACCTTAGTCCCAGGTTTCCTGACTCCAAGTCAAGTCGCTGTGCCATTGAGCAAAATCTCAAAGTAACCTGTGAGCTTCCTGTGGCAGTAGATGAGGTTTCAATAATTTTATAACGAAAAGCAGATTTGGGGAGGAGGGCTGGCAGGATGGGAAGAAAGAGCATCTACTGCCGTCTCCAAATCATGCTAAATAAATACATGCTTTTGAGAATTGCAGGAGGGGAAGTGTTGGCAGAAGTGGGATAAGACATCTTATCCCACTTATCATGCATCTACTCTAGCCCCAATTCGTGTCGCACAGAGAGGTTAACCTTGCCTAAGCCAAGAAGCACCCCGTTGCAGTGCAGTCCCTTTCTACCACGTTTGGTGCAGGTATGAGTGCAAACCTTGGCACTCAGTTGCATTTCCATGGAACTGTACTGGCTCCACGGGCGGCTGCTGGCAATAGCACGGAGAGTATCTGGCCTCATTCAGGACTGAGCTGGGCTCAAGAGACACCTGAGTTAATGCCCTCATTACTCATCTCTGGAGGAAATCCAGCCAGAGCAAACACAAGGACACACAGCAACAGATGCCAAATAATAACAGTATGCAAATTAGCCTTGGAAACGGATCCTGGTCCCACCGAACAGGGACTGGAGAAAGCAGAGGGGGCCTAATGAAAATCAGGCAGCGAGCTTCGAAATCATGGCAAGCATCACAGAGCTGGCTTTCTCCTAGCTGGTTGGTTGTCATAGAAACCTGTGTTTGTAGAGTTTCTGAGTACATTAGCTCAAAGAGGATGCTTATATTATCCTACTGTAGTGTTGCTGGGAGAAATAGAATAATTCAGTTCAATTAAATAAATATTTGCTGAGGATCTACTACGTGATACACCACAGGGGATACAGATAAATACATAGTCTCATCCTTGAACCTCCTGACTTAGAGGGGAGACCTGACAAGAAAACCGATAGCTCTAATGGAGTGGGATCTATACACTAATACAGGTGGAAACACAGTGAGCAGGACAATTAACTCTTGCTGGGGGTGTTAAGGACTTATGGAGAGGAGATGACATTTGAGCAGGACTTTATGTGAAGGATTAGAAAGAGTTGGCTAGTAGAAAACAGGGGTAAACATCCCAGGGAATAGCTCGAGTGAAGGCACAGAAGCATGGCAGTTTGTGCAGAATGCTAAGCCTGATAAACAAATCCAGCTTTATGCCATCATGAGTTTTGAGAATTACAGTCAAGCACTATTAACTCATACTTCACCACTTCCAAATGTGTTATCATCCTTTTAAGCTAAGTTGAAATTGTATGACATTGACTAAGAGAGTTTGCTAAGCAAGAAGATAACTTAAAGAAATTTGTAAGGAAGGATGTTTATCTTCTTAAAGGGCAAAAGCTGCTTTCAAGCACTTTCAGAGAACATATTCATCGACAGAAAAGGCTTTAGACTCAGATGAACCTGGTTTTATTTTGACTTTAATACTTAGTAAGAAAATGATTGTGGGCAAGTTACTTTAACATTTTCAAGCCCCTGTTTTTTTGTTTTTGTTTTGCTATATGTACTTTGGAGGTAATATAGCATTTTCATCATAGGATTATCTTGAGGATTAAAAAAAAAAATCAAGGCATCCATTCCAAGGGCCTAAAATAGCACCTGGCACATGGTGACTGAATAAAGTTCTAAACTGTTTAAAAATAATAATTTGAGTCATTTGTTATGCTCTGGGTATTTCTTCTATGAAGCCTTGGGGCTTTTGAATAAATCTCTGATATGCAAAATAAATCATGTCATTTTAGAGCTTGAAGGGAAGTTGAGAATAATCCAGTTCAATGTTGTCTGTTTACAAAGGAAACGGCTAACGTATGAGGTGAAATGTCTTATGTATGGGTATCTGGCTAGTTAGTGGGTAAGCCTGACCCACCACACAGGAATCCTGACTGAATCCAGTGCTGTTGCTACCAAACCGCTTTCTCACTGTCACCCACCATTTAAATGAATGCCCCAACAGGTGAGCCTCAAGGAGTCAAGTTAGGGCAATGAATATGTGCCCAATATCACTTCTTCCACTCAACTGGTCCAAATAATTGAAGTTTAGCTTTTCATCCAAAACTGAAGTAAATAATAAATAGTTCTATATAAATATTAACACTGAACTCATTGTGTTCTCTCGAGAGGAAAGATGCATAACTGTGTGGAATGCTTGTCTAAGCCTGATGAGATTTATAACATTAGACATCATCAACAAAACAGATAAAAATAATTTAACATCTAAAAAGAAGTTTTACATTTGAATTATGTTAAGCTGTGTCTAACCATGTTGACAGTATTCAGACCTCTTCTACTTAGAGTTATCTGAGTAACTGACATCCATACAGAGAGGGGCAGTGCTTTCCAGGGTTGCCTCGGCTGGTCCAGCTTTGTACTCCCTCTGTCTCGTGGCGCCCCTGATAGTCAGTTTAGAGAACTCTGTGGACCACATCCCTTCTCACCTCTGTTTTCCTGTCCCCTAAGTCATTCTAGCAGATGCTCCCTCCACTTCTCCAGGGTGCTTCCATTTCCTCTGCTTTGTCAGGGTCCTATCTCAGTGAATTCCACCTCAAGTGAATTTTTCCAGCTGATGTACTCAGACAACTGTTTTGTTTTGTTTTTTAACAACAACTTTCTTATTAATCATCGACACTCACTGAGCTCTTACTATAGTAATGAATACTATCCAAAGGGTTAAGTAAAATAAGATAAGCCTTAAGTAACTTAAAACAAACGTATAAAATAGATACTGCTGGGGCTTCCCTGGTGGCGCAGTGGTTGGGAGTCCGCCTGCCGATGCAGGGGACACGGGTTCGTGCCCCGGTCCGGGAAGATCCCACATGCCATGGAGCGGCTGGGCCCGTGAGCCATGGCCGCTGAGCCTGTGCGTCTGGAGCCTGTACTCTGCAATGGAAGAGGACACAGCGGTAAGAGGCCCGCGTACCGCAAAAAAAAAAAAAAAAAAGATACTGCTATTATCTCCACCTTTGGATGAGGAAAAGGGAGTTATACAGGCTAAATAACTCATAAGTGGTAGCACCAGGATTCCAAACGGAGCAGCATGACTCCAGTCTGCAGAATTATCCAATGTGAAAACCCACCAGTTCATAAAGGAGGCAATGGTTGTTCCACTTACGATCAAAATACAACCTAAATATTCACAGGCTCTTACAATGGAAAGCCACTTCCAGTTCATACTCAGCTTTGCTTTCTACGGACAGGGTAACAGAGGCACAGAGAACGGGAGTGGTCTCGTTGCTTTTCTTCAGTCTAATCATGCATCCTCAAGAAAGGAAGTCTCGGTTCCTTGGCTTGAGTCCATGTGGCAGTGACTGTGCATCATCTTTCTTGGGATTGAAATAGCATTAAACTAATGAGCATATTTGCTGCTGTAAGTAGGGAGTTGAGTGAAGTAAGCGTTGAGGCGGGGGAACAGGAGCATGGAAAGTAGACTTGAGTCTTTCCCCAGAGTCAGTTTGGCTGTGACAGTAGGTTCAGCATTTACTGTATTCAGATCAGGTGGTTTTCCAGATATGGAAATATTAGATATTTAAACACTGACTTTGAATTTGTAGCAAAGTTAAGCTGCACAACCTTGTGGAGGATCACAACAAAGTCCAGGTTACAATCATTGTAAAAGGCAAAGGTAAGTGATGGGCTCTGCCGTCGCCAGCATCCTGGTATTCAGAGTGGAGTCAGTCTCATTTGTTTTATTGGTCAAGGAGAAAAAGTTTTTTCTCATTAAACTGAGGACTGGAGCTAAGGTGAGGTAAACAAGGCATCATAGATGCAAACTTTAAGGAGGCAAGGTCATGAGAATGCTGGCCTGTACCTGCGGGAGCCTGAGGGAGCCCCTCGTTGAATTCTGTACCCTACGTACCTGGCATGCCTCACCCTGGTCCCAGCCCTGATTGAACCATTTCTGTCCAATGTCTGATTTATTTCAAATTCCTTCTGTCCTCCATGTTTCACTTACTGGAATGTTACTGGGTAAGACTTCTTAAGGCTTTGTGATTTCCCCTACTAACGATCCCAAACAGACCTTGCATCATATATTTCAATCTGTTATCTGGAACCCAGGCCTGCATAAGGCTTATAGATGGCTGGCTGGACATTTGGCATTGGCTCTGAGTTAGCCTGGGCTGGGGTGGCCATGACTCTCAGCAAGGAGTAGCTGCAGTCCTGGGCAGCAGAAGTTGTCTGGAGTGTTTACATAGGCCCCAATCCAAGAACAGATTGTGCTACAGGGTGTGGGGGGAATGGGGAGGACGGTCAGGAACCCAACCACAGAGAGTAAGAAGCAGCAAAGGGGCATTCCTTCATTGATCAATGCCACCGAGTGCCTTCGGTGGGCAGAGCGCTGTCTCAGGCACTAAGATCAAGATGGGACACTTGTTGCTGAGCAAATCCTTCGCCATGGCCCGGGTATCAATTCCCTAATCCTGGTTCTCTGGGAATCCGCAGTGGAGTGGAAACGGGCTGGAGCAGGTGAGCATGCAAGGGTAGTTCTTGGCCAACAAGTTGATAAGAGTTCTCAGTTGTTTTAATTGTTAAGTATAAACAGGAAAAGTTCAGCTAGTCATGTAAACTTTGCCATTGTATAGGTTTGCAGGAGCTAGAGTCCCGTCTCTTGGTTCCCGGAGATATTCTTATGCTTCCAGGAAAACTTTCATTGCCATGCGATGCTGCTCTGATTGATGGAAGCTGTGTGGTGCATGAAGGCATGCTCACGGGTAGGCAGTTGTCACGAAGCTTCCTCTTTCCTTCCAACAGTCAGGCCAGATGAGCAAAGCAGTTCAGTGTACACTTACCTGCTTTATACCAAGGCTAAGGTATTGAGAGATAGATGAGGAAGACACACCCAGACTATTCATGCAGATGGAAACCATATATGCAAACAGGAAATGTTTAAGGATATAGGAATCAAACCACAAGACACACGAAGCTAGAAGAAAAGACTTCTACAACATGGGATCAATGAACTGCCTGATGGGTGCGATGAATAGGGTGCTCTGAGTTCAGAGGAGTGTCAGAACATCATACTGTTTGATGCACAGTCTCTGCATAAATATACGGATAATTTATACTCCTGTACAAACAAAACACAGCCTAAAACCATCACCTCACAATTGGCAGGAAATAGAGATTTTATCTAGCCCTGTACTCTGTAGATGGAAAACCAAGCCCCAGCTTTCAGTGGGAAGGAGATTGAGTTGAACATTCCAGAAAGGCAATAAAATAGTTCTGTTCTCTAGAATCATGTTTCCAGTTGATCTCACTGAGCAGAAAACTGGTTTTCTAGTTATGGTTTGAACTATCCTTGTCCTCATTTATACTTTGTACAGTCCATTTGAATTTGGGTAATTAGTAAGGCACTATTTATAAAATATTCTTCAGGCGAAAAAGAAAATACGCAGGGCATCTTAATGAGAGAGGGAGAAACTATATGGCACCACAGAAATAGAAAGTATTGGCCTACTGTGCTTGCAGATTATTGCATTTTTCTGTTTCCAAACGGTGTAAAGACAGGAAAAAAAAAAACCCACACACGCACAAAACTTTTTTAACATCACCTGAACATAAAGAGAGGCATTCTCTATTCCTAAATTGTTCAACACAAGTAGATTTCACATGAAAAAATGGGTCTGCTTAAATTAAAATTGAGACAGGAAAATGTAGTAAACATAAATATGTTCGGTATAATTACAAAATACCCCTTTAATGTGTTAAAATCTAACTGCCTTGTAATGGCAGTGATGAGAATTTGCATACTGATCATACCTTTCATCCAGAATGTTGCCATCGTACCCTAAGTATAAACCTCAAACCCGAGAAAACTGTGCTCTTCACTCAGAGGCAGCAATTGTCTCGTATTCCCAGCAGGCTGCCAACCAAGAACAGCATCCCTCACGGCGACACAGAGCATGGCAGTGAGAAAACAGGGGAGGACACACAGCAGGGTTTACTCCCCTGGGTCTGCTGACCTGGGCGACCGTTCTTGTCCTGATTCTCATGAAAACTCAAAGTGTCTCAGAGAAGTAGGAACGGCAAAAATACCGCCTTTTAACAGATGTGCAAAGTTGACCTAAAATGACCTCAAATGGTCAGTGGTTTTTCTGAGGGTCTATTTCAGGAAACATAAGGTCACCAGCATTTATATATATGTCACCTAAGTACTGATCAAGTCAATTTTAGAAACAGACACATAAAATGGAAATACATCTATTTCTTTCTCTTCAACTTCTTGAAATAGGTCTAAGTGCCAACATGCTCTGAATACTTTCTTACACATCCTGCCTAGATCCTCTCACTCACGTATGTATTTGTGGAAAGGATCCTGATTGAGCAATCAAGTTAGGGTTAGATTCCTGAAACTACAACTGTATTTCTGGGCATGTGTCCACAAATGTGACTCAGGTAGTTCCCTATGTGCAAAAATAGTCCTTTGCATATACAGAAGTCTTTATTTATGTAGGAAGAATAGCAAATACTCCTAACATCTCTATAGCAATTTATATTTTTAGAAGCAACTTTTATACCTCACTTCATTGTAACATAAAACAAATCAGACTAGGAACTACTATAATACCCCATTTACAGATAAGGAAACTGAGGTGAAAAGAGACCAGGGTTGCTCAGTTAGTGAGAGAAAAGTCAGAGTTGGAGGTGGCATTGGCTTTCAGACATGAGGGACCATAGGCGTGAGGACGATGATTTGAGGGTGGGTTCAGCCACTGCCTTTGTGTTTCATCACCTTTTCCTCTCTCCTGGTTATTCCCATTCATAGCACATACCCAGTGTGGGATTTTTCCTGCTCACCTTCATAACCTCATCCTATTGTCATGAGCTCGGCTGTGCAAGAAACATAACTTTATTTTACACTTCATTTTTATTTTGGCTCCAAATTTGGCCACCCTTGAAAGTATGCGGCTCGAAGTATCTGGTACAAGTCAGGCGTCCCCATCAATTAGCAGGACCTCCCGACTCTGGTCTGGCTACAGAAGTTGCATAAGGCACTGCGGAGGGGCATCTGGTCTGGGGCTCACTCCTCTTTCTGTTGCCTCACACCACGTGGACCTTGGGAAGCATCCAGGGCCTATCTACCTGGAAAAGGAGGCAGACCCAGGTGAAGTTGCTCTCGGTTTCTACACACTTCTAGAATGTTTCCATATCCTAGTTTCGTCTAGGCCCCTTCTCTCAAAGACACACGATATCTAAGTTTCCTTTAGATTTTCTTCCAACTCCCAGTCCAGGGTTTTGTTTGGTTTGGTTTGGTTTGGTTTGGTTTGGTTAGGAAAGTAGTAGAGGAAAGGCATGGTGGACAGAAAAGCTTTGTTCTCACCCTCAGGTGGTCGCTAAAATCCATTATCAAATTTATGAATGACTTTTGAAACTCAAAAGCTAGTCCTCTGTCCTTTATTCCTGCCTCCCGAGACAGTGATCCCCTTCAAGATTTAGCTCCTCACGGAGGGGTCAAGAGGCATAAGGGAATACCTTATTGCCTTACTGAGGGGCAATCTTCTCTTGGTAGCAATAGCTAATTTTTCTTAGTTCTCGTATGTATATGTACGAGGCACTTTGCTAGCATTTTACATATGCTATTTCATTCAAGCTACAACTCTATAAAGTGGGAGAATCTGAGGTCCAGAGAGGGTAATTTATTTGCCTAAGGTCACACAGCTTAAAAGTGGTGGAGCTGAGATTTGAATTCATTTGTTTATTCATTCATTCATTCAGTCGACAAATGTTTATTAGCCCCTACTATGGAGCAGACACTCTACTAGGTGCTGGGGATACAACTGTGAACAAGGCAGATTTCTGCCCACATGGAGTTGACACGCTAGTGGGAGAACAGAAAACAGGAAAGTAGGTAAATTTCCAACAGCTATAAGTTCTATGAAGAAATAAAACACCTAAACCCAGGCATATTGTCCCCAGAGCCTATGCTTGAAACTACTGCTCCTCATTCTCTTGGGGAAAATTATGGGGGAGAGGGTAGCATTCACTCTGCCACAATCCCTCCCTTCTCCCTCTACTCATTAGAGTTAATGATCTATTTGAATAGTATGTACAGAAGTATGTAGTGATCTGAGTTGGACACACAGGAATTTCCCTAAGTGGTTATTTCACATTTATATCCTGTCAGACAAGCTTATAATCAGTGGATAGATCAGATCTTTTCCTCTCTTCCTTTTTCCCTTTCTTCCTCTCTCTCACTCACTTCTTTTTTTTTTTTTTTTTTTTTTTTTGCGGTACACGGGCCTCTCACTCTTGTGGCCTCTCCCGTTGCGGAGCACAGGCTCCGGACGCGCAGGCTCAGCGGCCATGGCTCACGGGCCCAGTTGCTCTGCGTCATGTGGGATCTTCCCGGACCGGGGCACGAACCCGTGTCCCCTGCATCGGCAGGTGGACTCTCAACCACTGCGCCACCAGGGAAGCCCGGTAAGCCTTTTTAATAGCATAGTTTTCTCAAGGAGCTTAACCTAACTCAAAAGGGTTTCCTCTAAGTCCCGTTGCTCTGAATCAATGTCATCCAATAGAGTTTTTAGGATGATGAAAATATTCTCTATATCTACACTGTCCAACTTGGTAGTCCTTAACTATGCGTTCATTGAGCACTTGACGTGTGCTTGGTGTAACTGAGAAAATGAATTTTCAGTTTTATTTCTTTTTAATTAATTTAAATTTAAATAGCCACATGTGATTAGTGGAAATTGTATTGAAAGGTGCAGCTATCAAAAGCTGCAAAGTTCACGGCTCCTTTCACCACTTGGATGGGAGAAAGAGGTTACTGCATGTGTGGCATTTGTGATATCCAAGGCCAAATAGCTTCAGAGAAAATACATGTTTCTCAAGCCTGATAGGATGGGGAAGATTCAGTCAATCAGATCAGAAAGCAGGAAGAATATACTAATTTGAGTAAGCAAAATGCAAAGGAAGAAAAAGCACACAGGGTTTCTGGAACAAGAAAGCAATTTAAAGCTAAGTCTAGCAAGTAAGATTAGATCAGACTGCAGGGGCTCTCGGATGCCATGCCTAGAAGTTTAGACTATTTGCGAGTGTTGAAGTATGTGAGTGTGTACATCGTCCAGGGAATGCCCAACATACCACACAGTCAATGAGTTGCCCTGTGTTCTTGTTAGGTTCTGAGATGAAATTAAATGTCTCCTTTTACAGAGCTGTGTACTGAATGGATCTCCACTTCCCTCTGTAAGCTTCACGATGTCTGGTTTCATTTGGATGTCTCTCTGAATAGTTGTAATGGCTGTAGAGGAAAGGGTTGTGATAAATGACCTCTGAGGTCCTTTCTGGTGCTGAGATTCTGATTCTGTTATGAGCCGTGCGGTCTTTTCTGTAAGATATGCTGGGGTCTTAGCACTGTGGGCTTATAGGGGAGACTAAAACATTGTGAATAAAAGGATCCAAACACAGGTATGAAACTGGGGTTGGGTGGCCTCCTGACAATGCTCAGCGATGGCATAGAAATGTTTGTGTGTTGAGTTGGGGAGAGGCAAAGACAGTCACAAGAATTTCTAGGCAATGTTCATGCTCAAACTTGAGCTCTGCACAGTCATTTCAATCTGAAATTAGCTCCCAGGGAGCATTTCTAGGGGAAGGGAGGGCAGAGGAGGCCAGGGAACGTTGGCAACGGGAGAATGGAGCTTGGAAAGAGGGAGGCAGAATGTCGAAGCCAGTGGGGCTGGAATTTGAGGCAGTGTGCCAGTTTCATCTGGAGAGCAGGAGAACCAAGCAGGAAAACCAGCAAAAAGCCCTCTCCTATGGACCAGGAAGCCCTGGCAGTGGATTGGGTATGAAGGTTTCTTGGGGAGGACTCAACATCCAATACACACCAAAGCAGTATACTCATTGCACACCCCATCTTCTTGTAGGTCAGAACCTGTGGACCTGTTGGCTGCCTCTATCTGCACTGGCTCAGCATTAGGCAGGGATGAGTCCTCAGGGTTAAAGCTCCTCTGTGGCTGGGATTGGGAAAATCAGGGAATGATGGATTTTGCAATAAACTAGAATTGGCCCAAAGATGTATCTAGTAGCCATTGCTACTGAACTTGAATCTGTGTTTCCGATACTGAAAAGAGAACTTTATGGCTAAAATTACGGTAATGTCATGAAAACCTAGGCAAGGTTGTAGAGGGAAAGCCCTTAATCAACAGAGCATGGGAGCATTAAGCAACCTAAGATTTGATCGTGGCCCCGCCCTTATTAGTCCTGTGAGCCTCGGTAGATTTGCCTGGAATCCTGACTCCATGAGACCTGGCTTGATAATATGACATACCAGTCACACATTTGTGCTCTCAAGTTGAATAGACTAGGGTCTACATCCTCACCATTTAACCAGCATGCGGCCTTGGGAAAGCTGTTTAATTTTTTAAGTCTCCAGTTGCCTCTACCATTAAATGGAGGAAATAACAGTATTTACGTCACAAGGTGGTTGTGAGGAGTAACTAAATAGTGTATGTACACAGTGCCTGTCCCAGCGTGTGTGTCCAGGGAGAACAAGCTATTTTTATTATTGGCTTCCCCAGAGCAGTTGATATACGCTGAGAAGTTGGCAGGGTCTTGGTCTTAGTTTTTATCAGGTCGCCACGCGTTCGGTGTGTGTGCTGAGCACCTCCTCTGTGTCAGAACTGTGCTAGGCTCTGCATCTGGAGATGAGTAAGATGAATTCCAAGGAGACTTCAAAGATAAAGAAGGCACAGCTTCTGTGCCCCAGGAGTTTGTAGGCTAGTGGGGGAGGGAGATTCATAAGCCTACAGTCAAGCCATGTGTGACATGTTACAACTCAAGACTAGGCCCAGTGCCCAGGAGTCCAGAGGCTGTGAGGACACCTGATGAGCAGAGAAGGAGTGGCACTCTGGTCGGAGGGAAGGCTCAGTGGAGAGAAGCAGGGTCAAGGACAGTAAGACGTGGGGTGGTGATCCGGGGTCTCCTTTGTTTTGCGGTGGAAGACAATTTGTTGATTCCTCAGGCACAGCCAAGAGAACACTCAGTCCCACCAAGACGGCCAGCTCACAGTGATTATCCTGAGCTTCTAGAACCTCAGTGGTGCAGCAGGAGATGGTGCCAGGAAGGGTTCTGGCCCTCTCTCCCAGGCCAGCTTGTATGCCCCTCCCCTCCCCAGGTCTCTCCAAAAGATACTGCAACCAAGGCCCTGCCCCTCCTCTCCGCGCTGTCCCTCCTGTGCGGCCAGCCACCCTCCCTGACCACAGGCATCGTGTATGCACAAAGGAGGCTGAAGAAAAAGAAAATCTTCTGGATCTCCCCACAGAGAATCAATATGTGCAGGCAAATCAACCTCGTGTGCTTTGACAAAGTATGCGCTAAACTTTCCAGGTTGGAGGTTAAAGATCACTAGACACAGCCGAGCTGGGAAGTCTGTCTAGCCCAGCACCCTCGTGGGACAGATGGGAACACGGAGGTCATGAAGGTCACACAGGGAGCTAGTGTGAGATCACATTCTAGAAGCCCGCTTTCCTGAGTCCTGAGGAAGTGGTTTAGCCATCACACCATGAATTTCTTCCCTGTCAAATTTAATATTTTCACGCCTGTTTTGGGATTCAAAACCGTCTCTTACTGTAATAACTTTTCTGATTGACTACATTTTTTCAGGCAAAACTTATGAGGAACATTTCTTTCTTTCTTTTTTCTTTTTTTTTTTTTGCGGTATGCGGGCCTCTCACTGTTGTGGCCTCTCCCGTTGCGGAGCACAGGCTCCGGATGCACAGGCTCAGCGGCCATGGCTCACGGGCCCAGCCGCTCCGCGGCATGTGGGATCTTCCCGGACCGGGGCACGAACCCATGTCCCCTGCATCGGCAGGCGGACTCTCAACCACTGCGCCACCAGGGAAGCCCATGAGGAACATTTCTGTTCCCCGAAGTTCTTTGTCTAGAGCTTAAGCGAGCATATTCCTTTCTCCTCCGCTGCTTCTTTTTAGGAAAGGGAGGGAGGGAGCTGCCACCCGTGTTTACCCACTCCGGCCCCTCTTTTCTCCTTTGCTTCCCAGGGTATCAAGACTCAGGACTGGGGCAGGTTGCCTGGAAAGGTTGCAGAAGGGGAGTATGTCCAGAGGAGGGGACAGCTGCTATCGGACAGGTCCCAGGACCCCTCTCCATGGCTCTCCCACGGGGGACCTGGCGGGGCTGTAGCATCAGCCACCTCGGCTCGGGTAGCAGGTTTACCCACTCGAAGGCAGGGCGCCTGGCCTGGTCCCTCCGTGTCTTCGGTTCATTTGTATGAGAATAATTGATCAAGGCCTTGCCACTTTTTCGTTAACCCTCATTGGCAGAGAGTGCCATTAATGAGATGAGCTCTTGAGAAGCTCATGTATAGCTGAGGAAGCAGGTAAAAGGGATAGACGATGAAAATGCAGCGAAATGCGTGCTGAGGAGAGGTGTGAGCCGAGCATTGGTGTGCAGTTACCTGCCACGGGTGGGAGGTCACCTTTGAGCTGTGGCTTTTGTTGTCAGACAGAATGGGCCCCATGGTGAGCAGCCCAGCAGCACAGGGATACCAGAGCTGCAGCAGGGGTGGGGGGGCAGGACCCTGGGTGGTGAGAACATGGCTGTGTTGTGGGGATGCAGCTGGAGTGGAGGAACCCAACTGCTCAGGGCATGATGTGCTAAGCTAAGGAGTGGGGCCTGGTGGTGGAGGAGAATGGGAGCCCTTCTCATTTTTTAGGAAGATGGTGATATCTCTATAGGCATGTTTTATTTATTCCATCTGGGGAATTGGAGAGAAAGGATGAAAGGGAGCTAGGACTGAGTCAGGAGGCTACCGTGGCACAATGGAAGAGATGGCTCCTTGTCCTAGACAAGGAGAGTGGGAATAGACAGTAGAAGACAAGCTGGAGAGACGGTTCCCATGTGGAAGTGGTATAGCTCTTACGTTAGTTCAGTTCTATTCTTTTCTAGTTTCCTTTGACAAAGAAGGTCCTGTAAGGTTAACTTAACAGTAGCTTCCTTTTAGATGCAGGGCCAAAGAACAGCCCCCAATAGGGATTCCTGTTACCTACCCAGCAGCCTCCCCAGTGTCTGAATATAGGAGGGAAATTTAGAAAATGCGTTCATTGCTTATCTCTTTCTAACACTAATTTTTTCAGAGGTGTTTCCGTCCCATAGAAAGCTTTTCCCTCCACAACCTCATGTGCTCCTTTGCTAGGCTGTCTTAGGGATGCTCAACAGAAGATGTGTCCAAACTCCGTATGTCATGATGACATCTTATTGTACAAAGGACTCTTGGTTGGGAAAGGGCAAAATGAGAAACTAATCCTGAATTTGATACTAAGTTTCCATGTGACTTTTTAAGATAAGAAGGTTGAACTACAATGATCTCTGTTTCTTTCTAGCTTTAATATTATAAAACTCTACCAACATGGTGTTGAAATAAAGCCCTCCACAATTAATTGAGTTTCCATCTAGTGTTATTTCAATTTAGAAGATATTCACCACTGGGTTTCTGAGTACATTTGTTCCCGTATATTTCTAGTTTACGTTGGTTTGTTATAAGTTCCTTAAAGCAAGTTCTCTCTTCCTTTTCTATTCAATTCAGCCCAAGCCTGGGCTAGTATGTATGCTAAGTTTTCTTTTTCTATCTTATTCCCTTTAAAACAGCAACTATAATTTAGATTTTTTTTTCCATTTATGGCTAGCTTTATTGTATAAGGGTCATTTTCACATAGAGAAATAACATGGTCCCATATCTGTTTTGCTGCAGTATCATCTCTGTTTTCATGTTCAAGACATTGATGTTTAAAACATAATCTAATCATCAGAACAGCATTTCAGTCTGAATTAAGTTGCTAACTGTTTTTGAAATGGAACAACTCAAGAGCATTTGGAATCTAAACACACACGTTGGGGTCCTTATAAAATACAGGAGGGAAATGAAACAGATAGTGTTTTATTTGTTTGTTTTGTTTTGTTTTGTTTTGTGGTTTTTGTTCTTGAAGGAATAACTTACACAAAGGCACGTTAGCTCTCCATGAAGTCCAAATGAATTAATGAAACAAACATTCCTTACTTCTTTAATCCAGAAGCCCAGTACGGACTTTGTCTCTCCACATGCTTTGCAGAATTCATTTAACATTTGTCATCTGGTGGAAGTCTCCAGATGGGCTGGATTCCGGTTCTTTCTCTCCAACCTACGGGCCCCTAGACCCTGGGGCTGCTCATTTCACCCCTAATCTGAGAATGTCTCTACCCTATTTACTCAGTTGTAAGAAGTGAAAACATTGTAAGCACTTCACTGTAAAGCATGACGCTAATGCTATATGCTGTAATGATAAAAGATACCATTTGATAGAAAACTAGAAACTCCAGTGTCTTATACTGAGATGACCTTCAAGAAAAATAGTGTAAGAGACCTGGGTGTCAGTGTTGAAGAGGATATTCCCTAGTGCTTGGCAGTGCTCTGCTTGGCCTTGACAGTGCTGAGGCAGCGGTAACCACTTCCTTACTCTGACTGGGTGTTGAGCAGGCCTAATGCAGTTGGCCTACTGAGTAAAGACACCGGGGTTTGTAATTAATAACTGACTGTGATGCAATGAGCAAATTAAAAGTGCTGTGATAGTACTCAGTTCCATTTTGCTTTCTCTGTTACATTATCTGTGAAATACTTTCACATAGTACAGCAAATCAACTCTCTCAACCATTTTCCTCTTGATCTAACAGTAAAACCCATTCCTGGACATTAATTAATATTTATTATTAGCACTTTACTTCTCTCTGTAGTCTTAAAGCCCTTTATCAACATTTCATTATCAATCTGGACAGTCACCATGTCTCCCATATTTTTAGGAAGATAGCTGTGAACCAGATGGCAGACTGGGAACTAAATAGTCTTGCAAAGAAAGAAAAAAATTCTGAGCTCTGGTTTAGAAAGACAGCAGGTGCCAACTGAAAAGTCAAACTCAAGCTGGTTCTTGTTGGATTTCTATCCACTGAACCTCTCTCATTCAGCAACAGCAATGGTCACAACAATAAACAAACAAAAACAAAACACTTGCATTTTGTACTAATTAATGACTAGACTCACCTAATTTTCAACACCGTCTTTTGGGAATCATTTGTCACATGCTGAATCTTTCTTTCAGGCGTTCTTCTCTGACTTAAAATTTGATGTTTACCAATAAGGGCTTGGCCAATATTTTATAATTAGTATAAATGGAGTATAACCTTTAAAAATTGTGAATTACTATATTATACATATGTAACTTATAGAATATTTTACATCAGCTATACTTCAATAAAAATAAAATATAAAAAAAATAAAATTTCATTTAAAAAAGAATCTTTGAACAAATGGAGAATACAAATTTTAAAAAATCTGTCTTGGAAGAAAAAAAGAAAGCTAATGGAAAACTGAGTATCACATTTACTATAGATAAATACAATAATGAAAAAACATTTTAATCAAATAAACACATTTAATGTTAAATAAAAGGGCTTGGGACAACTAAATATACTGTAATTTCTTAGGAGCTTGGGTTTTCTGTAAATCATGATATAATTAAAAGCTCTAAATCTTCTGCTAAAACCCATTCTAATTATCTTGCAGACTGGCACTCTTACAGAAGATGGACTGGACCTCTGGGGGACTGTTCCTACTGCTGACAACTGGTAGGCCCTTTGGCGAAGACAGAGTGTGTGATTGGTGGGGCTACCCAGGTGACACTTCAATTCATCCTTCCTGTGTTGACGGATGAATCTCACATAAAAATATACATAATAATTGGCTGATACCAGCTCCCCATTAGTCTAACGTGCTAAATTAAATGAGTTCTAAGTTCAGAATCAGATGGGGAAAGTAGGTCTTCAAACTCCACATGAAAAATGGAATAGAATAAAGTGGATGATTAGGTAGTTGAATGAATAAAACAAAAAAGCAAAGAGTGAAATCAGGGCTATGCTTAATTAAAAACCGCACAGACTTCCTGGGCGGCTTGTGAGGTAGGAAATCCAGAAAGGAAAACCTCCATCTCTCCCCGTCATGGAGTTCACACTCTAGTTGGATAAAAGTTGCAAATGCACCCACCTTCAATGTACTACACAGGCCAGGAAAAGAATTATGATTAAGGTACAGATATCACGATACAGAAGAAGACCTAATAAAGATTGCTTGATAAAAAAAACAAAAAACCACATTTCTGATTTTTATAATAACATAGTGGATAAAAGGTAGAAATTCATTTTGAAAATGAATGGATCGAGGAATACCACCTGGAGGAGATAGCATTTGAGATAGGTTTTGAAGGGAGAATGCCTAGAATTTTTACAGACATGATTTAAAAACTGGCACTAGGGAGCGGAGAGGGCAATCACATAGACACTACCCTAGAACAGAGCTAGAGACAGGAGAGGCTGCCCATCTTCACAGAGCGCCCCCGAGCTCCGTTTCTCGCAGGGCTGGGACCTGCTTCTCAGTCAGAGTGGAGATGCCTCTGCTCTTAAGCTCTGGGTACCCCACCTGGGCTCCAAACTCTGGCTGAGGCTGCCGTTACTGAAGGAGTCATGCAGGGGCTCTCCAGGATGGTAACGGGACTGGGTTCGGCACTGGTACAAGAGAACAGCAGTCAGGCAGTGTGACGTTGCAGAAGATACCTGGGTTCTGGCCCTATTCATGTGTCTCTGCTTCTGGCTGCTCCGATGCCCAGGCCAGGCCTTTGTCCAGACAGGTAGGGCCTCTACTGGCCAGAGCAGTGAAAGGGGAAAGGGATGTTTGCAGTTTCCACCCCTTCTCTCCCTCTCTTGCCCCTGGTACTCTGAAACTTTGGGGGAAGTAGAAACCACTAGAAACAATTATTATTCAGCTCTAAGATGGGAGGAGAGAAGGTAAGGCAAGCCAGTCTGCTGTCAAATATAGGCGAAGGCCAAAGGGCCAATTAGTGAGAACTATTTGAGCCCGTGCCTGCTTTTACTTGAAGAAGAAAGGAGCCAGCAGGCAGGCTTCCTTTCCATCCCTGCTACCCCATTGGCCTGGAGACTTCTTGCCTGGGTTGGGTGGCTTTGCAGAAACAACTTTGCAGTTCACAGATGTCAGCTCTGAGCCTTCCCACAATGTGCCTTCCTGCAACACTGCCACCTTGTGGGCTGGCGGCAGGCAACCTGACAAAAGCCCCTGTGATTATACCCAAGTACTCTACTTGGAATTTATCATACAGGGCATGGGGAGCTATTGAAGGTTTTGAGCATAGGGGTTATGTATTATTGAAGCTTATGTTAATAAGATTTTAAGGGGCAGGGTGTGCAAAATGATTTTGTTGAAGATCTTAACTTACTAATGATCTTCTCTACCAGTTTCCAGGAAGTCCACAGCTTTGCCTCGGGCAAGGCTCTGCCCTGGGGCCCACTGTGTGTGGCCATGGCCAGCTGCCACTCTCTGATCCTTCTCGACAGGACCATCCAGGGAGACCCACTGGACCTCAAAATGTTTGAGGGCACAGCTTGAGTAAGGTGATTATTTCTTGGCTCTACTGAATGAGGAAAACTGGAAGAAATACTTACCAGGAGTTCCAAGGCATTTCTAACTTTGGTTGAAACCCAGAGAAGATTCATAACAATATGTGAATGAGGGTCTGATCCTACCTGAATTTCCCAGTCCCTGCTCCCAGACTCTATTAACTAGTGCAACATGAACTAGGGTTCCATGATGAAATAAATTTGAGAACTGCTGTTCAAACAAAGTTAAGTTGATTTCTTTAGGATTTCTTTAATATAGTGTGGTGCATTGTGAATATTCAAGAGGGAATATAATACACAGCATTTACTAAACCTATTTCACCACAGAAAACCTTGACAGGCCAAAACATGGTACAAAACACTCTTGGAAAAACACTAGTCTAAAGCAGTACCGTTAATGCAGTAGCCACTAGCCACGTTGGCTATTGAACACATGAACTGTGGGTATGCATCTAAGGAACTGGATTTTAAATTTTATTTATGTTAACTAATTTAAATTTAAATAGCCACAAGTGGCTCGTAGCTACTGTACTAGACAGTATAGGTCTCAAAACCAGAATGGAGGTCCCTCAATCCAATGGGTTCGGTTTCCTGAGGTGAATGTAGATGACAGCTGAAGGTTATAAGACTCCCCCTGGTGACTGTCATGACACAGTGGGAAAACCTCTTGACTCCGCCACTCTCTAGATGCAAGACCCCAAATCCAGAACAAGATTCTGAGTCATTACCTCATCTGCGCATTTGGATAATAATGCCTCATTCAGGAGCATGTTGAGACTGTGAGCCTGAAGGGGCTGCATGCATTGTAAAGTGCCCAAACAATGGAGAGTATTCATTCATTCATTAGTTAGTTAATTAACTATGTTGTTCTGCCCTCCAAAAATATGTTCTAAAGCTACTTATAGTGACACATAAAATGCAGGACAGCATTTAAACAGAGTTGTAAAGGAATGAAAACAGATGACTGTACAGACATGGAGAACACCTCACAAAGAGGCTAATTCAAAGATTTATTGTAGGAAAATTGTAGCTTTCTAGAGGCCAAAGTAATAAAAGGCCAAACCTGGTAAACAGGGAAATTTCTGTATCGGTAAATTCAAATGAGAGCATTTGCTGTGGAGAAATGCTTGATATTGTCGACTGAAAAAAAATTCACAATCTAAAAGTTGAGAGTTATGTTTTATTTGGCAGACAAAACTGAGGACTTAAGCCCAGGGCGCAGCATCTCAGATAATTCTGACGGACTACAACAGGAAAGTTGCGTGGGAGGGGGAGCCAGGATACATAGGAGTTTTTGCAACAAAGACCAGGTAGTCAAATCAAAAGATTACTGTTAATTAAAGGCAACCAGATACCTCAAGTTAAGGAATTTAGCACTTTTCTATGTATGGGAAAATGCAAGAGTCTGGGCTCACTGAAATCATTCCTTTGATATGCACCTCAGCTCTCTGGGGCCAGCATCCTGTGTTTTCTCATCCTGAGTCTCCTCAGGGTGCACTGTCAGGGGTGCCTGCAGAGGCTGACTGCTAGATGGCAGGCATCCTATTTCTATCCCGAGTTCCCTGAGGGCTCACCATCTAGGCAGCTGTAATGTGATGGCTTGATGGTTCCAATGTCCTTTGTTTGCTGATATGGCAGGAAATATTTTTATTCACAATATAAGGGCAAGACTAAAATCACTTTTCTGGGTCTTAATGGAGACGAATCAGTGTAATTTTTATAAGCAAGGTCCTTACCAGCATCATTGGTGCTGACACAGTGAGGAGTTGCACATGGTCATTATTGCTGTATGTGACTTTGATCCTGGTTCTAACAGTGCCCCCTTCTCCAATGGAGGAGGCTTGATCTCTTTGTACAAATGACATACAAATTGGGGTCTTATGTGAAGACATAAATCTATAGTATTAGCTCTGTAAGTACTGTCTTTAAGACCAGTTATATCCACCCCAACAAAGAAAGTGCAAATTGTTCATTGAGTTTAAAGCTGGATGAGAGTCTCTAGTTAAATATCTTTTGGTAGTTCCTTTCACTAAGCATAATGGGGAGGGAAAATGTCCTTACAGACTCTAAGAATATTAGCACTAGAAGGGATGTCATGATATTTTTCAGAAGAAATTGAGATCTGCAGAAATGAAGTGATATCCCCAAGGTTGAACAAGTAAGTGATAGAGCGGAAACCAGATGTTGTCTCCTATTTTCTGACTTGTGCTATTTATATATCTGACTGCCTTTACCATATTTTAGCTTAATATTGGTTTCTCAGATGGTATAACATACTGTTGTAACACCCAAAGAATACAAATTATTTTCAAATATGCTTTCTAATTTGCTAGCAGCTAACTTGTAACTCTCTAGCTAACGAATTAAGCTAGTAGCATAGATAGAGCACAAGAAATAGTATCGTGTTTATCTCAAGACTCAACCCTCTGTCATCTGAGAGCTAGTGTGCTCAGGTATATTGGAGAGTAGATCTCCACTTAAACCCTCATCCATTTACAAGACACGCCTTTTAGGAAGAGCCAATGGGCTATAGTTAGCACTTCCTCCACCAATTACTACTTAAAATGTAGTCACAATAATTCTGGCTTTTTGACATTTTACAATAAGGTCCTTAATATAAATCAACACAACAGAAATTTGACAATGATGGTATTAAGATAATTGGCCTACAAGAGAAAATACATGAAAAGGGCTTTGAAAAGATTAAAGTGCTATTTAGATATTTATTAGAGAGATATTTCTTTCTTATTATTTTTCTCTAAGGAATCTTATGAATGTTTTCATTTTAAAACAGATAAAGGAAGATTGCAATGTAGACTACTGCAAATTTGGGATATCAGTTTCCAACATAATAATAAAACCAGGACCAAAAGCCAGTTGGGTATGATGTGCTTTTTTTAAATTATATAAATATTCCCCCTTAAAACTGGTGAAATTCCCCTGTCTTTTACATATTTTTATATTCCTATTATTTTGTCTTATCCTAACAGTATCCATGGTCAGTTTGCTCATTCCTTCATTCCTGAATTTATCCATTAATTTATTCAACAAACACTCATGAGGTACCTATGTATGCTCGAACCCTGTGCTAAGTGCTAAGGCATAAAGTGACTTCAAAACTAGACATGCTGGGAGGGACCTTCAAGATGGCGGAGAAGTAAGACATGGAGATCACCTTCTTCCCCACAAATATATCAAAAATATATCTACATGTGGAACAACTCCTACAGAACATCTACTGAATGCTGGCAGAAGACCTCAGATTTCCCAAAAGGCAAGAAATTCCCCACGTACCTGGGTAGGGCAAAAGAAAAAAACAGAGACAAAAGAATAGGGATGGGAGCTGCATCTCTGGGAGGGAGCTGTGAAGGAGGAAAATTTCCACACACTAGGAAGCCCCTTCACTGGCGGGGACAGGGGACGGCGAGGGGGAAGCTTCGGAGCCATGGAAGAGAGCGCAGCAACAGGGGTGCAGAGGGCAAAGCACAGAGATTCCCGCACAGAGGATCAGGGCCGACCGGCACTCACCAGCCCGAGAGGCTTGTCTGCTCACCCGCCGGGGCCAGCGAGGCTGGGAGCTGAGGCTCGGGCTTCGGAGGTCAGATCCCAGGGAGAGGACTGGGGTTGGCGGCGTGAACACAGCCTGAAAGGGGCTAGTGTGCCACAGCTAGCTGGGAGGGAGTCCGGGAGAGTCTGGACCTGCCTAAGAGGCAAGAGACCATTGTTTCAGGGTGCGCGAGGAGAGGGGATTCAGAGCACTGCCTAAACCAACTCCAGAGAAGGGCACGAGCCGTGGCTATCAGCGTGGACACCAGAGACAGGCATTAAGCGCTAAGGCTGCTGCTGCCGCCACCGAGAAGCCTGTGTGCAAGCTCATGTCACTATCCACACACACCCTCCCCAACCCGGGAGGCTGTGCAGCCCGCCACTGCCAGGGTCCCGTGATCCAGGGACAACTTCCCAGGGAGAACACGCGGCACGCCTCAGGCTGTTGCACCATCATGCTGGCCTCTGCTGACACAGGCTCACCCTGCATTCCAATTATAACTACCGTTCCCTTCCCTCCCCTCTGGCCTGAGTAAGGCGACCTACACGAAGAGGTGGGGCCAAAACCAAAGCTGAACTCCAGGAGCTGTGCGGACAAAGAAGACAAAGGGAAATTTCTCTGTGCAGTCCCAGGAGCAGCGGATTAAATCCCCACAATCAACTTGATGTACCCTGCATCTGTGGAATACCTGAATAGACAACGAATCATCCCAAATTGAGGTGTTGGATTTTGGGAGCAGCTGTAGACTTAAGGTTTGCAGTCTGCAACTGACCTGTTTCTGATTTTTATGTTTATCTTAGTATAGTTTTTAGCACTTGTTATCATTGGTGGTTTTATTGGTTTGGTTGCTCTCTTCTTTTAATTAAATATTATTACTTTTTAATTTTTTTATTTTAATAATTTTATTTTTTAAATTTATTATCATATTTTTCTTTCTTTTTTTCTCCTTTTTCTTTGGAGCCATGTGGCTGATAGGGTCTTGGTGTGCTGGCCTGGTGTCAGGCCTGAGCCTCTGAGGTGGGAGAGCCGAGTCCAGAATCTGGACTACCAGAGACATCCCGGCCCCACGTAATATCAATTGGCAAAAGCTCTCCCTGAGATCTCCGTCTCAACGCTAAGACCCAGCTCCACCCAATGGCCAGCAACCTCCAGTGTTAGACGCCCCAAGCCAAACAACTAGCAAGACAGGAACACAACCCCACCCATTAGCAGAGAGGCTACCTAAGGTATTACTAACTTCACAGATACCCCAAAACACACCACCGGACACGGTCCTGCCCACGAGAAAGACAAGGTCCAGCCTCATCCACCAGAACACAGGCACCAGTCCCCTCCACCAGGAAGCCTACACAACCCGCTGAACCAACCTTACCCACTGGGGGCACACACCAAAAACAATGGGAACTATGAACCTGCAGCCTGTGAAAAGGAGACCCCAAACACAGTAAGCTAAGCAAAATGAGAAGACAGAGAAATATGCAGCAGATGAGGGAGCAAGGTAAAAACCCACCAGACCAAACAAATGAAGAGGACATAGGCAGTCTACCTGAAAAGAATTCAAAGTAATGAGAGTAAAGATGATCCAAAATCTTGGAAATAGAATGGAGAAAATACAAGAAACATTTAACAAGGACCTAGAAGAAATAAAGAGCACACAAACAACCATGAACACCACAATAAATGAAATTAAAAATTCTCTAGAAGGAATCAATAGCAGAATAAATGAAGCAGAAGAACAGATAAGTGACCTGGAAGAGAAATAGTGGAAATAATTACCACACAGCAGAATGAAGTAAAAAGAATAAAGAGAATTGAGGACAGTCTCAGAGACCTCTGGGACAACATTAAACACACCAACATTCAAATTATAGGGGTCCCAGAAGAAGAAGAAAAAAAGAAAGGGTCTGAAAAAATATTTGAAGAGATTATAGTTGAAAACTATAACATGGGAAAAGAAATAGTCAAGTCCAGGAAGCACAGAGAGTCCCATACAGGTTAAATCCAAGGAGAAACACTCCAAGACACATATTAATCAAACTATCAAAAATTAGATACAAAGAAAAAATATTAAAAGCAGCAAGGGAAAAACAACAAATAACACACAAGAGAATCCCCATGAGGTTAACAGCTGATCTTCTAGCAGAAACTCTGCAAGCCAGAAGGGAGTGGCAGGACATATTTAGAGTCATGAAAGGGAAAAACCTACAACCAAGATTACTCTACAAAGCAAGGACCTCATTCAGATTTGATGGAGAAATTAAAACCTTTACAGACAAGCAAAAACTAAGAGAATTCAGCACCACCAAACGAGTTTTACAACAAATGCTAAAGGAACTTCTCTAGGCAGGAAACACAAGAGAAGGAAAAGACCTACAAAAACAAACTCAAAACAATTAAGAAAATGGTAATAGGAACATACATATCGATAATTACCTTAAATGTAAATGGATTAAATGCTCCAACCAAAAGACAGACTGGCTGAATGGATACAAAAACATGAACCCGTATATATGCTGTCTACAAGAGACCCAATTCAGACCTAGGGACACATACAGACTGAAAGTAAGGGGATGGAAAAAGATATTCCATGCAAATGGAAATCAAAAGAAAGCTGGAGTAGCAATTCTCATATCAGAAAAAAAGAGACTTGAAAATAAAGACATTACAAGAGACAAAGAAGGACACTACATAATGATCATGGGATCAATCCAAGAAGAAGATATAACAATTTTAAACATTTATGCACCCAACATAGGGAACCTCAATACATAAGGCAAATGCTAACAGCCATAAAAGGGGAAGTTGACAGTAACAGAATAACAATAGGGGACTTTAACAACCACTTTCAGCAATATACAGGTCATCCAAAGTGAAAATAAATAAGGAAACACAAGCTTTAAATGACACATTAAACCAGATGGACTTGATATATACAGGACATTCCATCCATAACAACAGAATACACTTTCTTCTCAAGTGCTCATGGAACATTCTCCAGGGTGGGTCATATCTTGGGTCAAAAATTAAGCCTTGGTAAATTTAAGAAAATTGGAACCGTACCAAGTACCTTTTCCAACCACAAAACTATGAGACTAGTTATCAATTATAAGAAAAGAAAAACTGTAAAAAGTACAAACACATGGAGGCTAAACAGTATGTTACTAAATAACCAAGAGATCTCTGAAGAAATAAAACAGGAAATAAAAAAATATCTAGAAACAAATGACAATGAAAACATGATGACGCAAAACCTATGGGATGCAGCAAAAGCAGTTCTAAGAGGGAAGTTTATAACAATACAATCCTACTTCAAGAAACAACAAACATCTCAAATAAACAACCTAAACTTGCACCTAAAGCAATTAGAGAAAGAAGAACAAAAAAAACCCCAAAGTTAGCAGAAGGAAAGAAATCATAAAGATCAGATCAGAAAGAAATGAAGGAAACAATAGCAAAGATCAATAAAACTAAAAGCTGAGGCAGACACTAAAAACAATGGGAACTTGTTCTTTGAGAAGATAAACAAAATTGATAAAACATTAGCCAGACTCATCCAGTAAAAAAAGGAGAAGGCTCAAATCAACAGAATTAGAAATGAAAAAGGAGAAGTAACAACTGACACTGCAGATATACAAAGGATCATGAGAGATTACTACAAGCAACTATATGCCAAAAAAATGGACAACCTGGAAGAAATGGACAAATTCTTAAAAAACACAACCTTCTGAGGCTGAACCAGGAAGAAATAGAAAATATAAACAGACCAATCACAAGCACTGAAATTGAAGCTGTGATTAAAAATCTTCCAACAAACAAAAGCCCAGGAGCAGTTGGTTTCACAGGTGAATTCTATCAAACATTTAGAGAAGAGCTAACGCCTATCCTTCTCAAAGTCTTCCAAAGTATAGCAGAGGGAGGAACACTCCCAAACTCATTCTATGAGCCCACCATCACCCTGATACCAAAACCAGACAAAGATACCACATAAAAAGAAAACTACAGGCCAATATCACTGATGAACATAGATTCAAAAATCCTGAAGAAACTACTAGCAAACAGAATCCAACAACACATTAAAAGGATCATACACTATGATCAAGTAGGGTTTATCCCAGGAATGCAAGCGTCTTCAATATACACAAATCAATCAATGTGATAAACCATATTAACAAACTGAAGGAGAAAAAGCATATGATAATCTCAATAGATGCAGGAAAATCTTTCAACAAAATTCAACACCCATTTATGACAAAAACTCTCCAGAAAGTAGGCATACAGGGAAGCTACCTCAACATAATAAAGTCCATAAATGACAAACCCACAGCCAACATCATTCTCAATGGTGAAAAATGGAAACAATTTCCTCTAAGATCAGGAACAAGACAAGGTTGCCCACTCTCCCCATTATTATTCCACTTAGTTTTGGAACTTTTAGTCACAGCAGTCAGAGAAGAAAAAGAAGCAAAAGGAATCCAAATCAGAAAAGAAGAAGTAAAACTCTCACTGTTTGCAGACGACATGGTACTATACATAGAGAATCTAAAAGATGCTACCAGAAAACTACTAGAGCTAATCAATGAATCTGGTAAAGTAGTAGGATACAAAATTAATGCACAGAAATCTCTGACATTCCTATACACTAATGATGAAAAATATGAAAGAGAAATTAAGGAAACATTCCCATTTGCCATTGCAACAAAAAGAATAAAATACCTAAGAATAAACCTACCTAAGGAGACAAAAGACCTGCATGCAGAAAACTATGACACTGATGAAAGAAATTAAAGATGATACAAACAGATGGAGAGATATACCATGTTCTTGGATTAGAAGAATCAACATCGTGAAAATGACTATACTACCCAAAGCAATCTACAGATTCAATGCAATTCCTATCAAACTACCAATGGCATTTTTCACAGAACTAGAACAAAAAATTTCACAATTTGTATGGATACATAAAAGACCCCAAATAGCCAAAGCAATCCTGAGAAAGAAAAACGGAGCTGGAGGAATCAGGCTCCCTGACTTCAGACTATACTACAAAGCTACAGTAATCAAGACAATATGGTACTGGCACAAAAACAGAAATATAGATGAGTGGAACAGGATAGAAAGCCCAGAGAAAAACCCACGCACATATGGTCGCCTTATCTTTGATAAAGGAGGCAAGAATATACAATGGAGAAAAGACAGCCTCTTCAATAAGTGGTGCTGGGAAAACTGGGCAGCTACATGTAACATCATGAAATTACAACACTTCCTAACACCATACACAAAGATAAACTCAAAATAGATTAAAGACCTAATTATAAGATCGGACACTATAAAACTCTTAGGGAAAACATAGGAAGAACACTCTTTGACATAAATCACAACAAGATCCTTTTTGACCCACCTCCTAGAGAAATGGAAATAAAAACAAAAGTAATCAAATGGGACCTAATGAAACTTAAAAGCTTTTGCACAGCAAAGGAAACCATAAACAAAACAAAAAGCCAACCCTCAGAATGGGAGAAAATATTTGCAAATGAAGCAACTGACAACGGATTAATCTCCAAAATATACAAGCAGCTCATGCAGCTCAATATCAAAAAAAATAAACAACCTAATCCAAAAATGAGCAGAAGACCTAAATAGACATTTCTCCAAAGAAGATATACAGATTGCCAACAAACACATGAAAGGATGCTCAACATCACTAATCATTAGAGAAAGGTAAGTCAAAACTACAAGGAGGTATCACCTCACACTGCTCAGAATGACTATCATCAAAAAGTCGAAAACAATAAATGCTGGAGAGGGTGTGGAGAAAAGGGAACCCTCTTACACTGTTGGTGGCAACTTAAATTGATACAGCCACTGTGGAGAACAGTATGGAGGTTCCTTAAAAAACGAAAACTAGAACTACCATATGACCCAGTTATCCCACTACTGGGCATATATCCTGAGAAAACCATAATTCAAAAAATGTTCATTGCAACACTCTTTACAATATCCAGGACATGGAAGCAACAATATCCAGGACATGGAAGCAACCTAAGTGTCCATCGACAGATGAATGGATAAAGAAGATGTGGCACATATATACAATGGAATATTACTCAGCCATAAAAAGAAATGAAATTGAGTTATTTGTAGTGAAGTGGATGGACCTAGAGTCTGTCATACAGAGTGAAGTAAGTCAGAAAGAGAAAAGCAAATACTGTATGCTAACACATATATATGGAATCTAAGAAAAGAAAAAAGGTTCTGATGAACCTAGGGACAGGACAGGAATAAAGATGCAGACGTAGAGAATGGATTTGAGGACACGTGGAGGGGGAAGGGTAAGCTGGGACGAAGTGAGAGACTGTCATGGACATATATACACTACCAAATGTAAAATAGATAGGTAGTGGGAAGTAGTTGCTTAGCACAGGGAGATCAGCTTGGTGCTTTGTGTCCACCTAGAGGGGTGGGATAGGGAGGGTGGGAGGAAGACACAAGAGGGAGGGGATCTGGTGATACATGCATATGTATAGCTGATTCACTCTGTTATACAGCAGAAAATAACACACCATTGTAAAGCAATTATACTCCAATAAAGATGTTTAAAAGAAAAAAAAGGAAAGAAAATAGAAAAAGAGAAATGCAAAAAAAGAAAGCTAGACATGTTGGGCTCTGTGCTGGAAGAATATGTGGACTGATAGAAAAATCAATATAGGTGCAAATAAATGCAGTATAATGTGCCAAGTGCTATAATAAAGGCTGAAGAAGGAACAGCAGGAGTCCAGAGGTGGGAGTAAATACTGTTTTTAGGAGAGAAGTACCACAGAGGTGGTGCCCTGCAAACTTGGTCTGGAAGATGATTCAGATTCCTCCAAGCAGCCAAGGGGAAGGGCCTTGCACACCAGACAACTTGATGAGGGAATCGCCTTAGACGCAGCTAGAAAAATATCAACGTTGTGACAATGTACGACTTCATGATGTCCCTGGGCTCACTGAAGAGTAAACCTTATATGCTGTTGTGCATCTGCTAAATCTCACGTAACAGCTTCTTAAGGTCCCCTCTTTTGGGGCCCTCAGAGCCCCTTGGAAGCCATCGCCATCTTTCGACAGTTTCCATTTTCCTGCAGCCTGCAGAGGATGTCTGTGGTCATTCAGCTGGAGGGGAGGATTATTTTTGTGTCTATATGAAAGGTGCCCCGGAGATGCTGGCTAGGTTCTGCAGATCTGAAACAGGTACTAACTGACACTTATCTCTTTCAGGAGGCAAAAATATTTTAAAAGCTCAAACACACAGAGCAAACCAACCTAAATCAATGAATGTGGAGGTGGTTATTTTCTCGGTAAGTGGGAAGTGGGCTCAGTAGATCTGCTAAGGCAGAGGTGGTAACTTAAAAGCAGAGAAGCAGTGAGTAAATGTCAGCCAGAAAAGCCCAACCACAATGGGGCATCAGAGAGGGAGGTGTGAAGCAAGCCTCAGAAGCCAGAACAGGGAGCTACAGAGGGGTCAGAGGACCAGGGAGCGTGACAATGAGGAGTGTTAAAAGGAACCAAAGAGACAGGTCTGAACCCTAGATTAATTCTGGAGACAGGGATGCTCTGTCACCTCCTGGGGTCTGGCACCACTTATGGGGTCTTAGACAGATCAATGAGAGGAGAATATAAAAAAAATAAATCTTTTAGAAAAAAAAAGTGATTAGAGTAAATTAGATGGTATTAGAGCAAGGTAATCATTTTCACAGCAATTTCATCTTTCAGGCCCAGATTTTGAGCTGATTTGTATTGTTTCTTAGTCTTATAAACATATGCACTCTCTAAGCTGCAGCCCAGATTTGTAAGAATATTGTTGCATTCAAATGAGTTCATTTGGATAAAACTGGCCTTTTTACTCCTGATTTTCATCTATATTCTCCTTACAATTGCTGATAGCCATCAACTTGTGCACAGAATTCTAAGATTTGACAAATGATTGCTTTAACTTCTCTCTCTACTTCGAGTCTTTTTTTAGAAGCCCCTCTTTTTTCTGACTTTGATCTTCCTCATAGCTCCCATTAACTCCATCCTTCACAGATTGATGGTCTGTGCTTGGCTGTTCATTTTTTTTCAGGTGTCATTTGCCACCCCTTATTCTTCTGGTAGCCCTTCCAATTCTTCTTATTGTCCTAAATTCTGATCCTTGACATATGCTAATATCATATTCATACAGTTGGCACTTTGAAAGACCTCCAGAATCCTTTAGATATGTCTTCTTTCAAGAATCAGTAGTACACCTCCCTCGGGTCTGGAGAGGTAGTGAGTGCAAATTGAGTTCCTTATATGAAGTAGAATTCAGTATTCTTAATTACGTTCAGGAGACAGATTGTCCTCAGCAGAGGACAATCTGTAGATTATTTTTTCTTTCGAAGTTTCTCAGTTTTTAAAGTTTGTTTTTGAATTGTTTATGACAAAGGAGTAAAGAAATACTGTGGAAAATTGAATAACAAATCATCTACATCACTTATCTTTGATTTTGTGTTGCTGGTAGAGAGATCCTCACTTATATACAATTATTAACCCCTCTGCACAAGATCTGGATATCCTCGGTTCCGCATTACTATTTACAACCTAAGTCTATCTACTCTAATATAATCAGTAATCACCGTCCCTTCCTTACCCTGTGTCTATTTCCCCCATCTATAAAATGTGGGATTGGGTGATCTCTAAGAAGCCTTTCGCCATGACATTTTAATCTTCTAAATAGAATCACAAATATATGGGGTTCACAAATATATGAACGGCACTCTCAGGTTTAACATTCAAGGTGTTAGCTATTCTCGAGGAAGCATAAAGACCCATAACACACAGGATTTTGTAATTTTTCAAGATACAAATTTTAATAATGAAAGTTAAGGTCACGTGTGAAGACAAGATTTATGTCGCTAGAAGTGGAATGTAGCTGCCACCCAGCTGTCACATACAAATTAAACTGTGATGTTCTCACTTAAAAGCACCAGTGAGAGAGACATTATTATAAATATGACAAAATTTTAAAATGAGGATAAATGTGCTAGATTTCCAACTATCCCATGTTTTCCCAGAGAATATCAGGAGCCTATTTATCATGCTTCCTAGAATATAGTTATTATTTTCAAACAGGGTTAAAGAATAGGGTTTTGATTATTTTTTGAGTCAAATTATATGCAGCAGAAATTTCCAATTAGGAAAATCAAGATGTATAAAAAACTGACATCATAAAGGGGAAGTAGAAGAGTTTCCTGAGATGACTTAGGGGGACAAAAAATCAGGAGCAATACCTTATCAAGATTCACCCTTTCATGAGTTTAGCCAATTTCTATTGAGCTTGACTATGTATTGGATGCCCCTCAAGGCACTGAGGACTCAGAAGTGAATAAAATCAAATCCTTGCCCTCACAAAGCTTATATCCTAATTGGGGGAAATAATTAATGAAGTTAATCTATAAAATATTGTCAGGCAGTGATAAATGCCCTGAAAGAAGAAAAAAAGCAGGTTAAAAGGATTTTTAAAATGACAGAGAGCACCATATTACATTGGGAGATTAGGGAAGTCCTCTGAGGGGGTAACATTTGAACAGAGATCTGAGTAAAGTCAGGGAGCAGAGCATGCAAGTATCCAGGGACGGAGCACTGCAGGCAATAGGAATAGTGGACGCAACAGGCCTCGACACAGGATTTTGCTAGAATGTTGTAGAATCCCGAGATACCCAAGTGCCTGAAGCAGTGAAAAAGGGAAGAGTCATAAAACAGAGACTCAAAGCAGAATACATTGGTGAGAAGATTTTGGAATTTTTCTTTTAGTTCTAGTTAATGAGAAAATATTAATCCAATTTATAATAGAAAGTCATGAAGTTAAATGATGAGAATTTAACAAATTCTATATTAAGGTGCATTTTCTTTTATAATATTCTCTAAGATCATGAGGTAGGATTCATATCTGATTATCTGAGTATTCACCAACGTGCCTAATATAGGATCTAAAATAAAGTAGTAATTTAGTAACTGGACTGTGGAATGAAGGATGTAGCTACTTATACTCTACTCCAGAGAGAAGTTTCTTCATTGTATTCTTATCCACGTTGAATTATTTCTCATCAAGAAATTCAACTCTGATTTTTTTCTTAAAGAAGTTTACTGACCACGTGATCATTTCCCTCCCAAGTCCTACTAACATGATAGAAAAGAAAGTTTCAAAGAAAACTAGAGAAGGAATAAGTGTAGATGAGAGATTTCTATATATCTCTGTAAGACGTAAAGTAAGTGGAGGAATGGTAGCTGAATCAGCAGGATAGAAGAAGCTATAGCTTATACCAAGACAGAGAGATTGCAAGAGGAAAGCTGGTTCACCCTGTAGAACCCCAGAGAGAACGAGACTCTGATATGTCATGTACTGTGGAAGATGGAGATGAGACTAAGGACAGTGAACATGGGGGATGGACTGACAGCAGGCACAGAAGTTGGTTCCCTAGGTCTCCCTATCCTTCCCCTTCCTCTTCCTGAAATCTTAACTCCACTCTGGACAGAAAAAGGAAAAAATGAGGGATCAAGAAAGAGCTCTTGGCCCCCAAATTTACTTTTTAAGAAACACCTGAGATTTATTTTATTTTAGAGGAGAGGTCCCACTACCTAATGTAACCCAGTTAGACTCCAAGCCTCCCATTTCAAATTCTGAAAACTCTTCAAATCCTTGGCTGATGTCATATATTTACTGGATGTTACAGATGGAGGCTGAAATAAATGATTCCATATTCAACTATTACTATAGTATCCTGTATGCAGTACGTACTTAATAAACGTCTACTAAACTAAAATGCTTACAAGCTAAAAAAGTTTTAAAAATATATGACTAACAAAAAATTTTAAAAAACAACAGAAGAGTTGGAAGATAAGCACATTGTTTTTAAAAAACGGAGTTGAAAAACTGGAAGAAGCAGCTAAAAGATATAAAAGTAGTTACCTCTGAGAAGGAGAAGGGGTGGGGTGCTGTGAAGACAGGGGCTACTGGTTTTCATTACTATAAACTTTTGGGTTCTTTTTGATTTTTTAAACCTGTGCATGTATTACATTGATAAAACTTAGAAATTTCAAAACGAAGAAATAAATCCAACTGTTGAGATTATATGGATACACTTTAATAGTGACTTTCTTCCAAATCCAAAGAGAGAAGGTGGAGTCAGAGTTAACATTTCTGGGACTTCTCATAATGGAGAATCACTTGAAAAAGGAAACAAAACCAGTCTTGAAGGAACTGAGCTAGGCCCCATCAGGACTGCGATGATTACCGGTATGGGTTTCAGGAAGCCTGTCAAATTACATGTATCCCAGGCATAAGCAAAATACCATGTGAGCTGAGTGAGTTCATGTAACTGAGGCGGAGAGAACCAAACTTGGCTGTCAAGTTTGTTACCCTCTGCTCCAGTTACCTGGGAACATGTGTAGCTCCCGCACCCCCAGCACGACCCTGAGCTTTGGAGGCAAGGACCATAGCTCATTCCCTTTGTCTAATGCCCTCTGTTCCTACCCAGGATCTGTGCAGAGCTAATAGGCTCATAACAAATGTTGAAAGAAGAGAATGGGATTCTCATCAAGAACCCCAGTGAGACCTCTGTGTGAAGGGGGTGAGACCCTGCTGGACTGTCCTTCAGGGCGGTGGGGTAGGCATGGCCTGTGATGATCAAATCCAACATGGCCAGCCCTAAGTGCTTTTTTTCTTTACTTAATTGGAATCCAGATGCCAAGAATAGTTTTATGTTATCAGACGAGGCCCATATAACTTTCACCACTGACAGCTGTCAGTCTTCTGAGGATTAGTCATAAAGCACTTAAATATTTATTTATTCACTTGTGCATGTTTTGGAAATATGCAATGTTCTGGGACATGATGCGGTTATGGGAGGGAAATGCAGACGTAGTGTTTGAGCACCCATGACAGATAGGCCTGATAAATGGTTATGAAAAAAGCAGAAAGTGATAAATGCCCCCAAGAGCACCAACAATGTGGTACAGTCACTCGGAAGAGGGAGAGCTCAGTTCTGGATGCTGAGAGGTTTCTACACAAAGCAAGCCCACTTTCTTTGTCATCTAGCTGACAACCTTCAAACATCCATCACTGTTGCAAAGAATTCTGAAATGATTCCTCGGGGGAGCCACATGATCCTTGTTGAAGCCAATGAACCCGAAGAGTTTGTCCCTGCCTCCGTGACCTGGAAGCTGGTAGAGAACCAAGAGAGTGGGCCTGGAAAGAATGTGAGTGAATGTTACAAGGCTCCTGCATGGGCTGGGGCAGATGGAATACAGCCCTGACCCTGGGCAGCTCTCTCTTGGCATTAGAAGTCACCACAGTAATAAGCCCTCCCATCTGCCCAGAGTTTTACTGTTTGAAAAGCTTTTAGCATTTCCACCAGCACTTCTCAGTCTTGGCCTCACGTAGAAACTACCTAGAAGAGTTTTTAAGCTTCCAAAGCCAAGACTACGGATTCATTCAGAATCTCTGGGCTGGGAACTGACATCAGTCCTTCTCCCGGTGATTCCAATGTGCAGATGTGGCTGAGAACCACATCTTGCTTGTACCTATATACATTTTTAATAGAGATGGTATACTTTAAAATTTTTATTTTATTGAAGAATAGCTGGTTTACAATGCTGTGCTAATTTCTGCTGTACAGCAAAATGATTCAGTTATACATCTATATATTCTTTTTCATAGTCTTTTCCATTATGGTTTATTACAGGATACTGAATATAGATCCTCACTACTTTTTAATAAAGAGTCCACTTATGAGCTTAATGCCTCTCCTGAAGGTTTGTCATTGCAGGGAGAAATCGCATCATAGTCTCAGGCTTTCCTGCTCCTCTCTGGCTCCCTCCCACCCCACTTTCTCTCCTCGATTTCCAAGAAAAGCACAGGGAATCCAGTCCCTGCCTCAAGTGAACACTTTACAACAAGTCTTTGGTTGGCGGTTTTACAGTGGAGGTTGGAAGGGGAGGGGTGTATCACCTTGCCTCCCAGTCTAGTACATCAAAATATTTTTTCTTCCAACTACAGTGCTTCCCCCAGTGAATTCCTCTAACGAAGAAAAGGTTCTCATCTTTTATACTATCTGAATTTAGAGTCCTACACAAATGTAAGACCCTCTGAGAAATGTTGCATCAACAGCTATTACCAGCTATTGACATGATGAATGCGTACAGAGTGCTTGCTCCTGGAGCTGAGCCAGCTGGGCTAGAACCCAGTGATAGGGCTACACTGACAGGTGAAAAACAGGACAGAGAGCGTTCCAGGAAAGGAGTAGTGCTGGTGCAGGGGTCACAGGATGTGGAAGAGGATCTGGGCCCTGTGAGGGAATAGGTTACCTGTGGGGTGGGGAGAGGTCAGGTTAGGCTCTGAAGAAAGAGTCTACCTATTGTACAGGGAAGAAATTGGGGCATGATTTTTGAAGGAATGAATGGTAAGAGATCTTAGGATACAAAAGGTTGAATGAAGAGGAGAAGGAAGAGAAGGGAAGAACGTTTCCTCTTCTTCCTTGGAATCACTCATTGGTACCTTGGAATGATTTCCTCAGTAGACTGACATCACACGTATTGTTTCCCAGAATAGGGTACAGAGCATCATGTTGCCAACTCTGCTCATGTAATTTGGGGGGGGAGCATTTTGAGTATCTTCTTCATATGAGTCTAAGTTCTATGGGTAAATTCCATATTGTGTATTTGCTGGTCCTCACCCTGTTGTGTAACATGAATACACCTCCTTCCATAAAATGTAGGAAAGCAACAACATTCCTTAAGAGCCAATGTAGAAATAATGCCCTTTTGAGTTTAGGAAACCTATATTAACATTGGAAACAGTTCAGTGCCTGATGGAGAAAGACGGAGCTGTTACCATTTCGCAGTGAGTGGGAAATCATACCAAGTGATATTTCAGCATTTCAACAGCTTGCTTCCAAAAGTAAGTACTGGAGAAATGATGCGTTTTGTTTTGCTCCTCAAATTACTGAGATAAAAAAGGGTAAGAGAACAGTGAAGGGGACGATCAGCGAGGTTATCTCAGAGTTAGGAAATAAACACCCCCAAACAGGCACTGCGCTTTCAGGAGTTTCCCGCCCCGCTAAACCTCCTGATCCAGCACATGCGCATGGCCTCCTGTTCAGCGTTTGAGGCTGGTACTGCCCCTCGCCCCGCCCCTGGGGCCAGTCCAGCCCCCTGCATCCTTCCTCCCTCCCTCCCGAGCAGAGAGAACCTCCAGCTAGTTCCAAAGACGCTGCTTGTTTTTTGTGTCTGTTTCTCTCTGAAAGTCACCAACTCATGTCAGGCCGAACTCTATTCCCCTTCCTGCATTCTTAAATTACAGCAGAAGGAAACAAAGACTTCATGGTTTATTCTCAAAATCATTTGTTATCTTGTCGCTGTGTCTGTATTTTCAAACAGTGCGCTGCAGGGTTGTGCTGTCAGTGGGAAGGAGATAAGTGGAGAACGAGCCCAGGGCAGCAACCATCTGTTAGCAGTGTCTTGAAAGTCCTGTCGCCTTACCAGTCAAGGACTATAGAATCTAGACCCCCCAGGCTTCTAGAAAGCCGTTAGTGCAGTTCCTCATTGGAGAGACTGGAAAGCTGAGACTCAGAGAGGTTGTCTCTTGCCTAAGGTTTGCACAATTTGGGGCAGAGCTAGGAATAGAACCCTGATTCTCAACTCATGATCTATTGCTCTTTCCTCTGCTTAGCCTTCAGTTACGGAGACAGTGTTTATTAAAAAGAACTGTATTTCCTTAAGCGTTTTAATCTTATATGCTCTTCTGCTTTTTAGTTACTTTTTATTCATTAGCGCTTACCCATCTTGGAAAAATGGCCTGGAACAAAGTAATAGACTTGTGATGGAAAACTGAAAGTGAAAGTTAAATATTAAAGTGTTAAATCCTCTTTTTTCCCTTTCCTGACATTTGGTCTAATGTCACACCACCCAATGCTATATTAAAACGGTGGCCAGGAGTCATTTTTCAGGACTGTTCTTTTATTTTAAAAGTGTTCAACTCTCTAATCTTATTGCAATCGTTGTTTTTCTCTTTAGATTCTGGTGAATGGAACAATTTTTGCAAGAATGTTCCCTGGGCAGAAATCTAGCCTCATTGAAGAATTTCAGAAATTAAAGTAGTTGTTATTGCATGAAAAGAGAGTGTATTTGTTATTTATTGCTGCGTAACAAATTACCCCAAATCATAGTGGCTTAGAATAACACCTTTTTTTTTTTTTTTTTACATTGCTGTGGGTCAGGAATCCAGGTGTGCTTAGCTGAGTCTTCTGGTTCTAGGTCTCTCACAGGTGTAATGAGGTGTTGGCCATGACTGTAGTCATCTTGGGTGGGGAGGATCTGCCACCAGCCTCACTCATGTGTTGTTGGCAGGATTCAGTTTCTTGTGGGCGGTTGGGCTAAAGAGTCTGTTTTTTACTGGCTGTTGGGCAGAAACCACCCTTGTTTCCTTGCCACATGGGTCATTTCATAAGGAAGCTCACAGTGTGTCAGCTAGCTTCCATGAGAGTGAGCAAGTAAGAAGAGTCAGAGGGAGAGAGAAAGAGAGGGAGAGAGAGAGGTATGACCATTTTTTATATCTTCATCTTAGAAGTAACATCTTATCCCGTCACTTTATTCCTTTCATTAGAAGCAAGTTGCTAGGTCCAGTCCACACTCAAGGGAGGGCATTAGACGTCATGAATACTAGGAGGTGGGCCATTTCAGAAGCTGTCTACCCCGGAGAGCATTCCTTCTGTGGCCCATAAGGCATATCTTAGAGGAAGAGCCCCTGCTTGGATATAGAGTATAGAAACAACAGGGGTTTGTACAGCTCAGAGTGGAAAAAAATGGAGAAGTGTGAGAGTTATCACCTGGAATTATTTGAGGTTGGTCCATCAGAAGCTGTGTGAATAATTTCAGGTCCTCCAGGAAGGAGATGAAATGGCATTTTCACTGTTTTGGGTATTGAGGCCAAAGTCAGAAAAAGAAAAAGTCCTTTCTTATCTCCTTCAATACTACAGAAGACCAAGTCACATCAGAGTGAAACGGTTCTTCTTGAGACCAGACCTATGTATTACTTTCTGGAACTGTTACAATTTCTGGACTGCAGATTTCTGGAAAGTGAAAAGGAATGGAGAGTAGTGAAACTTAGATAATTGCTGATAAGTAAAATCAAGAGACTGCCTTTGACTATTATTTTTTGTTGCCCAAGCATTCTTAGGGAAGTTTCCAAAACTGCTTATTAACTCCCATAATGCCTCGAGGCTGGGTTAGTAACCAGTGTCTAAAATGACTATTTTACTTACATGGTCATTGTATGATATTGGCTGAAGAAAGTAATTTTACCCTTCTCAAATACCTGAGAAATGTTGCCAACTTAAATGCTTAGTTTTGAAAAGCTGTTTTCCCCTAAAGAAACATCAATTCAGGAGGATATATGCTGTCTCAGAATAAGTTATCCTCTCAGTTTCCAGATCTCGATCTTCATTCAGAATTTATTCTTTATTCAGACAACACTAGAAGATGTAAGATTCCTCGTGTGATATAAAGACTAAATATGTACTTTACGCCTGAAGAAAGGAAGCCATTTTCAGCGAATGTGTATAGTCTTGATATGTACATGAACACAAACAAATGTTTATAGGGTGATTTTCATATATACTAGCCAAATAGTAGGTTAAACCATATGAATCTGTTTACATGTGACATTTTTTTTTTTTTTTTTTTTTGCGGTACACGGGCCTCTCACTGTTGTGGCCTCTCCTGTTGCGGAGCACAGGCTCCGGACGTGCAGGCTCAGCGGCCATGGCTCACGCGCCCAGCCGCTCCACGGCATGTGGGATCTTCCCAGACCGGGGCACGAACCCGTGTCCCCTGCATCGGCAGGCGGACTCTCAACCACTGCGCCACCAGGGAAGCCCCACATGTGACAATTTTTGACCAATAAAGATGGCCGTTTCTTATGTGTCAACTAATAAGGAAATTCTCTGAGAACTTCATTTTTCCCTGTATTGTGTTATTTCATGTGTTTTTGGCAAGTTACCACTGAGCCTTTAAAAGTATTGCCATTAATCAATACCTTCGATGTATTATTTACTTATAATAGAAGACAGTGTGTCTTGCATCAGAAACTCCTTTTCTTTAGTAATAGCTTTAAAATTTACTCTTCCCTTTATACTGTTGTGTTTGTACACCAAACTGGTATAGGTGGGGGCCATGTTATCTCATTTTCACTCCAAGATGCATCAAGAATATGTGTATATATCTCTAGTTATATCTGTTAAACCATTTCCCAAATGTTTCTCTCCCTAGTGTCTACATGTTAAACTTTCAGCAGCAGTCAGCAACCAAAACACAGATGGACTAGGTTGTGATCTGTGCATTAGGGTGTGGAAAGTGCTGTGATTATGACAGCACACACTTCAGCTTGGTCTTGGTGGATATAATCCAACAGGACTTCTTTTGAAGTGTGTGATCATCTTTGTGGACGTCCTTGGCAGTATCACCATCATTTCCATGTGATTGATTGATTGAAACAATTTAAATATACAAGGGCATTATCCCTCTGGGAATAGTTATCTCCAAGTCTTTTTCTTTCAGCCTGATTCCACATGTGTTCAGGAGACACACACACACACACACACACACACATACACACACATCGCGTGTGAGCTAGTTATGATGGAATTTACTCAAGTGAGGCATTAAGCTTAATTAAAATTAAGCATTAATTTTTCTTATCCTTTCCCCTGCAGTTATTATGTAGGCATGTGTGGAGATGGAGCTAATGACTGTGGGGTGAGTAAAAATTACTTCTTCTAATGCAGGGGGGTCACTGATATCCCTTTTAAGGACCCCACGTCTCCTGGGGTCTGACTCTTCACCCTTCTGCCAACAATCACATCACTTAATCATTCTGATGTTTATATTCACTTCTACCGGAGTGTGGGTTGGACGTGGTTTAGAGTAAAGTGAGATGAGTCACTTCCGCTGTTTTCTAGCAACTCCTAGAATAATAAAGACAAGGAAAGGCTACATAGGCTCCCATATTTCAGACCCAAAAGGGACTTTTCAAGGCTAGCTGGTTTAAATCTCTCCTGTTATAAATAAGGAAATGAGACTCAGGGAGGTGAATACTTTTTTTTTTTTTTTCCTGAAGTCATGCAGCTGGTAAAGGCTTAATGAAGGAAGAATTTGAAACTGATGGTAAAGCTTTGAATTATGTGTAAATTGTGTTTATCCCTGCCAGATTTCTACACCAGGGTTACTTTTTACAAGTTGGCTATACCCCAAAATTCTTACACTCAGCAAAATCATAGACCAAATTATTTGGTCATTACATACAATAGCAAACCTAAATTACAAGATTCTCAGCAGATTACTTCTCTAACACCATAGAAGGCAGTGCATATTTTATAATCTGAGTTTCGAAGATATGGCTGAAACAGTAGCTTACTTGAAGATTGTTGTACATAAGAAAATATTTTAGGAGCTAATTTGTGGAAGGAGAAGTAAAGAGAATTGCTTTGTATTTCCAAAGTCTATTAGATACTTAAGGTCTAGGTATTTGTTTTACTTCCTTCTTAAATATTTTCTTCAAAGTTCTGTGAAAAACTATGTTCATAATTAGAGATCTGTTATGAATTTTTCTGCCTCATATTTCATGAGAAGACGCTAGTTGTTAGCCTCCTCTTCCAAATCTAGAGTGAGTACCCATTCTCATTAATTATGTGGAATTTAGAACAAAACAAATAAACTGGATGTTATAAAGGACATAGTCTCTTCCTCCGAAGAGTTCATTATCTGATGGGAGAAAAAAATCATGCATAAAACTAACCCTAACATAAAGTAGATTGTCCTAAATTACATCACAGAGATATAAAATATTAAGGGAGAAACGAGGAAGAAGGAAATATTCTAATATTATTGGAACATGAATTTAGTGTATACTGGCCATAGTAACCAGCAGGTACTTTGCACTTTCTACAGAGCTACAGAAATACGAAATCTCATTTTATGTTCATACAATTCTCATAGGATTAGGGGCTCACTGGACTGCTTGTTGGCCACTCTCTGTTCTGGGCATTCTCTGGACAGTTTCCAGTCTTGATGAGAAATGAATTAGCCCTTATATCAGTGAGACAACATATATTCTGGAATGATTCTCTGATGTGTGCATCTGGTCCTTTCCTCCAGTGAAGATGCTGTATGCCCCACACTTCATCCCAGCAGTTAGCTGGTTGGCCGCATCAGGCAGCCGGCAGCCTAGGAAAAGGTGGGAATTAGTTTTTCCTATAGTTCACGAAGGTGGCCTGTTAAGTGTAAGAACTGTGATAGTAAAGGCCCTCACAAAGTTCCATCCAAATTCTGTCATCTTTTTAATAGATTTCTGGAATGAGTCCTTCCATTTTCTTATCATGTCTACACCCCCTCAACCAATACACACATACACACACACACACACACACACACACACACACACACACACACACACACTCTTCTACCACTGGGTCATTGTTTACTTGGTGCCTCTTTCATTGGTGACTGCGTGTATCCAGGTGGCGGAGCAGCATAAACAGAGACCCAGGGGTGGGAGAGTGCAATGTTATCAACTCTATAATGTGAAGAATAGCTTCGCGATGTTTGAAGAGTTAGAGCTTGGCCTGAGGAGTCGTGGGTGTAACATGGCTTTATCATTCCAGGCTTTGAAAATGGCTCATGCAGGCATTTTGCTGTCAGAACAGGAGGCATCTGTGGCCTCCCCTTTCACCTTGAAAACAGCCAACATGGAGTGTGTGTCTCATCTCATCAAGTAGGCCACCTATCCCCCTTCTATCCCCTGACAGACAGGCTCACTGTCTGGCTGTGGACAGAATTCAGCTATAATTGAAAGTGATAAGCATAGGCTTGGGTAAAGTGCTACTGAGTACCATTTAAGGGGGCCATGAGTGCTGCTTGAGAATGCTAGTAAAAGCAACAAAAAGGTGACTTATGCTGAGCTTTAAAGGATACATGGCTGTGTCATGTGGACAGTTGAAAACTAGAGTTGATATTTAAAAACCTATTGTATAGCTTACTTCTCTCCTTTATTTTGTATGTTGGATGCTTACTGGAACCTTTATCTCAGGAGCTGGGGATGCGGGGGAAGCAGAAAAGGAACCCTCCACCAGAAAGCTTCCCCCAGTAGTGTTATGTCTCCAAAATGCAAATTAGTGAATATCCAAAGTGATTGCACCAGAGACTTTTACAATGGATTGACAATTGGATTAGGGAACGGGAAGGAATTAAAAACTGTTTATTTTCCCAGTATAGCTCCCTTACATCCACTGCACTCTCATTTCTGATCTTGTCTCTACTCATTTTTTTTTTGGTCTAATTATTATCAATTAAATAAAGGTTTCATTGGCTAAATAACTAACAAACAGCCATAAACCCTATGATGTGATCCAGGCCAGTAGCTATATGTAGAGGTTCATGAATTATTATTCTTAACCAGTGTTTTGATTGCAATATTAGACACTCAGTATTTGTGTGTACATTTGCTCTAAATTAACATTAAAACAAATAATGACGTTTTTAGGGATTTCTGCTATGGCTCAAACTTCAGACTGACAATGGAGAAGGATGATATAACATCCAAGTAGCACATAAAGATATAAAACAGTAGAAGGCCTGGTTTCTATGAAAACTCCAAGTACTGGGCCTTGAGACTTCCCTGGCGGTCCAGTGGTTAAGATTCTGTGCTTCCACTGCAGAGGGGCACGGGTTCGATCCCTGGTTGGGGAACTAAGATTCCACATGCCACATGGCACAGCCAAAAAAAAAAAAAAGAAATTTATTCATACAGTTAAGAATAAAACATCAGATTTTTTTCATTTAACATACCTTTTTTATTGAAGTATAGTTGATTTGCAATGTTGTGTTAATTTCTGCTGTACAGCAAAGTGACTCAGTTATACATACAATTACCTTTTTTTAATATTCTTTTCCATTATGGTTTATCACAGGATACTGAATATAGTCTCCCGTGCTATACAGTAAGATCCTCTTTATACATCTTGTACATAATAGTTTGCATCTGCTAATGCCAAACTCCCACTCCATCCCTCCCCCCACCCCCCCCTTGGCAACCACAAGTCTGTTCTCTATGTCTGTGAATCTGCTTCTGTTTCATAGACAAGTTCATTTGTGTTGTATTTTAGATTCCACATATAAGTGATATCATACGGAATTTTTCTTTCTGACTTACATCAGGTTTTATACTGTGTGCATACATTTTTTCCCTCTGATTTTTCCTGTAATACTGTGGGGTAACTTCAGGCCATCTTCACGGCCGATGGTCTGGAGCACATCACAGAATGTTGAAGTTTATACAAAAAAAGACAACCGTGAAGTTCTCAGCATGTGCCTTGGTGCATCTGAATGTACGGCGGCCATTGGGAATTACCTAAATGTGCTGTAGCCTCTGACCCCTCTCCCTGAGTACTGGGTGCCTGTACCTGTGTCCTTCATGCCCTCAAACAACATCACCTCCCCTACCTTCAAAGCAGCTTCCCTTGCTAACTCCCATGTTTTCTGCTTCTGAGGACCATTTGGTCCTTAGAGTCCATCTTTGAGGCTCAGAACCTCAGAGTGCTTTTAACTCTTTCCTCTTTCTCATCCCTGGCGAGCCAGGCATTATGTTTTAGTGGTGTGTCTTTTGGAGAGTCTCTCCAAGCCTTACCCTTAATATCTCTATTGCCTTAACCTGGTTTGTGTCATGGTGACTACATATCCAGAGTGTTTGGGACACTTGCCAGACTTCATGCTTCCCATCATCAACACAACCCATGCAGGTCTTTTAAAATATTGTGCTTGAAAATGTGGTGGATTAAGAATGAGACAGAGGCTTGAGCTGGAGGGCTCACATTCCAGTAAAGGGTATAGATATATGCAGATGTAATTGCATAACACAGAATCTTCTGCCTGATAAGTGATAGGTGCTCAATAAGTTAGCTTTAAATAAATGAACGTCCCAATAATATAGTCATCATTCCAGTAGTTCAGGATGATAACTCAAGCCAAAAGGGAAGGTTTCAAAGGAAGGTTGCAATTTGAAGGATGGATAGGATGTATGGAAATGCGAAGGAGGTGGGAGGGAATTCCAGGTGGGGGAATGGAGAGCCATGTTCAGAAATGGGGTTTTCATTGGAGAGTGCAGGGACCTGATAGCCAAACTGGGCTGGAAGGCTTCTCAGATGGGATCTGTGGAGGGGAAGCTGGAGTGCCAGGTGTGGAGGCCTTACATAGGGGGTTCAAACTCCAGGACGGTTGCACCAAGTGCCTACTTGATTCATCCAAAAGACAGTGGCACTTGAACTTCGGATGCCCTTTCTCATGCCCAGTGCATTTCTGGAGGCAATATACTGTTTTAAAATACAAGTCAGGGGGCTTCCCTGGTGGCGCAGTGGTTGAGAGTCCGCCTGCCGATGCAGGGGACGCCCCGGTCCGGGAGGATCCCACGTGCCGCGGAGCGGCTGGGCCCGTGAGCCATGGCCGCTGGGCCTGCCCGTCCGGAGCCTGTGCTCCGCAACGGGAGAGGCCACAGCGGTGAGAGGCCCACGTACCGCAAAAAAAAAAAAGTCAGGATGTTAAATTTCTCTAGTGGCAGATGGCTTAGTAAGACTTCAGGGTTAGGCTGATTTTACCCTTGCTGTCTTTGATGCATGCCTAGTCCTGAGAAAACATCCTCTAGAGGAGCAATGAGGTACAGTTTTAGGTACATGGGTCCAGATCCACAGGTTTCCATTTTTATTCTTTGAAACATGATTGACTTGTTATAGTTCAAGTCCTTTAGGACAAGGACTATGCCGTATTCATTTCTCTGTTGCTGTGCCTACCATGGTACCTCAGAGCATTTGATGAACGTTTGTGGAATGCATTAAGTAAATGAGTGAGCCGCTTAAAATTCACAACCATTTGGAATAGCAGTCATTTTGGAGGCCCGTGCCAGGTGTGGAGGCCTCTCATAGGGGATTCAAACATTCTTTATGCCTTACCATTCTAGATTTTTGCACTTTATTGTTTTTTTAAATCCGGGTGCCAGTTTTCCTGGAAATGTACAACTGTAGGAAAAAAAGGATGAAATCACAAAGTGCATGTCAGAAAACGATCCAGGCTTCACATGCTTGCCATTCTCAGCTGGTCTTCTGCTCCACCCTCTGTGCTGAAAACAAAAAGGCAGTACCTCGCAGCCTGGTAGAAAACATCCACCCAAAGCATCCTGGCTCATCTCCCACCAGAACCTTCTCATCTTGTCCAAGACAATGTGGTTGTTAGCTTGGCTCTTTGGGTTTTATTTCTCACGTCCCTGACCTGTTGACAAAGTTTGAGCAGCGGTGTCCATGTCACTGGGGACTGGAAACCAAGAGGATGTAGGCTGCCTCCCATGTGGATTCGCTTCTGCCTTGCTTGTCAAGAGGAGGCTGCAGGAGGGCTTGTTTGCCAAATTCCCCACTCCTCTTACTTTGACCTGCCATAATCCACCACCAACCAGATCCAGTTAAAGGAATAACAATTCAAACAGAATTTTTTAAAGAGGGTAATATTTACTTTTTTATTCTTATTTATTTATTTATTTATTTATTGGCTGCGTTGGGTCTTCGTTGCTGCGTGTGGGCTTTCTCTAGTTGCGACGAGCGGGGGCTACTCTTTGTTGAGGTGTGTAGGCTTATCATTGCAGTGGCTTCTCTTGTTGCGGAGCACAGGCTCCAGGCGCCCAGGCTTCAGTAGTTGTGGCACATGGGCTCAGTAGTTGTGGTGCACGGGCTTAGTTGCTCCGCGGAATGTGAGATCTTCCTGGACCAGGGATCGAACCCGTGTTCCCTGCATTGGTAGGCGGATTCTTCTTCTTTTTTTTTTTTTTTGCGGTAGGGGGGCCTCTCACTGTTGTGGCCTCTCCCTCTGCGGAGCACAGGCTCCAGACGCGCAGGCTCAGCGGCCATGGCTCACGGGCCCAGCCGCTCCGTGGCATGTGGGATTTTCCCGGACCGGGGCATGAACCCGTGTCTCCTGCATCGGCAGGCGGACTCTCAACCACTGCGCCACAAGGGAAGCCCTGGTAGGCGGATTCTTAACCACTGCACCACCAGGGGAATCCAGTAATATTTGCTTTTTTCTTTTTTCTTGAAGTATAGTTGACATACAATATTATGTTAGTTTCAGATGTACAACATAGTGATTTGACATTTATGTACATTATGAATTGATCACCATGATAAGTCTAGTAACCATCTGTCACCATACAAAGTTATTATAATATTATTGACTAGGGACCATTTACTTGGTAAGCTGCAATTTTTACCCTTGTCTTTATCTCTTTGGGTTCCCATACCAGCTCACATTATTACCCTGTGTTCTTCCTCGTGTATTGAAGCCAACAAACCCATTTCATCTCAAATATTGGCGCCACATCTACTCTCCCTGTGATGTGAGAGCACCTGGCCCTTAGCTTTATGTCTCTAAGGGACTTTAAAACACACACAGGGAGCAAGTGTTGCTAGGATGGAATGAATCACAGGCGAGTCAGTACTTGACATTTTGCACCTTGTCACAATGTATTGTGTTTTTAATGTACATGTTAATCTTCTTAATTCATTGCAAGCTAGTTGAAAATAAGGACTGTGCCTGATTCATTTATATCCTCCATGACTCTGAGCACAATGCTGGCACCTTATAAGCCTTAAATAAATGAATGAATCAGTGGGTGAGGTAATGACTGAAGGAAAGAATGAGTGAGTGAACGAGTGGTTAAATGAATAATTGAGAGGATGAATCAGTGATTAAGTGAATGTATATCAGCAGGCTATTAAAATGAGCTCCTTTTAAAATATAAAAGAGACTAGGAGATATGTGTCATATATAACCAGTTACTTTTATGTTTTCTTAAACAGAGAAAGCCTTGCTGCTCTCGTCTCATCCTTTGGGGTATTTAAATACTTGATCGTGTACAGCATAATCCACTTTATGGGTACATCACTGCTCTACTGGGTACGAACCAAAATAATTTCTTCCCAGTTCTAATTGCATTTATATCCCTTGTTTATTTGGGGGAGGTGGTGCAGCTCTTACACAGGATTTAATGTTTTATAAATAAATGACATTTCTCAAAATAGATGTCTACAAACTTGAGAACTTGATATAACTGTGCATGAAACACAGAGCTAGAAATAAGTAGATGTGGCTCAGTTTCTAGGAGTGCTGTTCTTCTCTAGATAACCTGAGACACTTGACCTCCTCCAGCCTCTATTTCTTCACTTAGAGTACGGAGAGAGCTTCAGGGGAGCCTAAATATAACTCAGCAGGAAATGCATCAGTCTCCAACTATGGAATATTTTTGGCAGACTAAGAAGAGATAAAAAGAATGAGAAGTTGTTGAATTTGACTTTGAAGGACTCAAAAACTGGAAAAATTCCCACACCGGAGCTTTAGTTCTGAACTTGCCCAGAACTTACACGTCATTAGTAAAGGATTAACAATTCCGTAAAAATGTTTTGAAAAGACTTTTAACATGAAATGATAAAAATAATCATCTAAGACTTAATTAGCTATATGGAAGAAATATGTATAGGTTGAAAGTAATCTGCATCGGTTCAGTCATAACTTACTCTACAGTAAAATGATCCACCAGGCTCAGGGAACTCTGTGGGGAGGGAATTATTTTACTGCTTCCCTAAGACATTTGAGTGGTGAAAGCAGGGACCACAGGACTCCAGTCTCAGTGGGCTATTGATTGCAAGAAGCATACACAGAGGCTAAGGGCCAACTAGATGGGTAGAAACAGGAAATGGATTGGGAGTCAGGAAACCTCGATTCGAGTTCTGCCTCTATGACTAAAAACAAATTCGATCTTGCCCTTGGCCGAGCCTTTATCTGCCTCCGGGAACTCAGGCTGACTGATTTCCAAAGCCCTCGATAGTTCTCTGAAAACTGCTCCCAGAATAAAAAGTAAAGCTGTCTTTGAAAAGCCCTGTTCCATCTCAACCTGCTTATATATAATTTTACCATTCTGAGGGCAAAAGAATATGAGAAGGAAATGTAAAAAGACAGAGAAAGAATTGGAGGATGAGAGGAACACTGAGAAACTATTTACATTCCCTGAAAATTACAAAAGCAGAATTTCAGTTCCAAAGTCTCCATGGATAGAGTTGGAACCAGTCTGCTCTGAAACCATTCACTCTGATGGTCTAGACCTAAGTAAGAGTGCCCTCCAAGGACCTTCACCTGGAAACATCTTGGCCTTGAGTTCACTCTCCAAGGGGCCAGAAATATGTTCATTTTCATCAATGTGGTCTGTAATATGCATAGAACCAGATTATGATTTAGTGCTCAGTCAATAGCTATGAAGCAGAGAAACAGACTTGGCAGCAAAAGGTATTATTGCAAGGCAAGTTCCTGGAGAGTATCGAGCTGACTTTCATGTTTAAATACTTCAGTTCCATAAATGTGAACTGAAAAGGAGTTCTATGTCTACACAAACCTTAGAAAGGCAGGTGGTATACCAGAATGAAGTCTGCAATGGGCTTTCTTGGGGTGGGGAACTTGTTCAGTTTGTGAAGGTAGATGGACTCCAAGAGAACGATGTTGTGAACTCAATCCATGGATGAGGATGGAGAAAAAAAGTGTTGAATGATTTGAAGCCTTGACTTCAAATTTTAAGTATGAAGTCCCAGAAGAACTTTCAGGCTTTAATATCTTATGTTGAGAGTTCAACTATCCAGGCTAAGTCTACAGCTGCAAGAATTACTATGGCCGATAAGGAGGGTGTTTCCCAACTGGCTGACTCTCATCGCTAATATGGAATTAAGTTAAACACTGGGAAAATAGTGATTTGGTTTTATTCTATCCAATGAGATGCTAAAGATGTTAGATAAGTTCCTTTCTTCCTAAAGTGGGGAGAAAAGTAACAGCTGCTTCCTGACTACTTTCAAGAACAGTGTTGGGAATGATAAAGACAATATGATGGCAGAAGCCTCACTTATGTTTACATTTCTTTCCTTTTCAGCAACTACAGCTTTTCGGGATTTACCAGTATCCCATGTCAGATGTTGCTACTACCTTGATGGTCTGTTTAACAGGTGAGCTCTTTAGCAAAGTAAACCATATTAGTTGCATTTATCCATGAAATTCTAGAACTATTCATACAATTAAGAGGTTCTGACAATGACACATCTGAACTACCAAGACCTCATTACCTGTGAATTTTTTGAAAGTGGTGTTGGCAGTAAGTTGAGGCTTGAAGTCCTCAGACTTGGCGTTAATGTGTCCTGATAGAAAATAGGTCTTAGCCTTACAAAATTGTCAATGCATTCTCAGTTCTTTGTAGGTTTGTGTCTTGTACAAAGAAAAATGTACAAGAAATCCGGGAAGGGAAATCTTTGAAACCCAAAGGTCATTTTCCATTATTCAGCTATGCTTCACATTGACGTGAAACCAGACTTTTTCTAGGTCTTTGACGTTTGAGAACAAATGCTAGCGCTTTATTGTAGTGGAATTCTCTCAAAAGCAAGGTGCGGCTCACAGCAGCTATTGCTAATTTCCTTCCTTTGAGATGACACTGCTAAAGTATTTCCTACCAAGGAACTTAGAGCTTGATACTAACTCTTAGTAAGTGAGAAAGGTGACTGCCTCAACAGAGAGCGAAGAAAAAGAGTGATATACTCACCTCCTTTTCCTTGTTCAATGAAGGAAGTGTTACGAAAAGTAACAGATAAAACATGAAGCAATGCAGGATATTAACAACCTTGAGAATTTCATGTAGCATCTTTTTTTTTTATAAGCAGATATTCATTTTTAATTATTATTTATTTATTTATTTGTTTTTGGCTGTGTTGGGTCTTCGTTTCTGTGTGAGGGCTTTCTCCAGTTGCGGCAAGCGGGGGCCACTCTTCATCGCGGTGCGCGGGCCTCTCACTATCGGGGCCTCTCTTGTTGCGGAGCACGGGCTCCAGACGCGCAGGCTCAGTAGTTGTGGCTCACGGACTCTAGAGCGCAGGCTCGGTAGCTGTGGCTCACGAGCCTAGTTGCTCCGCCGCATGTGGGATCTTCCCAGACCAGGGCTCGAACCCGTGTCCCCTGCATCGGCAGGCAGATTCTCAACCACTGCGCCACCAGGGAAGCCCCATGTAGCATCTTAGAAACATGAAAGTGATATTGAGGTCATATATTATATTAACCCAATGACAAAATTTATCAGTGTCAGGGATGTAAGTAATATCAATTTTGATTCTTAGGGTTGAAATGCCTATCTATAGCCCTCTAAAATATTTTCTATGTGTTATTAATATTCACATGACTGGATAATTTTGAATCCTTGATATTGCTTCTAGAATGTTCTCTATTTTTTAAAGCAATTTGCATGATTTACTTGTGAAGATGGACGATGATGTTAAAAAGAAAAAAAGAATACCAGGATGTTCCAAGAGCTACGCTAGCAGGCAGTAGCGTGAAAGTGAAGGCCATGGCCATCCTCTACCACGCCCTATCTCTGCGACCTTTGGGAAATTATTTACTAAATAAATAATTGACTCATATGAAAGGTCCTTATAAGGTGGTGAGGATCAGATAACGTACCACATGTAAAGTGTATGGAACGGTGCACCACACCCTGTAAGCCCTCATTACAAGATGAATGATATTGTGCTACACCCATCCTTTTTGTCTTTTTTTTTTGAGATGACTATTTGGTGAGCCCTTGAAAAGACTTAGCCTGCGTACAAGTAGACTGATTGGAAATTCAAAAACATGGGTGGTAGCCTTGCCACAGAATTGCCAGATGGCCTTGAGCAAGTTGTTCTGAGCTTTTGCACACTTAATTCCATGTTACTCGTTATGAATCTGACTCCCAAGGTGATGGGTATAGTTTATGCTTTCCCATGGCAATAGCGTGCTGACTCTCACGCCAGTTGGTCGTGCTGTGAAACTTACCCTCTCATCTCAGAGCGAGTTTGGTGGGAGAGTTGGGATGACTCAGGGCAGGACCACTGTTACCAGTGGGAGAGAAAAGTCTCAGAAGGGTGATAGATCAGAAGCATAGTGTTCTATTTGAATGACAGCACTTTACCAATTATTATTCAACAAATGTGTAGCTGTCTAAGTAAATGGTGAAGGTGAAAAAAGAGGGTGGAAACTGCTATCTTTGTTTGTTTTTACCACCTGCCTTCAAACACTATTGCTTTCCCATCCCTGCAAGTTCAGTCATCCTACAGGCAGATCATTTCCTGGTCAATTCTAGGTATTCAAATGACATCAACTTTAGATATAAGAAGTCCAGGTATTATAAATTCACATTTCATGTTTTCATCCAATGCAAAGTTTTCTTCCCCAGATGAAGCCTGACCTATGGCTTGGAGCAGGCAGTGGGAGAGAAGGCCATGGTCTCTATTTTCCTTTGTTTTCTACTTTCACCCCTGCTTCAGCAAATATAAGCGGCAGGACCCCAGGACTTTTTGCTTAAGTGGGGGTACTCTAGTTCTCTCCTGTCAAGCGCCCTCTAACAGGGTAAGCATCTAAACTCAGGCACTTTGCATGGGGCTCACTGGTGAGTTCTTGAGTTCTTCAGAGATTCCCAGTCCAGCGCTCTAGACTAGACCATGCCCTGACATGTGTGGCGCTCTCTCCTCTGACCCCTCAGGGTTTCTTTCAGGATCTGCCTTCTAGTGGTACATATCACAAAGCCTTCTTCTTCTGCTGGGCCCTCTAGCCTCAGCTGAACAATCCACTGGGCAGATTCCTTCCAAGACGGCTCTAGCCTGGCTAATCTCCATCCCTTCTACTTGACGTACCAGATAGTAGATGTGTAGCTTGTTCTCACTGCTGCCCCTTCTCTCTTCCCTTTGATATTACAGGAAGGGGAATGAGAGCCATTCTCCACCCTCGCCACTTCAGGTCTCTCCTGGAGTGGTTTTTATGACCTCCCTTCATTTGTGTTGTGATGCTGGGAAGAAAACCACAGTTCTTGCTTCTCCTAACAATTCCCGTTAAAGAATCTCTTGATCTTCTCCATGGTTTACTCTTATATAGTCTGTACATAGGTAACTGGGGGAGGGGGGATGGCATGCTTACAGTTGAAGGACCAGTGTGGATCCCTCTTGGTAGGTACTATGGAGATATGGTAGTCATCTTTCTGTACATTAAATTGGCACTTACTTCTCACTGTCCTCAAATATGAGGCTCAGCAAAATTCCCCAGACAAGAGGAAAATCTCCATTCAACCTCCTCTTAGAAGTGTTCATCTCCTACTATGTGTTACACACATTGAGTACCTGGGCATTAAAAGGCTGATCACTGATGTATAGAGTTTAGTGGAGGATTCACGTACATGAATGGATGAAATACAAGTCAAAAATAGTGAGTACCAGAAAAAAACAGATGCTTTTGGAGTTTGGAAAAAGGGGATATTGTTTCTGATGATCTGCAGTTAAGGAGGAGATGGCAATGTAGAAAAGAGAGATACTGGGATGGCTTCATGGAAGAAGTAGCATTTGCACCAAAATAGGAAGGGTGAAAAGATTTCAAATATCTTTTACCAAAAGAAGGGCATTTCAAGTAGAAGGAAGCAGCATGAGCAAGAGAGAGCTGATAAATATAGGGGGTGAGTTTTTCAATTTGACCACACTGTAGGGTATGTGGAAAAAAATAGCAGGAGATAAAATCTGACGAAGTAGGTTGGGTCAGATCACAGAATCTTGACTGACAGGCTGATAACTGTGGACATTTATCTGCAGACGTTCAGCGTCATTGACGATTGGACAATCAATGTAAAATCACTCTCACCAAGGCATCTATATTTCCAGGTTCCCCGGTTAGGACTTTGAACCTAAGCCTGAATTAGTATGGGACAAAGAAAATGCCATAACATTAAGCTAAGTGAAATAAGCCAGAGAAAGATAAATACTGTCACTTATATGTGGAATCTAAAAAATATAACAAATTAGTGAACATAACAAAAAAGAAGGAGACTCAGATAGAGAGAACAAACTAGTGGTTACCAGTGGGGAGGGTGGGGACGGGCACTAAAGGGGTTGGAGTACAAACTATTGGGTGTAAGATAGACTACAAGTGTATATTGTACAGCATGGGGAATATAGCCAATATTTTGTAATGACTGTAAATGGAGTGTAACCTTTAAAAATTGCATTAAATTTTTTAAAAATTAATTTAAAACATAATGAAATAAATCTACCTAGTACATTCTCTTAGAGAATGTTTCAAAAAAGACAATTCTATCACATTATTTATTTATTTACTTGCTTATCTATCCACACCTCGCCTTGTTCCCACAAGATTTTATTTTATTTTATTTATTTTTTTAACATCTTTTTTGGAGTATAATTGCTTTACAGTGGTGTGATAGTTTCTGCTTTATAACAAAGTGAATCAGCTATACATATACATATATCCCCATATCTCCTCCCTCTGTGTCTCCCTCCCACCCTCCCTATCCCACCCCTCTAGGTGGTCACAAAGCACCGAGCTGATCTCCCTGTGCTATGCAGCTGCTTCCTGTTAGCTGTCTATTTTACATTTGGTAGTATTTATAAGTCCATGCCAGTCTCTCACTTCAGCCCAGCTTACCCTTCCCCCTCCCCATGTCCTCAAGTCCATTCTCTACGTTTGAGTCTTTATTCCTGTCCTGCCCCTAGGTTCTTCAGAACCTTTTTTTTTTTCTTTTTTAGATTCCATACATATGTGTTAGCATATGGTATTGGTTTTTCTTTTTCTGACTTAATTCACTCTGTATGACAGACTCTAGGTCCACCCACCTCACTACAAATAACTCAATTTCATTTCTTTTTATGGCTGAGTTATATTCCATTGTATATATGTGCCACATCTTCTTTATCCATTCATCCGATGATGGACACTTAGGTTGCTTCCATGTCCTGGCTATTGTAAATAGAGCTGCAATGAACATTGTGGTACACGACTCTTTTTGAGTTATGGTTTTCTCAGGGTATATGTCCAGTAGTGGGATTGCTGGGTGGTATGGTAGTTCTATTTGTAGTTTCTTAAGCAACCTCCATACTGTTCTCCATAGTGGCTGTATCAGCTCACATTCCCACCAACAGTACATTAGGGTTCCCTTTTCTACACACCCTCTCTAGCATTTATTGTTTGTAGATGGCCATTCTGACTGGTGTGACGTGATACCTCATTGTACTTTTGATTTGCATTTCTCTAATGATTAGTGATGTTGAGCATTCTTTCATGTGTTTGTTGGCAATCTGTATATCTTCTTTGGAGAAATGTCTATTTAGGTCTTCTGCCCATTTTTGGATTGGGTTGTTTGTTTTTTTGATATTGAGCTGCATGAGCTGCTTGTAAATTTTGTAGGTTAATCCTTTGTCAGTTGTTTAATTTGCAAATATTTTCTCCCATTCTGAGTGTTGTCTTTCGGTCTTGTTTATGGTTTCCTTTGCTGTGCAAAAGCTTTTAAGTTTCACTAGGCCCCATTTGTTTATTTTTGGTTTTATTTCCATTTCTCTAGGAGGTGGGTCAATAAGGATCTTGCTGTGATTTATGTCATAGAGTGTCCTGCCTATGTTTTCCTCTAAGAGTTTGATAGTGTCTGGCCTTACATTTAGGTCTTTAATCCATTTTGAGTTTATTCTTGTATATGGTATTAGGAAGTGTTCTAATTTCATTCTTTTACATGTAGCTGTCCAGTTTTCTCAGCACCACTTACTGAGGAGGCTCTCTTTTCTCCATTGTATATTCTTGTCTCCTTTATCAAAAATAAGGTGACCATATGTGCGTGGGTTTTTCTCTGGGCTTTCTATCCTGTTCCACTCATCTATATTTGTGTTTTTGTTCCAGTACCATACTGTCTTGATTACTGTAGCTTTGTAGTATAGTCTGAAGTCAGGGAACCTGATTCCTCCAGCTCCATTTTTCTTTCTCAAGATTGCTTTGTCTATTCGTGGTCTTTTGTGTTTCCATACAAATTGTGAAGTTTTTTGTTCTAGTTCTGTGAAATATGCCACTGGTAGTTTGATAGGGATTGCATTGAATCTGTAGATTGCTTTGGGTAATAGAGTCATTTTCACAACGTTGATTCTTCCAATCCAAGAACAGGGTATATCTCTCCATCTGTTTGTATCATCTTTAATTTCTTTCATCAGTGTCTTATAATTTTCTGCATACAGGTCTTTTGTCTCCTTAAGTAGGTTTATTCTTAGGTATTTTATTCTTTTTGTTGCAGTGGTAAATGGGAGAGTTTCCTTAATTTCTCTTTCATATTTTTCGTCATTAGTGTATAGGAATGCAAGAGATTTTTGTGTATTAATTTTGTATCCTGCTACTTTATCAAATTCAATGATTAGCTCTAGTAGTTTTCTGGTAGCATCTTTTGGATTCTCTATGTATAGTATCATGTCATCTGCAACAGTGACAGCTTACTTCTTCTTTTCCGATTTGGATTCCTTTTATATATTTTTTTTCTTCTCTGATTGCCGTGGCTAAAACTTCCAAAACTATGTTGAATAATAGTGGTGAGAGTGGACAGCCTTGTTTTGCTCCTGATCTTAGTGGAAATGGTTTCAGTTTTTCACCATTGAGAACAATGTTGGCTGTTGTTTTGTCATATATGACCTTTATTATGTTGAGGTAAGTTCCCTCTATGCCTACTTTCTGGAGGGTTTTTTATCGTAAATGGGTATTGAATTTTGTCAAAAGCTTTTTCTGCATCTATTGAGAATGATCATATGGTTTTTCTCCCTCAATTTGTTAATATGGATTATCACATTGATTGATTTGCATATCCACAAGATTTTAATGCAACATACAAAGGCCACTAATAAGGCAAGATATAATATATGAAAGGAAAAATCTAGGACAAAAGCAAGATGCAGTCAGAAAAGTCAATTAAGAAAATGCATGTCTTGAAGTCCAATTTGACCTTCATAAGTTTAGAAGCCATTTTGAAAGGAACTTGTTGTAACTGCACCCCTGTTCTTTTCAGTAAGACCCACTCAAATTAGATGAAGAAAATTGAGGAAGGGACATGTTTAAGAATCTAATTCTCAAAAAATTTCTGAGAACAAAAAGTTGAAAGCATCAAAGCTTGAGGAGGGCTAGAGTCCTCTTTCTTTATTTCCAAGAGACCATCTTCTGTCTTTCTTCTTCTTTCTATCCTTCCTGTTTTCTCTGACTTCTACTCATTCACTTTGCAAATGACCCCAGATGGTGACTACTGCGTGTCCTACTACAGCCAATTAGCTCAACCTCTCAGTGTCATTTGCAAATCGTTTGGAAAGAAAATTTATAAACGCCCAGTCGAGGCCAATCATTTCTATGAGTGAAGTCATGTAATTCAGCTCCATTTGGGCCAATCGCTCCAGCATATTGGAGGAGGCACAGTGTACAGAGAAGAAGGCTGTAGGAGGGATTGTATCTGTTATAGAAATACCTCTCTTAAGTTCCATCAGTGCTTCAATGAGCCCTTTCTGGGTCTTGGTCCCCTTGGAGAATCTGATGGAAGATAGAGATCTTCTCACCTTAAAAATCTCCTGAGGCACAATCAAAATTTTGCATGTAGTTTAGATGAGTTCACAAGACTCCTGAAATTTGACTTATGTGACTTGAAATGTCCATAACACAAGTAAGCCAACTATTTAGGAGAAACATACCTCCATAATATCCAAATGATGACGAACAGTTAAAAACTATACTTTGAGAATAGAATTTAAAAGCTGCTAAGTCCTCCCATACAGCAGGCTCTGTGCTAGGTTCAGTAAGGAACAGAAAGTGGAATGAGACAGGATTTCTTCCCTTAGGGAGCTCACAGTCTGCTGAATACATATGTAAACAATTAGACTTAATGCCAGACATTCTGAACTATAGCAGCAATATGGGTAATGTGCTGAGGAAACTGAGGAGGTAATGATTAATTCTGAATAAAATATAACACTTCACAAGTTTTTATTCCTCTGCATGCAATCTGATACATATATATCATCATTTTAAAGAAACCTAGACAATTCAGAAAAGTTCTTCTAGTTGCTGATAAACTGTTCTGCTGCCTGAGCTTGTATTCCAGGACTCCTCATTTTATTCTTTTCAATTCATGAGCTCCAAACCACTGCAATCTGCTGTAGAGCAGAGAACATGGGGCTTTACCGTCAGACCGACTTGAGTTTACATCACCACCATGTCACTCACTAACTATGGGTCTTTAAGCAAGGGATTCTAGTTCTCTGAACATGTTTCTTTACTGGTAAAGAAAAATACCTATTTTGCATTGCTTCTTAAAAAAATAATGATAATGTTTATAAAACACTTAGCACAGCCTCTGAAACCTAGTAGGGACTCTAAAATGGTTGTTATTATTTTTATTTTTATTTATAGTCAAGTATACAGATTCCCTGTCAGAAAGTATTAAACATCTCTATTAGGGAAAAAGTGAGAATAATCTCTCTGTAAGGATTCTGTACCAATTGCCACAGTAATTGCCATAGTAATGCTGCATAACAAACCACTCTCAAAACTCAGTGGCTTACAATAGCCACTCGTGGTTTTGTAAGTTGACTACCATTCAGTTGATCTAGGTGGGCTTACCTGAGCCACTCTGCTTAGGATGTAGATTAGTTGGTCTTGGTCCAGGCTTTGGGTTTAATTCAGGATTGTTCCTCATTTTTCTTTCTGGAGCTGGACTGAATGGACAAACCTGAGCATGCTATGAGTACAGATCAAAGACAGCAGAGCCAGAGAGCAAGCCCAGCCTTGCAAGCATGCCTCAAAACTGCTAACATCTCTCTGGCCAGAGAAAATTACACAGTAAATACCATAATTAAGGGGAGATAAAGTACACTTTGCCACAATGAGGCCAATAATTCAATCTTCCACAGTCCCTGTGTAAAAGAAAAGGCAGAAACTACAATGAACATCTGAGAAAGAGAAGACCGAAGAGGTAGAAGCCAGATGCCCAGAGGTGCAATTACACATCTTTCCACTACCCACAGCCTCTCTATGAACTCTGTGGCCACATTCTACCTTGGATACTGGACTGCAGAGAGAACTCCAAGTACTGCAGCCTCTGCTTTCTATGGCCACAGAGTGGTCTCCTTGCACCCCTCCCCCAGTCTTGACCACAGTCCACATTGTGTACCTCTTCTCTGTGTGCCCATGCAATGACTTCTGACACCAACTACCTGGAGCTGGGCCAAACCTCACAGGTTAAGGGACAGCCTTCACAAGACTGCCTTCACTTTAGGCACCAGCTGTAAGTTTGGCGGTCCCAATGCCACTTACACTTCTGACGTGCTGGTTATAAATGTGGACATTCTCACTAGTCCCTCAGGTTCAATCATTTGCAGCAACAACTCACAGAACTCAGGAAAGTGCTATCCATCTGATTACAGTTTTATTATAACAAAAAGATATAAATCAGAACCAATCAAAGGGAGAGATATAAGGGCAAGGTCTGGGAGGATCTCAAACATGACTTTTCCATTGTCCTCTCCCTAGGGAGTCAGTCTGCCTTACTCTCCTGGCACGTGGATGTGTAACCATATGCAGAGTATTGCCAAACAAGGAAGCTCACCTGAGCTTTGGTGTCTGGAGTTTTTATTGAGGTTTCATCATAGAAACATGATTGATTGAATCATTGGCCATGAGGTTGAGCTGAAGCTCCAGCTCTCTTCTTCTCTGAAGGCCCCAGCTCTCTAATCATACAGTTGGTATTTTTGGCATGGCCAGCTCCCATCCTGAGTCATCTCATTAGCACAAACTCTCTTTAGGCCCACTATGAACAGAAGGGATACTCCTATCAATCAGGAAATTCCAAGGGTTTAGAGGATATATCCCAAGAAGTGGGGACAAAGGCCAGTCAAACTTTTCACTCCAAGGATCCACCTGAGACAAAGGCTAGCCACATTCTTTACTACACACCCCATCTGTGTTTTCCACTGGACTTCAAGCTCTTTAAAAGCAGAGGAGATGTCCTTCTCAACTCTGCATAACTCACAGCCGCTAGCCCAGCACCCTCCTGGGAAACACTGATTAAACTGATAAAGGTAAAAGCTTTAGACAGCCAGAGAGGTTTAGGATAAATGAGTTGGAAGAGCCTTTGGAGACCATTTAGACATTCCAACACATTCGTTCTATGCATGAGAAAATGAAGAACCAAAGAGTGTTTGTGATAACCCCAGAACACGCATTGAGCAAACTAAAGACCTGTTTTAGGGTTCTATTATCTAAAACTGGACACTCAATCCCCGCCGCCCTGCCTTTACATGCATGAACACGGACATAAGGATACATACCTCACTTTCTTACATCAAAGAAACCAGTCATAAGCTATGAAAAGGGGAGAAGTAACAGATGTAAGGAACTGAAACATCCCGACCTCCCCATGCTTCTTTCCTGCTCTGCCCTGAGAAGTAAAGTACATTCCATTTTCATCAGTTTGTTAGCATATAAGGCTTCTGAGATGGATGTAATCATCTTTTTCTTTTTCTTTGTTCTGTTTAATCCCTGCCCATTGCCAATCCCTTAAATGTTAAAAAATAAATCCTAGGACCAGGGCTTCCCTGGTGGCGCAGTGGTTGAGAGTCCGCCTGCCGATGTAGGGGACACGGGTTCGTGTTCCGGTCCGGGAAGATCCCACATGCCGCGGAGCGGCTGGGCCTATGAGCCATGGCCACTGAGCCTGCGCGTCTGGAGCCTGTGCTCTGCAATGGGAGAGGCCACAGCAGTGAGGGGCCCGCATACCGCAAAAAAAAAAAAAAAAAATCCTAGGACCAAAATATATTTTAACATCCCCATCTGGAGGGAAGATTTCTTTAAGTTCTTTTTCCTAACTAATTCTAATGTGCTCTAGCAGTCTTCCAATTACACAATTGTCCAGGAGGGAGCAGAACATACTTCTAACATCTATCCTCGTACACTGAAGTGCTCAGAGAATGTTGGCTAAGTGAATAATAGAGTGAGTGTTTTTCAAAAAATTTCCCAGCATACGAAGATTAGTCTAGTTAGATGCCTCCTTACTCTCTTCATCTTAACTCTCCACTTTTCCATCATCACTGAGAGATAACAGTACTGTTATCCGTGTGGAAAGTCATCTTTCTCTTTTACATACCATTCCTAGCCAGTCTGGTCGTGGAGAAAATATTTGCACTATGCAATATGGTACATGTATTAATTATAGAACTTTTGAACCCATTAATTTTCATTTCAGAAGATGAAACCAAAGCATGGAAGAGGCAAAGGCTGGTAGCATTGGACGTGCAGCTAGGCAGTGAGCTTACCTAGATGTAAACCCTCAATTCATGTTTGCTGAGTCTGAACCCTAACACAAGACTCAGGGTAACATGCATCTCAATCTTTCATTCTCAATAATGAAATTGTAACATGGAAAAATGCATTTGTCTTTTCAGTGAGCTCAACTCATGCCTACCCAAAGCTGGCTCCATACCAACCAGTAGGACAGCTCCTTTCTCCCCCTTTGCTGTTGTCAGTCTTTTTAAACACCTGCTTCACCTGCATTGTGCAGGTCTGTGCATTTCTCTGTGTGAAGCAGCAGCCCTGGTATTGTGAGGTCTACAGACACAGGTCAAGTTTGGCTTCTTAACTTTCCTTTCTGAAGGTGGTACAATGAACACCCAATGACGCTGTTCAACTTGTTTTGAATATATACTCTAAACTTTTAATTAACCAAAGTTGTTTCCAGACTGCAAAACACCAGTGATGGGATAGAACACAGAACACAGTCAATGGGTGGAGTGCTGGAATGAGCCATGTGGAGTGGGTGGGGAAAGATCTTCACATTGGCTGTTGATGCATAGATGTAATGGCTGGTTGACTGAATGAATGTATTCATTTGCTGGTGGTTTGGATATCATATAGACCAGGGGTCAGCAAACATTTCTTGTAGATGGCCAGGTAGTAAATATTTCGGGCCTTGTGGGCTCTGTGGTCTCTGTTGGAACTACTCAACTCTGCTGTTGTAGTGAAAAAGCAGTCAGAGACAACATGTAAACAAGTTAGTGTGACTGTGTTCCAATAAAACTTTATTGACAAAACCAGGTGGTGAATCGGATTTGGCCAATGGGCTATAGTTAACCAGCCGCTGATATACAAGAGATTTGCTTAAATTAGTTTCAGTTTTTCAAATGAGTGTTAAAATGTTCATTGATGGTATCATTGTTCTGATGGAATCGAACAGTAGACTCAGGGCAAATCTCTGCACCTTCCAGGGCTTTAATTTCCTTAACTATAAATTAAGGATAAGATGAGGTGAATTTAGATGTTCAAACATTTTTTTGACAAAGCCTGCCCGACTTCCAAAAGGAAAGGCAGAAAGAGCTGCTCTTTTTAAGGTAGGGCTTGTACAAACTCCCCCTCACTCCACTGTCATCCTGAGGGCATCAGAGTCCCAGGGATCAGTGAAGGACAGATTGAAAACTACAAAACGATGTCTAAGACGATCATTTAGACCCCCAATTCAGCAATTCAAGTATTACTTAGAATATAGAATTGATTTTTGTTTCAAAACCAGACTTTTCCCCAAATTGGAGTGCACGTATTCAGAGAAGTGACCTTTTGATTGAATCTAGGAAACATGGTATAGCCAAAAGGGTGATGGATGGGTAGTCCTATCTCTGTCATTAACTAGCTATGTCACTCTAGCCTTCAACTTTTTTTTTAATATAACTTTATTTATTTTATTTATTTATTTTTGGCTGCATTGGGTCTTCGTTGCTGCACGCGGGCTTTCTCTAGTTGCGGTAAGCGGGGGTTACTCTTCGTTGCAGTGCGCCGACTTCTCATTGGGGTGGCTTCTCTTGTTGCAGAGCATAGACTGTAGGCATGCGGGCTTCAGTAGTTGTGGCTTATGGGTTCGGTAGTTGTGGCTCGAGGGCTCTAGAGCACAGGCTCAGTAGTTGGGGCACACGGGCTTAGTTGCTCCGTGGCATGTGGGATCTTCCAGGACCAGGGCTCGAACCCGTGTCCGCTGCATTGGCAGGTGGATTCTTAACCACTGCACCACCAGGGAAGCCCTAGTCTTCAACTTTTTTATCTGCCATGTAAGTATACTGGATTGGATACATTTTGGTGTTAAATTCTGTAATTCAGGCCTTCTCGTCTGTCTGTCCTTCTTATGCAAGAAAGCTTTGTGACTGCTGATTGTTTCATTAATTTATTCTACAGACAGTAACTGAACATCTACTGTATGCAAAGCACATTTTGGCCTAGGGAGCCAAGGATAATATGACTTAAGTCTTGCATTTGAGTTCACAATTGAAAAATGAATTTTATCTATAAACAGTTATAATAGTAGTAAAAAGTTTCGAGCTGAACAAGAAAGCTGATGAAAACAAGTTTATTTGTGGGCTTGATTATTGAAAAAAAAGAATATTACAAATGGATCAATCCAGACTGGGAAAGCCCATGTCTTAAAAAATATATTTTTCTGAGCAAATATCATGTGGCATCACTGTGCTAGGTGCTAAGGATTTGTTATATAGTCGAGTAAAACAAACAAACAAAAGTAAAACCAAAAGAAATATTCCACATTCAAAGAACTCTCATCCCAGGGGTGGAAAATAAAAATATGTAAAGGAGTAACTGCAAAACAATGAGCTAAATGCAGCACTAGAGAGAAGAATGGGGAGCACTAGTTATGCTTGCCACTGAATGTAAAGATGTTTCAGATACAGTGATCTTAGAGGAAATAGGATATCTGGACCCAGAGGTGTACAAATTGGGGAACAGGGAATATTTCCCTATGACTGGAATATAAGGGCATGGGAGGTCTAGCAAAAGATGTCTCAAATCGTTCCTTGACACCAGAGTGTGAAGGTCTTCTGGGCCTGCCTGAGAAGTCTGAACTTAATTTATTAGCAAAATAGAAACACAGACACTCATAAGCCGGAGAATGTTCAGATCCTCAGGAAGAGGCTTTGCTTGTGTGAGGAGAGTGTATCAGAGTGGGCACATTCAAACTCAGGACCCATGTTAAGAGGCTTACATTAGTCCACTAAAGCAAACACACCACACACACGTGCACACACACACACATAGATTTCATATGTTCCGAACTGAAAAGGATTCCATAGGAAATTGTCATCCAAGCCCTTTCAAGACAGATCATTTGCTCCAGATGGAATTCTGGACAAAGAACAATCTTGACTTCCTCTGCATTTTATTCATGCTTTGTCGTTGCAAGAGGTGAACAAAATATGTCCTGGTAGTTACTGGCTGGAACAGCTTGCAAGGTGAGGTCTCCTGGTTGTGATTAACTAATTTTTTCCTACCAGCTGGATAAAAATAGAATAAAGGGGAGATCCGAATTTCGCGGCACGCAGTTTCGCGCTAAAAAAAAAAAAAAATAGAATAAAAAGTTCCATAAATGCTGGTGATTGTTTTCTAGTAAGTGCTTTCTGGACAACCAGAGTAATTTCTCAACAAATGTGAGTTTGGAAAGAAACTGGACTGGAAATGCAACTCTGATTCCCGGTTCAGTTTTAAGTTTTGAGAGTACCACGCTATGGCCCATCACCACCATCAACTGTATCACAGCAACATTTATCTTTTCTAAGGGAAAGCCATTTCGAAAACCCATCTATACAAACTGTAACTATGAAGTTTAATTTTTCTTTTCAAACATTTTTTTCTACTCTCCCACCATCCCTAGAATTGCAACTCACTGGTGAAGTGATTGGCTGAGAAGGAAACAATTGCATTACTCTAAAATTGAGTACTGAACCATAATTGTCACAGGTAGTAGAGCCCATGGGCAGAAACCTGCTCATGTGCACGTAAGTACGTGCTATATTGAATGGTCACGAGTCCTGTCCTAATTTGAGTCATCAAGAATTGTTTTAAGCACATACACTTATGTCAAGATATTTTGTAAAAGGCTTTCTAACCAATTCAAATACAATTTGACCTCTTAGTAGTTTTATAACTTTAGGCAAGTCATTTTAATCATTCTGTGCATTTTTTTGATCATCAGTGACAATGAATGTATTTTCGTGTTATTAGTCTTTCTTCTTCTCTGAATGGTCTACATTTTATATCCATCTTTTTTTTCTGTTTGGCGGCTGCTATATTTCTTATTTATTTGTGAGTTGTTTATTCCTTTGTGATTTTTTTCCGCTACCTTTATTCATAAAGAGCTTTTTTCTCATTACAAAATGAGATAGATCATCACTCATTTAGTTTTTAAATTTATTTTAATGCTTTTTAAATCTAATGCTAATTTTGGCATATAGTTTGAGGTAGAGATCAAACTAGTTTATCCAACTAGTCACTAGTTCTCCCAGCAGAGTTTATTATTTAACATTCCTTTCGGTCATTTATTCAACTGAATATAATTCCACCTTTATCATACCTATATACATGTATATTTATGGTTTTCTGATATATATAATTTATATGTTTTCGTATTATATTTATGTTATATATTAATTTATATATAATTAAGTTGTTTCTCGACTGTCTTTTATGTTTCATTGATAGGCCAGCCTATTCTTTAATCTACTATTATACTTTAGAAATTATAGTTTTATAATGATTTAATAAGTAATAAGATTGGTATATCATCATTACCCTTCAGCTTTCAAAAATCTCTTACTTTTCTTTCTTCTCCATTCTTCCAAATAAACTATAGAGTAAATTGCCAGGCTTTTAAAAAAATCTCCTTTGGGATTTTAATACTAGGAGAAAAATGTATTTGTTTACACAATTTAGTATTCACATTTAAGAACATGTCATGTCTTTCAGTAAATATTTGTAGTTTCCTCCATTATAGATCCTGCACATGTATTAAAAACACTGATCCCATGCTTTTCGTATTTTTGTTTATATTGTGATTGACTTTTTCCCATGATATTTTCTAATCAGTGATCACAAATGCATGTGAAAGGTATAGTGTTGTTTATTGTATTTATTTTTCTACTCCGAATCCTTTCTGAACTTTGCTGTAAATCCTTGATTTTTGAGTGTTCTAGAAAGATAATTACTATTATCTGCAATTAACAACGTTCCTCCTTTTCAATAGCGAAAATGCTTACTCTTATGCTCTGTTTTGGTGCACAGTCCAGAACTCCCAAGGCAATGTCGAGCAATAGTGGAAACAGCAGGCAGTCCTACTCCCTCATAACAATACTTCTAGTAGTTTTCGATTGTAAATATGATTTTGAACATTGGTTCAAGGTGAGCCACATCATGTAAAGAAAATACCCTTCTATTTCCAGTAAATCAAGATTATGTTTTAAAATAAAAAATGGGGGGGCTTGTCTTCCCAAATCACCTGTGCAAACAGAGCCCATTCTTTCAACTTTCCTGATCAATAGCAACTAACCAAGGAGGGCAACATTCACTTCAGTTCTTTATTACGTTTTCCAGTCAAAGCTGAATTAAAGAAGAGAGCCTTATCATTTTGTTTCTACACTGCTCATTTGTGCCCTAGCCTGGCCTGCTTTTCAGATACTAGTCTGAGCACAGCAGCCAGCCCAGTTCCAGTGAGTACCAGGCCTTCATCAGGATGGACATTTGGGGCATCATATTCTTCCCAGCATCTGGGTCCTTGGGACTTGGAAACGATGAAGTAAGTGAAAAATCCATACAGCCATCTCCTGGGGGTATTCTCATCACCAAGCTGCTCAGATTGCTTTATTTTAGGAGATGCAGCTCCCTCTTTTCTTCTGTCTCACACCCCTCTCAAGCAAGCCTGGGCATTCTTCCAAGAGGTTCTACCTCTAGTTGTATATATAAAATGAGGCATGGATGAATATGAGGGTGGGTGTAGGTGGTGAGGGGGAAAACCGAGCCCTTGTGGCTTCAAAAAGTAGGGTCTGCTGTAGAAGGACAGTTGCCTCTGCTTTCTGGTTGGTATAGACCTCTATGGAGTTGGGAGCCAATAGACCACCAACACTGGAATAAATGAGGTAGAGAGAATCTAAGAGAAAATCTAATTTGTTTGTTTATAAATTTTGAGTATTGTAAGAATCATTTATATCATATCAACACTGATTAAATGCTATTGTTTCGGCCTGAAGGTGTTCATCCCATCAAAGAGCATTTATAAGGCACCGTCTACAAAGCACCTGAAAATTCTGATGGACACAGGAGTGGATGGGTTTGGGGGATAAGAACAGGGATGTTGGCACAGTGCATCCTGAGAAGTTGAGCGCCCCAAAGTAAAGCAATGTGGGCAGGTTGGAGATAAAGAAGCCAGCAGTTGTGCATGCTAGTTTCTCACTTCCTCATTCAATTAGAGTCCCAGAAAAGCAGATAAAAAGTCCCTTTCAGGTGGTTACAGCCTAGTGGATACATAAATGAAGACCATGTAAAGCAGAGTGATAGACACCATATGAAGTAAAACTTGGTAAGGGAAGACTGGGGAGTCTTTAAAAGAAAGTGGTGTTGGAACTGGGCTTTCTAAGAAAAATTGGGGGTTTCCCTGGTGGCAGAGTGGTTAGGAATCCGCCTGCCAATGCAGGGGACATGGGTTCGAGCCCTGGTCCGGGAACATCCCACATGCGGTGGAGCAACTAAGCCCGTGCGTCCCAACTACTGAGCCTGCACTCTAGAGCCCGCAAGCCACAACTACTGAAGCCTGCATGCCTAGAGCCCGTGCTCCGCAACAAGAGAAGCCACCGCAATGAGAATCCCGAGCACCGCAACGAAGAGTAGCCCCCGCTCGCCACAACTAGAGAAAGCCTATGTGCAGCAGCGAAGACCCAACGCAGCCAAAAATAAATAAATAAATTTAAAACAAAAAAAGAAAAATTGGAACTTGCCAAGACTGGGAGAATATCATCTACGCAGGGTATTTTATGAACCAAGGCACAGGAGTGTTGGGCCTCTGTGGAAGCAGCAGGCTTGTGGTTTAACTTTCCTGGCACATAGGGGAGAGCAACCAGAGATCAGTTTAGAAAGGCTGAATGGAGCCAGATTGTGGAAGGCCTTGAATGTCAATCATTCAAGACCCTTGGACTTTATTCTCTAGGCAATGAAGAAGAGTGAGGTGTCACCAAGAAGAATGACTGTTTATTTATTCATGAACGACACTAGACCTGAGGTGATAAAGCATCAGGATCTCTCTGGTGACCATTTACATGGGCTGGTCACTGCAGGGTGTCCCAGCCCCAAGGACTCCTCAGTTGAGGTAACTCCTTTATGGAGTTTACTAGAATATGTTTAATTAACAGCTTCTAGGCTCAGCCTTTGAAGGAAAGATTTTTAAGATATCACCTTTGTCTTGAAAGCATTAGAACATATTTTAAAACATATGAGGATATATCAAAACATCTGAAGATGTATCTGGTATTTGCCCAACAGAGATAATTGATTCTGCAACGTGTGTGCCAAATTATAGGAAACATTCCTTTAGCATCTAAAAATACTGTTTGCTGTTTCTTCAGATATATTCTCACTTCTGCTGGTATCTGCCTTGGGCCTCACAATTTCCATTCTGTTTTCTGCTTTTCAAGATATATACCGTGGGATGGAAGCACATGACATCCGTGACTCGCATGTGCAGTGGGACCACATTTGCACTGTAATTTGCAAGTCATTTACTCCGATATCCTCTCTGGCCACTGAATGTGGTGAGGCTATTCTCACTTACTAGAAGAGCAAATAACATGTCTCCATCGCACACACGCTAGCCTCTGAGTGTTTTCATGTTATTAGGGTCATCAGCTGGGTTCATTTGTTCTGTTCATACCTGGAACACCAGGTTTGGATATTTTATTCTTCCATGTTATACTAATACAATAATTAATCCTTCAAGCTTATTTTTTAAATCATATAGTAGAAATCCTTTATAATGTAATTGTGAAGAGTGAGAAAAAATAGACTTATAGGACAATCGTGTTCTGTCTGTAAGGCAGTGACTGTAAGGAATTTCAGTTCAGTGGGCAGCACTGGACCCAGGGTGCACTGGGTTAAAATTAAATTTATTAAGAAGTTATTGAGCCCATTTTTGGACCCAGCATTGTGAGAGAAATAAAAGAAAGAGAAAGATTGACTCTGGCCCTCTACCTCTTGTTTTGTTTCAAAGATGAGCCATACCCAAGTGAAACGATGGCATGGCCACCTGAGGCCGTCCATGCTTGAAGAGAGTGTAAAATAGAGAGAAGTGGGAAGGACATAGGAAGGAGGAGCTCTCCCTGGGGCAGGATCCTCCTGCCATAGGAGATTTCATGCAGGAGATGAAACTTGATCTGGTCCAGAAGGATAGGCTAGGTTTTGCTAAGTAGGAGGCGGGTATAGTCCCAGGCAGGACAACAGCCTAAGCACAAACAGAGAGGGATGCATGATTCTCTTTTGCCTTGGAAATGCAAAAGAATGTAGGGTGGCAGAGAGAAAAATCAAAAGCAAGCCTTGTTTCACAGAACACATGGAAAATTAGCTAAGACTGAGGCAGCATGCTGCGGAATAGGCACGGATGGAGGTAGGCGGACAGTGATGTTTTGACTCTATGCTGAGAACAATGCGAGTCCTTGAAGATATCGGGGCAGGTTTTTCAGCGGGGCACCTAAGACAGATTCGTTAGATGACAGCAGGAAGGCTGTATGTGAGAGCAGAGAGGCTGTGGAGAGAGAAGCAGTTAGGAAATGAAAACCCAGACCATTCAGTCATTTGCAAAACATCAAGCTCCAGGGTGGGTTTGGCACTGGGGTTACAAAGAGTAAGATGCAGTCACCACTCTCAAGTAGCTCAGAAGCTAGGAGCGGAGAGCATCACAGAAGCAAATTCCAAACCAGTGTGGCCAGTGCCTTCCAGGCTAACAGATGGAAAAGAGACCTCCCAGATCAGGGTGGTGGCAGCAGGAGGGAAAGGGCCAGTCTATCCACTACCATCTGACCCACTGTCGAATCTTACAGCCTTCTCCAGACCACCCTTTTACCCAGGGAGCCTATTTCACAACCCTAAAAAAAGCTGTCTCCACTTAGGGGAAAAAATAACATAGTGTTACTTTGAAATAACCCCTATCAGAATAGGGATGAGAATCGAAGGTGAGCATTTAGACACTGCGGAAGGCCTGTGGCTTCAGTCCTAAACGCAGCCCACCCTCTTCACAGTCATCCTACGTATTCTATACCCTTTAGGGTCTGAAAGGGAGCTGCATAACTATTCTTTTGCTATGGAAGCAGCCATGGAAAGTTGTAGCTCTCACACCTATTAAATAAGTGTCCATGGAAAGTTGTAGCTCTCGCACCTATTAAATAAGTGTATCTGGTGGTCAAGGTGTATTCTCTAATCCTTAAAAGGAGGTGGGTTGGGCAGGTTCAACTTTCATCAAGCCATTAGATTTAGGGCTGGGAACATTATTCAAAATTTTTTCACCTAGTTTCTATCAAAATAAACGTGAACTTCTGTCCCCCTTTTGTTTCTTTAACTCATATGTCAATTTTACTGAAAGAACGAACTCCAGGTAGCTTTTGCTTTGGGAGAATTAGAAGTAATAATATTATTAGATGAACGATTTAATCTTCCCTCTATTTGAGAAGATAAAAATGAAGAGAGACACACAGGCTCCAAAGTGTCCAGTCTCATGTCTGCGACCCAGGGCACGTTTACTCCGTGTCTATTGTCAGGCAGCGGAGGGAACACAGGGCAAGAGGCAGTCAGATCTGATTTGAATTCTGGCTGTGCCATTTATGTATTGGTGTTGATTCCTTGGGCAAGGTACTGACCTTCTCATCTGTAAAGTGGAGAGAGTAATGCCAACCCTCCAAGCCCAAAGAGTTGTCACAAATACATAAATTAAATTAGATAATAGGTGTTCTTTTGAAGTGTAAGGTATGCAGAGTATAACGGTAGCATTTATTTTTCAACAGTTCATCCTAACCATCACATCATGGAGGATTTCAATTTTGGTGGCAGCCCTCACCCAATTCTGTGTGGCCTTCTGTGTAGTGGTAAAGAAATCTCTGTATAGCTCTTATTATTTTTCTGGAGAGATAAATAAAGGACTGACTCTCAACAGATGCTCATTTTTTAGAGCAATCACTTTAATCCCCCAAAGTGATACTGCACATGTTCTCTTTGGGGGAAATGAGAAACTCTTTGAAGGCTGCATAGAAATGCTCTCAGTATCTGTAGTGTAGAAAGCAAAACATCAAATTAACTAATTTTGTCTCACATGAAGGCATTGTATTGTACTTTCCTAGTATTTTTAATAATCTGGTAGAGACTAGACCAGGTGACCTTCTAGCTCTAAAATTCAATGAGACTTTTTAGGGTGAAGGAAGTCTTCAGGAAGGCTTCCTTAATTAAGAGAGAAGGGAAGCCATTGTTCATTCTAGTCAATTCTTACCCTTTGAAGGTCTTCTCCTATAGCATTTCTCTTCTACTCAGTGTCACTAAATGACTTTACCTACTCAGTGAAAGGCTCAGGTACTATTTTTCAAGGGACAGTTAAATAAAAAGATTCATGTACTGAAGTTCCTTGGGAAAAGGCATCGACCAAGTTAAGAAAAAATATGTTTATATACAAATATCCCGTTGTACACAATGCACATAAAATTTCTCACAGTCAAAGGAATTCCATTTTTGAGACTTTATTTTAAAAAACAACCTAAAAAGAGAGAAGAAACTTGTGTGTATGAAGGTTTTCATCATAGTATTATCTACAGTGGCAAAATATTAAATTCAACTCAAGTGTTCAGAAGTAGAGATGCTGTTTAAATAAATAGTAATACAGCAATTTGAAGAGATCTTATACAATCATTAAAAATGATTATTGAGAAGATGGTAGCTACAAACTGTATATGACAGAGAGTCTAGTATAAACAAAAGTGGAATGCAAGATTTGACCAATTCTATTATTATAAATGCATAAAAACTGTGTGTACTTGTAAGCACAGAAAAAAGAGACCCCCCCCCAAAAAAAAATGGAAAGCAAAACCCATTTGCTTTCTAGAGTTCATTCATTCATTCAACAAATCATTATTTGACACCTTCTTTGTGGCATGGCGCAGGTAGCAGTGATTTTTTTTCTTCTCTTGATTTTGAGTACATTATTTTGTTATCATTTCAGTCCGGCAGTAAAATAATTCTAAGTGAATTGCCAGCCAGGATTGAACTAGGAAATCTGTGGAAATGAAAGGCTGTAAGCTTTTGGAGATTTCTGTGAACACAAGCACGCTCTCAATTCTCAAGGGAAAGAACCCGGGGAGCTGCTAGGTTTCGTGGGGCTGCAGAGAGAAGGGGCCACAGCATCAGTAATAAGAACCTTTAGAGCAAGGCCTGGGAAAACAAGGGTGGCAGTAAGCAACCTGGCTGCCAGGGGAAGTGGATGATGGTTTAATTGTTTTTTCCACCTGATTTTCCATCCTTCAAAATCGAGAGCTCTGGCTACTGATCAAGAAAAAATGTGGAATCCATTCTAAAAGTCAATATAAGAACTGGCAAAAAAAAAAAAAAAACTGGCAGAAGACCCAATCTGGCCTCCCACAAACAGGACAGATTATTCAGGCGATGGCACAAATGGATTCTACATCAACCAAGGCTATGAAAGCTCTGAATAGATTCCAAAAGAAAAACTCGAATTGGGAGGCCAAACCACAGAACAACATTTTTGGACCAGATTGTAATCAGAATTGTTAACAGCATCCCTCTTTTACCCAGAAACTAAAACACTGTAGAGAGGTGATGATAGTCTACGCTTATCTTTTCTTTCTCCATCTGAAGATTCAAGCCTTGCAACAAAGGACCTTAAATATGTTTATTTTGACTGTATCCTCTACCATTGAGAAAAATAATGCATTTCCTAGAGTATCGGTTTTTTTCTAACAAACTTTATTCACAATGCATAGCATTATCCTGGTTAAAATGCACAACTTTTCACGGTAGTAAAATTAATAGTATGAACATCAATAGAAGAAAGAAAAAATGAAGGACAGTTTGATCTTTGAAAGTTTCATCAACATATTTTTACTTTCATCTATGGAAATAAAGGAATCTGAAAAAAAAAAGCTTCTCTCAATAAATTGTCACATGTTTACTTAACCTTATATTCACTTGCAAAGAACATTTATGCATGTATCTTTTCCCAAGGTCACAGAATTCCTCGTTTTGCTTCTTTATATGGTTTTAATAGAGAAACAAGAATTGAAATTTACTTCAGAAAATTCAGCTCTAACTGTGGTAAGTGTGGAATGATGGAGGTGTCTGATAATTGCCTATAATCTTGGCTTGGGCACAGCTAACATCTAAGCAAACTCCACCGAAGTTGGCATCTCCCAAAGTATATTGTTTTGGGGCCTGTGAGCTAGAAGGTCCAGAGTAGATCACAAAGGTAATGAAATAAACTATTAAAATGTACTTTTCACTCAAAGAAGCATGGCACCTTTATTTGCTTTTTATTACTGACAGAGGAAAATCTCAAGTTCTAACTCCAAAAGTTGGCCCAGACCCAGCATTGCTCATCTTAAAAGAAGCAATCCTAGGGAAGGGACCCATAATGTTTGTATCTACAGCATGACAATTCTCAGGATGCTAAACGACTTAAGTTCCATTTCATCTTTTCATAATCTAAATCAATTATCAGATGCACATTAAGGACCACAGAACGGGTACATGCTTTACAAATATATTCTACACTTTATTACCTTTAACATATATCAACCTCACTGTGACCTTGAGAGGATATTTATTCCTAGTGAACATTTTAAATTCCCTACTAGGCTTTCCTTGAAAGCATAAATCTAATTTTGCTAATTAAACAGATCTTTAATGGGTCATAGGCAATTAGTTAACCAGTCCCATTCTAAGAGTGCCCATTACGTGCCTAATGCTGTGATGCATGGATTCAATCATGTCTTTCCAATTCTGAAATCCTTAGGATTGAAAAAGTGTTTTCAAATTTCAGTAATTCGTTGCTGTAAATAGTATTATATGCTTTTTACACAAACCAGCAGCATAAATGCAAATTCCTATTCAAACAAACATTTTATTTTTATTTTATTTTTAATCTTTTCTTGGATGTGCAGCTCTTGGAGAGTGACAATTTTTAAATGTGTCTAATTTAGCTTATGATTAAGAAATACATGTCAACCTAAAACACGGCAGCTCAGGTTCCTTGAGCTGAAATATCTGTATTTAGTAATTTGACCTTTAGAATGAGAAGATTCAATTGATACACTATGACATGTAGGTAGCATAAAAAGATTTTTTTTAAAATCTTTTTTCAACAAATGTACAGCCTCCCACCACTCAGGTTTTCAACAACCAATTAGGTATCTGATAGGCGATGATCTTTATTTCACACATCTTTTTTGAAGGTGGAGACTGGACATGATAAAGTTGGACTCTACACTAGACTTCATTAAAAATACACTCAGAGAAAGGTTAAGTAGTCTTGGGGAAAATGTTTGATGAAAACACAATGAACATGGCCACATATCAAATGATCACCTATAGGAAAAACAAACCAGACAGCCTTAAGTGGCCCATCACCAAGAGTGGCCACTTTTTGAGAAGACTGATGGCTAACTTTGTGAGCTTATCCCTAAGGCTGAAAACTGCTAGAGACTTGAACACTACCTGTGAAAAATGAATCCATGAATTTCATTTAAAAGCACACTTGTGATTTTGCAGTATTATTCAGTATTGCTAGGACTGCCTTCTGGAGTGGACATGTTCAGAGTCCTCTAGAAGGGTTTGACCTGAGGATCCTCAGGATGTCCTCTGTGTTGCCAATTCCATTCCCTCACCCATAGGCCAGTGTGGAAATTTCACCACACCCCAGTCTCCTGTTTAGGGCTAAGATTTGTCCTCTGCAGTTATCTTTATTAAAAAGTAAGCACACCCAGGGAGACAGAACACATTAAGCTGCTGCCAATCTCACCCTGATTAGTCAATACTAGGAAAGAGCCTTTTTTTCTTCTTTTATAATTTTACTATTGAGAGTAGGACATAAAAGGAATATGAAACTGAATTTAGAATAAAAATGCAGGGATAATTTTGGATCATGCTATCAGGTAGGAGACACACCTCCCAGAAGAACAGGGGGGAAGAGAGTTTATCTGCAGGAAGGGGGTTTATCTGCAAACAGAAATGGTGCCATAAGAAAGGGAAGCAATTAGTCAGGGAACAGGAAGAGAGACAGGGTCTCTACTTGCCCTGATGGTAGCACATGACCCCTTCTGTTATCATTATTCTTAACCCTGCAATTAGATTGTAAAGTATTTCTGGCCTGGGAGTAAAATCTAAATCAGTTTAATAGGTCCAAGACTTTCACTGAGTCATCTGTTTACTTTATCTACCATATTCCTGGTTCCCTCATTCCACCCCGAACCCCCTAAATTTACTTAAACTTTTCCTTTATTTAATGCCATACTTTTAATGATGGCACATTAAGGATGTCATTAGCTGGCAGTGTTGTTTGTAGGGTAATGTTATAATATCTGATATAATCCCAGGGTATAGAGACCTGCATCCACTTCTCCCCACCTGCTGCCGATAAGAATTCCACTGGAAAGGTATTAAAAAGTAGTGTGTTTTGTTCAACACATAATCAATAAAATGCAAGGGTAAAATCATGACACTCCTTGACATAGTAAAAGCCTTGAAAAGTAACACAGGATATTGTTTTCTAAATACGGCACCTTAAACCTACATTTAATGATCTCTTGCTAAGGTTAGGAGGGTCAAACTCTTGAAATACTTCAAAATCCAAAGGGAATGATGGAGCTTTGTAGAAGTAACAGCCCACTCCAGCTTCTCACATATTCCTTACAAATGAGTCGCTTCCAGGGAAATCACTGGATCTGAAACACTGGAGCCGAGAGTTCCTTCTCCCATTCACCCCCTGCCCCCATCTACACAGGAGCAAGGAGATGGGTGTCCAGCCTCAAATGGTTTATTAATCAAAAGTTCTTCAAGCTGCCTGACCAAATGCTGAATTTCCAAAATTCTTTTCTCACCAGAAAAGGAATACGAATTTTGATGTCAACCCCAAAATTTGGGGCTCTTAACATTTTTTTTCAAAATCACATATAAAAGGTTCTTTATCCCTCTGGCAAATACAAAATAGTTACCCTCAGGGGAAAGGAAAACAATATTTATAGAAGATAAATGATGATGTGATATTAAGATCCTCTGCTGGTTCACTCAAAAGGCTACTGCTTCTTACTCAAGCTGCCACAGGAAATCTATGCTAGTAGGGAGAAAAATTTCCATGGCTCAGTGATGAGACAATACCAGTAAACAATTTATTAAAGAGCCTGCCATCCATCATTGGAATTTGGAACAATAATGATACATTGAAAATAAGTATTCATCCCAAGTTTCTTTTCCTCCTCACAAATTCCTTCAGCTCCAATATCTCTTCAGTAAATTAATAGTATTTTGCTCTTAGTCTTTTTGGAAACAAGCCAAGGAAAGAGAAGGCACCAGCGGCAGCTGCCACAAACCCAATGGTACTTATTGCTCGGTTGGCCTATAAGGAAACAGGAAACAAACAAAAACACATCTTATTCTAAAAGCATCTCAGTGTCCTAAACCCCAGCTTTAGCTTGTTTCCTAAACTGAAGACCCATTTTAATGTACAATGGATGAATTCAAAACTCAGTGCAAAATTAAAATTCTGTATGCTGATGAAATAAATTTATAATTATTATGACAAAGATAGAAATACACATAGGTAGAGATCCCTCATTTTTTTTTTTTTAAGAAGATGTTGGGAGTAGGAGTTTATTAATTATTTTATTTTTGCTGTGTTGGGTCTTCGTTTCTGTGCGAGGGCTTTCTCTAGTTGTGGCAAGTGGGGGCCACTCTTCATCGCGGTGTGTGGGCCTCTCACTATCGCGGCCTCTCTTGTTGCGGAGCACAGGCTCCAGACGCGCAGGATCAGTAGTTGTGGCTCACGGGCCTAGTTGCTCCGCGGCATGTGGGATTCTCCCAGACCAGGGCTCGAACCTGTGTCCCCTGCATTGGCAGGCAGACTCTCAGCCACTGCGCCACCAGGGAAGCCCGAGATTCCTCATATTTTTATAGTTTCTGAGAGTTTACAAACTCATTATGCCACAATTCCTAATAATTGTCATAGTACCCCTGGGAGGTAGCATTACTCCTGTTTTGTAAAACTTGAGAAGTTAAAAGTGATTTGCCCGAGGGAGGTCGTACCACCAGGATGTTTAGATATAGTTTAGTCTTGAACCATGTGTTCTCCCCCTATGAAACCCCTACCCCCTAAACACATACTGGTTTGGTTGATTCTATATCAAGGTGAATATCCTGTGTGTGTGTGTGTGTGTGTGTGTGTGTGTGTGTGTGTGTGTGTGTGTGTATTGGTTGAGGGGTGTAGACATGATAAGAAAGTGGGAGCACTCATTCAAGAAGTCTGTTAAAAAGATGAGAGCATTTGGATGGACCCGTATGTGTGTGTGTGTGTGTGTGTGTGTGTGTGTTCCTTGACTTCATGTCTGTTAGGAAAATAATTCAGGGATGTGACTTGAGCTCAATACCTATAGGCTCTTATTTGGTAGATACACTTTCTATTCTGATAAACAAACTTCAAGAGAAGTCAATACTGATGATAACTATCATGTCAAAAAGTAATTTCTCATGTAGACAAATGAAAATAAACCACTCTCAAGCTCAACTGTCCATAAAGGAGCTCAGACATTTACATCTTTAAGGGTATTAATCGTCACCATGATGATGGAACTGATGAATATTCACGGTTTCATGGCACTCAACTAATATCGCCTTCCATCTGCAGTGCAATTTTATGACCCAAAGGTCACATCCAGATACTTCAGAGTCATCAGGTATTCTGAAAACAACACTTATTCTCTGGGAGTTAAGAATCGGGCTTTCAAATAAAGCAAAACATTTTTCCTAAATTACTCTGGAGACCAGCCCCAGTGCTGGAAACTGTGACCCAGCTCACACTGGAGCATGCCCTCTGTCTAACACACAGCCCTCCACCACAGAGCCTGCCACCCCCATATGCCGCATAATGTTCCCTCCCTAACTGTGGGTTCCCTATGGGGAACAGGCAGCATGGGTTCTAGCCAGGACAGAAGCACAATGGCAAGAGTATTCACTTCATTACATCATCCTGTGGTCTGTAGGGACGAGGCCTATAATTATAACTCCCTGCTCTGTTACCATCCCCAGTTGCCAAAGAGAATGACACCGGTAAACAACTGAAAAATCCTATTTTAGTTTACAATTCTAATTTAATGTATTTGGTTAGTTGGTTATTTCTTTTATCTGTAATTTTTAATTAGTTGCTACCTAAGTTGCTTCCCAGGAGAGAGTCAGAATTCACTATAGCATAGAGCTACCCACATAGCTCATGGGGAGCAAAAAAGGGCTGCGAGATACAAGATACCAGACAAAATTCCAAAGAGGGGCAGAATCAATAATCAGACAGGGAGTAAGGATTATAAACCAAGCCCAAACCTCATGCAATTCCAGAAAGATGCTGAGATTCCAAGGAGGGCTGATTCAGGAAAATATGGCAGGCAATGCAAAAACAGGAAGGTGCAATTGGTGTCTTTAAACAGAGACATCAAATGGCAGCAGAGGACAGCCCTGGGAAAATGGCAGGACCCTGTGGGTGCGGTGGCCCCAGCTAGATGCAGTCCTAACTCACTGGGTATCTTTCAGCCACTAGAAACATAACATGTGAGAGAAATCCCATAAATCTAAGAGACCTGGGGAGGGGACAGACAACTTAATACTAACTCAAAATCCCCTGAGATTGCACAGGCAAGATACAATTATAATAAAGCCACTTCCAGCATGCAGTTTCCCAAATCCCAAACATTTATTTTTTTCAAGTTGCATTCTAAATGGAAAAAGCACATGTAATTTGGACAATCCCTTAGAGTTATGTGTAATGGGATCTGACCTGCAAGATTATAAAATCCCAGGATTTTTGTGGTGAAACAGCATGAACAAGAGCTTTTACTTCATGGCTGATTTAGGATTATAAGATCACCAAATCCTATCCTGCACACTTCATCCTTTATAGGGCTTTCGGGGTGGGGGGGGCATGGTAAACAACCCATTCTGAGGATCTATATATACATGCCCAATGAAATGTTAGCTATAACTGAAGCAGCTGGGTCCAGACATCAGTTTAGCTGGGTCACAGATGACTGTAGGGGTTATCAAAATCCCTCTTCCCCCAAGACTCTAAGGCTGCAGTGCTATGCAAATAAACACAGTCAGGGTGTACTGTCTGTCAGCTTGTCCAGGCCCATTCAAGGGTGCTGCTATCTTCCACAAAGATAGACACATTTTAATAACTTGTTTAGACTCGAACAGTGAGAAATGTTGATTTTAGGAATTTGTAAAAATAAGGAAAAGACAAGCCACAGGCTGGAAGAAAACATTGGTGAAAGGCATATTTGATAAAAGATTGTTTTCCAAAATATGCTAAGAACTCTTAAAACTCAACAATATGAAAACAAGCAAGCAACACAATTAAAATTGGGCTAAAGATGTCAAGAGACACATCACTAAATGTGATATGCAGAGAGCAAATAATACATGAAAATATGTCCAACAACATACATATTTAAGGAATTGCAAATTAAAACAATGGAGATACAACCATGTACCTATCAGAATGGCTAACCTCCAAAACGCTGACAGTGCCAAATGCTAAAGATTTGGAGCAACAGGAGCTCTTGTTCATTGCTGGTGGGAATTCAAAATGGTACAGACACTTTGGAAGACAGCTGGGCAGTTTCTAACAAAACTAAACATACTCTTACCGTATGATCCAACAATCATAAAACTTGGTGTTTATCCAAATGAGTCAAAAATTAACATCCACAAAAGACCTACATGAAAATGTTTCCAGCAGCTTTTTTTTCATAATTACCAAAACTGGGAAGCAGCCAAGATGTCCTTCAGTAGGTGAGTGGAAAAATAAACTGTGGTGCATCCAGACCAGGGAATATTATTCAGCGATAAAAAGAAATGAGCAACAAAACCATGAAAAGACATGGAAGAATTTTAAGTGCATATTGCTTAGTATGATTTCAACTATATGACATTCTGGGAAAGATAAACTACAGGGCAGTTAAAAAAAAAAATCAGTGGTTGCCAGAGATTTAGAGAAAGAGGGAATGATTAAGTAGAGTATACAGGATGTCATTACACAGTTGTCAAAACCAACAGAATTTACAACATAAAGAGTGAACACTTATGTTAACTATTTTAGGGGAAGAAAATTTTTTCCTTTACCCATAACAAGTTCTCAGCTGAGGCTCTGTAATAAGAGGAAAGCAAACAGAAGTTTATTAACATGCATATCTCATATACTCATGGGAGAAATTCAGGGAAGAGTAACTCAAAGAGAGAGAATAAACAAAACACAGCATTAGTAAAAGGAAAGGAATCATAAAGATCAGAGCAGAAATAAATGAAATAGAAACAAAGAAAACAATAGCAAAGATCAATAAAACTAAAAGCTGGTTCTTTGAGAAGATAAACAAAATTGTAAACCTTTAGCCAGACTCATCAAGAAAAAGAGGAAGAGGACTCAAATCAATAAAATTAGAAATGAAAAAGGAGAGTTACAATGGACACCAGAGAAATACAAAGCATCATAAGAGACTACTACAAGCAACACTATGCTAATAAAATGGGCAACCTAGAAGAAATGGACAAATTCTTCGAAAGGTATAACCTTCCAAGACTGAACCAGGAAGAAATAGAAAATATGAACAGACCAACCACAAGTAATGAAATTGAAACTGTGATTAAAAATCTTCCAACAAACAAAAGTCCAGGACCAGATGGCTTCACAGGTGAATTCTATCAAACATTTAGAGAAGAGCTAACACCTATCATTCTCAAACTTTTCCAAAAAATTGCAGAGGAAGGAACACTCCTAAACTCATTCTACAAGGCCACCATCACCCTGATACCAAAACCAGACAAAGATAATGCAAAAAAAGAAAATTACAGACCAATATCACTGATGAATATAGATGCAAAAATCCCCAACAAAATACGAGCAAACAGAATCCAACAACACATTAAAAGGAGCATACACCATGATCAAGTGGGATTTATCCCAGGGATGCAAGGATTCTTCAATATACCCAAATCAATCAGTGTGATACACCACATTAACAAATTGAAGGAGAAAAACCATATGATCATCTCACTAGATGCAGAAAAAGCTTTCAACAAAATTCAACACCGATTTACGATAAAAACTCTCCAGAAAGTGAGCATAGAGGGAACCTACCTCAACACAATAAAGGCCATATATGACAAACCCACAGCAAACATCATTCTCAATGGTGAAAAACTGAAAGCATTTCCTCTAAGATCAGGAACAAGACAAGGATGTCCATTCTCGCCACTATTATTCAACATAGTTTTGGAAGTCCTAGCCATGGCAATCAGAGAAGAAAAGAAATAAAAGGAATACAAACTGGAAAAGAAGAAGTAAAATCATCACTGTTTGCAGATGACATGACACTATACATAGAGAATCCTAAAGATGCCACCAGAAAACTACTAGAGCTAATCAATGAATTTGGTAAAGTAGCAGGATACAAAATTAATGCACAGAAATCTCTTGCATTCCTATACACTAACAACAAAAGATCAGAAAAAGAAATTAAGGAAACAATCCCCTTCACCATTGCAACAAAAAGCATAAAATAACTAGGAATAAACCTATCTAAGGAGGTAAAAGACCTGTACTCAGAAAACTATAAGACAGTGATGAAAGAAATCAAAGATGACACAAACAGGGGCTTCCCTGGTGGTGCAGTGGTTGAGAATCTGCCTGCCAATGCAGGGGACACGGGTTCAAGCCCTGGTCTGGGAAGATCCCACATGCCGTGGAGCAACTAGGCCCATGAGCCACAACTACTGACCCTGCGCGTCTGGAGCTCGTGCTCTGCAACAAGAGAGGCCGCGACAGTGAGAGGCCCGCAACCACGATGAAGAGTGGCCCCCGCTCGCCGCAACTAGAGAAAGCCCACACACAGAAACAAAGACCCAACACAGCCAAAAATAAAAATAAATAAATAAATAAAATAAAAAATTAAAAAAAAAAAATGACACAGACAGATGGAGAGATATACCATGTTCTTGGATTGGAAGAATCAGTATTGTGAAAATGACTATACTACCCAAAGCAATCTACAGATTCAATGCAATCCCTATCAAATAACCAATGGCATTTTTTACAGAAATGGAACAAAAAATCTTAAAATTTGTATGGAGACACAAAAGACCCCGAATAGCCAAAGCAATCTTGCGGGAAAAAAACGGAGCTGGAGGAATCAGACTCCCTGACTTCAGCCTACACTACAAAGCTACAGTAATCAAGACAATATGGTACTGGCACAAAAACAGAAATATAGATCAATGGAACAGGATAGAAAGCCCACAGATAAACCCACGCACCTATGGTCAACTAATCTATGACAAAGGAGGCAAGGATATACAATGGAGAAAAGACAGCCTCTTCAATAAGTGGTGCTGGGAAAACTGGACAGCTACATGTAAAAGAATGAAATTAAAACACTCCCTAACACCATACACAAAAATAAACTCAAAATGGATTAGAGACCTAAATGTAAGACCAGACACTATAAAACTCTTACAGGAAAACCTAGGAAGAACACTCTTTGACATAAATCACAGCAAGATCCTTTTTGACCCACCTCCTGGAGAGATGGAAATAAAAACAAAAATAAACAAATGGGACCTAATGAAACTTAAAAGCTTTTGCACAGCAAAGGAAACCATAAACAAGATGAAAAGACAACCCTCAGAATGGGAGAAAATATTTGCAAACGAATCAACGGACAAAGGATTAATCTCCAAAATATATAAACAGTTCATGCAGCTCAATATTAAAAAAACAAACAACCCAATCAAAAATGGGCAGAAGATCTAAACAGACATCTCTCCAAAGAAGACATACAGATGGCCAAGAGGCACATGAAAAGCTACTCAACATTACTGGTTATTAGAGACATGCAAATCAAAACTACAATGAGGGGCTTCCCTGGTGGCGCAGTGGTTGGGAGTCTGCCTCTGCCGATGCAGGGGACATGGGTTCATGCCCCAGTCCGGGAGGATCCCACATGCCGCGGAGCGGCTGGGCCCGTGGGCCGTGGCCGCTGAGCCTGCACGTCCGGAGCCTGTGCATCAATGCCTGTGCATTACATGTGCATTACATGTGCATTACATGTATCAATGTAAATTGATACAGCTACTTTGGAGGACAGTAGGCAGGTTCCCTAAAAAACTAAAAATAGAATTACCATATGACCCAGCAATCCCACTACTGGGCATATACCCAGAGAAAACCATAATTCAAAAAGACACATGCACCCCAGTGTTTATGGCAGCAGTATTTACAATAGCCAGGTCATGGAAGCAACCTAAATGCCCACTGACAGACAAACGGATAAAGAAGATGTGTTACATATATGCAGTGGAATATTAGCCATAAAAAGGAACGAAACTGGGTCATTTGTAGAGATGTGGATGGACCTAGAGACTGTCATACAGAGTGAAGTAAGTCAGAAAGAGAAAAACAAATATCGTATATGAACACATATATGTGGAATCTAGAAAAATAGGACAGATGAACTGGTTTGCAATGCAGAAATAGAGCCACAGATGTAGAGAACAAGCGTATGGACGCCAAGCGGGGAAAGTGGCGGGGCGTGGTGGTGGTGGGATGAATTGGGAGATTGGGATTGACATATATACACTAATATGTATAAAATACATAACTAAGAACCTGCTGTATAAAAATAAATAAATAAAATAAGACACAAAGAATTCAGGCTTATATAGCATCTTCAACAAAGAACAATAAATTTGTAGAGAAATGACAGGACACAGGAAAGTGGTTCGCCTTCCAAGGGCAACAGTCTGTGGGAAGGTAAACGTACAGGAAACTAATGGTAAACAGAGGCTTGTATGTAGTTTGTTATGTAGATACCTCTAGTGCCCTCTCTAGGCTGATAGCGTCTTACATTAACCACTGGTTGTCCCTGATGATTAACTTTTGTCCTTCCTGGTAGAGTGGGGAGGAGGAACACCTTTGAAAATTTATGTCCTGCTTTTAGGCAAATAGGGGGAGGGCAGAGAGCTTTTCTTGCAACCGCTTCTACTCAGTTGTCTCTCAATTGCTCAAAATAATCCTTATGCCAAAGTGACATATTTGGGGGTGGCATATTCTGGTTTCCTTCACTATGGACTCTGGTTGATAAGGATGTACCAATGTTGGTTCATCTTTTGTAACAAATATACCACACTGCTGTAGGATGTTGACAGTGGGGAAGGATACATTTATGTGTGTGGGAGGGGGAGTATGTGGGAACTCTCTATACTTTCAGCTCAATTTTGCTGTGAATTTAAAACTACTCTAAAAAGTAAAGTCCATTAATTTTTAAAAAAATACAGAAAAGTACAAAGAAGAAAAAGATGGGGCCACAATCCTTCCACCTTTCTAACCTTTTTATGTATTTATAGTTTTTTAAATTGGGGGAAATACACAGCCATTTCCCAAGGATGCTGTTGTATGCTCAAGACCCTAAGCCTTAAAGGGACCCTGGAAAACAAATCTAATATTAGTTATTATTAGCACTAACACTTAATTATTGATAGAAATAAAAATAACAATTCGAGTGCTGTAGTTCCTTAGATCAAGAGAATTTTACTGAAGAGTGTCAACAAAGATCTATAAAATTGCTAAAATACTGAAATTAAAAGTAGTCTATGAAAGTACACTTTTTATTGGGATGAATAATATGTAACGGAGTATGCTAAGAGACTTTAAAAATCTCTTACAATCTATAAAACAACCTCACTTTATAGATTAGAAAACTGATAAACAATGTGTCCAAAGTCATCCAGCTATGAAGTGGTGAAGATGGGGCTCTAGCTCAGATCAGCAGAATTCCAAAGCTTAGGTGTGTCCTTAAGGCTGTCACTACACCATCTTCATCAGAACCTGCTAAAGAACAGTTCTATTAGTTGCTAAAAAAATGGTTACTTTTTCATGGGTCTTGATCTGGGTATGAAAGGTGGAAAGATGATAGATTACAAGTGAGAGTCAAAGCAAAAAGATGGCTCTAATTCCTTTTGATTTAGCCACATTAAAAAAAAAAAATACTGATTGAGTGCAGTGGACAACTTTGTCATTAACAAACTTTATTTCTTAGCCATACCACTACTTTTCAATGCAAAGGTGAGCTGAAACTTGTGTGCACATCCTCTGGGTTTTGGATCAGAAGCAATTTATTGCTACATGTGAATAGAACATTCATTATGGTAATGTACTTCCTAATAAAAATGAATTTCCAACTAAATTACTTCTTAATAAAAACAAATGTATCCTTTCATTATGTTCCATCTCCCATTTTCCCAAGCTTTCGTGAGCAGAATTGTAACTTCATTCCTCAGAATAGACATTTATATAACAGATCCACCATTTAAAGATACTGGAAGCCTTTATATATTCATTTTCTCACACCACTTTAATAAATCGTTAGGTTAAAACATCAATGATGGAATTGGATTGGTGGGAAGATAGGTAGGGAAAGGGCATGCTTTTAGTGAGGAATCTAACATACTACCTAATAGTGATGGTAAATAACAAAACTATAAGCTACTTCCTCTGGTGGGGGAAGTCCTCCACCAGGGACTTCCCTGGTGGCACAGTGGATAGGACTCCAAGCTCCCAATGCAGGGGGCCAGGGTTCAATCCCTGGTCAGGGAACTAGATCCCACATGCATACTGCAACTAAGAGTTCGCATGCCACAACTAAGGAGCCCTGGAGCCACAACTAAGGAGCCTGCCTGCTGCAACTAAGACCCGGCACAACCAAAAAATAAATAAATAATTTTTTTAAAAGTCAATTAATTCACTGAAAATCCTCCAAAAGCTCAATGAATCAAAGGATCTCCTCAAAAGCACAACATTTATTTGAAACTAGCATTGCAAGGAAACAGAAGACATCTACAAAGCCACCAAGCTATGGCATCAGTTAGCCTCTTTCAGCTAATGGAAAAGAATCTCACTATTACCATCTATGATTTCGGCAAACGAACTCCCACTCAAAAATGTCAGCATTCTTTTCAGCATATTTTTTTCAGTATATAAAGTTACTGATTTAATTGCTGTATGGTGGGGTAATGGGAAAAAATACTGAAGGACAGAGGGCAATAAGAATGACAGAAAGCTATGGTCTTCACTCTGCTTCAAGTCCCTTCTAACCCAAATTCATGATACGAATGTTCTAGTCTCAGTGTGGTCATGAAATTGCTGCATGACCTTGGGCAACTCGATTCCCTCCTTTGTCCTTCAGTGTTCTCATATTTTCTTGTTCTTTTCCATTTGGCCTGAAAACTTGATCATAGTCAGTAGCTATTATTTTCCCAATGTAAGAAACTTCCATTTCTCCTAGAGAAAACTCACCTGCTCTGAAACTCCTTCTCCATAGCGGAGCAAAGTCACAAAATGCTCACAGTTGTTGACAAGTAAGTCATACTCCACCTCCTGTCCAGCAACAAACTCTGACCGCTGCATGACTTCTTCCACGGGGAGTGGTGGGTATGTTCCATCGTATTTATTGTTTATTCTGTATGTGTCATTTCCCACAACATCCTTCAAAAGCTGCATCTTCACCAGGGCTTTTCTGCTGAATACAGACTTGGCGCTTGTAAACGATGCAGAAATGCCATCGTCTATAAGGAGAATTCTGGTTAGCAAGATATAGCGAGCCAGCCCAGTGAACTCCACAGCCATCCTAACTTATCCTCAAACCAGAAACCATTTAAGCTTACTAACAGTAAACCCTCATTCTCTAATTTATCACTAACATTTGTTCAATACTATATGAGTGAGAATATAAGAAAACTTTTTGAAAATCTATACCTACCTATCTTTTTGAAAATTTATAGAACAAATTGGGTGTGAAAACTCTACCTATTTTTGAGGAATAAGTTCTCTATCAATTGATTATTATTAGGGATCTTGGCATATGTTTCCAACAAAGTACAGATAAGATCATTGCCCCCTTTTTCTATGATGCAGTCTATTTTTCAGCATTTGAACTCTTCCAAACTAATACCATTGGGCTTAGCAGTAGTGCATTACGATTAGTGCTCTTGTCCTGCATCTAAGCAGCACTCCTTACACCCAGCTCTGTTTTTACACTTGTTCTTTTAATTAGGCTTCACTTTGAAACCTGCAGGGGACCCCAGTCTTCTGAGGGGTCAGTTGGGGTCAGGCTGGGGCCCTGCCTTGTTTTGCTAGTTCCTTTAGCCAAGAAACTAAGTCCTAAAACTAAACCTAATGTAGTAGGCACTGTCAACTCTATGTGGCCCCTAGCTGCGCCCTACCCACCTGTCACAATTCCCCATGCCCTACCACTCCATCTTACTGCCTCTATTAGTAAGCATTGGTCTAGACTGCCTGAAACCTCTGTGTCCTGGCATGCCGTGGTCAGCACCTGAGGCATCTGATTCCTTAGTGTTCAGCTTTAACACCAGGCCCTAGGCCCTCTCCATCTGCCCGAGACTGCCATGCTTGGCCATTGTTCAAGTAAACCATGAGATGAAGGGTCTCTGTATAACCAGTGTTATGACACTTTTCCTTTCAGTTATGACTCAAAGCAAACATTTTTTCCACTCCTCTTTTTTTCTCTCCTCCAAAATCCTTTTCATTGGAGCAGCATTTCCAGTTAATTATCTTACACGTTAAAAGTTCTTACACATTACAAGTTCATAGGACACATATATCCTAGTTAGAATTATTCAATTTTTTTTTTGACTAGTTTGATGTAATCAATTTACCGATGAGAAAATCAAAGCTTGGAGAGATAAACTGGCTTGTGGAACATCCCACAAGTAGTTAACAGAAACAGGAATTTAACTTCAGTCTACAGGATCAAAGCTCAGTGCTTGAACCACATTAAGATGGAGCTTAAGGTGGGAAAAAAGAAAACAGCACAAAAACCTCATATTATTTTCCAAATGTGAAAACTGCAGAGATAATGTAAAGAATTGCTTAGCGTTAATTATTAGACTCTACAGAATGAATGGCTCTATATCGTAAGTGTCATTTTATTTGTCATTTCCACTTCCAATATTCTAGAACAAGAGGCAAATAGCTCAAAATCTTGCAAAAATCACTTCATTAACAGTTCTCAGAAGCTCTCAAGATAGTAAGACTTAGGCCTATAAACACTTAGGCCTATAAACACTTCTTTATAAAGGTATCTTGAGGAAATATTATTCTAGGCTATTTGTTATTTGCATACATTTTTTCTTAATAATTTGTGCTCATTTCTAAACCTGTAAAAAATACAGAAAAATACAGCATAAACACATAAATAAATATAAACCACCTATTATCCTGCCACTCAGAAATAACTATTATTATTATTTTGATGTATTTGTACTGTCTTTTATTATCACTTGTATATGTGTGTGTATATGTTTGCATTAACATGTATGTGCGTATATATGATTTCTTTGCAAACCAGGTACCATATTACACAATGCACTTTAATCTGGAATTTTCCAATAGCTATCATACAAGATCATCTTTCATGCAATTAAAGATGTCCAGAAATGATTTTTAGCTGTTAAAGTATTATTGTTTTAGTCTACTGAGCACCCCATCTTACCACTGCTTCTTCCTTTCTGGAAAAGACTCTTTCTAGGCCAGTCATACTATCCTATTCCTGCACACAGTTATGGTTCAGTGATGGACATGGGACCCACACCAGACAATTAGAGTCATTCTCCATGATTTTTCTAACTGCAATGGGCAGGAAGTAACTCTCTCCTGTGGGTCACAAGCCTGTAAGGATGAGAGCCTAAGAATGCTTATGGTCATCAGCTCAGCTTCTTAGACATAGCCTGGGATAATGAAGACAATATACAGAAAAAGAATGCAGATGTGGGATGGAGAATTTTGATAGTGTTCAATCCCCTAGATCTGGGCATCCCTGAGGCCAGCACCATCTCTACTCTTTCTGTAGTTGCCTTCACTGAAGCAATGAATTTGCTGTTTTGTTTAAGTGAATTTGAATTTATGTTACTTGCAACTAAAAAATTCTGCCAGGCCTTCCCTGGTGGCGCAGTGGTTGAGAGTCTGCCTGCCGATGCAGGGGACACGGGTTCGTGCCCCGGTCCGGGAAGATCCCACATGCCGCGGAGAGGCTGGGCCTGTGAGCCATGGCCGCTGGGCCTGCGCGTCCGGAGCCTGTGCTCCGCAACGGGAGAGGCCACAACAGTGAGAGGCCTGCATTCCGCAAAAAAAAAAAAAAAAAAAAAAAAAAATTCTGCCAGACACAGATACCTAATATCTTGTGGCTAAATCATAATTCACTTAACCATTCCCTTGCTGGCCATTGATCCATTCTGTTTTTTAAACCATTATAAATGAGATAGAAGTGAACATTCTCATACACAAATATTAAATTAGTATCTCTAAAAGTATTTCCCAAGAATAGATTCATAGAGGTAAAATTACAGGGTCAGAGCATATGAACTCCTTTAAGACTCTTAGCACATATTGTTAAATTGCTTTTGCGAACAATTTTATCAACTTATATTTCTGTCAACAGTATCCTTGTGTTCATTTCATTATACCTTTATCAACAGATTATCATTTTTTTTAATTTTGCTAATGTGAGAGGCATAAAATCTGTCATTTTATTTTATAATTCCTAGATGACTGAAAAGCTGAAACCTTTAAAAATGGGTATTGTATTTTTGTCTTCTACAGACTGTTCACAATCTTCTACCCATTTGTTTGTTGGGATTTGGGTGTTCGCTGCTGTTCCCTCAGCTTAAGGAACTCTTTCCCCAAATATCACGTGCTGGGTTTCTTCACCTCTTTCAAGTTGTGTCTCAAATGTTACTTTCTCATGAGATTTTCCTGACCAGCTAATTTAAAACTGCAGCAGCCACAACTCCCCAGCACTTCCTATCCTGCTTCTATGATTTTCTCCATTATCACTTATCTCTAATCTAACATTACTTTCTGTATTTTGTTCATGCTCCCTCTCTCAGGCTTGCTCTCTCCCTCTCTCCCTCTCTCCCCCTCTCCCTCTCTCTCTGTCTCTGTCTCCCTCTCTCTCTCCACTAGAATGTAAGCTCCACTGTGTAGGGACTGGCTTATGTATCCCTAGCATTTAGAATAGCCTTTGGCACATACTGGAAAATCTATAAATAGATGCTGAATGAATTGAAATAATCTATTTGTATTATATATAAAGACATTGTGACTCTTGTCATGTTTGTGGCAAATATTTTCCCCAGCTGATTATTTACTTTTTAACTGTGTTTTTTTAATCCAGAGGTTTAAAATTTTAATGTTAATTGGATTTTGTGATTTCTTCAATGCCACTTTAGTCTTAGAAGGTCCTTCTGTAAACCTAGATCTGTTGGATTTATCTACTTTCTACATTTTATTTCTAGTCTGTTTTATTTTATGATTTTGTTCATGATTCCTTCTTGTAACAAGAAAACTAAAAAGCTCCCAGGAGCTTCTGGAAACAAACCTTACCTAGAGGTGCTATGTTGATAACATACCCATCACCCAAGTACAGTGCCCAGTGTTGATAGCCAGGACGAAACACTTCAATCAAATCACCTGGCTGAGGGTTGCCAGGATAGTTCAAACTAAAGCAATCATTAAACGCCATCTGCAACGACAGACACAAAGAAGATCTAGTTGATATGACTTGGCAAAAGAAGATCAGTTCAAGGCTTCTATAGAAACATGGCAATACAGAATTTATTGGATTGCATTCCTTATTAAATACTTAGATTCACACCACTGTCCTTTTCTTTCAATGATTCCTATACGGAATTATGTGTGCACACATGGACAAGTGGAGAAAGAATTTCTCTACCATTGCTTAATTTTCTATAGCAATGCTTCTCATACTGATTAACCCCAGGGCTCCTTTATTATAATAAGCATTTCATGATAATATCTGTTTTACTATGTAAATGTTCAGTTCATGACTACACAAAAAATATAATAAAGCACTTAGCATGAAAAAAGTCAGGATTCAGAAGCAGAAGATCAGAAGTCTTTCAGCCTTTCATATAGTGACTTAGTAAAATCAAAAAGAGGTCTGGGTGTTCACTAACATTCTGTGCAAAAGTATACTTTATCCTGCAAAACTTACTCTGTGATTTAAGCGGACACAAGCTCCAGGCTCAGATGAGTGTCCAGTCAGATATTCAGGCATACTGTAGGACACAGGACCTTTCTTCCTTGTGCTGAACTGTGCTGTGCAGACCCAGGCACACTGGCCTCCACCTGAAACCATATACAAGTCCCCGTGTCCCTGTCCTTTGAAGAAAAAAGGCTTTTGCTTTAGTCTTCCAGGCTTCCCCTGAGTCTTAAAAGGCTGGCTCAAGAGTTAATGATTAGGAAAGGTGAAGAAGTAGAAAAAAAGAATAGCTGCTGGGTGGGGAAACTGGTAACAATTTGGACTATAAATCAGCCAGATAGCGGAGTCACCAAACTTCCAGTTCCCTGAAATATATAGATAAATATCTGACACACATTCCTAAGTTGTTTTTATAGGAAGCAGAACCCCATCAGGTGAAAACTACTGACTTCAAGCACATAGACACAGACTGGTTGAAACCAGAAGATTAATGATGCTTGAAACTTCACCTTGATGCCAACCAAGCCGAGAATTGAGCACAAGCTGATCACACACCCTGTGGCCCCTCCCTCACCTTGCCTTTAAAAACCCTTCCCTGAAAGCCATTGGGGAGTTCAGAACTTTTGAGCATGAGCTGCCCATTCTTCTTGCTCGGCAATCTGCAATAAATGCTGTACTTTCCTTCACCACAACCCAGTGTCAACAGGTTGGCTTTGCTGCATGTCAGGCAAGGGGACCCAAATCCAGGTTCGATAACACACCCACTAAATATCAGTAAACACCCTTTGTCATTGTGACAACCACAAACACTCCCACAGATTTCCACCACTCCCCAACTGCCCCACTTACTGTCTGATTCCTCATTTCTGATTCCCAAAACAGTGCAAGGTGGTTGATGCAGAAGGGGGACAACTTGGAAGGTTGGGAAGTTCATCATATTGATGGGTATGTCTGAAAATTCACAGTTTGGTGAATTTTTTTCCTTTTAAGTCAGTACTTTTCAGAAAGAACATATAAGTCTCTGATGGTTGATTTTTATGGAACATTACATTTTCTATGTACAGCATCCAAGTAGAATGACTCAGTAAGAGGAAGTTATGTACATTCATTGATAATCAAAAGGAGATTTCATGTTACATCCATGTTGAGTATCTAATTGACAACAGAGTATTCCTCTGCATCTCTCACTCTAATGTAGATACATATACTCATTTACAAAATAAACCCAAGTGCCAGAAATGTAAACTTCCAAATCATCTAAATTATAATTATAATAGCATACGCAAAGAGCTTGGGGATACAGACTATCATTTTCCTGGCACACTAAAAGTCTTTTTTACAACAATTAATATTGGGAGGGTGTTTTCCCAAGTATTTGTATGCCATCTGTTGAAAACTTCAATCATCATACTGTCACAGAAATGAGGCCAAATGCAAACTGTCCATCTGTTGAAAAATAACCATTAAAACAACTTTATGGAAACTATTAAGTCTAACCACCCTCTCAAACATGTTTGAGTCTTATTAATATGGCAGTTCACAATTTGGCCACATGGGCACTAAAAGGAAAAATATACTATACTATGATATAAACAAACACATTTCCCATGAAAAGGAATCAGCAAGCACACACAGCTGCCTGTTAGCATTCAGAGACCTAGCCAAGCTTACAATAATAACCACCATTTGAACAGAAAGTACTTTGTAGTGTAACGTTTTTTTTCAAGTGCACTATTCAATTAACCCTAATTCATTTTTTTAAAATCGACCATGATTTGAGTTTATTATGTTATTATCCCATTTTACAGCTACAAAGTGATATTAGCAAATGCCAACCTTTTTAAAATACTCCCTGAAACACTTGAATTATAAAATACAGAGGGGAAAATAACTACCCTAGGTGTGAGAGACATGAGCTCTTGTTTCAGGTCTTCTCCATGCTAATTCTGTCACTTTGGGACTTAAATGTAAAATATAAAATTATAAAACATAGAGGGAAAAATACGTAGGAGAAAATCCTCAGGATTTAGTGTAAACGAAGAGTTCTTAGACTTGACACCAAAAGTATTATTCGTAAAAGGAAAAACTGACAAATTGGATGTCCTCAAAATTCAAAACTTTTGCAGCACAAAAGACCCTATTAAAAAGACAAGCTACAGAGCAGGAGAAAATTTTTGAAAACTACATATCCAAGAAAGGACTAATATCAGGAACATACAAAGAACTCTCAAAACTTAACAATTAAGAAGCAAAGAATACAATTAGAACTTGAGCAAAGGACACAATGACACCTTTCATCAAAGAAGAGCCGCAGATGTCAAGCCATGTTAAACATCACTGGCTATTAGGGATATTTAGATTAAAAACCATGATAGCACTACATACCTATCACAATAGCTAAATTAAAAAATTGTGACCAGAGAAAATGCTGGCAAGAATGTGGAGTCACTGGATCACTCATTCACCACTGTTGATAATATAAAATGTTGCAGTCACTCAAAGCAGTCTGGAAATTCCTTTAAAAACTTACCTTGTAACTAAAATATGGTCCAGCAATTGCACTCCTAGGCATTTATACCAGAGACTGAAGACATTAAAGACTTATATTGGCACAAAAACCTGTACACGAATGTTTATAGCATAATAGGCCAAAACTGGAAACAACCCAGATGACCTTCCATGGGTGAACAGTAAACAATTTGTGGTACACCCATACCATGGAACACTACTCCTAAGGAATAAAAAAGAACAAACTACTGATAAGTGCAACAACACAACCAAGGATGAATCTCTAGAGAACTGTGCTGAGTGAAAAAAGCCAGTGACATGACATGTTATATATATGATTCCATCTAAACATTTTGACATGACCTAGTTATAGAAACAGACAACTAATAATGGTTGCCAGGGGTTAAGGAAGTGGTAAGAAGGAAGTGGGTGTGGCTATAAAAAGGCAGCATATGAAAGATGCTAGAGGTGGTGGAATGCCCTACCTCTCCATGTGGTCCATGTCAATAACCTGTTTGTGATACTGCAGTGTGGTGTTGCAAGATGTTACCACTGGGGAAAACCCGGCAAAGGTACAAGGGATCTCTCTGTATTACTTCTTACAACTGCATGTGAATCTACAATTAGCTCAAAATAAAAATCTTTAATGAAGGAAAAAAAAGATCAATGTATTTTTTTCCCCTGCAGAGCATAGAAGAAGACCAATATGGGGAAGTTACAATGAGGCAACTTTTAGCTGTATACGAGGAGAATTTCTCTTTTATTGAAAGTGATCCAACAATGGAATGGAGCACCTTGTACAGATATCAGTCTCTGGCACTGGGAAGGTTTAAACACAGTCACAGTTGATAAAAATAAGATTTCCATGGGGTGGGGGGGAGGCGCTGGTAAGGTGAGGAGGCCTTCCGAGGTCCCTTTCACCTCTATTGTTCATCTCATTCTATTTCCCAGAAACTGTGCAATCCTCAAATCAACAGCACAAAGTAGATATAATTATTCCCCCCATTTTAAATATGAGGAACCTGACGTTCACAGCAGTTCAGGGACTCATCCAAAGTTACACAGTGGGAAAGGGCAGAATGCACATCTGGACTCAGATTAGCCTACATCCAAGGTCAGGCTCCTCATCCTTAAATGCTTGTCCCCGTGTGCACTATACCTCCTCCCTTGCTGGCCTTTCTGCAGCCCTTCTTGCACGCTGTGAGGCTGGATAACAGTCGTGAGGTGATGGTTACAATCACCTTTTTAGAGATCAGGAAACTGAGACTCAGATGAATTAAGTATCAGAACTAAAAGTCACACAGGTAGTAACTGACAGAACTAGAATTCAATCCCAGGTCTGTCTGCTTTGTTCCAGACTGCATGCTCCTTCCTTACTCCACTGATTAACATCACTAGCCAAAGGAATTGCTACTAAACGATATTTCATCTTTTCGCCCTTCTCAAATATTCATTAGATAGAGAAGCTGCAAAAGCATACAGAATGTATATTTCATAAGACGACACAGGAAGTTTTTAAACATTCATACGTGGAACCAGTGAGTAATAGGAAGTGGAGCCTTGGGGAACCCCTGCTCTTCTGCAGGGGAGGTGTCAAGATGAGAAGCTTCTAGAAGCGTTTAGAAGGTTCCCAGACTCATCATACCTTAGGGAAATGGCTAAAACCTGTCTACTTGGGTAATTTGATTTACATGGACATCTACCCATTCCATTCAAGTGCAAGTGTGTTATGTAGTGCTTCATGAACATGATAATACAGAACCAATTAAAGATACATTTTTAAGTCCTCTGCTGAAATCTTTGTGTGTCACCTTTAAGGTAAAAGTACTTCGTTTTAACAGTTCATCTGCACAGAATTGTTTGACTAGTTTACAATAAAGAGTGTCTGTAATCTTTGTACAAGAAACTTCCTGTTTCATGCCAAAACAAGCTTCCTTGTTTATAGCTCCTTGTTGGTCCCCCGGGATGCATCAGAAGAAATAACGGCCCCCCTGCACAGATAGGGACAGGCTGATTAACTGCTGCTTGTGTCCCTGGGGCCACCTGTGTTACAAGAATACTAAGAGCACTTTTTCACAAACTACTCCCGAGGATGCTATTGGCAGTCTGAAACATAAGCACGGGCTGTCCCTACAGTCCAACAGTCTCCCAATTCAGTTTGGATCATTTCCCACTAAAGCTGCATTTTTTCATCCATAGCCCTGTCACACTGAGATGGCTCCATGAAGCCCTAGGCTCCCAGAACGGCTAATTCACAGACCCTCAGAGCTGCCAGTATCCTTGCTCCCACATCCTCTCCCTACAGCTGAGGGTTCCAACTCCCAGCCAAATGAACCATCCTCAGCCGTTGCCCCCTCATTCCTAGCTTGGAATCCCTCCGTGGATCCCCCTGTCGACTCCGAATCTCGCTCCCTCTATAATCTCGGACTCCTTATTCATCCCTACATTCTAGGCAAACCAAACCATTATTCCTCACTCTCACCTGGAGTTATGTTGCTAATACCGAAACTTCTACCTGGAACGCGCTGCCCATTTCCAAATGACCCACTCTTAAGGATCCAGATCAGATGTCACCTCCTCCCCAAGGTCCACCTCCTCTCAGCCACAAGTGACATCTCCTTCCGAGCTACCACTACTCCTTTATCTCTCTAACGCCCACTGCGTTTGCTACACCTGCGTGAGTTACTGATGTCTGGGGAATTTTCTCTTCTGCTCCACGTGGAGGGCTGGTTCCTGTTTATCTCTACACCTGCAGTTTGCTGCAGAGTGGCTGTCACAAGTAACTGCCCAGGGAATGTTTAATAAATGAAGGAACTGGGATCCCGAGCCCAGGGAGGCCAGAGCGGCTGGGCTTTTCCAGCACACAAATTACATTAATAGTCCTGAATGCCACAGTGATATCACCATTCATAGTTCCCAAACTTAATATATTATAATAATAAATACTTATTATTCATACTCATTTCATTGAGGATGGTGGATACAAGGCCTTAGTAAGCAAGACGAGGTCCAGTCCTGGTACTGCCACTTGATAGCTGTGTCACACGGGAAAGCAAGTCTCTCCTTCCCCCATGGACTCTGTTCTCTCACTTGCAAGAAAAGAAAAAGGGGGGGGCGAGGGGGGAGGAGGGACATAGGTTAAATGAGAAGCTCTCTACTGGTCCCCGGGGCTCTCTCGTCTGAGAGCCGGTTCAGCAAGGCTGTCGGGGTCCTAGAGGTCCTCCCTCCCCCTCCCCAGTACACCTCACTCTGAAGCCTGGGTTGTTCTCCCCACCGGTGGCAGCGGCGAGGGTTCTGGGGTCGCGCCGGCCACGCCGCTGCTGCCCCTCCAGCTACCGGCCGGGGGTCCACTCCATCTGCGCCCGGGGGAGGGCACGGCGGCAGCGGCGTACTGCCGGTAGCCAAGGCCGGCCTCCGGCGCCAACGCCACCCCGCCGCGCGGAAAGGCCCCGGCGCTCCGACGCTGCAGCGCAAGCTCGCTGCTCCTGCCGCCCGGGCCGGGCTGCGCCACCGCCTGGTGACCCTCCGCCCGCCCGCCTCCGTCCCCTCCGCACCCCTGGGAGTACCGACACCACACCTGCTCTCCGCCCTCACAGACACATACACAAACCCAGCCGCCGAAGCGCAGCCCCAGCGCGGTAACTAACCGAGGACACCCTGCCCCGCCACTGGGACGTTCCTGCATCAAATTTTCCCTGTAGCGAGGGCTGGTCTAGACGCGGCGGCTGTACCGTTAACTTGTCTTGTTGAGCTCAGAAATGTTCGTGAGCATGAATACACATTGCGTCCACTAGGAGCGCGCCCCTCCTCACTCCACACAAATTCCTCTGAGGCAGCAGAAAGGATCCTGGTCCCTGTGCCCCAAGAAAGCATCTCAGTCTAAGCTAAGGTGGGAGGAGGGAATGGCCTTAAAAAAACCTCCCTGCTTCCCATCACACATACCTACAAAATGTGTACCCGGGAGCCAGTTCCGGAGCCCAGGACTGTGGGGACACACGTGGACCCCACCCGCTTTGGACTCCTCCCTGTCACCCCCCTCCTGCCTAAGATCAACTTCAGAAGTGGGAGGAGGGCGGAAAGGAGGAAGGGAAGGTGCCTAGGGCCCTAGATGTCCAGGCATCAGTTTCTCCCAATGGGAAATTTACCTGGCTGCGTCCGATGGGGCCTTCCCTAAAGACACGACTCCCTCGGGCAGCCCATTCCCCTCCCCACTTGCCCTGCCCTGTCCCTGACAAAGGTCTGATTCTAGATAGAGGAGCAGAGCAAGTCCCTTATTCTGCGCAACTGGCGACTCGGGTGTGCACGTGACAGGGCAGGGCCTAACTGAATCTCTTTCAGGCCATGGGCCAGCAGAGGCCTCCAGGAATATAGCCGTAAGAGTTTAAAAATAAAGCTGGGCATGAAGAGTATCCATTTTCTCCTTGCTAAAAAAGGGAGGCCAAGAATAACAAACCAGCTAAGTAAGGAAGGCCCGCAGACTGCTAAGTGAACTTTTTGGAGCATAGCACAAGGACTTGCCTTCAAACAAGTCGTAACCTAGATTTTTACTCTGATATAAATGGACTCTCAGCTAAAAGGAAGGATTTTTTCCCTACTGATTCAAAGGCTGAAATAGCTCTCTAATTTTATGTTGTTTTGTCCCAATGGGATAAGAACGACCTAAAGATGCAGCCGCCTTTATAAAGGAATCAGGTTCCGTGGTGAAGGTTAAGGGTGAATCTGCAGGGTCTGAAATTGGGGTCTGGCTTTGGCATCTTTGGAAACAAAGTACTAGAAAGACATTGAAAACATGTGGGATCTAGATATACTTGTTGGTAAAGCAGAAGCTCAAACACTTAAGAGGTTGTAGCTTTGTTTTTATGAGTTAATATTTTTCTTACATGTTCCCTATTTAATGTATTTTTAGTTATACACTGAATCAGATATACCTTTCAATACTCTTTTAATGTCTCAAAGAGAGATCCATAAACATGCATTTGCTTTATGTTCCAACTATTTCAATTGAGTCATCACTGAAAGCAGTGGTTCATGATTTTATACAGGAGAGTTATTGTGAGCATTTATAATGCCATCCTGCTTATGAGCTAAATTTATTATGTTTGCCAGGTTAATCTGTTTTCTCTAATCAGACACTTAATCATCCACTCTCCTCCCTGCATTATGGATTCATGAATCTGAACCGAGGACAGTTGCTCAGTCAGGGCACAAGGATAAATTATCTTTTCATTTTGGGGGATATTTGTGATTAAATGCAACATGATAGAATCCAAATGAAATAAATCTTGTAATTTTACTTCTAGATCCCTGCCAGGAATAGATAAAATGCATTCAGTTAAGAGTAAATTCAGTTCGATGCCTGAATGGAATTAGTAGGGGAAACAGAGAAAGCTTTGTCGTTCAGGAGAACTCTGAGTTCTCCCTTCATTCCTACAGATTGGAGGGATAGTTAATCATTCCTTGGCAGTACTCTATGGATGACCAGTACAGAATTAAAATTTCCATCCTGAAAGAATGAGAAATTAGCCTCGGGTAGTAATAGCCGAAGTTTGTCTGAATCTGGAGTTGTAGTCCTGGGATTTCGAGGGCTACACATGGTATGTGATGGAGCAGATGTTATAAAACAACCAAATAACTAATTCCCATTACTTCGGCTTTTATATTAAGTGAAGCACCACGTGGATGACACCCTCAGCTGCTGCCTAGTTAGGCTGAAAGGGTTGAAACATATTGAAATAACCGTAATGGAGATACTTTAGTCATGTTTCTTGTAAAATGAATAAAGTCCAGCAAAAGCCCAGCGTTAACAAGAGTCATTATTTGCCTTTTTAACATATGGAGACTAAAATCAATTGGCAATATGTGAAGTTAGTCCTCAAAAGAACCCTGCTGTGTTTTGGTTTTTTTTTTTTTTGTATTTTTTTTTTATTGAAGTGTAGTTGATGCTGTGTCAGTCTCTGCTGAATAGCAAAGTGACTCAGTTATACACACAGAGACATTTTTTTTATATTCTTTTCCATTATGGTTTATCACGGGATATTGAATATAGTTCCCTGTGCTATACATTAGGACCTTGTTATTTATGCAAAAGAACTCTGTTTTTTAATGCATATTTTACAATTAGCAAAGCACTTTCATATCCTTTGTCTCATTTGAGCCTCACAACAAACCCATGATTACTCAGGTCCTGGCAGCTGCTCTGAGGCCTGAGCTGTGAAGCTCCACACTCAGGGTCTCCCAGGGAAAGGCCCAGATCAGGTCTCTTAGTCAAGAGCTCTTCCTCTACCCAGACTCCCTCTTTTATTAGACATTAAAAGCAAAGTCTTCCTTTTAGGTGAAAAAAGCGCAAGAACAGAACACCCTGCACAAATACAAGGTGAATGAGAGAGTCTTCATGCAAAAATGGTCTGGTAAAGATCTCATGGCCTTAACTGAGACACTTGCTCAGATGATGCAGAGGTTTTTGGCTCCAGAGCATAATAAGTGGGAGTAGAGACAGTCAGTCATATAGTTCCAACCCTGCCCCCCAAAGTCAATGCTGTAAAAGTTAAAAGCTTTTTTCTCTACTTGACTATCCAGGCAACATGTCTGCTCAGACTGGATTTTGGTACGAATTGCTCAAGCCTCTCTTTCAATGGGCTTTGTACATTCTTGGTCAATATGGTTGAAACTAGCAACGTTTCCCTACTGAGTCCTCGTGTAGTGCACATCCAGGCTATGTGATATCTTTGTGACTGCTGCTTCCCGATGGTTATGTGCATTTGAAATTACTAAACTTGATGAATTAGGCTGAGCCAAGTGTCTGGGGCAGTCAAGGGGACTGAATAATTGGAGAAATGAGTGGAGAAAAGAATGATTTGATGGTGCCCAGGTCAGAGGCACAGAAAACTATCAGCCTGTGGCAAGGAAGGAAGGACAGGGGTATGCCTTCTGTAGAAGAAGTTGCCTGTATTCTGCCCAGGAAAAAGGACAATGGAAGAGTCCTCACAGTGAGATAGTCTTGGGTTCTAATCCCAGTTCTGCCACTTGCTAGCTGTGTGACACAGGGCATATTCCTTAAACCAGAGCCTCAGTTATATGTATATGAAATGGGAAAAGTAATGACATAGCCTGCCATGTTCACAGATTTACAAAAGGGTATTTTAATTATACAAAAAAACTGAATATGAAAAGAGTGCATTCAAACAATGATTTGTTGATAGATGTGACACAAGGGTGTCCTTGAAACTGACACTTACATCTCACCCTGTTCAGGAAGAGAAATGGCTAAATATATACATAATATTCCTGTTCTTGCTTTCCTATTTGCTTCTTTCCATTTTAAATTTAGAGCAAACTGTCTTCTTCATTAATTGTAACATTTACACAGTATAAATACCTGTCCCTTAAAAGTGATACTGACAATGTAGTTAAGCCTTTATTGTCTTGTATTAGTCTAATAAATAAAAGCCCATTAGTAAAAAGAGGCCACAAATGTAAATGATTTCAGGGACTTTGCCCTAAGGGGAAATCATACAATGCATTTGGGAAAACGTAATTCTGACTGGGTCCTCCATAAAATGCTAAATTTCTGCACAAGATCTTAAAGCACAAGTGTTTATGGGACTCTTGGTGACAAGAAAAACGATAGTCAATGTGCCTTATCACTGAAATTCCCGTATCCATGGAAACCTCTGAAGTTCTGTAAGCACAGGCACACGGCCTATGTATCTATTGAAGGTCTGAGGCAGTGATCAGTGGGTTACTATGCTGCGAAAAGCTGACAGATTCCTGAGATCTGCTCAGCACAGTCATGGATGTTTTCTCACCGCTAAATGTAATTACAGAGAAATTCAGAAATCTCAGACATTATGAAGAAAAAAGATGTTTATATATTTACACTTATATATTTATGTTTATATTTACTTATATCTTTCAGAATACAGTAAATTAAATGAGATTTTAATTCAGAAAAGGCTTCATAAACCATCAGAGTTTCCCATTCCCCCATTTGTTGCTACCTTAGAAACTCTCTAGATTTCCCATGTATGCAGAACCAGATATTTCTTGAATGTTGGGAAAGGTCACAGTTTTTATGAAACTGATTATCCCTAGGACTTTAAATGTGTTCCTGATCGGCGTTTCCTAATGTATAATTGTTTTAAAAACTAAAAGCACAATCATATTGGAAGGAAGGAATCGTCTGCAGATTTCTGAAGTGTTTCTATAACCAGGGACCAATATTCGAATAAAGCAAGGAAGTGATACTACGCATATCACAGAGGCATATTTATACTGTGCTCTATTTTTTAAAATATATGTATCATCTCATTTAGTATGTACATCAACTTCATGGATATTATCATCCCCATTTTCCCTTGAATTGCCAAGTCTTGGATTTTTCTCAAATATCGTTCTAGATTTTAATGATTTAGAAATGGTCTGAGTTTTGGTTGGGATACATTAAAACAGGTAAAATTATTACTGAGTTTTTAAAAATACTGTGTGTTTTATCCTTATAGAAGTTTTCTATTAAAAAAGCTTTTTTTCATATTTGGTTCTCTGAAGATATGTTGTTCAATATGGTAGCCATGAGCCACATGTGGCTACTAAGCACTTGAAATGAGGCTTGTGTCGGGCTTCCCTGGTGGCGCAGTGGTTGAGAGTCCGCCTGCTGATGCAGGGGATGCGGGTTTGTGCCCCGGTCCGGGAGGATCCCACATGCCGCGGAGTGGCTGGGCCCGTGAGCCATGGCCGCTGAGCCTGTGCTTCCAGAGCCTGTGCTCCGCAACGGGAGAGGCCACAGCAGTGAGAGGTCTGCGTATCGCAAAAAGAAATGAGGCTTGTGTCACATGTTGAAATGATAATATCTGAATATATTCAGTTCAATAAAATATGTCCTTAAATTTACTTGTCTTTACTTTTTTAATATGCTTACTAAAATATTTTAAATTATATATGAGGCTAGCATTAAATTTCTATTGGATAGCGCTGCTCTAATGAAACTATCCAGAGCCTTCAAAAGGGGGTTATTTTTGATCATATCCTGTGTATCAGGCTCACTGAGTCTTGGAATTGACTTGTCATACTCTTCACCAGAATAAGGAGATAAGCAGCAGTGATTGCTTTCCTGCAAAAGAAGTCCCTTCAACCATCCTTTTCTTTCTGGGTCAGGTTTCTTTCTTTTGCACCCTTGTGATTCTCCTTGGCAAAACCTCAGCAAGCAAATGGACCCTCTTCTCCTTTGTTGTTGCTTCCAGAGAGACAATGAGGCCTTTGCATATGCTGTTCCCTCTTCCTGGATCACTCCTACCCACCCCCTCAAATATCTGCCTGACTTCCTCCCTCACTTCCTTTAGGTCTTTCAATTGTCACTTTATCAGATCAAATTTCCTTTATCCACCTGTATAAAATATCACCCTATCACTCACCAGACCCCTTATCCTTCTTAATTGTTCACCATAACTCTTAACTCTAGCTGACATATATTTATTATTGGCTGTCTTTCCTCCTACTAAAATGTAAGCTCCCTGTAAGCAAGGACATTGTTTATTTTGTACAATATGAACCCCCAGCACTAGTACAGTGCCTGGTGCATAATAAACATTCAACAAACTGTTGTTGAGTGAATACTTCAGCAACTGAATGATATCAATCCCTCTGTCAGTGTCTCTGCAATTCTCTTGGCCTTCTCCTTGCTGCAAGATGGCTGCAGCAGCTCCCACCATCATGTCCTCACACAACCACCTGCAGAAGTAGGAAGCAGTGGGGAGAGAGCCTTCTCCACCTGCACTGACTGCTTTCTTAACAGGGAGAAAAATACCTCTCCTAGAATCTTCCAGCAGATTTCTCTTTATATGTTATTGACTAGAACTGGGTCAGGGGCTACTCCTATTCACAAGAGAGGCTGAGAAAGTAAGTATTTGGCTTTTCTGGGCTTTAGGGATGGAAATAGGCAAGGAAGGGAGAATAGTATGACTAATAAAACCACCATGCTGATAAAATGCCGTACTTAGTATACCCCAGTTATATCACACAGCTGATTAGAGACTTGGTAAACCACGAGACCCAGAAGCACTCAACAGAGGGCTTTCACCCTGTAATGCCCCTGTTTCTTCCACCCTTCACATCTTGAAAATGTGGCCATTTACAGGACAGGAATAAAGACGCAGATGTAAAAATGGACTTGAGGACACAGGGAGGGGGAAGGGTAAGCTGGGACGAAGTGAGAGAGTGGCATGGACTAATATATACTACCAAATGTAAAATGGATAGCTAGTGGGAAGCAGCCGCATAGCACAGGGAGATCAGCTTGGAGCTTTGTGACCACCTAGAGGGGTGGGATAGGGAGGGTAGGAGGGAGATGTAAGAGGGAGGAGATATGGGGATATATGTATATGTATAGCTGATTCACTTTGTTATACAGCAGAAACTAACACACCATTGTAAAGCAATTATACTCCACTGAAGATGTTAAAAAAAAGAAAATGTAGCCATTTAAATGTGTTATCTTTCTAATTTAGTTGCTGTTTCATTAAATGAAAACATTTTCATATAACTATGTGGGAAAAAATTACATACATAATTCTATTAGAGAAGGTTGGTAGAAGGGTATAACAAGGGGAGAACTGGGCTGATAGATGAAGAAAAATGGCCAAAGGACAAGAGGAGAATAGCTGAGAAAAGGTCTGCTGTGTTGATGGTAGGGGTTGGGGAGTAAGGACAGAAGCCAGAGACCATATTTTCCTACTTGATTTCACACCCTTATTCATGATTTGCAAAAGAATTAAGACCAGGTTTTTATGTAACATTTGTAAAACAGACATTTGGAATGTCTTTTTCCCCTTAAATAATTAACCAAAGCTTGGTTCTTGGCCGGTTGATGCTATAGCCCAGGACAGTGTCCTCCAAGTTCCAAGGGAGCCTGGAAAAAACACTAGGATTTTGATGCCCAGATAAGCTTCCCTCTTCACGTCCTTCATGAATGATCAGTGGCTTAATGTATCAACCACAGCGTGAAGACATAATTCAGGCCTGAAATGTGGGGTAGTAGAGGAGACGGCAACCTGTACAGGACACCAAGCAGGGAGGCAGAGAGGAAGCAAGGAAAGCCTCCTTACCTTTTCGCCTCAAGCACTCTGTGTTCCATGCTTCAGTGCATGATTTGATCATAAGGCACTGTGTAACCCCACTGTTTTCTCCTGTAGCTAATTAAAGAGTAAGGAGAGCTTTTTATATTTGTTTGGTTTTTTTTTTTAATAAATTTATTTATTCATTTATATTTGGCTGTGTTGGGTCTTCGTTGCTGCGCGCAAGCTTTCTCTAGTTGCTGCGAGGGGGGACTACTCTTCGTTGCTGTGCGTGGGCTTCTCATAGCGGTGGCTTCTCTAGTTGCGGAGCACGGGCTCTAGAGCGCAGGCTCAGAAGTTGTGGTGCACAGGCTTAGTTGTTCCTCGGCATGTGGGATTTTCCCGGACCAGGACTCGAGCCTGTGTCCTCTGCATTGGCAGGCGGATTCTTAACCACTGCACTACCAAGAAAGTCCCCTTTTTACGTTTTGTAATGACATTTAGGATGGCATGTGAGACAGGCATTTTGAAATAAATGATATTTGAATGCCTAGCCACTCATTTCTTTTTCAACAAAGCATGGATGAGAAACAGGTAAAATGGAATTGATAAAAAATCAGCACCTGCTGTGAAATCTTTTGTCATATGTGACATCTGGGATGAGGACACAGGCTTGTTGCCCCCCAGTTCACATATAGTACATCTTATCAAGTTGGCACATTCACCAGTCTATTAGAAAATGGCTTTCAGTTCTTTCTGTGGAATGATTAACAAAGAACAGAAAAAGAGATTGGACGTTAATGGTGAACACTTTGCTCTTGAGATAATTTGATTCTAGTCCTTGCTGGGTATGAACCCTTGGCCAGGCTGTGCTCTGAGAGGTAAGAAGGACAGATTGCCTAGTGGTGTGTTCCAGCTCTGCCACGTATAGCAGCGTGATTGTGCAGATTACTTAATCTCTCTGTTCCCCAATTATCCCATCTTTTATGAAGAACTATCTTTTTAGGTTAATGTGAGGATTAAACAAATTAATAAATAGTAAACACTTAGAATAATACCTGGCAAATGCTATGTAAATGTTAGCCATTATTGTTATTGTTGCTACCCAAAGTAGACACGTGGTCAGCGCGTGGGCACTTGGAAGAATATGGTGGTAATGGATCTTTGACTAAGCAGATTTAAGGACATAGGGAAAACATAACTATTTTATTTCTAAGTAAAAAAGAATCACAAAAGAAATTATAGCATGATATTTATTTCCAAAGATATAAAAGACATTGCCTTATGTAAAACGGATCACAGATGCCCACATCTCTCTGGCTTGGACTATTCATAAAACTTGACTGCCTGAAAACTTATGCATATACATATGTATATGTAAAATTAGGCATGAAACAGTGACTTCCAGTTACTGAACTGCCTGGAAAATTTAGCCAGAAACCAGTCATTCAACCCAGGAAACTAAATCGTTGAAATCAAGTTTTTGGCTCAAGTGATGCTTTTTCTCTCTGTCCACACTTGTCTGATTGATTCCATTAGGACCACAGAACCCGTTGAACAGGTAGGTATCTTCTAGGCTACCTGGAACAGCCTCCTTCCCCTCTTTTTTCTTTCTTTAGCAGATAACTAATCTTATCTTTTTCCAGAGCTTCCTGAAGCTCAGCTTCTTAATGTTAAACTTTGAATAGTGGTTCTCTGTGGCTTATGGCTAGAAGAAATGTCAAGAATCCTTGGGCTACTGATTCTCAGTATCTGTCTTATCCAGCTAACGCTATCATCTTAGAGGCCAGAACCTGGGATTTTGCCCATAAACTACAGCGACGTTATTTCCACAGCAAATTGATCTGCGATGGGCAGAGGGCCACAGACATACTTGAAAGTGCGTTGTGTGGAGAATGGGGCTGCCGTAAAGTAGTCCCCCCATGTTTGCCTGTGGGTCTCTGCAGTGCTGGCCCAGGACTCTTTAAACTCCTCTTTAATTACTCATGTTAAATGGTATTATGGTCTGTCATGAATATTCAGGTTGACCATTGGCGGTAACTCCTGAACTAGTTGGAAAGAGCACTAATATCTCCAGAATGCCTGTAAACTACTGGAAAAAAAAAAAAAAACATAAAAGAGTAGAAGCAAATTTAAGGGAAAGAAGATACAAAAAGAGCTCTGCTACCAAGGAAGCATCCATTGCTTTGCTGAGTTACTTTTTCCCGCCCCTCCCAGTAGCACTTATCCATGTTTAACCTTCACGGGGCACCAGAATTGTTTCTAAGGCAGCTCTGATCATGTCACTCCCCTGATTAAACCCTTCTCTACCACCTGCAAGATAAAGTATAAATTCCTTAGCCATACACTTCCGCCTTGATGTCAGATCCCATTACACCTTTCAGACTTCATTTCTCACTTCTACCTTCCTCTTCCACCCTACCACCCCCAGTCCCTACACCATATGTTCTAGCCACAATGAACCACTTAAAATTCCCTGACCATGACAGATGTCATCTTCTCTCCACGTCCATTACGTCCTATGCCTCCTGTTTCAGTGATAAAAGCTCCTCATTTTTCAAGCACCAGTTCAAATGTTACTACTCCAAAAACGAAGCAGCCTTTCCCTCTTCTTTTCTTTCACTGTACTTTATTTATAACTTTCTAAAACAGTACTTGTCAGATGTGCTTTTCTCTCTTTCCTAGTCAATTTTGACCTCCTCAGAATCAAAACTATTGATAGTTTTGTAGTCTATTTATTCATATTTGTGTCCCTAATACCTAAATCAGGACTACAGGTGTATGTATGGTGGTTAATCTTAGCCGAACGAAAATATGAATGAGCTTGTCTTTGTTTTATTTTCTGTCTCCCTACAGTCATCTGGCACTTCACCCCAGGGATTCATTTTGCTAATCACAAGTGCCAGTTCTCACTGCTCTGATAGCACAGCCCAGCAAAACCTCAGATGTCAGTGAACGTAAGGTGACTCTCACTAACTCCTCCAGGGTAAATGAAGGATGTTCTGTGGAAGCTACTAACACAAAATTATAACCTGATAAAAACAGCTGCCCTGTCTCACCTGCTGTCATCTCTACTGTTCCAGAAACTGCTTGCAAGTTTGGCCTTCTGACAACTCAGAAGCTGTTCAGCGGCCTCTCCGTGGATTTGCTTTCTGGCGGGACTGAAAAGGTACCAGCTTGTAGTCAGAGGGCCTGAATTCTGGTCTTGGCTCTGAAGCCTTGAAATCCATATGGCTTCATGTAGGACACTTAGAGCTGTGTCTCTGTTTCCTCATGTGCAAAACAAGGAAAATAATCCTTGCCCCAGCCTTACTGACCTTGCCGGATTCTTACGAAGTTCAGAGGATGTAAAGAATTAGAAATCACTTTACAAAATAGAAAACTCATTAGGGGGATGGTGGGTATTAATACAGTATTATTTATACTTTAGCCCTGGTGATCTGTTTTTCCACAGGGGTTTTCTTCAGGAAGATCAAATTAAGTACAATGTCTAAAATACAGGAATTTCTACAGGAAGGTCAAACTAAATATAATGCTTGAGACATATTCTATCATCCAGGTAAAAAAACAGCCTCTACCACCAGCAACCCAGGATCTTTGCTAGGTAGTCCCCATTCAAAGTACATTAACCAGTTGTCACCATTGGTACCATTTATATGTGAGACCACATGTCCAGACTCAGTTTAGACACATGAGACTAGAAACCAAATGAAAGTCATATCCTAGAAATATCTGTGCACCTAACAAAGACGTGACTACCTAACCTGTACAGGCGTTTCTGATTATATCCCTTGAGCAATGAAGTGGTTCCATATCATTAGACATACAACAGGACACAAAGTCTTATTCTGCTTAGAATAGGACTGTAAATCTATTTTGATTAGAGTCATTAAAAGTCATGTGGGGTAACTGATAAGGAAAACTGCCATAGAGAAAAATAACAATCCCATCCTCTGGGATTGTCCTACATTCTCTTAACCCACAATCCTTTGAGGCAGATTGACAACCCTATTTCATATTTGAGGAAAATTAAGTCACATGCCTAGAGAGTGTAGAGCAAGGGTTCAAGCCCATCTCTGCCTGACTCTACAGCCTGGATGCTTTACTCTCAGTCAGGTGCTGGCCTATGTGAGGTCCACTAGCAGCTAGAATTTTCCTGAGGATTATTGAGAGTTATTTGGGTAAAAGTGTCAGGTGTTCATTTACTCTGTATGGTTTCTCTGTACAGTCAACTTCAATAAATTGAGGTGAGAAGCAGCACCTGGATAATTATTTATTTTTTAGATTGCTGTCCAGTGGCTAATTGCCTATCCAAAAACCTTTCTCTACTTCTTGTTCAGTAAGAACCCCACTTTTATTTGAACTGGCAATATGCCCATCTAAAATGTATAATTCCCAGGCTCCTGTAATGCTGTGTGTGGCTATGTATCTATGTTCTGAGCAGTGAGATGGTGACGGAAACATTACGATGGAATAATTTTGTGGTTTTTCCAGAAAAGGGAGTTAATACAGCTGGAAGGTACACCCTTCTTTCATCCTGCTTCTTCCTTTCTGTTACATGAGCTACAGACATAGCTAGAGCTCCAGTAGTTGTGTTGGACCGTGAATGCCTTGAGGATGAAAGCCAGAGGCAGAGAGAAAGAAGGACCTTGAGTTTTTAATTATTTTGGGGGCATTCATGTCAATACTGAAGAGCCTATTCTACCTTCTTCTCTATTAGAAGAATAAACCCTGAGTGTTTCATGTTATTTTGGTTTTCCTTTTATATGCAACCAGGGCTCATCCTAACTGATAAAGATTACTTGGCAACTTTCTGGGTTTGTCTCTGTTCCATCGACATTGCACCCTAGATTAGCACTCCAGCTATAAAGAAATTGTGTAATTAATTCCATTCATTTGGCTTCGTTTTTAATACAACTCAAAAAAAGGATCTTTTAGGTAGAAAAAAAAAGCTGAATTTATTTATTAAAATGAAATCTGGAGGTTCACTTCATTTTCCTAGCTCTAATTAAAATCAACTAGCCAAGAGCTATTCGATTTGACTCTAACAAAGAGGAACCGTCTTTCCTCTTCAATGCTCCCCAAGACAGGCACTCAGTAAGAGGTTTGTCCTTCCTTAAACTGTACTTCAAATATATTTTCTATACTATTATGATAAATCTCCTAAGTCACCCACATTGAGCCTAGCTGTGTCAATTGATTATTGCAGGCCAAAAAGTCCAGCTAGAATTTGTCAGGGTCTAGGATAAACCACAAAACTTACAAAACCCAGGGCATTTCAGCACCTTGTGAAACGTACCCATTGAAAGTGCTCTGAGGAGAATGACTTCCGGTGTCACAGAGGTGGCCCACTCCCCAGTGAAAACTTGTGAAAATTATATTTTAAAAAAGTAAAGCTCCTGGAAATGGCCCTAAGAGCAAACAGCAAATGAAGAAACATCTATTCAAGAATATCTATGAAAATTCAGTAAGAGAAGTGAGTCTGTGGTATTTGAACCACATTTAGGCAGATTGTTTCTTGCCACAAATTCCAATTCTGTTTTTAAATTCTTAAATTATATTCAACTTTTGCTATTATATTTCCTCCCTTTGACTTGGATGCAAGAAACTTAGAGCTTAAGGAATGTAGAGTTCAAATGTAGCAAGCACCTCAACAAGGAAAATGCTTAGCATCATGGATACTTAAGTAAGTAACCCAAAACTAAGAACTCCCATCATCACCAGGACCACCACCATTATCACCTCCACCACTACCCGGGGTGCTTGGCTTCTCATCTGTGCCCCTCTTCTGCCTGGTTTCTTTTGTACTTTAATCTGAATTTATTTTTAGTTACTCCGTGGTGTGTGTATGTGTGTGCACATCAATGTGCACGTGTGCCTGCATCTTTATACGTGTTTGTATGTGAATTGAAGATTCCTAAATCTCTTAAAGAAGTAGCTGTGTTAGAATCAATCTCATTGAGGAATACTACAGAAGTCTGTGATTAACTAAAAGTTATAATAGCTTTGCTAACAAACTCAAATGTGTCGTCACCCCTTCTAGCTGTAAAGTGTAATAGCTGTGAATGTCCACCTTTCTGTTCCTTTTATTGCCAGATGATTGTGTGAGGTGTCTCTGTTAGGCCTTGGAGTGACATTCAGCTTCCTGTTAGAAGGAGAAAGTGAAGAATGTGGTCTTTCTCTTTATTAGATATGTGATATTTAGGTGTTATGATTGTCCATTTTGGAATATAACATCAATGAGACTATTCATGGTCTATGTAAAATTTCAAATATATATATTTTTAAAAAGCCACTAGGTAAGGAAGGCCCAGAATTTCTCAGGACAAAGGATAAAGGTTAAAACTGTTTTACTCTGTCTCACCTGATAATAATTCCCTCTTTCCCTCCTCTGATTCTCCAAAACAAATAAAATGAAACCTTAACCGAAAATTTGAAACACGGTTTTGTTGTACTTGACTATCATTGAACCCCAACTCAGGCATCTGAATAATTATTTTCTATTTTTGTAACTCAATTAAGTGTTGACTAACTTCACATTGAATTAATCATTAAAGCAAAGCTCATTAAAATGCAGATATAAAATGTTTTGATTGCTTTTGAACAGTAGGAAAATTTAAATTTATTCATCTCAATATTCAAAAGAAAAGGTAGCACGAAAATATGTATGAAGAAAGTCAAAAGACCTTAATGTGCCGAAACAAATACTTCTATTTTATGAGTATTGGCATTTTTTACAAGGAGGTGAAGAGGAAAGCATTCCATTGTTAGGAGTGGAGGATGTTGTATTTTACTAAACTTAAATACTGTTCCAATGAGTAAGGTCTACTTCTGTGGAAATTGGTTATACAGAAGAATATTCCATTTGTTCTTGGGGGGGGTGGGGTAAAGGAGGTGAGACTATGGTCATATTTGGGGAATGAAGTAAGTCAACGAGGACTGAAGAATCTGAAAAAAGACCTCAAAGAATAGAGAATTGTACCATGAACAGGAGTTTGGAGTAATGGATAACACGTGAGCCCCAGGAACCCTTTGCAGGGCTTTTTGAGGTTAATTGAGATTGTGCACAAGTTTTTTTTCTTTTTGGAGGGGTGTGGCAGATAATTATAATAAATAATAGCAACAACATGAACTGCAACAACTAACACTGCATATTTAAAGTGTAGCATATAATCTTCTAAGTTCTTTTCAAACATAATCAACTATAATCTCACAGCAACTCTGCGAAGATGTATACCCCCCTTTCATAGATGAATAAACTGTGACCCTAGAGGTGCTGGGAGACAATTCTCTATGGGTCTCTCATGTTTCTGTACATCTTGTGAGCAGAGGCACTGGCTGCTTTTTTTTTTTTTTTTTTTTTTTTCCAGACTATCTATTCAAGGGTGCTTGTTAGAAAACAGGCTGGGAAAATAGAGATAACGTCTCCCTCAGGAGCAAAGGGTGGGTTTGTTAATTGTCCAGTGTAATAAAGATAATATCTTTCAAGGCAAAGGTCAGGCAGACTTATGGCTCGTTATAAAATATTCAGGTTCCGTACACTTGATGTTCCTCTCCTGTGGACACAATCCATGGCACGTGAAATCATCTTTTGCCCTCTTCCCATCACCCTATAATAATTGGGGCTCGGGGAACTGGCACAAATGCTGGCACTTTGGCTACTGCTGTTGCCATGAGTAATAAAGTTCTTTGTCTCTGACTCACAAGTCTCATGTCTGCTGCCAGTATCCATGAAACTGTGGCAGGCCAACTTGTTAGCTTGCAGGTAGTGTAACATCTCAAACTCCTTAAAGTTCTGATAAGAAGTTGACAACTTGTCCAAGGCCACTCAGCTAAGAAGTTGTGGAGCCAGGAACTGGACCAGCCCGGGTAGTTCCACTCCCTAGAACATGCTTACCCCCACCATGCTCTATTAAAAGACTCCAAGTGGCCAAAAGACATGGAGGTAATACTCAACTATGTGTTACATTATATAAAAGTTAATAAAATATATATGTAACCTTAATAAGTCAGTCCAGCTGTATTTTATATAGGCTGCCTCCACTCAAATTGAGTGAAAAAATGTATCCAAAAATCATTGGCATAATTTGACATCAGGCAGAAATGCTCTCCATCCTGTCCTAACCATTACAAACCTCCAATTCTCTACTTTTATCATTCTGCAGAGATGTAATTTAAAATACTGTATCATGCATGAAACCCCTCCTATTCCCTCAGTAAGTACTAATGCTACATTTCTGTGAATTCAGGAGCATTTTACATCTCTCTCCAGAGCCAACACAGCAGAGTGATTAAAAGCATGGGCTCTGGAGCCAGACTGCCTCAATTCTAGTCTTGGCCCTGCCACTTCTTGGCTATGTAAACATGGGCAATTATTTTAAGCTCATTGGGCCTCATTTTCCTTTCCTATAAAATGGAAGTAATAATTTTGACAGCAACTCATAGGTACAGCTATGATAAAGCAAATGAATCTGTGTTACTACATCCCTATAGCTTAAGAAAAAAAAAAACCCAAATATTTTTTATGAGAACACTTTGACTTTTCTTTATTGGCTTTGCAGCCCACAACATGAAAGCCTTGTGTTACAAGATTTAATGAGTTTATCCATTTAAAGCATTCTGAATATTACCTGACACTCATTAAGTTCTCGATAAATATCTGCCATCATTGTCCATCTCTTATGTCCCTTTTCAATTCTCCCTGACTTCATGGCTACTTATGTGTGTTATCTGAGTGTCTCAGGCTTCTGCAGTCGGTAAGCGTAGTTCCATCTGTCCTGCCAGATATCAATGACTCTGATCCTCTGCTTGATTGTTTTAGAAATGCAACAGGAAATCACAGTTTCTTCTCAATTATTCTCAAGCTTGTTTTCATGTTTCCATAATCAAGTCCTGATTAGAAATCATCCCCTCAATCAGCCTGAGCTCCACAGTTCCACAGAGGTGTCACTTGGATTTGAAACTCTGCCCCTACCAATACCACTGCCATCACAGGAGACCCAGTGGAGCTGGGAAGCTGCTGCACCCAATGGTGGTGGATCAGGAACAGTGAGCACAGAGATCCCTGCTGTCACCCTGATAAAGTGAAAATGATAGCACACCTTCCATGTGATACTTGGGTGGATAAGAGACCTTTAGCAAGATGGCTCGCATACTTCAAGTACTGCAGGCTTCGGGGATGGAACAATTCTCTCCCCTGTGCATGTGTGGAAGGACAGCAAACTGACAGAAGATGAGTTCTGCTCTCGCCACCACACAGACCCCAGGACCGACAGTCTCCTCTGGTTCCGTTCCTGAGTCTGGTTCCCTGTGACACACTCCTTTTTCCTTTACGATACATCTTTTTTCCAGTGGTGCATTTTGTCTCGCTCTGCATATATGTCTGAACGTAAATGACAAATGGGGTTCAAGGTTTTATCCAAAGAGATTACCAGCCTCTCTGTAAATCACTGGGCTATATAAAGATATTTTTGTAATTGCTGAAATTAAAAAGACTGACCACACCAAGTATTGCAAGGATGTGGAACAACTGGAAATCTCATACGTTGCTGGTGCAGCCATTCAGGAAGACAATTTGGCACCTTCTTCAAAAGTTAAACATCCACTGACCATATGATCCGGCCATTCCATTCCCTACTATCTACTCAGGATAAATGAAATCCTATGTCCACATGAATAAAGACTTGCACATGAATGTTCATATCTTTATTTGTAACAGTCGGAAAAGAGAAGCAACCCAAACTTCCAATGACAGATGAATGGATAAACATATTGTGGTGTGTGTGTGTGTGTGTGTGTGTGTGTGTGTATTCATTGAATAAAATATATTTTATATACATAATATTTATTTATATTATAAATATTTTGATATTTATAGATAATATTTAATTATCTATAAATATTTATAAATTATGTATAAATATTTGTAATATATTTATTTTTATATATTTATACATTTATTACATTATACATATATAGTCAGAGGAATATTACTTAGCAATAAAAGGAAGAAAACTGTTGACACACACAACAGTGTAGATGGATCTCAAGATAGTAAATTATGCTGATTGACAAAAGCCAAACAAAAGAGAGTTTGATGATTCCATTTACATAAATCATAGAGAGTGCACCTAATCTATAATGGCAGAGAGCAGTCCTTGTTTTCCTCGGGTCTGGGGAGTGGGGTCAGGGACGAGTGAGAGGAGGGGATTACAAAGGGCACTAGCAAATTACAGGGTTGTGAATATGTCATCATTTTGACTTGACTGTGGTGGTGTTTTCATGGATGTCTACATTTGTCAAAATGTATTAAATTGTTCCCTTTAAATATATGAGGTTTATTGTATGTCAATCATACCTCAGTAAAAGCTATTTTTAAAAATGGATATCCAGGGAGAATGTGCCAGCTAACATTTTTCTCCAGAAGCATCTGAGTTCTCTCCACTCCTACAGAATCAAAATACCTTGTTCGAAATCCACTACTTAGTGTTTCTCAGGTGACCAGAAGCCAGCTCATTCAGGGCAGACATGGACTTACTTTGGGTTCTCCATGAACCTTAGCACACTATCTTGCCAACATCACAGGCACTAGATATATACATATGAAATGAGTAAAGAATGAATTAACTAATTAATTGAATAATCAGTTATCAACCTTAACTGTCTTCACACAACTATCATTCATATGCAGCTCTACAATTGCAAACTTCCATCTCTCCAAGATAAATTCCTTTTTTGGACAAGCCAATACTTCTCCCTCCAGATTATCAGGCAGCAAATCTTTGTTTGAGAAAGATCTGTGAGTGTAAAGGATGCAATTCATAAAAGAACCCAAGGAACACTATTTTTTTCTCCTCAAATAGAACATTGAGCTTGCCTCTTCAGTGTCTTTTCAGCAGCGTTAAAACTTAGAATTGTAGTTGAATACCTACTAGATTCAGCTGACAAAGTGTCTATCAACATTCAGGAATCTCACTGTAAATGGAAAAATATCTATAAATAAGAGGAAAGCTCTGAACCAGGAGACAAGAGCCTGGGGTTCTAATCCTGAGTCTGATTTTTACTAGCTGTTTGAACCTGGTTCAATTGCTTCACCATTCTTGGGCTTAATTTTTCAGTACTTAAAGCAAGGGGGTGAAGCAAAATCACTCATGGAATTTTCCTATCCCAACCTTCTGTGATTTTGTGATTTCCAGGAAGGATCTATTTAGCTTGGACCAGGGTTTAAATGAACTCTTTTGGGGAGGGAACAGAATGAGGTAGGCAGTTGAGGGATTAAGTGGAGAAGGGAAGGGTTAAATTTTCAAAGAGTATTTACAAAACTCTTGCACATGGGTGGAAACATTAAGAGCCAGTTCTTTGCCACTGAACTTTCTACTTGGAGTATACCTCTCATGTCGTATCATACTATACCTCCTCCAGGAAAAATATATAGCTCTAGTTTTGTGTCCCACGTGGATAAATTGTGCAATGAAAAACAACATGGCGGTTTTGTTCTAAAGGAAGCATGAGCCACTCATTCTGCAACTTTTCCGTGCCTGTTTCATATCCAAGGACAACAGGCAAAGATTTGGCATAATCTATATTCAATCACTGTCAGAGACCAGAATTGCATTTTCTGCCACTGCTTCTGCTTGGCAAGAGTCCTTTTTGTTCTGATGCCTAACGGGATGCAGTCTTCAGACGAGTGATTGATTGCCAGGTGCAGGAGTGATTAAGCCAGTGCAACTGTGGGTCACCCCATCCCCACAGTGGAAGAAAAAAGCATGCATTTTCTATGAGAACACTGTAGCTTTCTTTGGCTTTGCAGCTCATGACATAAATACCCTGGAGTTGAAAAGAAATAATAATAACCTATGTATATACTGAGCAAACTGGGCTCCTTCATGAAAACAGAAAATGGAGAAAACAAGCTACTATCAGGACTTTGGGGCAATTTTTAATTGTAAGAGATTAAAGCATAATACTTATTTTAAAAGACTGAGTCACTAGTGGTGTCTTTCCTATGCTGTGCTTATTTAGCCAAATAAATGTGATGCGTGTGTAACCCAGTCATATCTCAACCATTTGCTCTGCCTTAAAACGTATCTCTGTCTGGGAAAAATATAAAAATAAAATCCATCTCTGAAAGTGCTGAAAAATATTCAAGATGTTTGCTGAAGACTTGAAGAAGAGAAAAAGGAGAATTGAATAAGTCAATATACAGCATAACGTCCTAGTATCTTCTTTATCCATCTGTTCCCCAAAGTTTCACTTGCCTTCCTCCCAAAGTGAGACAGTCCAAAGTCCCATCTTATCCTCTCTAAGGCCAGAATCTATTGGAGATATGTGGTTCTTTCCACCTCTTCTGTTTATGGCACCTTGAGGTTGGGAATATAGAAAAGACAAGTTCCTGCCACCAGACCCCCTGGCCCACCATACAGGGACAGTCCTGGAGAGGGCACCCAAATGAAAGCTCCTTTTCAGGATAAGGAAGTAAGGCCAACTCAGGAGGCAGTGGGTCATGGCAAGGATGGGATACTGAGAAATGGGTCTTGTGAAGAATCTTATTCTATAGTGGAGAAAATTCTTAATAAACCTTGGACCTGGTTTCTGGGATGAACTCCCCAGTCTATTGTTTTCTATGGCCCCTAGCTCTACCTTCTGGGAAGTTGGAGGCTCAAAGATTTTTACAGTCAAGAGCTTTTAAGACCAAGCTTATAGTTTTGTTTGTTTGTTTGTTTGTTTGTTTTAAGCAAAGTGTTTTCCTCAAAAGCACTAGGCTTCTGATCTTTGTGTTGCCTGTCAATTCCATGTGCCAATGACCAGTGACCATACCCAAAGTTCTTTCCTGGGCTTAGTGCTCCAGCTGGCTGTATTTCTTTATTTCTTCACACCTATGTTGAATTCTCTCAACCTAATAGTCCCTTAAGCTGATCTAAAACAATAGGCTTTGGCAGGAAGGAAGCATTCTTAATCTGATCTGTGCTACAGAACTGAGTTTCTTCATTAAACTCGTAAGTTCTTATAGACCTTCTCTGCTCAAAGCCCTTATATTTCTTCCAGTTTGGAATCCAGAGGCAGTGGGCTTTTCAGACCTAAATTTTTAGATCCTTATCACCTTTCTTCTACTTTCAAAGCAGCCAATCCCTGTACAGGCTTATTTCTTCTTTATAATACCTTGTTAAATGCACTAACACACGCAATGCACATGCAAACATTCTTGTTTTTCCTAATCTATCCCCCTAGAACTACAGATTTAGAAGACACTTGCTCTGACTTCCAAGTTACTAAAGGTGACAATATTACCTAAAATTTTGCCACTGTGTAACATGATATATCTGCTTCGCCCTGAGCAGATGCCTGATCACTAAGCCAAATTTAAATATTTTAGGGTTTTGTTATAGCAAGGTCCCACATCCTGAATCAATTTCTGGTTGGTGTTGGAGAAATAATCCAATCCTGCCAACCAAAAAGAGCCTTCTATACCAATGTAGGAGAGAGCGAGAGAGGAACACAATTTATTATTGAGTGAACATTAACAGATTTCCATGCACATAAGGTAGAAAAGTGACTACAAAGTCTGAGCAGAGTTTCACTCAAATTTATACAGTAAAATGGTGGAAAAAGCAATTAAAACTTTTTTATCTTCTTGAGAGACAAAGGGGACGAAGCTTGTGACAGTCTTTGTTCATCTCATGAGAGGCCCCTGAGCTAATTCCAAAGGTTATTTGGCTCACGGCCTTGGAGATACCTCAACATTGTAAAAACTGTAGCCTGGGCTTAATTCCTAGGGAGATTTACATTTATTCCAGAGGTTAGATCAAAACCTCAGATTCATTACATCTCCAAAAAAATACTAAGAAATGGGATAAGGGGGAAATGGTCTCTTTGTCCTTTATAAATAGAGAAAAAAAATTTCATTTATTCTTACATTAGTTAGGGTCATGATAATAAACAGATATAATGTATACAATGGCTCCAAAAGTATGTTTCTTGTTCACATAATAGTCCAACGTAGATGTTGCTGGTCTGCAGTTCAGCTCTCCTCCATGCAGTCATTTGGGGACCCACGTTGACAGTGCATCTGCCATCCTCAGCTTGTGATTTCTAAGATCACCCCGGGGATTGCCATCCCAGTTAGCCGTGAAGGGGAAAGAGCACGGAGGAGGCATTCCTATTTCTTAAAAGCCTTAGCTTAGAAACGATAGCCATCACTTGTGCTCACATTCCACTGATTGAGTCATATGGCCACACCTACCTGTAAAAGAGTCTGGAAAATGTGGTCAAACGCTGCCCACAAAAATTAATTGACAGAGGAAATTAATTTGGTAAAGAGCTAGCCACCTCTACTACAAGAGATTAGGCCAAGCGATCTGAAAGGCAGATTATAGGGCCTGTAGATAAATTAGCGAAAAGGCAGTGCCTTTTAAAAGTGCTCACTTTTCTTATTGCTAGTGCAGCCTCTCCACCCACCTGTTTCACTCCTCCTCGGGTTACAACCTGGCAACTCCATAGGTAGCATTACTGTAACTATTTCTTCCGTGCCTAGTTCCTCTGGCTCATTTAGAAGTGGGTCTCAGTCTGGATGAACTTGGTGCTGTGGGAGTCACTCACGGTTGCCCTGGCCTCCACCTGTTCTAAATGGTCTGAGTTCTGAGTTCCCAAGAGCTTAGATTCCCCTGGCCAAGCTTCTCTTTACTTCAGTTACCAGCCTCAGCTCTGTCAAACATGTTATTATTTTGCCAGCCTTTTAGTAGGCTTGTAGATTTGAAAACTCCCACTGCTTCTCTCCAGGCATTCATTCAATTCTAATATAAGGGCATTGAGAGCAGGGGACTCTCTGCTCTCTGCACATCATAGAAGCTTCTTGGTCACAGCTACTGCAACATTTTTGTTTGGAGATATGAATGACCCCCAATCTATTCCATCAGTTTCCCATAGCTTTCCCCTTTCTCACTTGTATTAACCAAGTATCTCTTTATTTTCTTGATTTTGATGCTTCGACATTTGAGGCCTTGCTGACACTGAAGGGGCTGCTGCTCCCAGGCTTAGCCAATTCCTAGAGGTAGTAAACAGCTCTCCTGGGAGGGTGCCTTTTGAATGCAAACCAACCAATCCACATCTCCAACCACCACCTTTATGGACACTCACACTCCTGGCTGCTATCCATCTGACCTGATCACCCCAGGTCCAGTGAATTAGTCAGGGTTTTACAGAAGCAGAACCGATGGTGTGTGTGTGTGTGTGTGTTTATGTATGGAGAGAGAGAGACAGTTTATTTTAAGGAATTGGCTCTTAAAATCTGCAGGGCAGGCTGGCCGGCTGGAAACTCAGGGAAGAGTTGCAGTTTGAGTACAAAGACAGACTTCTAGCAGAATTACTTCTTGCTCAGTGGAGACCAGTCTTTGCTCTAGTCAGGCCTTCAACTGATTCGATGAGGCCCACACACATTATGGAGGGCAATCTGCTTTACTCAAAGTCCACTGGTGTAAATGTTAATCTCATCCAAAAAAACACTGTCACAGAAACATTGGAATAATGTTTGACCAAATATCTGGGTACTATGGCTCAGCCGAGTTGATACATAAACCTAACTATCATAGCCAAGTAGCAGATAACTGGAGACAGCCCTTAAACCCTGGAGCCTGCTGAAGTTATTCAAAATAGCCATTCTAAGCCTGCTTACCCTGATTCACCCATTCCATCCCACAAAAAAAACACAATAAAGGCTCTTCCCCATGTTTTCCCTCTCTCCTTCTGCCTCTGATTGACCCTGGTGCTTCTCCATGTGGTCCCACAGAGTGGCATGCTGTGTCTCCTGTTTCTGGGGACCTGTGAATATACCAAACTTCCTCCTCCATCACACTCACTTCCATGTCTATGTGTCTCAGCATATATGATTAGAACAAACCCTGTGTGCCCTTAAAACATCCCCAAATAAGGTACTCTTGGTATTTTTCCTTCAGTAGAAGTTTTATTCCTGGAACACCATCTCAGATTCTGGAATTTAAAACCCTCAGCATTCCTATCATAGGTCGAATGGCCTTCTCGTGCAATATGCTAGCTCTTGCCTCAGATCTTCATATTTTCAGGCTGGCAGCTTAGTAGTATCTGGTACCCCAAGTATAATAGCAAAACCAACCACTGTGTGCTTCTCCTCGTCCAAGAAGAGTCACACTCTGAGGCCTAACCATACTCCTATTGAATCTTGAAGCTATGCTGAAGTCTCCATCCCCTCCACCTTTCAAATACAATCAAATCATTCTCCAGTGCCCTAGCTTTTCTGTAAGAAAGAGCTCTGTGGAGGTAGTATTCAGGCTTCATCCTCATTGCTTCAAGTCCAAAGCTTATGGTTTTAATTACCAATGGGTTGGCAGGGCAATGTTGGTTGATACACTTGAACTGGCCAGTCTGCTCATAAGCCCTCCTAAGAAGACACATCAAACCTAATTAGATAACAATATCCTTTTCCAGTAAGGATCCTGAACTATTGTCCACTTTTTTTCAAGCTACTGCCTCCAATTCCAAATCTAGATGTTGATTCTGGTTCCCAGGTGGTGATATATTTGGACTTTATCATACTGAACTCAACCTACTGACTGAAAATTATGCCTCCCTCCATCCTCTCCTTCTCAGGGGAGAGGCTCCCTGAGTCCGAACCCAGGGAGGCTCTGCACCTGTGGTCAACTTTGGGAACGACTCTGGGTACTAAATACTTGGAGAGCTCCTATTAAATAACCTCCACTTTTCTCCCTTCTCCCTTATATTCTGGGTATTCATCCATCCTTCTATCCACTAATTCACTCACCCATTCAAAATTTTTAAGATTTACTATATGCCGGAAGCTATGTTAGACTCTTGGAGTAAGACAGGGTCTACATCTTCAAGTCTACAATGTAGTGGTAGGGAACAGCTTTTAGAAAAAGAAAAATAGCATAAAAGGTGGTGTATGTTATAATAAGAAGCATGAACAGCTCACTGTGGGAGGCTGCTGGTGACTAGCTGCTTTCCTGCCCACCTCCTTCATCCCTCTAACTCCTCTCTGACCCTCTGCGTTATCCTCCACCAATACAGTCGTCAGCTCCTGAGCCTGCTGTTTGTATCACCACTGACATGCCTTCTTCTATTCACCCATCTTTTCTCTCTTTTCCTTGCCTGTGAAATGAGATCCCACAAGAGACATATTAAAATGTGGTAGTCATCCCATGGACAGGGCTTTAAAGCAGGTTTCAAGTGGCTGAGTCTCAGTGTGGAAAATTTGTGTCAGGATAACGAGTTGTCTGTGTACAGATACTCTCTACTGTAGAAGAGCAGATGAAGTGAAATGCCTGCTGTAATTGCTCCCTTTGGGGAAATATATGGGAGACAGGACAAAGTGATATTACTACTCAATTGGCCCAGCACCATGAATTTTAAAATGGTTATGTGAAAATACCAAAGAGAGATACATGGTACACTCCCACACACGTACAAAAAGAGACTTGGACCAAACTGCTGGAAACCATAATAAAAAGCAAGTACATTTGCCTACATCACTAGAGCCATATAATATGAATGATCAGGCATGTGTCAGAGTCCCTGGCCAAACCAGGCAGGGTCAGAGCCCTTCACCTTGGAATGCACTAGTGTTTGGTGGCTGCCTGACCCTCCCTCCGAGAGATGGAGGCAAGCTGTCCAAGAGTGCTGATTAGAAATTCGTTCATTTATTAATTCATTTATTTATTCAGCAGTTATTCATGAAGTACCTACCATACGCCAGGTACTCTACTAGGCTGAAGATACAATCCTGAACCTGAAGGATACGATCTGTGCCCCCTTGGAGCTTATATTCTAGAAGCCACTAAGAATAGCTAGAAGCAGTCAAAGCTAGAGGACAGTAGGATGTGATTGTAGTAGTTCTAACGTTTAACTTTGATAAGCCAGGTATTAGGCAGTTTACTTGCATTCATTCTTTTAATACTCCTCACCATCTTAAGTTTAAAGTTATTATCCTCACCTCTTTTATTTTTATTATATTTATTATCCTCATCTTACAGAGGAGGAAACAGAAGTGCAGAGGAGTTAAGCAACTCGCCCCAGTTCGCATCGTTAGTAAGCGGCTGTCTCTGCCACAGTCTGTGCTTAGCCACTATGCCCTATGGGACTCCAAAACAAGAAAGCTGAACCAATGGGCTAGCGAGGGGACAGCACTCTGTTGCTCATTTTCCTTGAGTTAGACTTCAAGTCTCCTTTTCCCGTCATGGACTTGCCTTGACCCTCAGGGCTAACCTCCTGCTGCATTTCCACCCATGAGCCCTGTCTCCTGTCTGCACCACCCTCAGGTAAGGCGCTCCACCACTCTGGGGAAATGCATTGCCTCGGATAGTGAAGCCCCAGGAACCACACCTTGCAACTCCGCAGGTTCACCAGGTCCTTGGACAGGACAAGAACACAGAGCATACTATGGTGTCCATATATAATACTCCTACAGATAGATATACTATCGGATGCATCTGAGGCTCCAGGGAAAACAAAGCCTTGATCTTTGATTTTTCTTTTCTGCTATAATCTAAACCAATAATGAAGTTGAAGGTAATATAGAGCTGTACCAGGAAATCCTTTTTCACTTTGTGCTGAGCTTGGCTAATGGAGAGGTAACGTAGCAACTGATTTTTTCTTTCTCTGCCTTTGTTAGCAACTAAAACCAGAATAACTTATTTTTTTCCTCCTGGCTTCATTTAGGGATTTAAAAACCTTTTGTTCTGGTTCTCTGCAAAATTCTATTGTATCTTTGAGGAGAACGTCTCCTTCCTGCTTTATAATCTTCTGCTATCTGTAGGAAGGAACATGGAATAAACTTCTAGGAGAAAAGCGATCACCTCTGTCACTTGACAAGGACCGAAACGTGAGGTTTTGACAGATGACAAATTGATTGTGATTCGGGGAATTATTTAAGTCATGAAGGACAAACATGAAGGGTAAGAATTTTTCTGTTTACAGGCGTAAAGCTAAAATGAACCCACAAATTGCTCAACAGCCATATTTTCCAGTGTTTTTCAGAACACATCTCTCCTACTCCAGGCATAGAGGGAATGCTTTCTAGAAGTGACATTCTTACCACTTTTTAGTTAATATAGTATTATTCAACAAGATCCGGAGAATGTAAGAGCTAGAAAGAAACTCTGAAATCCCCTAGTCCAAGGAACTCATTGTCCTGTTGGGGAAACTGAGGTCCAGAGAGGAACGCTGCTTGGCAGACGTTAATGGAAGAATGAGATTGCACCCTGGGCCTTGAATCTCCCTCAGTCAATCGTGCTCGTGTCTGTTACCTCTGCTGTTTCCATATAATTCCTAGACTTGAGGTAGTAATTCCTAGAATTGCTCCCCAACCAGACCAGCTGTGCCCAGATCTTTGTGTGAGCTGTAAGAAATACTTAAAATAATTTAATTATTAATGATGAAGAGATCCAACACCTGCTGCTGCTGCACCTGAAGGCTCGTCGTTCTCACATCTTTAGTGACACCTCGTTTAGCAAACAGCACAGTAAGACAATAACTTCACCAAATGAGAGATACTGACATAAAGTATCTTAAAAAACCTGCATTTTTCTTTTAGAAAAAAAAATGTCAAAATGAAACCCATGTTTTCATCATGTAAAATTACACTTCTCCCTTTAAAACTCTCCTTTTTTCATGATACATAAAATATTGAAAGGGCCCAACTGCAAACGTAACCGTTGGGAATCTACGTATATGTACACATGTATCTCCATAGATTTCTTGAGGACTTCCTGGAATAATTTTGGCTGGAAGCGTATTAGAGAGAGGAAGAAGAAGCTAAGCTTATTTTCCACCTAAAAATTAATTTAGAAGATAGTTATAACCATACTTGCCTTTTAATTAGGTGTATAAATTTTTAATAAAATTAATAAACAGAAGCCACAGAGCAGCAATACCCTAAAAGTGGTCCATTGTCTGGTACTCCCATAAGACAATCTGTTAAAAATGGATACTGTGGTCAAATGAATTTGAAAAATGCAAATAATATAGTCCCTTGAAAATTTACAATCCATATTAGCTTTTTACGGCTCTGAGGTGTCCTGCCGTCAAGATAAATGCATTTTCCAAGCTATTTTAATACAGAGTCTTTTAAATTTTTCATGGAACACACTTTGGAAAATCATGCCACAGATAATACTTTTTAAAAGATCAATAAGAAGAATTTAAAAAATTATGACTACATTGAAAACCGAGAAGTAAGAGCAAGCAAACTAGTCTTCGCTTGTGGTACTGTCAGGTCTAGACTTGTGCTTTAAACAAACACAAAAGCAGGCATAAAACATGAAGTAACTGTTTCCAGACATTGGATAACAGGCAGCTCAAGAATCTGACTCCTAAGAGAAGAAAAAGTCATTAAGTGAGCCCTTGATGGATGGATGGCCTTTAGCCTGGGGCACTGTCTGGGAGGGGGAGGGGAAGCCCAAGCAGTTTCACTGAGCTGACTGAAGAGCAGAGATCAGAGTAGAGATGCTGAGGCAGCTGGGACTTGTGGGCTAGGGTACCAGGAGCAGGGAGTCACACAGAGAAGGAGCTCGAGAAATCCACCTATTGGTCCTCTTATCTTCGTCCAAATACAATTCTTACACAGAGCGCAGCTCAGTGAGACTGGCAGAAAACAGCTATGGGGATTCTGTGATCTCACAGGAGGTTTTGGACTTCCCACAGAGCACGACCATCCCGAGTGAAGAGACTTTGTTGAACACTGCGGGCTTTCCCCTGGGAGCCAGTGGGACCAGGCTCTCCACTAAGGGCTGCGCTAGACCCCATCTAACAAAGCTTAAAAACAAGCCTCCAAGGTATCCCGCTGATCTGGCAGTCAATTATTCCTGCCGTAAAAAATTCAGCACTCCTTCCTGGAAGAAAAACAACCAGACTCTTAAAAGTGCAGCATTTCCAATGTCTAGCATATAATTTAAAAATTACTAGGTAGTTATCTTAAAAAAGCCAAAAAGATGTGGCCCATAACAGGGGGAAGTGAGTAGTAGTCAATAGGAACAGACCCAGAGATGACTGAGGGGTTGAAATTAGCAAACAAATGCTTAAAACAGCTCTTCTATTTAGGTTTATAGACTTCAAGGAAGATAGACATAATAAGTGAACAAATGGAAATAAACTGAAAACTCCCATTATGCTTGCAAGTACATATTATTCCTTTCAGCAAAGACTTTTTAAATCATCTAGTTATTAATTATCAATACTTTCTATAGGAAAGTTTTCAGTCTTATATTGAGATTCTGTACTTGAATTTTGCAGATTTTGAGGGTTTAAAAGAACCCCCAGAGCAGTTTAAAAAAATCCTATAAGCTGTGTCTGAAAAACACATAGAAATCATATCTAGACATATTAGAACTTGGCTGTTAATGGCAAGTTATAAATGATTCATTAGCTGGCTAACTATGGGAAGTCAAAAAGAATAGTTTCTTAGTGAGAAGCAATGAGAGAAAATAGTTCAAAACTAAAACACGAAGCAAGAGCAAGTAGTTGATAAAGATGGTCCGCCAGAGAAGAGTTTCATAAAATTTCATCTTCAGTCAAAGCCAGCTCTTCACATTCCAGGAGACATTGGCCTCCCCAGATCTGATCTTTCCAATTCGGCTGCCCGTAAGCATGGCAGAGCTCCAACTTTTGTAGACAAGCTTCTGTTGCAAATCTTATAAGATCCTCTAGATCTTGGGTCAGGAAGGTCAAACAGGTACTGCCAAATGAGGGGGTGTGTGTGTGTGTGTATAAAGAGGTGTTGTGTCCTATAGCCTGTAGATTGTCCTTGCAGGAATGAAGTTCCACCTCTACTCCTGAACACAGTGCTATAACAAGGGCAGGGTGGGGGGACTGGGCAGAGCTGTGGTCCATCCTGAAATGGGTGGTATATGATCACTGATATGGTTTACAATCACTAGCACATGGTAGTAATAAAAAAGTAGGTTGACTTTTTGTTGGTTTTAGTATTTTTTAAATTCTCTATAGGGATTATTTCCACTGCCCCCTCTCTCAAAATGTATCCCACTGCCTGAATAGTTTGCTTGTTACTTTCACAGGCCATCCTGTATTTAATCAGGCATTAAATAGTCAATTGGGGTAGTGCTCTTACACTCTTTGCTCTGCAGCAGACTTCATTAAAGGACTGAGTTTATCTCCAGGGCTTTAATCTGTATTATATGGACCTATTTTCAATTGTCTTCAACAGATAAAATGTTCCCCTGCATAGATTCTAAGAATGATTTTATAGAAAATCTGGTAAATTTAATACGGTTCTCTTTATATAGCAACACGTAAATCATTTAAAAATTTATTTCATTTAAATCTCTTAGTGCTTTTCTATCCTTATAGACACAGATGGATATTATTATTTTCATTTGACACATGTTGAAACTAAGGCCCAGAAAGTGATTGTCTAAAGTACTAAAGTTCCTTAATGACAGTGAGGGGACTAGACTCCAGCCTCTTATTACCCACCTCTTTTCTTTTTACTGAATTATACTACATCACTTATATGTCTATTCAAGTTAATTACCCCTTTTAATAAGAGACTATCAAGAAAAGTATTTTGGGGGATATATGTATAGCTGATTCACTTTGTTATGAAGCAGAAACTAACACACCATTGTAAAGCAATTATACTCCAATAAAGAGATTTAAAAAAAAAAAGTATTTTGTAAATTTAGATTTTTATCTTTAACATTCCCATTTAACCAGTAGGAAAGCCAGAGCTCAGGGATGTTAACCAGCTTGCAGGAGATAGATGGTTCATTGACAGGACAGGGAGTAGAATACAGGTCCTCTATTTTGTTCATTGCACCACAGCCAACCTGGGCTCTGGGCTTTTGCAGGATCACTGGTTTCCCTAAGTCCTAGGAAAGGGAATTTTACACCCAGGAATAGCAGAGTCATAACAAACATTATATAAGATAATTAGATCTCCTGGTGTCTTTGCTGCTTTAAATATCTTAGATCAAGCTGCAGTTAAATGCCCTAAGGCAGGGAGTTAAGTTCTATACCAAGACAAAGGTCTAACAGCTGAGACTGGGAGTGTGTCTTGTACGGGTGAAAGACTGGCCCACCATGAATGGCTCGCCTTGTGGCGGGAATGGAAAGGTAGGAGGAAGTGATCTGGAGGAAAGTCGTCTCTCCCTGGGCCAGAAGGATGGTGGGAAAAGGAAGGTACACAGGGCACAAAGACAGGTGGGGGTAGTGGGCAGACCCATGTGTCCTGACTTCTCAGCTCTGGGCTTCAGCCTGCAGAGAGGAGATGTATTAGTTAAGCTCTGGTGAAGCCTGAGAGCAGAGCAAACATTGTCCATTCCCATTTCAGACTCTGGGAAGAGATCCCCTGGTGGGCTGAATTCCACATACCGACCATGTCAAAATAAATTTGGCGATGGGTGGCGCTCGGGCGCTGGGGGCTAGCTGGGCAAGGGGCGAGGGGCGGGGGGTAGGGGCATGGGGTGGGGTGGACCGTTAGGTCGCTCCCCCTGCTGGGAAGTGTAGTTTCTCCCTCCGGGTTTCTCTGGGGTGGGGAGGTTCTGGGCTACCTCCGCGTAGCTACCCCGCACGCCCTCCCCACCTCCGTCACGGCTCTGCGCGGCCGGCCGGTCTGCGCATGACAGGCTGAGGTTCCTTCGGCCAGTTTCCCGGGACTTCGAGAGGGGACGGGGCGGGGATGGGGACCTGGGGCACTGGCGGCTGCCGTTTCGGTCGCTGAGAGCCAGCCCTACAGCCCCAGTCCTTACAACACACTCGGCTTCCTCGCTTTTCAGAGCACCCCCTCCCAGGATAAGACACCGACTCGGGCCGGAGGGGCAGATCCCCCGACCCCTTTTTTCCCCTCCTCTTCAGCGCCTTCCCCTTCCCATCCCTGAGCCCGGCCTTCCTGGGTTTCCAGCTGGCCCCTCACCCTCAAAGCAGACGCGGGATTGGAGGAGGGAGTTTGGCCAGGGATGGCACTTATCAAACTCCTTGGGGACCTTGATTCCCAGGGAAGAATGGCAGTGATCCAGTATGGATTGGGGACCCAGTCAGGCAGCCCAGAAAGAGGGAGATTATACAAGCAGATGTAAAGACCTACTTAACAACATGTGTGAACCTGTATACAAGACTGGGACAGGATATGAGGTGCGAAGAATCCAGTTTCAACTTATCAGAAAAAGATGCCATCTCAATCTTGGTTTGTGTTTATTTTCCGCTGACCCTGTGGGTGAAGATATCCTTGACCATTACTCCATCTGAATATGTTCCAGCTCATCCGATGTTACATCACCAGGTTGAAAGGTATGGAGATCACCACAAGGATTTGGAGAAGAGTCCTAATAGTTATTAAAATTCTGGACTAGATCTACTAGGAAATGTAGATGGACTATAAAGCACTTGCCCAACAAACTGCTCACGAAGTTTTAGGTTACTATCAAGAAACGTCAGGCTGGGGCTTCCCTGGTGGCGCAGTGGTTGAGAGTCCGGCTGCCGATGCAGGGGACACGGGTTTGTGCCCCGGTCCGGAAAGATTCCACATGCCGCGGAGCGGCTGGGCCCGTGAGCCATGGCCGCTGAACCTGCGTGTCCGGAGCCTGTGTTCCGCAAAGGGAGAGGCCACAACAGTGAGAGGCCCGCGTACGGTAAAAAACAAAAAAAGAAAAAGAAACATCAGGCTGGAAAGTGGTTAAGACTTCACTAACTTATTTGTGGATTTTTATTCCCCTTTGAGAAAAAGACAACTGTTTCCAGCAAGGCTTCTAAAAAATTCCATGGAAATCTATATCGTGTTGAAGGAATAATTCCGGAATAAACATCTAAACTATCTGATTTCCTCTACAAACCTGAAAACAGAATTACGTGGGACAAATCATTGAAAAGTGTACAACATGGTACAAAAAATTGATTCGGACACATTCATGTGTTATACCATTACGCAAAGTTTTGCCATGGGCTCAATATCCCCCCGAGATTTTATCGACTTAGTGTATTTGAAGCACTACAAAGGGAATATGGATATTATCAGTTCTACTAGTGTGTATTTTCCAGCATATCCTCCAGCTTCAAATTATATTCGTGGTTGTAACCATGCTTGTGGCTATATGTGTTCACCTCTGTCAGAGAACCCAGCGTATTCTAAACTAGTGATGTTTGTCCAGAAAGAAATGAGAGGTAAATTGGCCCTGTCAATAATTTAAGCAACCATGTCTTCCAATTTCGTAAGCTTCATCCTCAATGTAAAAGATGGAATAAAGGCAAACAAAATTCCCAGGACGTGGATGTCATCGTAATGGGCATTCATCATTCCTAAAGAAGAAATGAGGCCATTGAAAATCATGTGTGACAGTTACTGCCTTTTACTTCTAAGTCAATATGCATAAATACTGTTACACTATTCTAAACAGTATTCTTGAACAAACTACTGAAGGTACTTTGTGAAAATAAGAGCTCGTAGTTGTACAAGAGAAGCATTAAATATAGTTTTTAATCTCAAAAAAATAAATAAATTTGGCAACACAATTAGATAGAGAAAGGCCATGATATTTAGTTTCTCTAAGCAGCTCTAAATCCTCATTTAGAATATACCACATTATTTCTATTTAAATACTAAGCACTTTTAGATGATCTGAAGAAACCCATGAGGCCAGGGGCTCCTACAGATGTAGACCTACATTACATCCTAGAAGGAAATCTCAAGAATGGCTGATTTTTTGCGGCAGATGACTTGCCCCAGGGCCATATAGCGGGGAGGGGAAACTCCACAGTAAAAGTTGGACTGAACTGCTTGTTTCAGGGGGCCAGAGAGAGGGCACAGAGGCTCAGAAGGGTCTAAAATGTGAGTAAGAGCTAAGATAAGGTAGAGGCAGCCAGGGAGCGTCACTAGATTAACCAAGCTCAGAGAGAAACCAAGCCCAGAGAGAAATACCGGTTGATGGTAGATATTAGCTGCAATCAGTGACAAAGACAATGCCTCAGAAACCAGAGGAAGCAGCAGATGGTACAAGGAAACCATGTGGACCTGCTGATTCTCCCGCCTTCCTCCATATCAAGATGTTACATAATCCCCTTTTCTCCACTCACACAAGCACCTCAAACTCCCAATCTTTTTTTTTTTTTTTTGGTTAGACACATTCTTTTTTTTTTTAAACTGAGGTATAGCTGATTTGCAATATTATGTAAGTTTTAGGTATACAGCATAGTGATTCACAAGCAGATAATCTTAGAGAAACAGAAGCAAGGGAAAGGCAGGTAGTGTATTTTGCCTTAAAGTAGAACGTTATCTCTAGGAACTGTTTAAATCATGGCATCCAATTAGAATTTTGAAATTATCTCAAACTTACGGAAGAGCTGCAAGTATCATACAAAAACTTTTCCCCCTCTGAACTATTTGAGAATATGTTGCTGACATCATACTTTTTTAATCTCCCCACCAATATTTCCAAAACACAAGAAAATTCTTCCCCTTGAACACAGCACAACCATTAAAATCAGGAAATTCACATTCATAAGTTGCCACCATTTCCTCCTCAGGCTCGATGCAAATTTCACCAATTGTTACAATAATGTCCTTTACCCTTTATAGCAAAAGGATACAGTTCAGAATCACACAATGCATGTCTCTTTAATTATTTCTATTTGAAACACTTTCGTGGCCTTGAAGTTTTGAAGATTACTGCTTAGTTATTTGGTAGAATATCCCTCAATTTATGTTTCCTGATGTTTCCTCACAACTAGATCTAGGTTTTTCATCTCTGGCAGGAATATCACAGGAGTGGTGCTGTGTTCTTCTTATTGCGTATGATCTTCAATTTGTTCCATTACTGTTGATGTGCACTTTGATCACTCAGTTAGAGTCTGCCAGACTTACCCACTGTAAAGCTGATCTTTTCCCCTTTGTAATTAACAGGCATTTCAAGGCACCTTGAAATTATGTAAATATCCTCTTCTTCCTCACACTTTCAGTTTATTCATTTATTGACTCATAGTCAACATGTATATAATGTGGCTTATAGTCTTTTACTATCATTGCTTATTTTGATGCTCTGTGTCCGTCTGATGTGTCCACATCATTCTTTGAGCACTTCCATAGCTTTCTAGCATAGCCAGATGCTCTAAGCTCTAACACCTACCCTGCTTGGACCCACCAATTTTTATTCAGGATCGAAATGGTCAGGAGAGGAAGAGAAGGAAAGGACAAGCTGGCAAGTTCCAAGTTCAAGCAGACAAGCTAATTTCTATCCTCATTATCTCCCTATCCAACGTGTGGGATTTAAAAGGAGACAAAATCAACTGCTTACCCTCTGCTAGTGTGAATGGGAATGTGAAGAAATTTAAAACCTTGCTACCTGTATCTTATAAGGGAGACCTGTGTTCACAGCTCCCTGAGACTGTCAGTTCTTGGTTGGTTACTTACGTTACACCTTCTGTTCCCTCTTCTGTAGTGTTTAGCAACAGATCTTTGAAGCAGAGCAGTAACATGAACCTGTTTTACAGTCTTCAATAATGGAAGAACTGGGAACATGGTAATACTTTTCTAATGTCAGTTGGAGAGATGGCCACAAAAATGAAGGTAGAACAGAGGAGTCACCGAAAAGGTAAACAAGACCCAAACTCTGAAGTTTGTTTAGGCAAAAACAAATGATGGAGAAAACCAAGACTTGTCCAGAACCAAAAGGAGACCTGGGCTTAAGAAGCTTGAGAACCAGGGGACAGTGTGGCTTCCAATAGCAGCTTGTCACCACTTCTCCACTATTTCCTAGAGATTATGAACCAGGGGGCAACACTTAGTATTTCTGTACTCTCAAAGGAGCTGCTTTTTAAAATGAAAATACACCCTAGGAATAATAAAATTTTAACAATATTTCTTCTCTAGAGAATGGCATTTTGAAAGATATTCATTATCTAAGTTTTTACATTTCTGATATGTTGGAATTTTTACTATGTATTATTTTGTAATCAGAAAAATTGCAGACATGTAAGAAATAGAAAGAATAAAATAATGGATGAGGAACTAGGTAGTTTCATTAAAATATTGCATTCAGTTTTTTCCTTTTTTCTGAAGTATAATGTTATGCTTAGTAAAATGTGTAAATCTCAGGTATAGAACTGGGGAATTTTTACATGTGTATACTTTCCAGCAACGACCATCTAGATCAAGATAGAGAATATTTCTATCACCTAAGAGAATTTCTTCCTACCTCTTCCCAGCCAATCCACCAACCAAGGTCAACACCACTTTGACTTGTATCACATAGATTAGGGTCAGGAAGCAGCCTTCAGCTCTGACTTGACCACTAATGTATAGTGCCAATCTCAAGTCCCTTTTCCTCTGTGTGTCCCAGGAAATAGACTAAATGACCTTTATGGATCCTTTCAGTTCTACTATTCCAGGAAAGAAATGATAAGTAACGTCTTTTCCCCCAAGGGTCCTTAGTAAATGAGCAGTAAAAAGCATCTCCCAACTTCCAGACCTAACTCCATCTACTAAGCCAGAGGGCTTCTGTATAAATTAGTTCCTAAAGTTGAATCAGGTAGAGTTATTTAAAAGAGAAGGTGATATTGAATTCTGAAATATTAGATTAATGCTTCTTTTTTTTTTTTTTTTTTTTACTATTTACTATACACCGAACATCACTTTGGCAGGCAATCAGCTCAGCTCAGGAGACAATGATGGTTGCAGCAGTTCCTGCTCCTTGGTCTAGTGAAGGAATGAAAACACAGCCCAATCTCATTTAGTGTGGAATCTAAAAATACTGAACTCATAGATACAGAGAATAGATTGGCTGCCAGAAGCTGGGGGTGGGGGTGGGCAAAAGGGGTGAAGGTGGTCAAAATTTCCAGTTATAAGATAAATGAATCCTGGGATTGTGTACAGCATGGTGGCTGTAATTAATAATACCGTATTGCATATTGAAAGTTGCTAAGAGAGGAGATCTTAAAAGTTCTCATCACAAGAAAAAAAATTTGTAACTATGGGAGGTGATGGATGTTAACTAGACTTATCATGGCAATCATTTCACAATATATACATATATCATGTCATTATGTCGTACACCTTAAACAAATACAATATTATATGTCAATTATATCTCAATAAGACTCAAAGAAGGAAAAAAAAGAAACACAAGTCTAAGTGACTGTAATGGAAGGAAGAATTTCTCGGGGCCTCAAGAGAGAAACCAAATTCTAAGAAGGGAGAAAACTCACTTTCAGCTGGGTGAAACAGGTCATGAGAACACCTTTATGGAGGGGGTTGACCAGAAAGCTGGATGAGAACAGGCTTTATGGAGGGGGTTGACCAGAAAGCTGGACCTTGAATGAAGAGCAGCAATTGGATACACAGAAATTTTGTTCTAAAAATGTCCAAATCTCACAGAAGATGATAGGTTCCATTCTCCAGAGCATTCACAGTGTATTCTTTTTTCATCAAGATTAATGGTTTTGTGCTGAGGTCTTCATAGATTTTACCTGATTTATATCTGCAAATAAACAAGTCCTCATTAGGGAAACTATATTTGTGTAACAGACTGATATCAACAGATCCTTCATATGTCATATCAACAAACAAGATTTATAAAGAAAATCATGTGTCCAGAGAGCCTTCAAATCAGTGATTCCACTCACAATCCTCTAGGCTATGTTCTGTCCACCTGGAGGGCTCTAAGGTTTTCTGGTTGGGCTGGACAGTAGATGGCTTTCACCAATGCCAAGGAGTCCCTCATCTCCTGGAGGAAAATAGTTCATCATAAATGCTGTCTCTTCCTTGTATTGCTGGTGTGAGATCTTCCTTCATGATTTGACATTTGTGTTATTGACTCTGAAAGCACTGAGTGACCAGAGACCTCACTTCCTCACCAGTTTCCATGTCAAAAGCCATGTCCTGAGATCTTCAGATTCAAGCTCACTTGGGGTGCTCCTCTGTGTGAAAAAATCCCTTTATGAAGGCAATGAATCAGAAACCACATAGCTGAGCTCTCCAGGGAAGACTGGGAAAGGGCAAGTCACAATGATTGATTTTCTTATATCTATTTATTCATTTTAAATAATATGGTTTAAAGATTATTAACTGTAGATTACCCACAATTCAAATTGCATTATCTGAAACTTTTTATTACTAATAAAAGGAAATCATTTCCTTTTTAATAAACATGCACCGAGCTCTACTTATGTGCTAGGAGTTGATATTCTATGAAAATGCAAAAGACAGATCATAGTTTCTCATTATTACATATCTGAATTCTTTGAACAGTTATCAAGCATCTTTTATGTCCAAGGCACTTTTCTTTTTTATTTTCTTTTTTTTACCTTTTTATTTTATATTAGAGTATAGCCGATTAACAATGTTGTGATAGTTTCAGGTGCATAGCAAAGTGACTCAACCATACATATACATGTATCCATTCTCCCCCAGACTCCCCTCCCATTCGGGCTGCCAAATAACATTGAGCAGAGTTCCCTGTGCTATATAGTAGGTCCCCAAGGCACTTTTCTAGGTGCAAGGGAAAGAGATAGGTGAGCCAGAGACCCTCAGGTGTCATCTCTTACAATTCCCCCATTTTTTAGATGAAGAAATCATAGCTCAGAGAGGTTATTTAATTTTACCAAGGTCACATAGCTAGTAAGTTGCAAAGCCCAGATTGTTCTTTCCTAGATTAGTAGGTTTTTCCATTACCCAAAAAAAAAAAAAAAAAAAAAATTGCCTTTTTCATAGGAATAAAAGCAAACCTGACAGATGTTTTCCTGAAATGGGCCTATGGTTTGATAGACTAAGAACTGTTGACTAAGGAAATCACATTATCTCTTCTCAAAAAACAGTATGGATGACATTGGATTCACCCAGAACACAGAGTCAGTTTGCACAGGTTGGATGGGAGAGTCTCACTCACCCAGCTCAGTCCATTAGGAAAGAATACATATTGCTGAGAGCAGGACATTTTGCTATGGGGTTCAATTTGTAAGAATTTATTTATAACAAGTAAAAATGGAAAGAACCAGAATGTCCCAAAAGGGACAATTGCTACCCATTGTGTAATGACAGTTGCCCTAGGTCAGCTGCATAACTGGAACCAGAAATAGTTTGGAGCTAATCAATACTTTTTTTCCTTCATTTTCTACCCCAGTCTTCATCAGTTGAAATGTGACTGCTGCTATCATCCAGGTATATATAAAATAGATAAGCAACAAGGATTTACTGTATACCATAGGGAACTATATTTACTATCTTATAATAACCTATAATGGAAAATAATCTGAAAAACATATACATATAATTGAATCACTTTGCTGTACACCTGAAACTAACCCAATATTGTAAACCAATTAAACTTCAACTGAAAAATTTTAAAAACACTAAAGCTCTCTCAAAGTTCATACTTGGTCTCTAGACTTAAAATTCCCTTTTGCACCCAAGAACTTTCCTTAACACATAAGTGAAAGAACTGCTGATATTTATTGAGTGTTTACTACATTCTAAGCATGTCCTAAATACTTTACAATATTTTAAATAATCCTCTCAAACAAACCTATGAAATGGGTATTTTTAGTGTATCCATTTTACAAAGAGGAAACCAAGGAACAAAACCATGAAAATTTGTCCCAGGCCACACTGCTAGTAAGTGATAGAGCTGGGACTGGAACCCAGGCAGTCTTGCTTTATAGACAAATTCTTTTTTTTTTTTTTTTTTTTGGAAGTCCAAGTTTCCTCAGTCTTAAGAGGGAACCACAGGGAAAGGTGATCTTAGATATTGTTATATCTGGATGTGATGTCATGTTTGGGATTTCTGTCATCTTGCTACTAGCTTTAGGGTGAAGCAATGTTCTCTTTAACATTATGAGCTGCCGAATAAACTATAGACAAATTCTTAATCATCAGTGGTAACGACATATGTGAAGAAATAAATGAAGATTTGGCCTTAATGCTTGCAAGGGACGATAATAGCTCCAACTTGCTGTTGGATCTGGATCAGGAGGTGGTGCACTGAAATATCACGTGGCTGACAGAGCCAGAGGACAGGTGAAAGCCCTGGGCTAGGGAGTGCTGAGCAGCAAGCCATGGAAACTCACTTCTGCCAGCAAGTCCCACAGGCAAGCATGAATCAGGGTGAGGGTCAAGCCCTCAAGGCCCAAAGCTGCTGGGCACTAGAGACAAAGCGAAGAAAGGAGTGAAGTTTATGCGTCTGCCCCATCCCGTCTAAGAGATCAGTCATCTCTCAGCATTGTGCCTCCCTGCCTTTCCGTTTCTCAAAGGATGGGGTCACATCTGCAGGGGAGGCCTTGGTTGAGATGGGAAAATATTCCCTCTCTCCATCCCACCCCACCCAATCAAGAGTGATTGAGTGAGCAAGAGGATTCCAGACAAATAATAGGAGGAGGGCTGGAGTGCCCAAGGCTCGATTTCATTTACCAAAGGATGCAAGGTTTATAGGTGGACCACCTGGTTTAATGGCATCAGGTTAGGAAAAACACCGACACCAGAGTAAAATTTGTAATAACACACTTTACTTCATGGATTAAACAATCACATGCTCAGAGTAAATTCTGCAGTAATTTTACACATTTTACTCAGTGTATTAAACAGTTACACATGGTTTGTAGACTTTAGCTTCAAGAGTCTTTTAAGCAGTACAAAAATTTCTAAATGCACATTTATTAAAATCAAGGATAAAGACCAGAATCAATAAAGAGAAAAATAAAATTATATTCTACCAAGCATAAACATCGTTTATAATAAGAACTGGAAAAACAGCATTAAAGTTTTTCTGCTTAGTAGAATAAGATACAATTTCCACTTTCTGGATAATGTATTTGCAAGGTGGAAGGGAAATTTTTACATATGAGAACCCAGAGCCTCATCTGCCCCAGGCCACATAACCTCTCTCTCTCTCCCGCCTCCACTAAGATGTGTTCGGTCTCACAGGGTATATATTATGCAAATGAAGTAATGGATGAGAGGACAGGAAACTCAGAAAAGATTTCTTGATTTATATTGGAAAGAGATAATATAAAACGGACTCCTTCCTTAAAAGATATCTTTGAATACCCCTGTACGCCCTTCCCCATCCCATTCCCATCCTACAAAGATAACCTACAAAGGTAAGGTCCATCTTAATAGTCTTACCATATATGTATTTATTTCTAAAAATATATTGTTTAATTTGGATGTTTTGAACATTGGGTAAATGAAATCAGATTTTACATGCTTTTCAGCAGCATGCTTTGTACATTCCCTCTCAGTTCCTAAGGTACATCTGCGTAGCTGGAGTTCATTCATATTTGTTTTTCTATTGTGTAAGATTCTACTACAGGCCTCATGCACATTTTCTTTGTTCATTCTCCTTTGGACTGATATTTGGTTGGTTTCAGTCTTTTGCTTTATATGTGATGCTTTCTGTGAGCCACCTTGTACATGAATCTTGGTGCACACATATGTGAATAACTTCCAAATATGTATCTGGGACTAGCATTGCAGAATTGTGAAGGATGCATGTCTTCAGCTGCACTCCATAATGTCATTTGCTTAATCAATTACTGGGAGAAATGAGCTAAAATCTCCCACAGTGATGATGAATTTTAAAATTCCTCTTTGAAGTTCTAGCAATTTTGGCTTTATAGCCTTAAATTGAGAGAAGATTCCCTTCACATTTACTGTGAATTTGTGAATAATGACATGTTTGAGTTTATTTATATTGCTTTATTGTCTTATTTTTGCTTTTTCTGTGGTCTTTCCCCCTCTTTTCTTGACTTCTTTCTGATTTATTGAAATTATAGAGGATTCCTCATCCAAAATGTGATGCAATTATGCCTTTCCCTATAAACAAATCCCTTTGGCAATAAGACCTTTTGGCAATTCGTTCCATTAAGAAGTGAAAGAGAATCTAGTGCCAGTTCTAAGTCAAGGCCAGGAGTCAGAAAACTACAGCCCACTGGCCAAATCTGGCCTGCAGCCTATTTTTGTAAGTAAAGATTTATTGGAACACAGCAAAGCTCATCCACTTACATATTGGCTATGGATGCTTTCTTGACAAAATGGCATAGTTGAGTGGTCTAGTCCATGAAGCCTGAGATATTCACTGTGTGGATCTTTACAGAGAAAGTTTGCCAACCTCTGGTCTAGGCTTTCACTCATTCTGTTGGAACTTGTCTAGTTGCCAAGTGAAAAGAGCATACTAGTCTGCTGGAGGATAAGAAACCACATAGAGCAGAGATGAGTTGTCCTAGGTAAGATGGATTCAGACTAGGCAGCTCCCAGGGACCAAGCACTTGATGACATCGCATAAGTGATTCCATTCAAGAACAGCTAAACTAGCCCAGATTAGCAGAACTGCCCAATTAATTCACAGGCTCATGAGCAATAACAAATGATTATTGTCTTAAGGCACTAAGTTTTAGGCTAGTTTGTTACACAGCCAATACAGAAGGTTTGCTTTGGTTTGGTTTGGTTTTTTTACTCTCGTTTTATTTTTCCCGTTAGCAATTGGAAGTTATGTGCTTTATTACCTTTTTTAAATTCTGTTAGTGCTCGCTATAAACATTTTAATATGCAAAGTTTAATCATTATCTTTTCCTTCCTCATAAACAATGCAAGAACCTCAGATGACTTTTAACTCTGATCAGCCTCCTCCCAACTGATATACTATTATTGTACAGAATTTTGGTTCTACCTTATTTATTTAATTCTATAAGTTAGACATTATTACTGTTAATTATTACCTTATACTGTTGATTTTTTGTTTAGATTTACTCATATATTTATCTATGTCTTTGCTCATTATTCCTTCTTGTACCTCAAACCTTCCACCTTTGTGAATATCTTGTATTAAGAGTTGGTTATCGTCACATTCTCTTGGTTTTTTTAATCTGAAAATGTTTTATTTTACCCTCATTATTGGAAGATATTTTTATGAAGTGTCCAGTTTTGGAATGACAGTTATTTTCTCTCAATATCTTCAAGACATTATTCCACTCTTTTCTGGCTTGCATTTTTATTTTTTCTTGAGAAGCCAACTGCCATTTTAATATTCATTCCTCTTGGAAAATCTGCCTTTTCTCTCCATATCAATAGGTAATCTGTCTTCTCCCTTCTTGTCTTTGTGTTCTGCTATGCTGAGTCTACTTGTGGATTTTTTATTTATACTCTTCAGAATTTTTTCAGTTTTCTGAAATGAGGACTGCTTTTTTAATACATTTGAAACTCCTCACATGTTAACTCCCTTCTATTGCCTCAGTGCTCTTCTTTTGTACTTTAGTTAGAAGTATGCCAAGCCTTCTCACTGTCTTCCATGTCACTCACTGTCATATTTTCTGTTACTTTTCTTCTCTGAGAAGCATTTTGAATAATTTTTTCTCTCTTTCAGTTTACTGATTCTTTCTTGTTTATATTAAATCTGCTATAACATATATTAAAATTTTTAAATTTTTCATGGCCTCAAGAAGAGAGTCCCATACCCATTAGAACTCACTTCCCTTTCCTCTGTCCCCTAGAGCCTTGCAATCATTTATTTACCTTCTTTCTCTACTGATTTGACTCTTCTGGGTATTTCATATAAATGGAACCATATAACATATGGTCTTTTTGTCTGACTTCTTTCAGTTAGCATTATGTCTTCAAGAGTAAGCCCTGCTATAGCATGTATCAGTATTTCATTCCTTTTTATTGCCGAATAATACTCAGTGGTATGGATGGATCACATGTTGTTTATTTATTCGTCAGTTGATAGACCCTTGAATTGTTTCTACTTTGTAGCTTTTATGAGTAAAATGGTTTTGATTGCTATGAACATTAATGTACAAGTCTTTGTTTGGATGTATGTTTTCAATTCTCTTGGGTATATACCTAGGAAGGAAATTGCTGGATCATATGGTAACTCTATGTTTAACTTTTTTAAAACTCCCAGATTGTTTTTCACAGAGGCTAACAATTTTACGTTCCCCCAGCAGTATATGAGGGTTCCAATTTCTCCACATCCTTACCAACACTTGTTATTTTCCACTTTTTTTTTAAATAGCTTTCCTACTGTCATGAAGTGGTACTTCATTGTGGTTTTGCTTTGCATTTCCCTAATAATTAATGGTGTTCAGCAACTTTGCATGTGCTTATTGGCTTATCCTCTTTGGAATAATGTCTGTTACAGTGCTTTGCCCATTTTTTTAAACTAGGTTGTTGTCTTTGTTGTTATATAATTTCTTTATATATTCTGTATACTAAACCCTTATCACATATATAATTTTCAATTATTTTCTTTTATTATGTGGGTTTTTCACTTTCTTGCTTGTGTCCTTTAATGAACAAAAGTTTTTAATTTTGATGAAACCTAATTATCTATTTTTTCTTTTGTGGCTGTGCTCCTTTGAAACCACCAGATTATAATGTGCCTAAAAAACTGCATCCTTCATGTAATTTCTTTTCTTTTCTACCCAAAAGAGATTTATTAAATTATTTAAAAGAACTATTAGTTGCTCAAATAAGGAAGTGTTTAACTTTCAGAACATTCCTATAAATGAACCAAATGTGATAAAAGGTACAAAAGCACTATAAAAAGCACTGTAGGAGACCTTCAACATGGCGGAGGAGCAAGACGTGGAGATCACCTCCCTCCCCACAAATACATCAGAAATACATCTACATATGGAACAACTCCTACAGAACATATACTGAACACTGTCAGAAGACCTCAGACTTCCCAAAAGGCAAGAATCTCCCCACGTACCTGGCTGTGTGGATGACAGTGTCTTGGTGCTCTGGCCATGTGTCAGGCCTGTGCCTATGAGGTGGGAGAGCCGAGTTTAGGACATTGGTCCACCAAAGACCTCCCAGCTCCACGTAATATCAAATGGCACAGATCCCAGAGATCTCCATCTCAACATTAAGACCCAGCTCCACTCAACAACCAGCAAGCTACAGTGCTTGACACCTTATGTCAAACAACTAGCAAGACAGGAACACAAACCCACCCATTAGCAGAGAGGCTGCCTAAAATAACAATAAGTTCACAGACACCCCAAAACACACCACCAGACGAGGTCCTGTCAAGCTCCACTTTCATCCACCAGAACACAGGCACCAGTCCCCTCCACCAGGAAGCCTACAAAACCCACTGACCCAACCTTACCCACTGGGGGCAGACACCAAAAACAACGGGAACTATGAACGTGCAGCCTGCAAAAAGGAGACCCTAAACACAGTAAGATAAGCAAAATGAGAAGACAGAGAAACACACAGCAGATGAAGGAGCAAGGTAAAAACTCACCAGACCAAACAAATGAAGATGAAATAGGCAGCCTACCTGAAAAATAATTCAGAGCAATGATAGTAAAAATGATCCAAAATCTTAGAAATAGATTGGAGAAAATAAAAGAAACTTTTAACAAGGACCTAGAAGAACTAAAGAGCAAACAAACAATGATGAACAACACAATAAATGAAATTAAAAATTCTCTAGAAGGAATCAATAGCAGAACAACTGAGGCAGAAGAATGGATAAGTGACCTGGACGATAAAATAGTGGAAATAACTAACGCAGAGCAGAATAAAGAAAAAATAAATGAAAAGAATTGAAGACAGTCTCAGAAGCTTCTGGGACAGCATTAAATGCACCAACATTTGAATTATAGGGGGTCCCAGAAGAAGAGAAAAAAAAGGGACTGAGAAAATATTTGAAGAGATTATAATTGAAAACTTCCCTAATATGGGAAAGGAAATAGTTAATGAAGTCCAAGAAGCACAGAGAGTCCCATACAGGATAAATCCAAGGAGAAACACACCAAGACACATATTAATCAAACTATCAAAAACTAAATATGAAGGAAAAATATTAAAAGCAACAAAGTAAAAGCAACAAATAACATACAGGGGAATCCCCATAAGGTTAACAGCTGATCTATCAGCAGAAACTCTGCAAGCCAGAAGGGAGTGGCATGACATATTTAAAGTGATGAAAGGGAAAAACCTACAACCAAGATTACTCTACCCAGCAAGAATCTCATTCAGATTCGACGGACAAATTAAAACCTTTACGGGCAAGCAAAATCTAAGAGAATTCAGGACCACCAAACCAGCTCTACAACAAATGCTAGGCAAGAAACATGAGAGAAGGAAAAGACCTACAATAATAAATGCAAAACAATTCAGAAAATGGTAATAGGAACATGCATATCAATAATTACCTTAAATGTAAATGGATTAAATGCTCCCACCAAAAGACATACACTGGCTGAATGGATACAAAAACAAGACCCGTATATATGCTGTCTACAAGAGACCCACTTCAGACCTAGGGGCACATACAGTCTGAAAGTGAGGGGATGGAAAAAGATATTCCATGCAAATGGAAATCAAAAGAAAGCCAGAGTAGCAATTCTCACATCAGACAAAACATACTTTAAAATAAAGACTATTACAAGAGACAAAGAAGGACACTACATAATGATCAAGGGATCAATCCAAGAAGAAGATATAACAATTGTAAATATTGATGCACCCAACATAGGAACACCTCAATACATAAGGCGAATGCTAACAGCCATAAAAGGGGAAATCAACAGTAACACAATCATAGAAGGGGACTTTAACACCCCACTTTCACCAATAGACAGATTGTCCAAAATAAAAATAAATAAGGAAACACAAGCTTTAAATTACATACTAAACAAGATGGACTTATTTGATATTTATAAGACATTCCATCCCAAAACAACAGAATACACTTTCTTCTCAAGTGTTATGGAACATTCTCCAGGATAGATCATATCTTGGGTCACATATCAAGCCTTGCTAAATTTAAGAAAATTGAAATTGTATCATGTATCTTTTCTGACCACAAAGCTATAAGACTAAATATCAATTACAGGAAAAAATCCGTAAAATATACAAACACATGGAGGCTAAACAATACACTACTTAATAACCAAGAGATCACTGAAGAAATCATAGAGGAAATCAAAAAATACCTAGAAAAAAATGACAATGAAAACACGATGACCAAAAACCTATGGGATGCAGCAAATGCCATTCTAAGATGGAAGTTTATAGCAATACAAGCATACCTCAGAAACAAGAAACACCTCAAATAAATAACCTAACCTTACACCTAAAGCAATTAGAGCAAGAAGAACAAAAAAACCCACAAAGTTACCAGAAGGAAAGTAATCATAAAGATCAGATCAGAAATAAATGAAAAAGAAATGAAGGAAATGATAACAAAGATTAATAAAACTAAAAGCTTGTTCTTTGAGAAGATAAACAAAATTGATAAACCATTAGCTGGACGCATCAGGAAAAAAAGGGGAAGACTCAAATCAATACAATTAGAAATGAAAAAGGAGAAGTAACAACTGACACTGCAGAAATACAAAGGATCATGAGATATTACTACAAGCAACTCTATGCCAATAAAATGGACAACCTGGAAGAAATGGACAAATTCTTAGAAATGCACAACCTTCCAAGACTGAAGCAGGAAGAAATAGAAAATATAAACAGACGAATCACAAGCACTGAAATTGAGACTGTGACTAAAAATCTTCCAACCAACAAAAGCCCAGGACCAGGTGGCTTCACATTCTCAAACTCTTCCAAAATACAGCAGAGGGAGGAACACTCCCAAGCTCATTCTATGAGCCCACCATCACCCTGATACCAAAACCAGATAAAGATGTCACAAAGAAAGGAAACTATAGGCCAATATCACTGATGAACATAGATGCAAAAATCCTCAACAAAATATTAGCAAACAGAATCCAACAGCACATTAAAAGGATCATACACCATGATCAAGTGGGGTTTATCCCAGGAATGCAAAGATTCTTCAATATACACAGATCAATCAATGTGATATATCATATTAACAAATTGAAGGAGAAAAGCCATATGATCATCTCAATAGATGCAGAAAAAGCTTTCAACAAAATTTAACACCCATTTATGATAAAAACCCTCCAGAAAGTAGGCATAGAGGGAATGTACCTCAACATAATAAAGGCCATATATGACAAACCCACAGCCAATATCGTTCTCAATGGTGAAAAACTGAAACCATTTCCTCTAAGGTCAGGGACAAGACAAGGCTGTACACTCTCACACTATTATTCAACATAGTTTTGGGAGTTTTAGCCACAGCAATCAGAGAAGAAAAATAAATAAAAGGAATCCAAATTGGAAAAGAAGAAGTAAAGCTGTCACTGTTTGCATATGACATGATACTATACATAGAGAATCCTAAAGATGCTACCAGAAAACTACTAGAGATAATCAATGAATTTGGTAAAGTAGCAGGATATAAAATTAATGCTCAGAAATCTCTTGCATTCCTATACACTAATGATGAAAAATCTGAAGGAGAAATTAAGGAAGCACTCCCATTTACCACTGCAATAAAAAGAATAAAATACCTAGGAATAAACCTACCTAAGGAGACAAAAGACCTGTATGCAGAAAACTATAAGACACTGATGAAAGAAATTAAAGATGATACAAACAGGTGGAGAGATATACAATGTTCTTGGATTGGAAGAATGAACATTGTGAAAATGACTATACTACCCAAGGCAATCTACAGATTCAATGTAATCCCCATCAAACTACCAATAGCGTTTTTCACAGAACTAGAACAAACAAATTCACAGTTTGTATGGAAACATAAAAGACCCCCAATAGCCAAATGAACCTTGTGAAAGAAAAACAGAGCTGGAGGAATCAGGCTCCTGGACTTTAGTCTATATTACAAAGCTACAGTAATCAAGACAGTATGGTACTGGCACAAAAACAGAAATATAGATCAATGGAACAGGATAGAAAGCCCAGAGATAAACCCACGCACATATAGTCACCTTATTTTTGATAAAGGAGGCAAGAATATACAATGGAGAAAAGACAGCCTCTTCAATAAGTGGTGCTGGGAAAACTGGACAGCTACATGTAAAAGAATGAAATCAGAACACTTCCTAACACCATATACAAAAATAAACTCAAAATGGATTAAAGGCCTAAATGTAAGGCCAGACACTATAAAACTCTTGGAGGTAAACATAGCCAGAGCACTCTGACATATATCACAGCAAGATCCTTTTTGACCCACCTCCTAGAGAAATGGAAATAAAAACAAAAATAAACAAATGGGGCCTAGTGAAACTTAAAAGCTTTTGCACAGCAAAGGGAAACATAAACAAGATGAAAAGACAACCCTCAGAATGGGAGAAAATATTTGCAAATGAAGCAACTGACAAAGGATTAATCTGCAAAATTTACAAGCAGCTCATGCAGCTCAATATCAAAAACAACCAACAACCCAATCAAAAATTGGGCACTAGACCTAAATAGACATTTCTCCAAAGAAGATGTACAGATTGCCAGCAAACACATGAAGGGATGCTCAACATCAAATGCAAATCGAAACTACAGTGAGATATCACTTCACACCTGTTAGAATGGGCATCATTAGAAAATCTACAAATAAGAAATGCTGGAGAGGGTGTGGAGAAAAGAGAACACTTTTGCACTGTTGGTGGGTATATAAGTTGATATAGCCACTATGGAGAACAGTATGGAGGTTCCTTAAAAAACTAAAAATAGAACTACCATATGACCCAGCAATCCTACTACTGGGCATATTCCCTGAGAAAACCATAATTCAAAAAGAGTCATGTACCACAATGTTCATTGCAGCTCTATTTACAATAGCCAGGACATGGAAGCAACCTAAGCGTCCATCGACAGATGAATGGATAAAGAAGATGTGGCACATATATATAATGGAATATTACTCAGCCATAAAAAATATGAAATTGAGTTATTTGTCGTGAGGTGGATGGACCTAGAGACTGTCATACACAGTGAAGTAAGTCAGAAATAGAAAAGTAAATACTGTATGCTAACACATATATATGGAATCTAAAAAAAAAATTGTTCTGAAGAACCTAGGGACAGGACACGAATAAAGATGCAGACGTAGAGAGTGGATTTGGGGACATGGGGTGGGGGGAAGTGTAAGCTGGGACAAAGTGAGAGAGTGGCATGGAGTTATATACACTGCCAAATGCAAAGTGGATGGCTGGTGAAGGGCAGCCGCGTAGCACGGGGAGATTGGCTCAGCACTTTGTGACGCCTGGAGGGGTGGGATGGGGAGGGTGTGGGGAAGACGCAGGAGGGAGGAGATGTGCGGATGTGTATGCATGTATAGCTGATTCACTTTGTTGTGGGACAGAAACTAACACACCATAGTGGAGCAATTATACTCCAATAAAGATGTTATTAAAAAAGAAAAAAAACACTGTAAAAATGAAAGGAATTATTTTCATTATCAAGGTACTAATATTGAAACCAATAACATTTAATAGCAAAATAAGCACTTGGCATTTGCTTTTCTTCTTTGAGGCAATTTTAAAAGCTAGAAAGTAATATTTTGAAGATTTTCTGTAATTATTGCAGTATTTCTAATTAACATCATTTCCTTTATATCTTGAGAGCTAATAAACTACAGTAGCATTCAGAGAAGTAAGAGTTTATTTTGTTTTTAACCCTTAGGAAATTATCAAGTTCATGTGCCATGAAAAGGCGGGGATGAATCTACAGCATGTATTCACAACTCAGAACTTGTGCTGTGAGAAAAGGGAAAAAATGCTCCCTAGGCCAAATAATTAAGAAATGACTCATATTTGAAAAACTACCTGCCGCTGCATGTTGGTATGTAAGTTGTACTCAATATTCTTTGGATGTGACATGGGGGAAATCCCCATTGTCCACATTAGCCTATACAGAAGCTTTGTTGAAAGCTCTCCCCAAGGAGTGCTTCTGCACTTTGTCTTTGCCCTCACGCTCAGGGGTGGTAAATGGATTAACACAGCAGTTTCTGATGGTATGATGGATGGAGTAGGATGACTGATTTTCTAAACACCCTTTCCTTACTTGATGGATGTTTCCATTGTCATTTCTTCCCTCAGGGGTCTTTGTGTGCACAATCTCTCTTCTGAAAGGAGTTTTCTCACGCTATTAGTACCAAGTGAATTTATGATGTCCTCTCATGCAAATAGTCTGCTATTCTGTAGGTAGAGTCTGCTCTGACAGTCTATGCAAAATGATGTCAATTCTCTGATCAACAGCTTCCACTGTGTTAACATTTTAAACTATGAGACACAACTGAGCTCCGAAAAACAACACTTATTTTCTCCTAATTAGACCCAAGTGTAGCCAAAACTCATCATCCATCTAGAGACTCATTTATCTTAGACATTTAGCTGAATCCTGTGGCACTCCTTTGTTACGACCAGGATCTCCACCAATAATTTTACTGGGTTCTATCATAAATACCAGCTGGGGCCAGAGTATAAATTTTGATTACAGTCATCAGCAAGCATTTCTCCTCCATGACCCCTCTCGTTTGAACCCTGAAGCATGTGGATCCCTTTGAAGGTTGAGAAAAAGTTGTCAAGACTAATGAACAAAGACATCAAATTTGGGAGGAAGGGTTTTTTGAAAACAGTCAAGGATTTAGGTATAAGGTGGAGAATTTGAAAATAGTTACCATCCAGCTGAACCAATATTTTTTCACACTTTTCCTCACCTTCTTTATAAAAAAAAAAAAAAATCTCTTGTATTAGAGAGCTGAGAAGAGGGTTAGGTGTTTAAATAATTGAGAATTAAAAATATTGGGTAGGTGACACAGGGGTAAATACTCTTGAAATTTAGGGAATCCCAGAACAAGCTTCCAGCCGAGGGTTTTCAGAACAATTTCCTTTCTGGCAATAGTCCCTGCACACGTCAGCTTTGGGAGAGAAAATTAGGTGACAGAATAATGAAGATAGATAGGAGAGGCCTGAAGATAGCCCCTTCCTGATTTTGTTTTATTTTTTGGTAACTCACAAATGATGAGAAAGAGATTCAAAATTTCCATGCCCATAAATGGAATATGGAAATTTACTGAAGGCCAGAGCCATTCCCTGCCCAAATTTTCCTTAAAAGAAGTGAGGAAACTTAGATTGAAAAGGGTGTGAACCTAGGGGCAAGACGGGAATAGAGGCACAGACCTACTAGAGAATGGACTTGAGGACACAGGGAGGGGGAAGGGTAAGCTGGGAGAAAGTGAGAGAGTGGCATGGACATATATACACGACCAAATGTAAAATAGATAGCTAGTGGGAAGCAGCTGCATAGCACAGGGAGGTCAGCTCGGTTCTTTGTGACCACCTAGACGGGTGGGTTAGGGAGGGTGGGAGGGAGAGAGACGCAAGAGGGAAGAGATATGGGGATATATGTATATGTATAACTGATTCACTTTGTTATAAAGCAGAAACTAAGACACCATTGTAAAGCAATTATACTCCAATAAAGATGTTAAAAAAAAAAAAAAGGTGTGATGTTTCAGTCCCTGGCTGGAAACTGTGGCGCTGAAACCCTTTAAGTGTCACTCCTGGCACAGAGTCAAGGATGGCAGCCACATTCTCTTCTCGCCACAGCAGTCACCATGCAAGACCCAGACGACCGACAAAATATGTTAGTAGCAGACACACTGGAGATGTTGTCAGGGACCATGAGCTTACCTTTACTACTCCTGCCCATCCCCACCATGTACATCTGCACAAGTCCAACACCATCCCTGAAGGAGGTGGAGAGGAGAGAAAAACTTGAATTGACAATAACTTAACCTAGACTGACTTGGAAATCTACAGGAGGAGCTGGATGGTTTGTCTGCTTTTCAATAGGTTGTGCAATGCAAAGGGAGATCAAATTGAGCTGTAAAAGTAAAGTTCACCTTCCAATGGAGGGAAAGGGAGGGTAGGGTGAATTGGGAGATTGGGACTAACATATATACACTAATATTTATAAAATAGATAACTAATGAGAACCTGCTGTATAGCACAGGGAACTGTATTTCACTTCTCTGTACAGTAGAAACTAACACAACATTGTAATACCCTAATAATAAATAAATAAATAGGAAAAGAACTGTGAAATTTAAGATGTTAAAATTTATGACCCTTTGGTTTCTAAGGAACATAACAAAGTCACCAAAATGAAATAAGTCAGTCAGTCCTTTTAGAGAAAATGTGAATTTTCAATATGTGGGATTAGGAGACATGGCAAGAGAATTATTGAAAAGTTTATTAAAATGTTGGCCATTTTTAGAGGAATATCAGATTCGGAAAAAGGAAAAGACTGGATGGAAGCCAAAGGGAACAGGACCTGGGACTGCTCATCACTGAAAAAGTAACATACTGTTAGATTTTTAAGAGCTGATTCTAAGAAAGCAAATTCCCATGAATTCCAGGACAATCTTAATTTTAATTGTAATCCAAATTAAGCCCAGATCTCAGTGGAAGAAAAAAAAGAATGCTGGCTTTGAAATGAAGAAGAAATAAGGATGAGCTAGCAATAAACTGCAGGATCTTGAAATGCCCAAGTCTACAATTTGCCTAATTTATATTTTAAGTAACACGATTCTCTCACATCATAGTTTATGTGCTTCAGTTGACTCACTAGCAACTTCTAGAAAATGGCAGAAGGATATTCCATGAACCCTGGCAAAGGCTATCTGCTGGAGGAAAATCATTGGCGTTGAAGCTGGATCCAGCCTCTGTACCCTGACACTAAATTAATTCTCCGAGACAGAGTTTTGGGTGAAGTAGAAAAGAATAACTTTATTGCTTTGCCAGGCAAAGGGGGCCACAGCAGGCTAATGCCCACAGTGTGTCTGGACCTGGAGGGGCTAGTGAGAACTTTTATAGCAATGGTTCAAAGAGAGTGTGATCAGCTTGTGGACATTCTTCTGACTGGTTGGCAGTGAGGTAAGTGGGAGTCAGCATCATCAGGCTTCTGGTTCCAACCAGGCTGGGCTCTAGTCCTGTTGGCAGCACACAGTTAACTTCTCCCACCTGGTAGGGGTTTCAGTATCTGCAAAACATCTCAAAGGTATTGTTATGTGTATCCCTTGATGGGGAACCAGGACCCTGCCCCAAGGCTGCACTATCGTTTCTTTTGACTCTTCCTCCCCTTGTCTCTGCATCCCCTCCCTTCCCTAATTAGCATCTGTTTGAACCTGCCCATTGGAACTCAGGGAAGATCATGGAGGCTGAATGAAGCCTGTTTCCTGTAATCAAGAAATGGGGACGCAGAAAGGCTTGTGTGCCCAGGAACCCCACAGAGTCCTGCTCTGTATCAGTGTAAGATAAGGAATTCTCAATTGCAAACAAATTTCTTCTGTTTAGATACTTCTCAAGGTCATGTTTTATTGAATATTATCATTTTACTTTCTGCACTCAGAAAATGTTAGTCTTCAAGCCTGTTTTCAGTGGCCTGTGAAAAGTAGAACAATAATTCTTTGAAAATAATTTCAGCTCTGGATTTAATAACTATAAACTCCATTTCTCAACATATACTAGAAGAGCAACTAGAATATAACAGCTTGTCTTTTCGAAAATCCTAATTCCAAAATTGAATGCAGCTGGTTGGTTTTTATTTTTGTTTTGAATATTCTTCTTTTATTCATATATTCCAATATCTTTTTTCTGAAGACTAAGGAGGGGAATAAAATTAAATAAACCCCAAAATGTTACCTCAAATGAACTTCAGTTTAGACATTTCTAGCAAGTTAACTCCATTTGGTACTAAAAAGTGAAATTTACAAAATATTGTAAGGAAATTTCAGCTTCCATTGCCTCTCTTTCATTAGAAGGTAAGAGCCAGTTCCTCAGCTACTATTTTATATCACAAGTTTGCTTTTCTGAGCGATAGATTAAAAGCCTCTGGCTTGGGCACAAATGAACATGTTTTTCACCATTGTGTGGAAACTATTGCAAAGTACTGAAGAAATCTTTTACACCTCTGGACTCTGAATAACACACTCCACGTCAAAGTATGCTCAGTATCTAAGGGAGCATGCCAGAAAACAATACTACTAAATTATCTCAAGCACCCACCTTTTCAGATATATTTCCTGAGTGCTTGAAAAATTAAAATCACAAAGAGGTTTTCAAAGAAGAAATATCTTTGTCCTCTACATTTGTTTTCAAGGCCTTAACATATGGTGAGGGTGATAACTCGGTGCTTTATTATTATAATTAGTAATAACAAATGGAAAATGAAGTCCAAAGAAAACTTACAACAGAATGAATCATTGGTAAATGAAAAGGCTTTCAGAGGTAACCGGACATACTGGCAACTGGAGCAGCTTAGCTGCTTCTGATTCTCACTTCCTGTCCCTTCTCCTTCCTTCTACCCCAATCTCTGCTTTCACCTTCTCTTACTGAAACAAAAGCAGCTGCTCCTAACTGAACTTCCTGCCTCCAAGATCTCTCCTTCTAATCCATTTTATAGCTCAATTTGTTTCCTCCAAACATACTTTTACCATTTTAATTTTTTTTTAATGGTTGAATTCGATTTAAAAAAAAAAACTTTTAAATTCCTTCATGGGACTGTCTCAAGCTAAACCTCATTTTAAATGAAGGCCCAGAAAGCTAAGATTAAAGGGCCATCACTACAGTCAGCTAGTCCTTTCATGGAGAAGTAACAATGGTCCCATTAAGTATTCTATCTAGTGCTAAATTCTTCCTCTCATTCAAGTCTCTCTGCAGGCTCTCACCACCCGCCCCCCATCTCTCGAACTTCATTTCTCATAATCTCAACTCCTACATCTGACATTCCTGCTTTCCTCCACTGTAATCCCCATCTAAACTTTCCCAAATACGATAAATAATAAGTAATTTGTAGAAATATTTTACTACCACTATAGAATAATTTGATTCAACTTCATGCACCGCAGAATAATCCATTCTTTTTCTAAATTTATTTTTTGAAATTTCAAGTGACAACAAATGTCTAAAAATCTTTATAATTCCCTTATTTTCAATGGAAACAATATACACTTATAATATCATAATTAAAACCCTCATATACTCTTTTTAGAGTCCGGGCAAATAATTTCTCAACAAAATTGAGACTATTAAGTAGAAATACATTGCACCTATTACCCTTTCTGTTCTAAACCAGAGGAACTGTGTATCTGCGAACTCCATGAGAATGAATCTGATTAATGTAATAAAGTTTATTTCAGTTCAACAAACATTCAGTGTTTACTCTGTGAAAATGTCCTGGCCAAACTGGAGAATACAAAGATGGCTAATGTACAGCTTCTGTCCTTTAAGAAAATAAAATCAAATGGAAGAAAGAGATACAAACATGAATATCAGCTAATACATACACTGGAGGAAAAGAGACATGAAAGAAAGATTTATTTTGGCTGAAGAGAGCACTTAACTATTCTTGGGGGAAGCAGGATTTGAGTTGGCCTTAAAGGATTTGCAGGATTTTATAAGGCAAGGTGATCCTTGACAGAGGCAAATTTTAGTGTATTTCCCAGAATCACATCATATTGTAACTATTTAAATGTCTTTCTCCTCTACCTCAATAATAGTTCTTCCAAGGATTGTCGACTGAAAAAAAAAAAGCACAACCTGAAAGCTGAGAGTTATGTTTTATTCGGCAAACATTCTTAGGACTTCAAGCCCAGGAGATGGCCTCTCAAATAAACGCTGAGAAAACTGTTCTGTAGAGGAAGTGGGGGAAGCCAGGAGAGTTTTTGAAACACCAGGGAGTCAGAACAAAAGGCTACTGTTAATAAAAGAAAACCGTATATTCAGGAATTTAGCGCTTTTCTATGTATGGGAAGATGCAAGAGTCTGGGCTCACTGAAATCATTCCTTTGATATGCACCTCAGCTATCTGGGGCTTGTATCCTGTGTTTTCTCATCCTGAGTTTCCTCAGGCTGCACCGGTGGTGGCGGCTGCAGTCTGATGGCTGCTAGATGGCAGGCATTTCTTATTTCCATCCTGAACTCCCTCGAGGCTCACCACTGGTGTGGCTGCAATCGTTGATGACTGTGACATCTTTTGTTTGCTGATATAGCAGGCAATATTTTATTTCTCAGCATCATGGTTTACCTATTTCGCAACATTACAGCAATATTTTGTATCTTATTAGTTTTTTAGCAAAGGCCATATTACATTGTAAGTTCTCAGTAAATATTTGTTGAATTACTCAATTGATGGCTATTAGGCGCTTAAAATTTTTCGGTGCCATGAATCTGTACTCAGGAGTTGTTTAATGAAGTTTCACTAAGGCTGTACCAAAAATCATGTTCAAAATGTTAAAAATACAAAAAAAATTATATCTGCTATATCTGTGAAGGCTGATTCCCACCTTGCTCTCTGTATTTTAGCGGGAGTATGGTCACAGTTCTTATGAAAGATACTATACTGGGCACCAATTGTAAAAAGCCAAGACTACCTAGAGCCCTGTAAGAATTAGACAATCTCTTTTCCAGGGCAAACCCATCTGGTTGAGACTTTTCTGCTCTGTGAAGAGTCTCATTCATGCTGCTTTGAGGGGTTGTGTGACGAAATGGAAAGTACTGTGTGAGCTGGTATCTCTTAGGGACCAGTGTGAGGTTAGGGTGGTATTTGTGATGCTCATGACAGCCCCAAATGAAGAACCACCCAAAATCCATTTTGTCATGACCACTTCTACCTATACGGTTTCCCAAAGAGGAAACTAGATTCAAAGAACATTAGCAGATGGAAAAAAATATTGCTTTCCTAACAGGTATGTGAGAGCTCCGTAACTCCCAATTCAGGGCCTTCTTGTAAGCTCTGCTAGAGTACTTGGGTTCTACTTATTTTTTAAAAATTTATCTTATTGAAGTATTGTTCATTTACAATGTTGTGTTAGTTTCTGGTATAACATGGGTTCTACTTTGAGATAAGAATGGGGTGTCTGATTCTTTACCTTCCCTTTAAATTCTGAGATCAGTATGTACTTTCAGGGAGAGAGATATGCAAGGCAAGCCCTGCCATAACTTACCACTCAGGTGCAGATTTCAAGAGGACGGAAAAGAAGAAAGAAACCTGGTTAGGTCTGTATCAAAGATGCAGACCCTGTTTATATCAGCAAAATGTAGAGAGGGCAACAGTCAGAGTTGCTAATCTTTAAGGTACATTGATAAATGTAGCCCAATGAACGTTGGAGAGGGAGTGAGACGTACGTAGACCACCTCCATCTGCCTTCTATCAAGAAAGAAAAAGCTTCCTCAGAACCCCCACTGAAGACTTTCTATTGGTCTCATTGGCCAGAACCTGGTCATGTGGTCAACCCTGCTTGCAAGGGATGCTGGGAAAACAAGGAATAGGATTTTAACAATTGGCTGAGACCAATCATAGTCCAAGTGATGGGCAGATTGCTGTACTCACCAAAGAACCAAACGAACAAACAAAAACAAACAAAAAACCTGAGTTTTATTAATAAGGATGGAGGGGAAAATGGATATTGAAAGGAAGTACCTGTAGTGGCCACAGTGTATGAAGATATTTTTAAAATTCATGATCTATGTATTTATTCTCTAGGGCTGCCATAAGTACCACAGACTGGGTGGCTTAAACAATAGAAATTTGTTTTCTCACAGTTCTGGAGGCTGGAAGTCCAAAATCAAGGTGTCAGTAGGCTTAGTTTCTTCTTTAGTTTCCTCCTTGTTTGCAGATGGCTACCTTCTCGCTGTGTCCTCACATGATCTTTCCTCTGTATGTCTCTTTGTGTGTCCAAATTTCTGCTTCTTATAAGGACACCAGTCAGATTGGATTAGGGCCCATCCTCATGGCCTCATTTTAGTCTAATCATTTTTTTAAAGACCTACCTCCAAATATAGTCACATTAATATAGTCACATTTTGAGGTACTGGGGGTTAGGGGTTCAATACAGGAATTTGGGGAGAACACAATTTAGCCCATAAAAGTCTATAACATTAATTTGGTCCTAGAAAGTTTATAAAATGTATTTCTATTAGCAGTGGGGCAGGCAGGGCATGGGGGAGTTTCCCCTATCACTAGATCTTTAAAACGTTAAGAATTATTTTAAAAATCACTTTAAGTTTATAACAGGAAAAGATATTCATTGTTGCAGTGATTTGCACTGCTTTGAATAGTAGTGAAGGTGAACACTTCTCAGGTGCATTTTTCTCATATAATTTCATCTTTTATTTGCCAAATGCCTCTCAGTCTCACCCTGTTTCCAGATGTGGCATTTCCAGGCAGGTGATTCACTTAGTTGGCACTCAATGCCTGCTGTGCTCCTGTCCCTAGGACTTCTCCCAGTGCGGACTGGGGACCTCCACTCTGCAAGCAGGCCTCCCTAGCTCAGAAGTGCTGGGGAATTAGCAGCCCTGGGACAACTTTCAACCAATAGGATATGGCAGACAGTGAGTAGATGCCTCTCCCTGACCATCCTTGGGGAGATGATTCTGAACATTCTTTCTACTGCCGAGCACATCCCAGTGGGACTGAACCTCAGTTCCCAATGGTGGTGGCCAACTCAACACACCAATGTATTGGCTTTTTCTCCTCCCATATTTGAACCTGCTCAGTTCCTTACTTCTGTCCCCTAGGTTCATCCCCACTCCCCCAAACAGATTACTTGTTTTCATGAATGTTTCGTTTATCAAGGATATTAACCTTTGGGGACAATGTCAACAGAGTTGGTAAGGGAAAATATATCCTGTGAACTCTATGCCATACCAAGTTATATTTGAAATCAAGAGAAAATATTCTTGTATTTGCCTTAATACTTTAGAAATGCAGTGTTTAGCAGTATTCATTTCATATTAGTTTTACAGATAGAGCATCATTTTGAACTGTGTTGAGAACATGAGTGAAACAGTTTTTAAATGTATTTACTTCTTCCAATCCATCTGTTTTAGGTGGAGAGCAATTCTTAATCTTCTGCGTGGTCCATTTCCTTTGAATTGCAGCTTTGATTCTGCCCAGATTCTGTACTTTTACAGATTATTCCTCCATAGAGAAGAAGGTCTATGCTTTTCCAGAATTAGCTGATAACCCAGGAAGAGTAGATGGTGCATTCTGTCAAAATTGCTGGGCTCTTGCCCAAACCTTTAGGGTCCTTCAGCTTCAGATAATTCTGAGATTCCTGGAGGTATCATCTGATGTGACAGTCAGCCTTGAGGTGGGAAGTCCTCAGCCATTTTACACTGAATTCAAACAGAGCAGATCACGAAGGAGGCGCTGAGGAATAGCTTATAAATAGAGATACCGAATATGATTCCTGTGGCAACAAGAAGGGCTTAATAACTGGGGATGAGGCTGGAGTAGAGGCAGTGATGAGTACAAAGATGGCTTTATTACCCCTGCTTATAAGAGTCAAGGGGAGAATCTACATTTATCTTCCCCTCCCAGATTATCTTTGTTTAAAACTCAGTCTAGTCAATTTGATTTGAAAATAATTAGCAAACATCCGGTGTTCTATAACTATTCCCCTCCCCATAATATAGATTCTTCCCATTTGGCTGAGTGTCAATGGGATTCCCCTGTAGCGACTGCTCCTTTCCAAGGAGGATTTCTGTAAAACAGAAAACCACGGTTGAACTGGGTGCTGTTTCTTAAATAATGGGATGATCTATCTTGTTAATCTATAGCTCCGGTCATAACAGTTTTGAGCTCATTATGCCATTTTGACTGCCACTGATCACGATAATCACAAGTGTGACTTTGCCAATGTGTTAAATTTTAAGGACGTAACAAGGAAGTAATAAATCTATTCATTTCGTCATTTCTTTATCATAATTTTAACTCTCCTCCTGGATGAACACCTAAAAATTAGTGTTTTGAGCTGAGGCAGGAGGTAATCATCTATGATATATGATATCTGTCTATATATCTATATATACATATAGATATAGATTCTTTTTCAGATTCTTTTCCTTTATATGTTATTACAAAATGTTGAGTATAGTTCCCTGTGCTATACAGTAGGTCCTTGTTGGTTATCTATTTTATATACGGTAGTGTATATCTGTTAATCCCAAACTCCTAATTTATCTCTCACTTCCCTTTCCGCTTTGGTAACCATAAGTTCGTTTTCTATGTCTGTGGGTCTATTTCTGTTTTCAATATAAATTCATTTGTATCATTTTTTTTAGATTCCACATATAGGTGATAATATATGATATTTGTTTTTCTCTGCCTGACTTACTTCACTTATGATAATCTCTAGGTCCATCCATGTTGCTGCAAATGGCATTATTTCATTCTTTTTAAAGGCTGAGTAGTGTTCCATTGTGTATATATACCACAACTTCTTTAAACATTCATCTGTCGATGGACATTTAAGTGGCTTCCATGTCTTGGTTATTGTAAATAGTGCTGCAGTGAACATTGGGGTGCATGTATCTTTTTGAAGTATGGTTTTCTCCAGATATATGCCTAGGAGTGGGATTGCAGGATCATATGGCAACCCCTGAACAATTTCTTATATCTGATTTTGCCTCAGGCTTCAGTCCTGAAGCTTGTTTCTGCTTCTTTTGCTCTAAGTTATGAATTCTTTCCTTGACTGCAGTTTGCATTTACTTATTTAGGTAAACATTTCAACCAGTTCAACACAGTCCCAAAGATGCTCCACACAGGTGCAAGCCCTTAGGTCCATCATTCCTGCTAACTCACCTGCAGAAACAGGAAAGAAACCAGTCTAAGCGAGGCATGGTGGGGCTCCTCTTGAAGGGGGAACTTGAGAGAAAGGCAGTTCGAGGGAGTGAAAACTTGATCTTTGAATGAAGTCTGGTCTTGTGGAAGCAATCAATGCTGAGAGATCATAGAGAAGATGAAAGGAGTTGAACTTGGGGTATGCAAGGACACCCCCTACATTGTTCCTGAGAATGGCAGATTCTGCCATAAAAGAGACAGGGCAAACAGGAAGCCCCCTAGCCCTATCTGGGATCCTACATCCTAGGTTAGAGGAAACTGACAAATCCAAATTTCATCAAAAGCAAGTCAGACCGTATGACCCATCAATTCCACTCCTGGATATACACCCCAAGAATTGAAAACAGGGACTCAGATATTTCTACATCTATGTTCATAGCAGTATTATTCACAATTGTCAAAAAGTGAAATCAACCCAGTGTCTATCAACAGATGAATGGGTAAACAAAAGGAGGTATACACATACAGTGAAGTATTATTCAGTCTTAAGAAGGAAGGAAATTCTGACACATGCAACAACATGGATGGACTTTGAAGATATTATTCTAAGTGAGATAAGCCTGTCACTAAAATAAACCAAATGCTATATGATTCTACTTATATGAGGTACCCAGAGAAGTCAAATTCATAGAACAGAAATGTAGAATGGTGGTTGCCAAGAACTGCAGTGGGGTAAGGAGGGGAATAGGAAGCTCTTGTTTAACTGGTACAGAGTTTCAATTGGGGAAGATTGAAAAAGTCCTGGAAATGGATGGTGGTGAAGGTTGCACAGCACTGTGATTGTACTGAACGCCACTGAACCATACACTTAAAAAATGGTTAAAATGGTAAATTTTATATTATGTAAGTTTTAACACAAATTTTTTTAAAAAGAAAAATAAGTGAGTTGGGGCTGGGTGGGTGTGGGAGGAGTTGGTGACAGATGTTAACATCTGCCCTGTCTCCTAAGGGAAAGGGTCATCACTGAGATGGAGGTCATTATTATTTTTTTCTTATTTTCTTTTTTTTAAAAATTATTTTGTGTCCCTCATGACTTTTAAAGAGGGCTCTTTTTTTTTTTTAATTTATTTAATTTATTTATTTTTGGTTGCATTGGGTCTTCATTGCTGTGCGTGGGCTTTCTCTAGTTGTGGTGAGCGAGGGCTACTCTTTGTTGTGGTGCACAGGCTTCTCATTGCAGTGGCTTCTCTTGTTGTGGAGCACGGACTCTAGGCACACAGGCTTCAGTAGTTGTGGCATGTGGGCTCAGTAGTTGTGGCTCACGAGCTCTAGAGCACAGGCTCAGTAGTTGTGGTGCACGGGCTTAGTTGCTCCACGGCATGTGGGATCTTCCCGGACCAGGGCTCGAACCCGTGTCCCCTGCCTTGGCAGGCGGATTCTTAACCACTGCGCCACCAGGGAAGCCCTGGAGGTCATTACTGAATCTAGCTGTGAGGGGTAAGAGAAGACAGAGGAAAGTTAGCAGGGTTCAATTCTTCCTAAATATTGGCTCAAAAGTCCAGAAATAGGTGAATGGGTTCCACAAATATTCTAAAGTTGTTGCATTGATTAATGAATCCTGTCTGATCTGTTCAAATGCCTGCTAACATCCTTACCACGTACACACAGACAGACATTACATGTGTGTTGCTCCTGGCATGCTTGTGTAATCCCATAGCTTACTAAGCCATGGGAATTTGCACTCACTATGTCCTTGGCTCATTAGCCTTGTCATCAGGGATGCCCTACTGAAGGCTCTCAGGTATCACACGGGTGAGTGAGTGGTCAGGTCAATGGGAGAAGCAGCACTAGAAGCAATCAAGAACTGCCAGGGCTGATGGAAGCTCATAGGATTGCACTTCAGAGCCTCCTTAAGCTTGTGTTCAGTGGTCTCCAGATAGGCACACAGCAACATAGAACTCTGGCCTCCAAATTTATCCAATATCTGCTCCTCAGCTTTGGCTTCAGCCTCAGCCTTTAAGAAGCCAAATAGCTGAACACCCAGTTGTAGTGTCATTTCTGGCATCTCTGAAAGTATGTGTGATCAATGATTATGAGATTGCCTAAGTTACCCTTATGTCTAATCAATGTATCAACATCAGTAACAGAAATACGGCACATCACTTATATACATTATTACGTATTGTTAGAATTTTCACTTTCAAATATGGGTAAGCATGAGCCACAACTAAGGGGCTCACCTGCCGCAACTAAGGAGCCCACGTGTTGCAACAAAGGAGCCGGCGTGCCGCAACTAAGACCTGGCACAACCAAATAAATAAATAAATTTTTTTTTTTTTAAATGGATAACCGACAAGGACCTACAGTATAGCACAGGGAACTCTGCTCAATATTATGTAACAAGCTAAATGGGAAAATAATTTGAAAAAGAATAGATACATGTATATGTATAACTGATTCACTTTGCTGTACACCTGAAGCTGTCACAATATTGTTAATCAACTATACTCGGATATAAAATAAAAAGTAAAAAAAAAAACCTAGAAAAATAGAAAAAAAATGGGTAAGTATTTAAAATGGAAGTAAGACTACAATTTCCTCGTATGCTTTAGTTTTTGCGATTCTGTCAGTTGAAATATAGATATATATGTATGAATTCAGAGTAAAATGCTGCAATAATTAATGTTGATTGTGAACAGCACATTCATTTTATACTGAAAAATAATGAAAGATTTTTCAAATAGTTAAAAAGATAGAGAAATATTCAGTTTGTCAACTTGCTTCAGTGAAACTGCATCATTATCAGTGACTAAATTATCAAGCACAGGAGGTGGAAGGAATGAAATCTTCACCTCAGTCATCGCTATCAGAAAATATAGAAAATTGGACATCTTGGTTACCAAGTGGTAGAGCAGTTGCCTGTACTGGCAGATATAGTCCAAAAGATCTTGCTCTTCCACTCATTTCAGTTGGAAGCAAATATCTGTTCACAGCCCAAAAGTGCGGTTCACTGACCACACATGTGATCCGAAAACTGACAGTGCTGAGAAATTATTGTCCCCATGGTAAGGTCAAACTCCTACATTTTGACAGCTGAAAATTTGAACAATTAAATTTTTTATAGCATTTCAGATTTTCTTATTCTGAGATATTCATTCCGTGAAGATAAGGGTAACCAGCATATCCTGATTTGCCTGCAACTGAGGGTGTTCCTGTACACGGGACTTGATCAAATCAGGAGAGTCTGGAGCACACGGGAACGAGCTGGTCACCCCAATGATGGTGTTATATTCATCCTCAGCCTTGGATTTGACTTCACATTGGCTTTAATATTTAGCCAAAAATCTGTATTTGGTGTATTGGTACCACTAAAATTTTGCAGTGTTTGGTCAACACACACACATACCAACTAATATGATGCTGACCACTTCTCAGCATAGGAGAAGATAGGAGACCAGGTCTGGAGGGAAAGTGGAGAGCTAAGCAGTGACCCATCAGACTGGGTGTGGGGTACCCAACTCCCAGCACCTCATGGACTGACCCCAAATCCCGGGGCCCCATGAATGAGCCCTGATACCATGCACTTCACCCATTTCAATACTCTCTACTCTCCTTATGATTCCTATGGTTGATTTTCCTACAGGATAAGGTATCTGCCTAGATTTTTACTTCTTAGCCTGCATAGTACTCCAGTTTTTATTTGCCAGGCCCTATTCCTCGCCTGAGTCATTTAAATAAATGTTTTTGTTAGTTGAAGACAAGTCAGTGCATTGCTTTGGAGTTTTCAAACATTGCCTAGATTAATGAGCCATGACCAGTATTCTGCTTCCTCATTGAGCTGGAATACAGTGCAACAGGTCAGTAGGTGTGTTTCTGTCCCTGAAATGGCTTCTTAGATAAAAGATTATTTGGTTGAAACTCAACCTTCAATTTGTGAAGAAAAAAAGCTGGTCAAATGTCCCATAAGATGATAAGTCCGTATTTGGGGGATTTAAAAAGATTTCTTTTTCTAAAAAGGAAGAGGAAGATGTTGATGGGATCATGATAAATAACTAACATTTATTATGATAATGTTCTTAGTGCTTTGCTAGTATTAACCTACTTAATCCTCCCGGCAATTTAGTTAAGTACTGTTATTGTTAGATTGTATTGTATTGTTATTGTTAGATTATAACTAGTACTGTTATTGGTTAGGAAACTGAGACCACAGTCACAAAGCTAGGAATTGATAGAGTCCTGATTTGAACCCAGGTACCCAAGCTCCACTACACTCTGGTATTTTTCATAATGGATAAAATATGGTCTTTAATTTTTCAATAGCACAATTTTATAACTGGGGTGTGAAAGAATATTTTTTCAAATTGTAACTTTAAGCTTAATTTTTCATTAGAAATGAATTTTACTCACCCAAGATATTCCAAATAAAAATTTCACAGGACCATGGAATGATCTTGAAAAGTTTTATGAGATTCAGCAACCAGCTACTTATGATTTGAATCAAGGTCAGTGTTCTCTTGGTGGTAAAGAAACATATAACCCATCCTATATAGCAGGAGGGGAGGGGAGAGGGTTGGGTGTAGGAGAACAGGCAGGGAGGTAAGTGGAAACCAAAGAACCTGAGGCTATTTTCTTAGAACATTGTTTCATCTAAGAGAAGAAAAAAAATCACGATCATATTTTAAAATGACTCTGAACCCATATTATAATAATGACTCAAAACTCATCTGAATTTTAGGCACAAATTAGCCTTGTAAGTAGGCACCCTCAAAATCACCTGCCCATCACTCTAAACACAAAGATACTTAGTATAATACAAAACACACAATGGTCTCTCTCCTTTCTGCTCTAATATTTGATGATTCTAAATCAGACTACTTCACTGCTTGACTACATTCTCTACTGCCCCAAACAGCAAAAAGAGACAAGTATTCAAGGGGCTGTTTTCTATACTGGTTGGGGTAACATCTAGCCTACAAAATACCTAACCTATAAAATGCTATTATTGGTGATAAATAGATCAAGGTGACTTACCACTGTGAAAGTTAATAGTAATACCTCTGGCCATATTAAAACTTGTTTGAGATATACAAAGCACTCTCATGGAATCATTCAAGGCTCGTAACAACCCTGAGAGTTAGGAGTTAGTATCTCCAGATCATAAACAAAGAAAGGGAGAAATAGAAATGCCAAGGGTCTCTCTCTTTAGAGTCACACAGTATTTTGATTACAACTCTGCACTATACATAGACTGATAATTAGACATGCACATTTAAAAAAGAACAGACTCCTTCATATTTGTGATATTAGTGGAGGGCATCAAAAGAAATAACCAATACTGGGGCATAAAGCTAATTTCAAAAAAGGCAAAGCAGGATTGAAAAAAATCCTCTCATTAATTCCTGTTGCTAACACTCTTGATCCCTCATAAGGGCATGAGTAAAAATCTCACGGTTGGGCTTCCCTGGTGGCGCAGTGGTTGAGAGTCCGCCTGCCGATGCAGGGGATGCGGGTTAGTGCCCCGGTCCGGGAAGATCCCACATGTCGCGGAGCGGCTGGGCCCGTGAGCCATGGCCGCTGAGCCTACGCGTCCGGACCCTGTGCTCTGCAACGGGAGAGGCCACAACAGTGAGAGGCCCGCGTACCGCATCTCAAGGCTTTGGGAATGTATATCAGATGAGGTATGTTTTATTCTCTCCCTCTCTCTCTCTCTCTCTCTCTCTCTCTCTCTCTCTCGATATATAATTTAATGTTAAGCTAGGCAGAACACCTACATACCGAGTTTTATATAAATGAATGGTGCCCATGTTCAACTCTATTAAAACTTGATGTGCTTTGTGCATGGAGGTGCTTCATGGAAATATTCATGCTAATGGAACTGATTCAATGAAAGCCATGTACTGTCAAGAGTGATATACATATTATTTACTAAAGAAAAAATTCCATTTGCTATAAATATAGAAAACAGCTATCCATTTTTCAATATGCCTAGATAACTATTGCCAGGGATGTCTCATTGTGTTGACTTCCATCTAGTACATATAATGCATATTAAATGTGAAAATTCACAGAACAAATAAATATTTTCTGTCATGTTTACATTTGGAAGGTAAAGGTCTACCATTTGGTTGAGAAAGGAAGATTGATGTGGAAATAACATCACTAATAGAAATGGAAATTCCCCAGCCTAACTCATTTTTCCCCTTTTATTCTAACACCAGACTGGAGTGACTTGTCAATGTTGCCTGAAGTTGGAGCTCTGGCTGCACCTGTTATATTCACCGTTGGGTTAAAGAGATACTTTAACTTCAATTGAAAATCACCAGAACACAAATAAAAAGTAATCAAGAACAGAATTCAGCTTGTTTCTCTATATTTATGTGTTTATATTTTTCTTGCTATGTGCTTCCTGTTTTTGTTTGCTTATTTATTTCTTTTCAATATACTTATTCAAATTTCTTTAGTCTCATATATTTGAACAAAATGCTACTCAAAAATACTATTTTCAGGTCCTGAGAAAAAGATAAAGTTATGTCAACATTAGCCACTACAAGATTACTTTGTTTACTATGACTAGAAACCTAAGAAATTCCAAAATATGTTATGTCATGAAAAATGAACCCATTACCTGTATGTCTGGGATGGATTTTAGTCAGCTGGACATATGACTGCGAACTTCCCAGTAGTTCCCATGATTGAGGCTAACTCACTAAATTGTAAAATCAAGGCTTTCATTTTTGTGTGTGTCAGAAATTACTGTAGTTGAGGGAAACATTTTTTCTTTGATTACTCATAACTATGACATGGCTCTTAGAGAAACTCAGACAACATTTTCAAGGGTATAAAAATCCATTACAGTCACAAACCATGATATCTAAATTTTAACCCTGGAACTGATGCTCATAGTTTTTTTGTCTTTTCACAAAAAGGCTTTTTCCTTTTTGGAGAAAAAAGACATCCATGAGTCATTCCACAATCACATCCACTGAGAAATAGATTATAAAGGTGGCATGTAAAAAAATGCATTATACTCATCATAATACTAGATTCTCTATTCTCAGCATTGGTGATTCATAGACATGCACAGATTATTCATCTCAGTACTACCCACAAAACCTAGCATAATGCATTGCACATAGTAGGTGCTTTATAAATATCTGATTATGTGTTGAATCCATAAGCTAACACTCTCCATCCTGCCAGTGTTCATAATGTTCTCCAGTTAGACTTGGGTAAGAGTAACATCTGCTTGTGAGAGACATTTATTCACATGAAGTTCCTTTTGTACCGTTACCCTTGACAATACAGGGAGTTGGAGTTTGTTGTCATATTTAGAACAATCTGTGAGTTTAGAATTATAATGACAAGTAGGGTGTAGCCCAGGAAACATGAATGGTCATGGATCACAAAAAGAATGATAAATATTGACCTTAACTTAATAGATATAGAATTAGCCAGGGTTCTCCAGAGAAACAAAACCAACAGGGTGGAGAGAGAGAGAGAGAAATAAATTTATTACAAGGAATTGACTCACATGATTATAGATGCTGAGAAGCTCCAAGATCTGCACTCAGCATGCTGGAGACCCAAAAAGTTGATGGTGTAGTCCCAGCCTGCATCTGAAAGCCTGAAAACTAGGAGAGCCAACGGTGTAAGTTCTAGTCCAAAAGCTTACCAGTTTGAGACCCAAGAAAAGAAAAAAAAAGCTAAAGTTTCAGTTCAAGTTCAAAGTCAAGAAAAAGACCTATGTTCAAACTCAAGCAGTCCAACAAAAGGAGGTCTTTCTTATTCATGGGAGGGTTGGGCTTTTGGTTCTCTTCATGCCTTCAACTGTTTGAGTGGGGCCCACCTACAACAGGGAGAGCAATCTGCTTCACTCAGCCTACCATTTCACATCTTAATCTCATCAAGAAATACCCTCATCAACATGCACAGAATGCTTGATCAAATGTCTGGGCACGCTGTGGGCTGGTCAGGTGGACACATAAAATTAAGCATCACAGACATGAAGGATTCCATCATTCCATTCACCCATCACTCCATTTCATTGATAATTCTTCAACTTGAAAAGCTTATGTCTAACTTTCAGCAAGGTCTTTACCTCTATGTTTTCTCAATATATATATATATATATATATATATACACACACATATATATTTAATTAATTAATATTACTAAGAGATTAATTATCTCTCTCTTTCTAGAAAGAGAGAGAGAGAACAGCTGTAATTTTCAAGGTGTCATGGATGAGCTGTGAAGGATTGAAAAGTGTCTAAGAAAGAATCATTGCCTACGAGGTAACTTACAGCATCACTGGGGAGAAAAAACACATGCAGTCGAAAAACATAGCTAGTATAAAGTAGTCTGTTTTGTATTAGTACCACATCTCATGCTTTTGTTTTAGAGCACATTTTAGCTTGCAAATAATCTTTCTTTATTTTTATTTTTTAATTTTATTTTTTTTATACAGCAGGTTCTCATTAGTTATCTAATTTATACATATTAGTGTATATATGTCAATCCCAATCTTCCATTTCATCCCACCACCCCCACCACCACCCCACTGCTTCCCCACCTTGGTGTCCATACGTTTGTTCTCTACATCTGTGTCTCTATTTCTGCCCTGCAAACTGGTTCATCTGTACGATTTTTCTAGTTTCTACATATATGCATTAATATACGATATTTGTTTTTCTCTTTCTGACTTACTTCACTCTGTATTACAGTCTCTAGATCCATCACATCTCTACAAATGACCCAATTTCGTTCCTTTTTATGGTTGAGTAATATTCCATTGTATATAGGTCCTGGATCATCTTCACTATCATTATTCTGAATTCTTTTTCTGGAAGGTTGCCTATCTCCACTTCATTTAGTTGTTTTTCTGGGGGTTTATCTTGTTCCTTCATCTGGTACATAGTCCTCGGCCTTTTCATTTTGTGTATCTTTCTGTGAACGTGGTTTTTGTTCCATAGGCTGGAGAATTGTAGTTCTTCTTGCTTCTGCTGTCTGCCCTCTGGTGAATGAGGCTATCTAAGAGGCTTGTGCAAGCTTCCTGATGGGAGGGACTAGTGGTGGGTAGAGATGGGTATTGCTCTGGTGGGCAGAGCTCAGTAAAACTTTAATCCACTTGTCTGCTGATGTCTGGGGCTGGGTTCCTTCCCTGTTGGTTGTTTGGCCTGAGGCGACCCAGCACTGGAGCTTACCTGGCTCTTTGGTGGGGCTAATGGAGGACACTGGGAGGGTTCATGCCAAGGAGTACTCCCCAGAATTTCTGCTGCCAGTGTTCTTGTCCCCACAGTGAGTCACAGCCACCCTCCGCCTCTGCAGGAGATCCTCCAACACTAGCAGGTAGGTCTGGTTCAGTCTCCCCTGGGGTCACTGCTCCTTCTCCTGGGTCCTGATGCACACACTACTTTGTGTGTGACCTCCAAGAGTGGAGTCTCTGTTTCCCCCAGTCCTGTCGAAGTCCTGCAATCAAATCCTGCTAGCCTTCAAAGTCTGAATCTCTAGGAATTCCTTCTCCCATTGCTGGACCCCCAGATTGGGAAGCCTGACGTGGGGCTGAGAACCTTCACTCCAGTGGACGGACTTCTGCGGTATAAGTGTTCTCCAGTTTGTGAGTCACGCACCCAGCAATCATGGGATTTAATTTTATTGTGATTGTGCCCCTCCTACCGTCTCTCATTGTGGCTTCTCCTTTGTCTTTGGATGTGGGGTATCTTTTTAGTGAGATCCAGTGTCTTCCTGTCGATGATTGTTCAGCAGTTAGTTAGTGATTCCAGTGCTCTCGCAAGAGGGAGTGAGCGCACGTCCTTCTACTCCACCATCTTGAACCAACAACTCAATAATCTTAAATATATATTTAATATCTTTGTCAATTTATGAACTGTTGTGAAAATCTGAGCCACCTGAGAAATGTATAAATTTGAAGTAGCTTTATCATTCATTTTATTTATAAATATAATCCAAGTGCTGCTCAAAATATTCAGAAGCCTCTAAAGAAGAGAACAAACAGCACTGAAAATTTCATCACTCAGAGTTAGTAACTGTTAACATTTTTATATAACCTTCTGCGTTTTTCCATACAAATATAGATATAATGGAATTTCAATACATGCCATTTTCTGACCTTCACTTACATTGTATTGCACTCAAAATACATTGAACAATTACAACATACTGTGAATATTTTTCTTGTGCTTAATTTTTTAACATTCACTGTTTTAAAAGTCAAATAGTATTACAAAGCTTATAAAAAAAACCATTGCTTTCCTGAATACCTCCCCACACACTGATTCTCACTCTCCAGTAGAACCATTTTTTACATTTTTAGATATTTATTTTAGCACGTATCTCCATTTTTCTAAATCACAAAATTATAATGTCAGTTCTTGATTTTTCTGTCTTAACATGTTCATTTTCTACAAGATGAGAATTTTATTCTTTTGCTTTATAGGTCTTTTTTAAAAATTATTAAATTTATTTGGCCTCGCCACACGACATGCAGAATGTTAGTTCCCTAACCAGGGATCGAACCCATGTCCCCTGCAGTGGAAGCACAGAGTCCTAACCACTGGATAGCCAGGGAAGTCCGAGAATTTTATTCTTTATACCCTCCTCCCTTTCTCTATCTCAGTCTCTCTCCCCAATATAGTTATAGGATCTTTCTTTTGGTTCAAACAACATCTTAACCTGCTTTACCCTGAAAACTGTGCCTAAGGCAAAGTTTTCCATGCTAATGTTTTATTAGAGGTACAATCCCAAGATGCAAGAGTGAGGAGGTAGGGTTAAAAAGGAGGGAAGCAAATGTAAGGGGTCGTACACTCCTGAGCATCTCTAGCTTCATAAGAAACCTGGCCAGTTTCTTGGTCATACACGAAGACTCCAGAATGAGAGATTAGAACCATTTAACCTCAGAACTGTCTGGCCTGGAGAAAGGAGGGTAAAGAATTTGTTAGCTCCTTCCCTTCTCCTGTTTTTCATGAGTCATCAGAATTTGTCCAATGGGGTCTTAACACTGCCAGGTTGTGTTACCAGCCCTTCCATGGGGATGTGCTGCCCAGCTCTCACCCTTGGGAGAGGCTGACCTTAGGTGACAACCTGGTAGCCAGGACTCTCCACTGAGCAAGCAGCCAGTGTAGGAGGGTGACAGGAGATGAGGATCAAATCTGGAGACATATAAACTGGGTCGCACACAGTCAACATTCAGTGTTTATATTTTTAAGCATTCATAGTGGAGTAATACATTATTGTAGATTACATTTACTTGTATAATTTAAAATATTTTCCTTCTTTTTAAAATTTACTTTCTTTTGGTTGTTTTTATTTACCTATCATTAACTTATTCCTAAACCCTGACAGAATTGTAAATCTCTGCCTGTTCAAGCATTTCAGGTATTCTATCAGACATTTATTCTTCCACAGATATGCTACTGTGGAGCCCTTTGACCTCTTTCTCTATTCTCAACATGCTGCCCTCTAGACCTGCTTAGATCTGTTATTCTGGGATGTCCCTTTCCCATCATTTTGAAATTGTCCTTTGATTCTTCCATATGTGGCTCCCTGTTTCCTGAGTTCAGCATCTTCCACTTTCATAGTTTATGTTCCAATTTTGCTGGAACGAATCTTCTGGTAGCATGGTGGAAAAGGTAATATCTTTGAGGTCTTACATGTCAGAAGACATCTTTATTCTTCTCTTCACACTTGATGAATGGTTTAGGTGTGCACACATTTTAGGTTCCCTCAGAACTTTGAAAGCATTTCTCCATTTTCTTTCACTCCCCAATTTGTTGTTGAGATGTCTAATGCCATTCTGATTCCTAAAGCTTTGATGAGAATCTCCCCCAACCACATATATAGATATAATATTCATTATTCTGGGAATTCAGCTGATCCCTTCAATCTGCAAACTTGTGTCCTTCACTTCTGGGAAATTTCATTGTATCATCTCTTTATTAATTTCCTCTTCTCCTTTTTACATTCTCTTTTTCTGAAGCTCATGTCATTTGGACAATGGTCCCACTGATCTGATTTTCTAGATTTATTTATTTATTTTTCCTGATAGTAGCTTCATATACTTTTCTTTAATTCAAGTATAGTTGACTTACTGATTTTCTAGATTTCTGATCTTTCCTTTCCCATGTTCTATTTCTTTCTTTTTGTTTTCCTTTCTGACAGATTTATTCAACTTTACCTCCCAATCCTCCATTGAATTGTTTTCCTGCTATCTATCAGTTTTTAGTTTTCTGAAGTCTTTTGTAATAGAACTTGTATGCTCTGTATATTCTTTTCTTGGAGCCCCTTTTCTTTTCCTGAATGCAGCTCTCCTTCTCCACCTCCTTTGCTCCTCCTTTCAACCTCTGAACTTTTTCACTCTTTAAAACATTTAACTATTTGATTTGTCTAAATGTTTTAATTGACTATTTGAAACAGAAACCAGTCCTCTTTTCTTTTTCTATAGCCACATTCTCTCCTTATGTGATCTTACTTACTTCTATAACTTTAAATACCATTTATATGCGGGTGACTCTAGCCTTTTATAATACATTATATAAAACAGCCCTCCTTGCTGACTGCTATCTGCCCCATCACTCTCTACTACTTTCCCTTTCTGTATTTTCTTCATTGTTCTCATTACTATCTAATATGATTCTAGTATATTGTCTATGCTATAATATAATAGTATAGTACACATTATATAAGCTCCTCAAGAGAATGGTCTTTGTCTTTGTTTTGTTAAATGTTAAAACTCTGGTACCCAGAAGAGTATTTGTCACCATGCTTCATAAATATTTTTTTAATGAATAAATATCTGAGAATATGAAGCTTTTAAAATGTTTTCTTCTATTCTTTAAGCTATTTCTGTCTCCTCTGAGTTCCCCTTTTCTAAAGATTATTTACAGGTAAACAGAGGCTTTTATCTAGTACCTGGATATTGTTGTTGGTTCATAAAATAAGAAAAATCGAAAACACAGATGGAGAACGATGCATATAGGAGGAGCTTATTTCATAGGAGGCTTCACTGTAGGCTGATCAGGCAGTTTCTAGCCATCTTTTTCGGGATCCCAAATGTCAGTATCGGTGGTCTTTTCTGTTAGGCTAGTTCATTAACCCACAGAACAAGTTTCCTTTTTCTTCCCTTTGTTGTTGCTGTTTTGGGATATAAACAGGGATGCTATTTAGCATGTAGTAGCAATTTTTTAAACATTGACATACATACCAGAAACCCCAGACTCCTCATTTCACCATGACTTAGCAATTGCAGGTATAGCCAGGATCCACTAAGTCCACTAGGATCCTGCTCTAGCTCTACTGCCAACATCAGTGACCTTGATCAGTACTTACTGATTGCTAAATATTTTTCAGATGTAGAAACCACCTATCCACCATCTAAGAGGCAAAGCACAGAAGGGAATAGATGTTCAGAGTCATTGTGCCCACTTTCCCTAAGGCCCTTATTTTCAATGTAGACTCCTCACTCTTGTTCTTTATCGTACCTAGTGTCCCTTAGCACAGATATACAGAGCCCGTATCTTTCATCATCTCCAGAAAGTAAAACTCCTGTCTTCTCCCAAGGAATGATAAGGATCCTTGGAGTTCTAAATGTTCTTTATAAAGACTTGCAATCAATCTTCTTTTGTTAACCCAAATCTGCCCCTCTGTCTTCAAAGAGTCCCTGTACCTCTCATTCTTAAACTTTCTTAGAGTTCTGCAATGCAAAGATACCAGCTTCCTGTTTATTTACCTCACTCCTGCTGATTTAAGTTTCAGCTTTTTTGCCTTTTAAAGTCAAAAACTCATCCATGTGCCTTCTAGGTTCCCCAAATTTATCTATGATCATCTCCTTTCCAATTCTGTCTTTTAAGTTTATACTTTAACTTTTTTCTTTTCTCTCTTTTTTAAGTTGGGTCAGGAAAGAGTGGAGATTGTTCAATGTGTTCAATTCACCACCTTAACTGTGAGTGATGAGTAAATTTCACCAATCAGATCGTAACTCAGCGATTTGTTGGTCGTATGTATGGAAAACACTACATAGTAAACATCAAATCATCCTCTTTCAGGTGAAAAACATTATTTGTACACCTACACACATGCTTATATTAATTTTAACTCCACAGAAGAAACAGATTTCTATGTCAAAATGCAGGTCGTTTTGCACAAGGAATTAGGGTCTCCCTTAGGGGTTTAATCATTAGTTTGATTCTAAATAGATCTCGTGGATTGAGCAAAGAGTGGCATATACTGAATGATTCTTTCAGGGGTTGTTTAAGAGCATGGAATGTCTGCTATTCTGAGCAAATTCTGGAATTTCTACTGAATTTGTTTATATTTGTACTATTTATTGCAAGACAGCTGCAATTCAAAACAAAGAGATATCTATGTAATAGATATTTGTTGAGTACTTGGTATCTCATCAATTTTATCTGCTTGCTTGCTTTTTAATTTATTTTTAGCAATCAGGGATTTTTCTGACTGATTGAGCTAAATATTGGGTTGGCCAAAAAGTTCGTTTGGGTTTTTCTGTACCATCTTTCAACTCAAAAGAAATGACCCAGAAACAAAAATAAATCTTACTGGGTTGGGAATTTGACTTACCTAGTTTTAGGAGCATGCTGATTACCCAGAAAAAGTCTTTGAATAAACTTTAAGAATGATATAAGAATAATTTTGAATACTGAAAATTTTTGAAAGAACTGAAAAAATTAAACAAACAAATAATAGTCTTTAAAACACAAGGCTGTGTCGCAGCTTGAAGATGATGTCATTTGAAAAATTTAGAGGTAGCATAGACAAAAAGTGTCACATTTTTGGCTAGCCAGCATCTTAACACCTCCAACCCCATGACTGAGGGAGTTTCTTACCTTATGAATTTTGAAGGGAAGCAGAGCCAGATTTCTACTTTATTAGCCAACAAGACCATATAGTGATTTTCCCAGCCTCCTTTGCAACTAGAATATGAACACATAATCTAGGCTGGCTGATCATGTCCACCAATGTGAGAATTTGAATCAGGACCCAGTGTTGCAAAGAAGAAGGGCCTAGGGAGAATCCATTTTGTTGGCAGCAGTGGTAGGCTGGCCAGGGGCTGCACCCAGGATCCAGTGACCATAGCGAAGATGATTTCCAGTGTCATCTGTGGCTGTCATGGCAACAGATTCCTCGATTAGTTCTTCCTTTTGTTCTGGCTTTGCTTCTCCAGCCTTCCTGATAACTACCCAATATATTTTTTATGAATTACTTTTCTGTGGAAATCTGACAGATTCACTTTCTCCTGCTTAAAACCGAAAACACTAATACTAAAACACTGTCTATGCTCTAACAACAACCCTTTAAACCACAAATACGTTATTATTGGTGAAGATTGGAGCTCATCAAAAAGAATTGGAGTGGGAACTTCCCTGGTGTTCCAGTGGTAAAGAATCCACCTTACAACGCAGGGGATACAGGTTCGATCCCTGGTCAGGGAACTAAGATCCCACATGACGTGAGGCAACTAAGCCCGTGTACCACAACTGTTGAGCCCACGCGTCAACTAGAGAGCCCCTGTGCTACAAACTACAGAGCCCACATGCTCTGGAACCCGCGCCACAACTAGAGAAAAAAAAAAAAAACCCACATGCCACAACTGGAGAGAAGCCCCTTGCACCGCACCAAAAGATCCTGCATACCTCAACGAAGACCCCGCGTTCTGCAATTAAGACCCGACACAGCCCAAAATAAATAAAATAAATAAATAATAAATAAATCTTTAAAGAAAAAAAGAATTGGAGTGAGCTATATTAGAAGCTGAACTTAGGGGACATTGGACATGTTGGCCTATGGTCCTCTTCTCTTTGATCTTCAATGTAAAACCCTCCAATTTTTTATGATGTTCAAATTCCCTTTGTTGTAGAGTATATTACTGCCTCCATTTAGGGGAAATAGTTAAAACTGCCCTAGCAATTTTGTGATCCTGGAGCTTGCTGGACACTAGTGAAGCAATGTATCTTTGGCTCCAGTGTGGAAAAAGAAGGCAGATTCATCTCGAGTTTTTTCAGGGTGTGATGCCAAATGTCCACAGAGTGACTCACAGATCAAAATGAGACTCCCCAAAATAACCATCTTCAAATGGGATGTCCATTAAGGTTGCATTTGCAGGCTTACGCTTTCTCCTTGTCTGTGTCCTCAGCTGCTTGTCATGTGATGGAGACTTTCGTAGTGGAGGGAGTGAAATGAATCGAAAAGGCTTATAAACGATGTTACAATATGGACAGTGGCCTCTATAAATCTTTGTGAATGCTTTCTCCTTAGAGCTGTGATTGAGATGCTGAACCGCTTGCTCCCATAATGCTCAGTGAGCACCATGAGGTCAATAAAATTTCCTAAGATTATACAAGCGAGCCAGACACTGGTACCCAGGGAGTTGTCAGCTACTAAATGAGGTCCTTGAAGCTCAGGAAGAAAGGAGAGGAGCCTTGGTTGCCAATGGTGCTAAAAACCAACCGAGTGATTTATAAACATAAAGAAAACACCTGAATTTACAAGCAGCTCATGCAGCTCAATATCAAAAAAACAAACAACCCAATCCAAAAATGGGCAGAAGACCTAAATAAGCATTTGTCCAAAGAAGATATACAGATTGCCAACAAACACATGATAGGATGCTCAACATCACTAATCATTAGAGAAATGCAAATCAAAACTACAATGAGGTATCACCTCACAGCAGTCAGAATGGCCATCATCAAAAAAATCTACAAACAATAAATGCTGGAGAGAGTGTGGAGAAAACAGCCACTATGGAGAACAGTATGGAGGTTCCTTAAACAACTAAAAATAGAACTACCATACGACCCAGCAATCCCACTACTGGGCATATACCCTGAGAAAACCATAATTCAAAAAGAGTCATGTACCACAATGTTCATTGCAGTTCTATTTACAGTAGCCAGGACATAGAAGCAACCTAAGTGTCCATTGACAGATGAACAGATAAAGAAGATGTGGCACATATATACAATGGAATATTACTCAGCCATAAAAGGAAATGAAATTGAGTTATTTTTAGTGAGGTGGATGGACCTAGAGTCTGTCATACAGAGTGAAGTAAGTCAGAAAGAGAAAAACAAATACTGTATGCTAACACATATATACAGAATCTAAAAAAAAAAAAAATTGTTCTGAAGAACCTAGGGGCAGGACAGGAATAAAGATGCAGACGTAGAGAATGGACTTGAGGACACGGGGAGGGGGAAGTGTAAGCTGGGACGAAGTGAGAGAGTGGCATGGACATATATACACTACCAAATGTAAAATAGATAGCTAATGGGAAGCAGCCGCATAGCACAGGGAGATCAGCTCAGTGCTTTGTGACCACCTAGAGGGGTGGGATAGGGAGGGTGGGAGGGAGACGCAAAAGGGAGGAGACATGGGGATATATGTATAGCTAATTCACTTTGTTATAAAGCAGAAACTAACACAACATTGTAAAGCAATTATACTCCAATAAAGAGGTTTAAAAAAAGAAAACAAAACATTTGGCAAAGTCCACTGTAGGTTGTTGACATGACTACAAAATACGTAGAGTAATGTTATTAAATGTGGTTCACCGCCATCAACTTACTGCCCAATTGCTACATGTAATGAGAAGAATGTTCAGAGTCCTGGCTAAGCACACAGGCTTTGGAGCCAGGCTTCTGTCTCAATCCTGGCTTGCTTCCTAACTAGCTGTCTGGCCTTGAATAAGTCACTGAATCTCTCTGAACCACAGTTTTCTCATCTACAAAAATTGTCCTTAAAAATAATTCAGAGTATTTTGAAGGTTAATGAAAGAATATTTATAAGTCATTGTACACATGCCGTATACATAGGAAGCATACGATAGGTTACAGCAATCACTGTTATGGTGAACAAGCTCAAGCTTGGGCCCTGCTCTGTAGCACCTACTGGGCTGGTCTCTGGCTCTCTCTGTGAGTCACCTACGGGGATGCGTCACTTCCTTCGTTTTGTGTTTTGGCAGTGACTTGCCTTTACTATCTGGCTCTATCCTCCATCACTGGTACACATGCTCCCTTCGTTCTTTTTTTTTTTTTTTTTTGGCGGTACGCGGGCCCCTCACTGTTGTGGCCTCTCCCGTTGAGGAGCACAGGCTTCGGACGCGCAGGCTCAGCGGCCATGGCTCACGGGCCCAGCCGCTCCGCGGCATGTGGGATCTTCCCAGACAGGGTCAAGAACCCGTGTCCCCTGCATCAGCAGGCGGACTCTCAACCACTGCGCCACCAGGGAAGCCCTCCCTTCATTCTTAAACATGTCGAGTCCTGGATAGACAGTTTCCCTTCCCACTTCAACTAGAATTTGTGTTGTAGCAGTCTGCATTCTCAGAAACAACAAACTAAAATGTGTTACCCTGCCACTCTGCGGTAGTGGCAGACCTTAACCTGTTTACTTTCCCCCAAATGCCACTCAGCCCACAGCAACTAACCCAGAGAACCAGTAGAAGTCCACCCTGGATGGGTTTCAGGTACTTTCTCTCCACAAGCATGGAAGGCTACAAATTGCCCTCTTTGCTTCTGACCTATTAAACCAACCACTGACTCAAGCATTACAAAACTTCTAGTTTCTAAGGTATACTGCAGATCAATTGTCTGGTTTATTCTCAACTGCTTTTGTTTGTTGTCACCTCCATCCAACCCCAAACTTGGTATCTCTGGCTCCTTTGGATTTGTTCTCTCTAATACTTAGTTAATTCTTAGACTTCTCACGTTGACTCCATCTTGGCTCACTCTTCTGGTCCCAGGCGTTTCTAGTAGGTAAAAAAAAAAATCCCCTGTTCTAGTTTCACAGAAAACAAACCCTGTCGTAAGTCACTCTTTTTAACTGGGCATGTGGCAGTAAAGAAGACCATTCTAGGAATCAGCTTATATGGATTCAAGTCGTATTTTTTGCACTTTGCAGCTATGTGACCTTGGCCACATGGCTTAACCTACGAGTCTCCACATTCCCTCTGAAAGTTCGTGTTGATATTGCTAAAACTGTAATGTGAGAATCAAGTGAGATACACAATCTGAAAAAGTGTTTTATAAACTCCAAGGGAATTGTTAACCATTCAACACTAAAATTAAAAAATGGCTTAGGGCTTCCCTGGTGGCTCAGTGGTTGAGAGTCCGCCTGCCGATGCAGGGGACACGGGTTCGTGCCCCGGTCCGGGAAGATCCCACATGACGCGGAGCGGCTGGGCCCGTGAGCCATGGCCGCTGAGCCTGCGCGTCCGGAGCCTGTGCTCCGCAGCGGGAGAGCCCACAACAGCGAGAGGCCCGTGTACCCCCCCAAAAAAAAAGTAATAGAGTGGATCACCTCATGCCAGGCAAAGTCACACCAGGACTGAATAAAAGAAAGAGTTTTCCATTTGCAAGCTGGGATGCTTGACAGGCACAGATCAACTTCTATTCATTCAGGACGATGTCTGACATCTGGATTGTCATAGAAGGACCTCTGATCACTTTCACAAATGCTCAGTTCCTTCCAGAACTAAAATGACAGCAATTTTAATATTAACATCTGAGTACTCTATAAGACACTCTTCTTCTCAAAGCCTAAGGAAAGAATTGATTCAACTGAGAATCAAAATGTTTTCTAATTATCCTATTTGATAGGGAAACATAGAGCAATTAAGAGATTGATCCAGTTACACAGTATACACACTCCCACAAGTTATGTAGCTAACTTGACATTTGCTGCTCAGTCCCAGAGCCTTTGTTCTCTCCAAAACCCTTTTACACATCTCTTCAGGCAATTTGATTTATCATAAATTGTACTGTTGCCAACATTTCCCTGAAGATTTGATTTTTTCTTCCACTAGGAAATTAACTCAGACATAACAAACACACGCTTGAGCCAGCGCTGCTCTGTTTATGTGTGTGTTGACTGAGGGTGTGTCACGCTGGGATGTCAACATTATACACACTTGTGTGACGTCCCCTGTGTATCCTCAATCTGGGCAATAGATGAGAGAGTGTGAGACACTTTGGCCACACATCATAGGGATAGCCAGTCATCTTTATTTCCCATGCCACCTCCATCAATTGATGGTAGCTACTGGAAAGTTCTAGTGAGGATTTTGAGATTGGGTCCAGACTCAGTAGGAAAAAGTGTTGTTATACATTAACAATGCCAGCTGAGGGCACAGGAAGGAAAAAAGCTGCACCTGTACCAGGTATGTACCTTCCCTGTGAGCACTCGGGACCTTGAGTGTTGCAAACTTATCTACCAAGAAGGAGTACCATTATAATTCCTGTGTCAGAAGGTTCAGAGCCAGAGGAGGACAGGATTTAAAATGTGGGATGTTTATATAGCACTTTGCCCTTTACAAAGGGTTTTCTTCACGTAGGGTCTTATTTAATCCCCCCAACAATCCCATGGAGGAGATATCAATTTTCTGTCCATTTTGCAGCAGAGGAATTAAAGCCCAAGAAGATGTAAAATGGTTAGCCTAAGGTCCTACATGAATCATAAATGGCAAACTCACTCCCCGAGCCCAGACTTTCTGATTCCAAGCCTTGGACTGGAAGGTTGTGAATCCATCAAGCCCTAAGTTTTCTCTAGAGTCAAACGGTGGACCTGAAGGTTTGGATTGGATGTGTACCATCCCTGAGGAACCTCTGGACCTCAGCAGAGAAGTGCATGGGTAGACTCGGACCAAGTGTGGACACACTCATCGTCTTCCTTCTTTTCAGACAGTCTTCTCTGTGAAAGCATTAGAACAGCTGTCATTACACAGAGCCGGAAGAGGCAAGGAACTGTTGCTAAATAAACTATAATGTGCTTTACTTGAAATGGGTTATCCTGCTTCGTTGGTAAATTGATGTCAATCCGACTGCTTAGTCTCATTTCTGTAAGTAACGTTGATGCCTTCACCACCTCTTTTCTGCAGCATGAAAATGGTGTGGCTGTTTTGGAGAGAATTATCTTCTTCCTGAGGGAAAAATCCTAAATTCCTTTCCTTGGATTCTTGCCAAAAGTTCTAATTAGGACATGCAAATATATTTATGGAAACAAAGGCATGGATCACAGAATTTTGATGCTTTGGGAAAGAGTTTGGATAAAATAAACTCCCTCCATGATTTTGCCCTAATGGCCCCCAAAAGTCTTGCTTTCTTGAAATTAAAAAAAAAAGATTTTTAAGGAATTCCTCATTCTTATGTTGGAGAATGGATCATATGTTGGAGAATGACAAAAACTTACATGAGCAACATATGTGTGCACAGTGATTTTGTCAACATTACATCTAAGTCTCAAAACAATCTACGAGGTAGGTACCATTTTACTCCTTTTACAGACGAGAAAACCAATGTACAGAGAAGCAAAGAGTGACTTGCCCTACTCTGGACAACTGAAAAGCAGGCAATACAAAATGAAAATCTAGTATTCCTTATCCTCTGCTCTTTCCCTCTAGTACCCTCTCAACAGAAGCAAATGCTAACTTCCATGTACATAGTGCTTCACAGTTTATGAATCTTTTTCATTAAAATATTTCAACTCAAACATTTATTGAATCTACTACTTTAACTCAAATATTTATTTTCATCTACTATGTGCTCGCCGGACATAATTCCAAGTACAAGCAATATGAGGTCCCTGCTCTATTAGTGTTTATATTATTGATTGGAGGGAGACAACAAATGAAAAAGTAAGCAAACAGATCTGCAAAATAAATCCAAATGGTGATCACTGCTATCAAGAAAATGGAACAGAATAATGTGATAGACCATGACCGGTTGATGGTAGGAACGGACTGTATACATGTGAAAAATTTAATAGCGTGGATGGAGGAAATGTCTTTGAAAAAGATGTCATATGAGCTGAGGCCTGGATGGCAAGGAACAAGCAGGGAATGTCAAGGAGAAGATTACTGTAGCCCTGATGTGGGAGAGATATTGAGCAATAGAGAGAAGGTCCACATTGCAACTTAAGGAGTAAGGGGAGAGAAATAAAAGATATTGACCAGATACACAGGAGCTAGATCAAAAAGAGTCTTTCAGGCTACTGTGCTAGGATTATATTCTAATTGTTATGATAACTCTGCTGGGTTTTAAGATATTTTGTTTCCCACAGTAATGAGTTGAGGTAGTTGTTATCCTTGTTTTACAAATCAGAAAACTTGGAGATGTTTGCAGATTTGCCAAAAGATACTCAAGTAATAAGCAGCGAGATTCCTGTCTTCGGGGTCCTGGTTTAGGCTCATTTCTTTATCTATTGAAGGTGAGGCTGGAAATAAACACACAAAGGAGGAAAACAGCACAGCAACAGGTGACTGTTACGTTTCCATGAGTATAATAGATGCGTTCCCTAGGACAGACTAGTAACTCCACGTATTCTGGGAAGTCTTACAACTGTGGGTCCATCTGAAAGGAGATTTTAAATTTCTGGGGGTCTTGGTTTAGGCTTAAGACAAATATTCTACTGAATATTTAGCATTATTGAATTTCTCCTGAAGTCTAATTTGCTTGACAGATTGCTTTGGGAAAGTAGCCAGTGAATACCAATGACAAGGGAATGAGGGACTGTCACAATCATCAAGCCACAGGCTTTGCTCCACTGCTCTCTCTACCTTAGCTTCCTATCCCATACTGCTGATTGGTGGATGGTAACCCACGAACGTATATGGCTAACATGGAAATTGTCCTTCCAGCATGTTCCAAAATCTAGCTCATTCATATTATCACTCATATAATTATAGTCAAATTTTCTCTTTTCCTCACCCTCTCTAGGACAAATTTCATGGGATTAATTACTCATTCATTTGTGGAGTGTCTACTGGTAATGGACTGGGCCCACTGAAGTGTTGGGTATGTCAATATCACGGTCTGGGACTTTAAGGTTCTCACGGCCCAGTGGCCTCATATTTCTTAGGTCTGCCACCCCTTGTGACTCCTTTAGTCTTTATTGTTCCCTTTAACATGACTCCATTCTCCACAAAAGTATTGGAGATGAAACAGAAAAGTATGATTTGTGTTCTGTCCCATCCCCCTAAGAATATTACTAGTTGCCATTCAGACTTTAAGATCCTCAAAGGCATCAAAGAGAGAAGATAGATATAGTCCCTTAATTGGCTCATTTCTGTATATTAAGGAATCACTGCGCTGTTTTCCTCCTTTGTGTGTTTATTTTCAGCTAACTGTCCCCACACCTTCACTTTTCAAAGTCTTTCCTCTGAAACTGGTTTCCCCCCTCTTTCTCACCTACCTCGCTTCCTAGCACTCCTGTGGCTCTTGTCCAGAAGAGAGCAAGATCACCTTTGCTGCTTAGAATTCCTGTCTTTTTTGCAATTAATTATGATTCATTGACCTTTGATTGCTTAGCTTTGTCTCCTGAATTAGAAAGCCAAAGTCCTTGATCCCTCTCCAACAAAATTTATACTATGTGTATTTTAATTTCATTATGTGGTTTAAGAAAAGACTGGCAAGAAGCTCTTAAGAATGGCTAATATTCTAGCTGAATGGGAAAAACCTGTGAACAGCCAGGAATGATCGTGACTGTAACCTTTTCCATGCTTTTGTTTTGCTAATATTCAGACTCAGAATGCTCTACGTGAAGGAGCCCTTAGAGATTATCTAAAAATGTCTTCATTTTATGCAGAGGAAACTGAGACATAAAGCAGAAATATCAACCACAGGAACTACTATAACTTTAAACTGTGGAGAAAAATAACTACTCCATATACATAAAAAGTTTTAAATAAAGAGATGTTTGTAAAAATATTCCTTGGGTTTGTGTTACCATACCAAGTCCTATCATTCATTTTCTCCAAATCATCCTTCCTCTTCCTAGGTTTGCCCTGTCCATGACAACAGAGAGGCTGCCCCATTTGCACTCCACTTCCAGGCTGGGATGGCACCATCTCCAAACCCCAGTCTACTTGGCTAGAGCCCTGAGAATCTACTTAGTCCTTGCCATCCAAGGGGCCAGGACAGGACAAGGGAAAACTTCTGCCTCATCTTCTCAATCAATGTCACTATCCTGCTTCAAAAATATCCTATTCCTGGGCTTCCCTGGTGGCGCAGTGGTTGAGAGTCCGCCTGCCGATGCAGGGGACACGGGTTCGTGCCCCGGTCCGGGAAGATCCCACATGCCGCGGAGCGGCTGGACCCGTGAGCCATGGCCGCTGAGCCTGCGCGTCCGGAGCCTGTGCTCCGCAAAGGGAGAGGCCACAACAGTGAGAGGCCCTCGTACAGCAAAAAATATATATATATATATCCTATTCCCTGGAAAAATGAATCAATACCTGCCCCTCTATTCCCATCATGAGCAAACCTTATCGCCTACAAATTGGACGTTATGGTTAACAAAACAAGTCCCAATTATACACAAGTTGTTACACTCAGGTTGTTATATTCAAGCTCCTGGCCAGGTCCTCTTTTCCTCAAGGTGCATCCCTAGGACTATGTTTACCCCTTTCCCAGTCTCAACTCATTCTCCCCTCCCTTGGCCTTACTACTGAAGGCCTAATAAGCCATAGGCAGAGGTCATACAAGTTATAATGGTTAAGAGAGTATGTTTAACTTCTAGGTGGAGGCCAGGACCCATCCTTGGCCAACTTCATTCTTGGTGATGCTTTCTATTCTGTTTTCCTCTGCACACTTCCTGCCTTGAGCGAGAGCACACATCAGACACTGGTATTTTAATATCTCTGTCAGGTGTTTGTTCTCTTCAAGAGAGATTGATATTGTAAGCCTTACTCTTATCCTTTAGTGCGGTGGTTCACAGCCCTCACTGTGCATTAGAATCACCTGGAAATCTTTCTGGTGTTGCCTGGACCTCATCATGACTCATAAATCTGCATCTCCAGGGTGCGGAGCTGGGCGTTAGCTTTGATAAAACCTCCCCAGGAGATTCAGAATTTTAGCCAGGGTTGAGAACCACTGTCTGGTTTAACGTTGTTGTTTGGAGCATTGTGAATACTGAGTGGGTGACATTTCTTTGGGCAGGACTCTTCTCCTGGTGCCCTAAAACTATACCACATGAACTGCTACATATTCTGCCCATATTCTAAATAAGTTTTACTGAAAGTCTATAAGATTTAACATGAGTAACTTTTTGACTTTTTTCTCAGGAGTTTCAGAAAGGACAATCAAGTCTGCAGTTGGTTTTTAGAAGGGAGCTTAAAGTATTCCACCACTTGGCCCTGGCTGAGGGCAAGGAAGGATTGGTAGGAGCTTGGAACAAATAGAAGTAGCAGAAGAAATCTCAAAGATGGGACCAGACATCATGTCCAAAGAGAAGCAGGTCACAGATCCTGTTTGGTTCAAAGGCGTGAGGCAAGAACTAAGAGAAATTTAGCCTATGGGAAGAGGATAGGAATAAGGATAGGATAGGAAGAGGATACGATAAGATGGACATGACAGGAATACAGGGCATGATTGGTTCATTCAAGGACTCCATCTAAGTATGAGGAAGGAAACGAAGGGAACTGGGGCTCAGGAGCAAGATGGCAATGGAGGCCCATGACAACTGGTCTGGGTAGAGGATAGACTTTTATTTTAGGCTGCCGAGCTTTGGAGGAGATGAAAACCCAAGTACCCAAGAGACTAGAACAGGAGGAGGCATGGGAATTTTTCATCAGTGGAGAGATTTCTACTTCAGAGAGCTACTGAACTGGCATGTTGAGATTAATTCCAAGTCCACCAATTCCTAGGAGGAAGGTAAGTGACACACTGATCTGTTCTTCCCAAGTTGGCCCCAGGAGAGGGGACAGAGTAGCCAGCAGAGAGGCCAACGTTCATTATCAAGGCTGACATGGTGTTAGGCTGAGGCAGAGCCTGACTTCAAGTATACCAGTGGCCAAGGAAGTTACTGAGCTTGCCACAGTACGCCAGGTGGGAGCTGCAGTCTTCCAATTTGGATATTATGTGAGAAATTGACAATGAAGACTAGAAAACTTGAGAACACATGGGGACAAATGTCTGGGTGACAGAGGGTTAAAAAATGCTTTGTTATTATGAATGAATAAAAACATTTTAGCCTTTATATGGAATAGCCCGAATGTTACTGTGATGGAGGATGAGTTGGTTCCCTGTCACTGGAGGTGTTTTTGTTAAAGCTGCAGGACTGAACACACGCTCTCCTTTGTGAGGCTCTACTAAGCAACTGCAGGATGTTCTGCAACCAAACAGGGACAGAATACAAAGAAAGAGGAAAAAAAGACATAAGAATCAGGAGAAGAACAGAGGGAAGTCTTAGGACGACAGCAGGAGCACACACTGTCCATATTGTAGTGAGAGGATGAAGAGTTCTGGAAACATGGTCTTCAGGAGGAAGGAAGTAGGGCTGGGGGGCTCAGTAGAACATAACAATGTCAGATCTGGTGGAATGTTTGAAAAATTTTAATGCATGGAGTCAGAATTTATATATTCACAATGATTTTTTTTTTAGCTATAACCCATGATAAAGCTGTTAGGAAGGTGGGGTTGGGAGAACCTAGAGGGTTTATAAGAGCACTAAATTCTCATCCAAAATTATAAAAAGTCAAGGGTTAATGTTTAAAACGGAGAAATAATGAAATATGTAATATTAACATATTTACCAAAATAAAGATGACTACCGGAAGAAACAGCTGAAAGGGATAAGAGGAGTTCCTTTGGGGAGTGTGCAGCTGTGGGATAGGGGATTGTTATTTTTCATGAAATTTATATCAGTATTATTTCATTTTTGTTTTAACTGGGTGCATGGATTACTTTGATAAATACAAAATTTAATAAGAGTCATTTAAGAATTTTTTTTAAGTAAAAATAAAAGAAAAAAAATAAAACAGAAGATACAGATAGACCTCTTGGTGATGGAGATGTTGAAGAGGAAATTTCAGTGGTTAGCTGCACCAGAAAACAAGGGAGTTTTCTGTCCCTGAATGCCTGTGTTTCTAAGCTCTCTCTCCTTTTTCTTAACATAGTAAGTTTAGTCCAGCCCCGCACATGGACTGGGAGGTTGGAGGTGTAGGTGGTCAACTTAAGTTGTGTGGGGAACACAGAAGGTTGGAGTAGGAAAAAAATCCCAACCCAGTTCACCCAAATACTCATGCTGAAACCCAAGTCTGGGTGCCCAGGCAGTGTGGAAGCCCAATCCCAGAACTGTGCATGTGGCTGGGAAGAGCTATGAGGAAATGCCCACGTGTGCTCAGGTCGTCTGACGATGGTCCAGCTATAGCATTGTGAAGTTGATTTTGATGGCACATTTATAATTTAAGAGACCAGGCTTTGTTCTCAGAGCAGTGCCTTTGTGGGTTTGGCATCAGTATTTCCACAGAGACATGAGTCCGATAATCTCAGCCATATGAAGGCCAGTGGTCACCATGGCATTGCCAAGGAGTTAGGTACCTGGGCTTTACCTAACTCCTCGGATCAGACAAACCTACATTCAAGTCCCAGCTGTGTGGTGTCAGGCATTTTACCTAATCTCTGTAAACTTTGGTTTCCTCAACCATAAAATGATGATAACAACTATTTTTACCATGGAGATCCAGGCAGGGGGGAAATGAGGTAAGTCATGTCAAGTGTTGGGCACAGTGCTCCATGAATGTTAGCACTAAGCACTAGTTTTCCTGTCATCCCCGTCCCTTGTTCCTCCCCTGTCTCATCCAGTTAGATGGTCCTGATCAGACAGGGCACTCTTCCAGCTTTCTTGAATGGTACAGAGCACACTGCCCTTTTTCAATACATGCTCATTATTATGGTGATCAGTTAGATGACACGGCCAATGGTCTCCTTTCTGGCAATAAAACTCTCATGGAAAGAGCAGCAAAATCTATCACCCTCTGCAGAAATGTGGTGCTGAGCCCTTCCATAACCCATCCTGAACACTGATACCCACACGGGAATAGAAATGCTCGTTTCCCTGAGTACATTTAATATCATTTTATTCTTTTTGTAAGTTAAGTATCTGCCACTGTCCCAAGTTCTCCAGCTTTCTGGGGTCACTCTTTCTATTTATACTAAACTAGAAATGCTCAACCCCCATTCCATTTGCTCTGAAAGCCCAGGACATCATACTAATATTCTTGCTGTCAGGAGGGGTTTATATTTCTCTCCATGTTCTTGGGATGCTTTCTCTTCTTCGTCTCTTCGGATTTCTCCTGCTGAATTCTCAGTTCCCAATTTTATCTCACTCCTGCAATTACCAACCCCTTTTTATACCACTTTGTGCTGGCTAGGTAACACCCTTCTTCTTTCATTCCCTTAAATCATGACAAATTCAAGCTGTTGTATATATCAAATTTGTACTGAAAATTTGAAGTCACCTAAGATTCTTATAGCAAACAAACTACAGCAACTCAGAAAAGGCTTGACTATACCAAAATTATTTTTTACTCCTTCATTAAAACACTTTCTCTCTAGATAAGATATTCTAAAATGGTTGTTCATGAGCCAAACATATTTCACAGACATATTTTGTTGGCCAGCACAGTAACTAAATACATTTTTAATTAGTTTTCAACCTTTTAAAATGAGCTTTTCCCAGATTTCTGGTTTTTCTTGAAAACCTGGAAGATCTGGTGGTGCCAGACCTCCACTTACACGTGGCATCGACTCCCTGAGGAGAGCAGCAGCTGCCCTTGCCTTGGCCTTGCCCTCTGCAGTACTGTGGTCCCTTCCTGCATCAGCTCCCCCAGCTGTATTACCAGCATGGAGCCTGCATGGCTTGTAAATTTTGCTCTACAATTTCCTTATCTTTGTTTCCAGGGAGCCCATGTCTTTCTCCAACAAAAACTCTAGCATTCCTGTCTTTTATCTTGCAGAGCATTTTATTCTCTTTGAGGCAACCCTAGTCATCTAAACTAGCACTGCCCCCCATCCTCTAACAGCTAAAAAGGCCTCCTGAGATCCTCAAGATGTTTTCCTCAATAGAATATATCCATCCTGATGTGAATTGTGCCACTCTTGTGGAGAGCAGAAAGCAGTTGTGGTCATTTGGTTTATGAGGTGCTCCCAAATCATAGGTTTCATAAGTGGCAAAGCCAAGATTCAAACCAAGTCCTCCTGTTTCCCAGCTCAGTATCTCCCCGCCCCCACTAATCCACCTTGATGGAGTCCATAAACTGGGAGAGCTTTGTTATGGGAGGCAGATCTAGGGAAGCACTGGAGAAGGAAGCAGCTCTGCCAGCTAGTGTTCATGGGCATTTATCAGCCTGTGAATCTTCTCCTCTTAGCAAGGAAGTAGGTGATCTGCTGTTCATTTCTAGAAAGTCTTTGGCTTTCTCTGGTGACTTTTTAAATCCAGAAAATTCAGGGTGCCGAGGAACCCCAGAGACCTCCTAGCACAGCAGCCCAATTTTAAAAATGAGAAAGTTGAGATCACTCATCCTTCTGAGCTGTTCAAATCTTCTTTTGAAGCAGAACATGCTCATTTTGCCTATACTCAAACTGCTGGACAAGGTGCAGTAGGTATTTTGTCATAAACCTTTGAATAGACAATGCTCAAGATGGATTTGAGTAATGGTAGAAAACACAGCAAAACAACTTCGGTAACAATAACAGTAAGATACACTAGAAACAATTTTAATGTTTAGTGAACTGTAGAGAAAGCATTTATGCATTTCTTAAAGTGCTGTCAGGCATTAATTTATTAATCCTCAAAGTAGTGCAGAAATTTTATTCAGAAACACCTACTCTCTTAAGGCCACTGAAGGCCAAGAAAAAGAAAGAAATAGTATCACTGTGAACATCTAGATTTGAAAAATAACTGCGCAGATTAGCAAAAGAGAGCATGGATGGTTTAACCCACATTGGTGTTAGAACAAGTGAGTGAAACAAAAGAAGATATCAAAGACCTAGTCTCAGCCTGCACCCACCATGAGTTCGAGTAATTCTGAGCCAGAGCTCTTAAGGAGACTGAAGCAGAGCTTCTCACATTACCTGTGATCGAGGACCAGTTGTCCAGCACCCCGACCTAGGGTTCTCAGATTCAGCAAATAAAAATACAAAACATTCAATTAGACTTGAATTTTACATAAACCTAAAATAATTTTTAGTAGAAATAGCAACGAAAACTCTCTATCAAAAAGAGCTTACAGGGGCTTCCCTGGTGGTGCAGTGGTTGAGAGTCCACCTGCCTATGCAGGGTACACAGGTTCATGCCCTGGTCCGGGAAGAACCCACATGCTGCGGAGCGGCTGGGCCTGTGAGCCATGGCCGCTGAGCCTGCGCGTCCGGAATCTGTGCTCCACAACGGGAGAGGCCACAACAGTGAGAGGCCCAATACCGCAAAAAAAAAAGCTTACAAATTTGTTTTTAAATACAAAACAAAATTGTTTACCATGAAAGAAAGAATCAGCAGACATAACAAGACTTTAATATAATAGAAAAATGGGAAAGGAACTATAAAATAATATGATTTAATTATTAAAGAGCTAAATGAAGGAACATAAACTATAATAAAATAATAGACTATTACAGAAAAATAGAGAGACTTGTAAGTAAAATAACTTCTAAACAGAATAAAGGGTAATTGAATACTTAAAATTCATGAATGGTTGAAATAACAGATTAAACACAGCTGAAGAGATACATATGTATACTGGAAGATGGATCTGAATAAACAGCCAAATTGCACCACAGTAAGATTTTTCAAAAGAGTAAAAATATGATAGCTGTAGAAAATAGAATTCACAAAAATGGAAACTTGAATAGTTGATAAATATAAGAAAAGATTATTGTTTTATTAGCAATCAGGAAGATATAAATTAAAATAAAAATAGGATAGCATATGACACTTTGGAGAGTTAACATACTTGATAACATGAGATTTTAATGAGAATGTAGAGTAACAGGAACCTTAAACATGGCTGATTAGAATATAAACGGATACAACAACTTTAGAGAATAATTTGTCAACAACTTATATGCTTATACACTTACAGATTTATATTATCATTTGGCCATTCAACATCTAATAAATATTTTAGAGAAACTTTGACACATGAGTACAAGGATATTTGTTGCAATATGTTTGAAATAGTTTTTTAAAAAGTCAGTAACGTAGTTTTGAATCTATGGGGATAGGCTAAATCAATTGCAGCATATTTTACTCCAGTATTCATTTCCACTATTCAACAATTTCCTGTTTTCCATTTTCTAAGCACTTTGTAAGATTGTACTTCCTTATCTACTTGAAGTTTGATATGGCTATATGACTTGCTTCTATCCAGTGAAAGAGAGTAGCAGTGATATTTGTCAATTATAGGTAGGACATTTAAGGTCAGTGCAGAATTTCCTACTGTAAAAGACCATGGAAACATGCAACAAAATGAAGCCGTCATTAGTGCAGGTCCTTGAATGACTATGATGATGCACAAAGCCAACCCATTGCTTGCTGTGGACAGACAGGTAGCATGATTGAGATGTAATATTTGTTGGTTATTTTTTCTCTAGGAGTATCTTTATTTCCCAAAGAGGAATCTGAGAAGCTAGGCAGAGATCCTGAAAGACTCTTAAGGCTGTGGGTACAATAACAGATGTTTAAGGACTACAAAGGATTGGGGCCCTGGATTTAGGTTGTAACCCTCACGGATCATATTCTTGGAAAATTGAAAATAGACCAGGCTTCACAGATGTTGAAGCCCAGTTTTAAAATAACTGAATTTCTGATACAATTAAAGTGATTACTAGGGATTACCAGATTTTCCAGCCATCCACAAAGCAATCGTAATACACTCTAAAAGAAGAGAACATAATTCTAGGCTTTAAATTATCTCTCCTAGCTTAAGTATGCAACATCTGGCAGTCAATCAGTGATAAGTAGGCATAAAGGAGATAAGGCAGTGTTAACTTAAAAGCCAAAAGAGTCAACGGTCAATAGCAACAGAGCCACAGGGAATCCAGAGACTGGGTTTATCAGACACAAACTTTAGAATTATTTGAATAATATATTCAGGTACATGAGAAAAGACAGAAAAATTCAGCAGAGAATTGGAAACCTTAAAAAATTGAACATTCTGAAATTGAATAGCAAATTAGAAGGAGCTGAAGATTCAATTAATTGTTATTAGATTAGAATAAAATATTCACACAGACGCTCCAAGAGTCAAAAAAAAAAAAAAAGGAAAATGGAGAGATAAGTATAAGGAATATATGGTGCATCACTTCTTTTTTAAAAACTAATAATATGTGATTTTAGAATCTCAGAAGAAAAGGAGCAAGAATGAGTCAAAGAAATTATTTGAAGACACAGTGAATGAGAATTTTTCAAAATTGATAAAAACATCAAGCCATGAATCAAAAATCACTAAGAAACCCAATCCAGGGTAAATATAATGTAAATTAAACATACGTACATTAAAGTAAAGATGAAAATTAAAGGGAAACCCCAAAATACTCAGAGGAAAAAAGGAACCATCACCTTCAAGGAGATCACAAAACGACTAGTATTTGACTTCTCAATAGAAATAATGGAAGCCAGAAAACATGGAACTTTAGGGTGAAGACACCAGGTAAACACTGTCTTTACCAAGTGATCAAAGCTAGCATTATAACAGGGAAGAACAAATCTGACTCCATATTGGATCTGTGTCCTGTACTTTAACCTTTGTATTCTACTGCTTTTACTACAAGTTAATCACTAAAGGAATGTTACCTATAGCTTAAAAGATACATAATGGCCCATCTCTGGGAATCCTGCCTCCCATGCCTGAGCTTAAGGTAAAATACCTTCATTTAGCTCACAGGAAACATCCTGACCAGGCCCACCTGTGAATGGCTGCAGGGAAGAAGAAATTAATATATTCCCTCTGGAGTCTGGCTGGAACCAAGAAATATTTGCAACAACTTACCGCCTTTTTTACTTTACCTCCTCACCTCCCCCTCTTTGCTCTATAAAAAAATTAGCATCCAAACCCAGGCTAGATGGTTCTTTGGGACCCCTAGTCCACCATCTACTTGGTCTGCTGGTTTTCTGAATAAAGTCACTATTCCTTGCCCCAACAACTCATCTCTCAATTTATTGTCCCATTGTGTGGCCAGCAGTAAGAGCTTGGACTCAGTAACAACATCACCAGTCTTGATATATTGTACTCCATTATTATGATGTAAGGAGAGGCACTTCACATCTTTGATAATCTTCCTAAAAACTCATAACCCTAGTGATCATGAAAAAAAATCAAACAAACCCAAATTAACAGGAATGTTATAAAATATTTACCCAGTACTCTTCAAAACTGCTAGGGTCATGAAAAACAAGGAAAACCGAGAAACTATCACAGACCAGAGGAGACAAACAGAGTATGATAATCAAATGCAATGTTGTATCGTAGATTGGATCCTAGAGCAGATGAACTGCATTAGCAAAAGAAAAAACCAAAAAACTAATAAATCCAAATTTAAGTCTGGAGTTTAGTTCAGAGTAATGTACCAATATTAATTTCTCAATTTTGAATAATGTGTCATGGTTATGAAGATATAATACCAGTGAAGGGAATATAGAACTCTCTATACTATTTTTGAAACTTTCCTATAAATCTAAAGGTTTCCAAAAGAAAAAGAAAAACATAATGGGATACTGCTACCCACCAAGCTGAATGACTAAAACTAATGAGTCCTCAAATAATGTTATTTTAAGAGTAAATTTGTACAACTCTCTTAAAAGACCATTTGGCACCATACTTTAAAGTAGAAAATAAGCATAAATTTGAAAATACACATGCCATTTGATCCAGAAATTCTACCTCTAGGTGTATATTCAACAGAAAAGTGTGTACATGGACCTCAAAAAACATATATGCTGACACAAGAGGGAAGAGATATGGGGATATATGTATATGTATAGCTGATTCACTTTGTTATAAAGCAGAAACTAACACACCATTGTAATGCAATTATACTCCAATGAAGATGTTTAAAAAAAGTATGCTAATGTTCATAGCACATTTTTTAAAAACTTTTAAAAAATAATTTATGCTTTTATTTTTGAAGTCTTTTTCTTTCAGCTTTATTGAGGTATAATTGACAAATAGGAATTATATATATATAAGTTATGTGAATTGATGTTTTGATATATGTATACTTTGCAAAATGATTACCACAATCGAGCTAATTAACGTATCTATCACCTCACATTATTATTTTCATTCTTTTTTTTTTTTTCTTCTCTCATCAGGTCATATAAATCTTCGCCTTTTTTTTTTTAACTTTATACCCATTGAACAACAACTCCCCATAACTCCCCCACCCATCCCCTTGGTAACCACGATTCTACTGTCTACTTCTATACCTTTGACTATTTAAATGCCTCACATAAAGAATCATCCAGTATTTGTCCTTCTGTGACTGACTGCACTTAGCATAAATGTCTTCTAGGTTCATCTCTTTGTTGCCATAGTAGCTTTATTTGTAATAGCTGGAAACAAAAACCGGAAACAAACCAAAGTCCCATTTACAACAGAGTGAATAAATACACTGTGGTAAATTCATTTCATGGAATATTATACTCAATAAAAATAAATGAACTACAGCTATATGTAACAACAACATGAATAACTCTCCCACTTGATTTCTGAGTCAGAGAAGCTAGGCACAAATAAATACATACCATGTGATTCTGTTTATAGAAAGTTTAAAATGAGATTAATCTATAGAAGTTAAAGTATGGATAGTGTGTCTGTGGGTTCTGTGAACTTGAGCAGGGAAGAAGTGTGATATAAAAACCAAGGATTGGGTTGAATTTATAGCATTCCTAGTTATGCCTCTTTCTCTTCAATGCCAATGAGTCATTGCTTCTTTCTCAAATAAAGCAAAATCCTTTAGCTCAATCATAGGCATATCTTAAGATGAAAACAAAATTAACAAATAAGATCATGGAACAAGCATCTAGTTTATTGCACAATCAAATTTCAATCATATAGGTTTTACCCCAGGTTTCAAAAGTTAGAATTTCTTCATACAAGTCCACTTCACACTCATCAAGAATAATAAATATTTGTATTCAAGGAAAACACTCTGGATATTTTGCTGTAGTTCCCCAGTAGCTGAGTATTACTAACAAGTCACACGTGGGTGAGAATACCTAATTAAGGGGATTGGGGGGCAGATTTAAGTTATACATTGTAATCCTGAGAAGAAAAGGCACATTATTCCAAATCCTTCTCCAAAAGCATTGATACCAGCACACAAAACACACAGCTGGCATTTCCCTTCATGAATCCCAGGAGCATCTTCATTTGGCCCTTCATCCTATTGAGGCTTAATAATGAGGGAAATGACTCTTGTTTCTAATACTAAACAGGTAGCATTGAGAAAGAATCCCAGGATGGTGTGAAGTGTCAACAGCTAGTTCTGAAAACTTTGTAAAATTGATTCATGCAAAGTAGTTGCAATTACTTAATAAAAGTGCTATAAATAATGGATGTCTTTTTTTGGCTGTGCTCTGGAGATTAGATGCAGAGACCAAGTTGTCCATGTAGAAGAGCTGATCTAGGACAAAACACAAAGCCTGGCCTGGGTCCCAAAATCTAAAAAATGATGACCCAGACTTGGCTTGAGGTTGTATTTGTGTCAATTAACTATGAACCAACAAGCAGAGCAATGAATAAAGATCAAATGTGAATTCAAGTGAGTGGATGTGGCTTCCTGTTGCTTCCCTAGCTCTCCTGGAAGTTCAGTGGTCAATGTAACCAGTGCAGAACATGAAATCCTCTGGGAGAGAGGAGCTCAGAGACCTGGCTCTCTCCCTTTGAGCGGAGGGGGAACCACCTTAGCACTCAAGCCTGTCCAATAATGCATGAGGACATTTTTCTTCTGCTCAGGCTGGGGAAGGGCAGCACCAGCATGGAAGTATACCTCCTAACACATAAAGAAATTCTTGTCCTACTATAGTTACATGTTTCCTCTTGCATCATCGGGATTACTTACAACAGGACTAGCCATTGTCTCCCAAATACAACCAAAGGCGGATTGCTTTGGAAGTCCCGTGAGTCCAAAGGACAGCAGCAAGGACCTATCAGCTTATACACATGATATTCTTGTTATAACAGATTTCCTTTAGGTAGGAATTACTATTTGTTCAAGTGACACTTGGTTGGGATTGTCACTTTTACCATTAAAGAACCCATTGGGAGGGAAAGTTAATGTTTATGAAAAGAAAAAGATGCAAATACTAAGAATAGGACTAAATCCTTAACTTCCAGGTGGGAATTATAAAAGGAGGCTGTCATCTTTATTAGAGATTCCCATAAGAACATTAAACAAGTGGACAGAAAGACAGACACTAATAGTCATCATAGAATAGTTATTATAAAGGAAGTATATAGAAAATGACTGGTTCTTATCATCACTGAAGGTCAAACTAGAGCAGGATTATTGACATTTGTAACTGGATTATTCTTTGTTGTGGAGGGCTGTCCTGTGCATTACAGGATGCTTAGCAGCATCCCTGGACACTACCACGTGATGCCACTAGTGACATCTCCTCATCATGACCATCAAAATGGTCTCCAATTATTGCCTGAGAATATTCTCAGAGTGGAGAACTCATAAAAGCCACCAACCTAGTGGGTAGGTGGATGGAGTTGTTAAAATGGATGCAGAGAAGAGGAATAAAAGAGAGGCTGGAGCAGAATCCCAGAGATGGCAAAGCCCAGGCAAGATCACTCCCTGTTGGGAACCACTGAAGAAAGATCCAAGGGAATTAAGGAAGACTCTCTGAGAGCAATGATTAAATATTTTTTAAAATATCACAGATGTAACAGGGAACAACAAAATCTGGCTCCATGTTGGATCTGTTTCTTTTACTTTAACCTTTGCTTCCCGTTGCTTTTGTTACTATAATCACTAAAAGGATGCTGTCTATAGCTATAAGCATACATAATGACCTCCCTCGGGGAACCCTGCCCCTCTGCCTGAATGTTAAACCAAAGTGCCGTTGTTCAGCTCATAGGGAAACACCCTGAGCCTGCCCACCTGCGAACGGGAGCAGGAAGGAAGAAATTAACACATCCCCTCCCGGAGGCTGGCCAAACCAGGAGATATATTGCAAGACTTATGGCCTTTTTACTTTACCCCCTCACCTCCTACTCCTCTCTGTTCTATAAAAGCAACTGGCATCCAGACCCTGATAAGATGGCACTCTAGAACACTAGTCCGCCATCTTCTCGAATGCCCAGCTTTCCAAATAAAGTCACTATTCCTTGCCTCAACACCTTGTCCCCCGATTTATTGGCCTGTCATGTGGTGAGCAGAGCCAGCTTGGACTCAGTAACACAGAGAGTGGAAAATAAACATTTCTGACAATGAGTTACTTAGCCTCCAAGAAACCCCAGCCCCACCTAGAAAAAGGATGCTAAAAATTTAAAGTCCCACTTAGCCCTATCTAGGCAAAGGAGTAATGTTGTCAATGAGTTAATTTTAATTTAGTTACAAATTAAAGAGCAAATTTGAAGAAGGTAATGACCTTAAAAATAAAGCCTCATTAGAGCTAATTATGATAAGGGTTTCCTTTTCGGAAGTGACATTATCAATGACAGGACACTTTGGATTAGCTAATTATATTTACTGTGGAATTTTCAAATGAAATGGAAACTGATTCTAAGATTTTGTGATTTAAAGAAAAGTGGCTAACAAACCAAGGTTAATCTGCCAAACTCATACAATATTTCTGTGCTATTATCTGTGAATGCTTCTTATGGAATTTGTTCACACTAGAAGTTGTATCATCAATTCAACCAGCATCCGATATAAGCCTGGGGGATTAAAGAGATGCTCAGGACAGCCTTCTTGGCCTCAATGAACTTATTATCTGGTGATAGAAATACTCTGAAATAAATTATATTAATTTCTTTCACAAGGAAATTAATAAGTTACAAACAAGGAATAAAAATGACCTTGGAAATTCAAGGAAGGAAGCACTTAATTTCAGCTGACTGAGGTTGGGGGGTGGGACACAGGGAGTTAGAGAGTTGGGTGTGTTAATTAATATAGATTTGGAACTGAATCTTATAACTGGTAAGAGTTCAACAGTTAATGATGGATGGTGGGCACTAAATAATATTATAGGTGGAAGGAACAGAAGTGGCAAAAACTGAGAGGTCAGGAGGCATAGGCTCTGTTTGTGGAGTGAAGAGTTAATCTATTATAACTGGAGTGTGGAATGTGTGATCACATGGTCAATGTTGATAGAAAAATAGATCTGTTAGCTATGGAGAGGTTTGAATGCCAGGGTAAGGTGTATATGATAACGATTTAAAATTTCTACCCTATTGAGCTTCCCTGTTGGCGCAGTGGTTGAGAGTCCGCCTGCCGATGCAAGGAACACGGGTTCGTGCCCTGGTCTGGGAAGATCCCACATGCCGCGGAGCGGCTAGGCCCGTGAGCCATGGCCGCGGAGCTTGCGCGTCTGGAGCCTATGGTCCGCAACGGGAGAGGCCACAGCAGTGAGAGGCCCGCGTACGGCAAAAAAAAACCCAACAAACAAAACTTCTGCTTTATTACTTTGGATATTTTAGTTTTATTTATTTTTTTATTTTTTTAATATTTATTTATTTACTGTGGCTGTGCCAGGTCTTAGTTGCGGCATGCAAGATCTTTTTAGTTGCAGCATGCAGGATCTTTTTAGTCGTGGTATGCAGGCTCTTAGTTGCAGCACGCGAACACTTAGCTGCGGTTCCCTGACCAGGGATCAAACCCAGGGCCCCTGCATTGGGAGCACGGAGTCTTACCCTCTGGACCACCAGGGAAGTCCCTGGATATTTTCGTTTTAAATTATAGACTGCTCTCACTGCTTCCATCTCTAGACATATTGATTATTAATAGAGTATATTGTTATTAAATTAATGTTTTAATCTTTTCAAAAGCATAAATGCACCTGAGATGACTTGACTGGTAGCAGTTCCAGAATTTATATCATAAGAAAATGGCTTGTCAGTCCTAGTCTTGTTGTTGAATTTGTATAGCAAACACGCTATTTTCACTAGAATTATAAATCCATTTGGAGTGGCTTTGAGGAAGACAGTGGAGTTTATAGAGGTACTAAACTTTTCTGAAAATCTGATTTGGATACTACCATTATACTTGGTTAATTAAGAGGTTAGTAGGTTAGGGATTAAAGAACAATGTGTTTTTTTATGCCCTATATCCAGAGATGAAGCAAAACTTCAGGTAACAAAACTCAAAACATTTAGTTTGTGTACACAGAGAATAGAAGAAAAGGGATATTTGAATATTATGGTCCACCTTCTCCAAAATGTCCATTGGATAATAAGACAGAAAAAGCAAATACTTTATGTTGTCAGATACTTTACATTAAATAAGTAAACATCCTTACGTTAGCCTTTAAACCTTTTACCTTCCCCAGCAACTTTTGTCCTGTGGAGTTAAGAATGAAGGTTACAACGTAGTGTTGAGTTAATGTCAAAAAGAAACTCACAGTTTTGTCAGGAACTTTCCTACTGAGGAGCTCACCTCTGAAAGCCCTTCTGTCAAGAGAGTTTGACCTATCCCAAAATAGTCTGAATAATCACTCCTCTAAGAAAACAAAAATGCCTTTGTGAAAGGTGTCATAAAAATATAGTTATGTAGATTTCATTATCATTGCCCTTGCTCTATCTATTAATAGCATATTTCTGAGATGCTTCATGTACACAGAATCTATACAGGAGGTTAAGGTCTACTTGAATAATTGAACCTTCTACTGAAGTGTGATTGAAATAGTGTTCCTTATTGAATGATATTGTGCATCCCATATACACCAGTCTTTTAATCATGTGCATGTATTATATGCTACCTTGTGTGTGTGTATATATATATAAAATGTCAGAATTTGTCACTGGGATCATGCAGTATATATTCTTTTGTGCCAGGCTTCTTTGTTTCAGTATAATGGTTTTGAGATTTTTCTGTGCTGTGGAATGTGCCAGGAATTTATTCTTTTTTATTGCTGAATAGTGTTTTACTGTATAACTGTACCACAATTTGTTTATTCATTAACCTGTTGATGAACATTTGGGTTGGTCCATGTTTTGCTTGTTATGAAAAAAGTGCTGTATACCTCTTGCATAGGTATTTTTGTGAGCATAAATGGAATTACTGGATCATATGATAGGTATATGTGTAACTTTTAAAGAAATTGGCAAATTGTTTTCCAAGTGGCTGTATAACTTTACATTTTCACCAGTAGTGTATGAATCTTCCAATAGCTCTACATCCTCACCAATACTTGATGTATCAGACATTTTATTTTAGCCATTCTAGAGAGTATGAAGAGGTATGTAATACTTATTTTAATGTACTTTTCCCATAATAATTAATGATGCTAATAATCTTTTCCACGTGTTTATTGGCCACTTATATATCTTCTTTTATAAGGTGTTTGTTCAAGTCTTTGACCCATTTTTATCGGGTTGCTTGTCTTTTTTTTTTTTTTTTTGCGGTACGCGGACCTCTCACTGTTGTGGCCTCTCCCGTTGCGGAGCACAGGCTCCGGACGCGCAGGCTCAGCGGCCATGGCTCACGGGCCTAGCCGGTCCATGGCATATGGGATCTTCCCGGACCGGGGCACGAACCCGTGTCCCCTGCATCGGCAGGCGGACTCTCAACCACTGCGCCACCAGGGAAGCCCTGGGTTGCTTGTCTTTTTATGTTGAGTTCTTTATATATTTTGCATATAAGTCCTTTGTCAGACATGTGCATTGCAAATAGTTTCTCCCAGCCTATGGTATGCCTTTTCATTTTCTTAATAATCTTTTTTCATGATACATTTTTAATTTTGATAAAGTCTAATTTGCTTTCTTCCTTCCTTCCTCTGTGCCTCCCTCCCCCGCATCCTTCTTCTTTTTTTTTTTTTTTTCCACAACTTACAAAATGAATTGGTAAGCATTTTCTTCTTCTCTAGTTTCTGAAAGAGTTTGTATAAGGACTCTCTTCTTGTGTTATTCTACTTTCAGGGGTCAGATGCCTGAAAATATTTCTTGCATATACTTTTTTCCAGTTTTATAATTGTTTGCAGCAGAAGGGCAAATGCCAAGGACATGATAGGTATTCAACAAATGGCAGGAGTGCAGAGGTTAAAAGAATGGATTTGGAGCCAGAAGACTTGACTTTGAAAACTAGTTACCGTTGCAACACTTAATCTACTGGGGTAAAATACTTAGCCTCTCTAAGCTCTAATTTCTCAATTATAAAATAGAAATGATAGTACTAGTCACTACCTCATAAGATTGGTTTGAGAATTCTATGAGAAAATACATACAAAGCACCTCCCAACATACCTATCACATGGTAGATGCTCAATTAATATCACAAGTTGTATTATTATTCTCTTTCTCGTCCTCTTTCCTCCACCCACTCCCTGCCATCCTCAGAGGTGACTTCCCGTCACATACATCATCTTTTCCTTAAGATCTTCTGGCCTTGGATGGCCCCATCACTCCACTGATCACTCACTCTGTTCTTCTCCAGCAGCCCACACACTAGTTCCAACTTGTACCAAATCATTTCCAAAAATGTCATTTTTTCTAAAAGTTTTAATGCCAAGCTTCACCTCTTTAATTACAACCTCATGTCTTTCCACCTCTCCCATTCTTCAATCCCAATTTCCCTGCTCTCCATACAATTCTGCCAGGACCAGTTATAAACAGTAGGATTTAGGATAGCAAGACTGTCATTCAATGGACATAACTGCCACCAGCCTCATCAGTTTTTTTTTATAAATTTATTTACTTAATTTAATTTTTTGGGGTTTTTTTGGCTGCGTTTGATCTTTGTTGCTGTGCTTGGGCTTTCTCTAGTTGTGGTGAGTGGGTGCTACTCTTCGTTGGGGTGCGTGGGCTTCTCATTGCGGTGGCTTCTCTTGTTGCGGAGCATGGACTCTAGGTGCGCAGGCTTCAGTAGTTGTGGCACATGGGCTCAGTAGTTGTGGCTCGCAGGCTCTAGAGCACAGGCTCAGCAGTTGTGGCACATGGGCTTAGTTGCTCCACAGAATGTGGAATCTTCTCGGACCAGGGCTCGAACCCATGTCCCCTGCATTGGCAGGCGGATTCTTAATGATTGCATAACCAGGGAAGTCCTTTTTTTTCCTTTTTTAAACTACTGTTTCCCTTTAGTCACTCAGCCTTAGCATAAGACCTACAGTCTGGTCAAACACATTTGATCAGTCATGGCTTAATCAAGACATCAGCATCCCTCAGTGGGTTTGAAATTCCTGTAGTCCACACAAAATTATCTAGTAGATTGGGGAATCATCATTCACTTCTACAAGTTTTACTCTTTGACGCTGTTAGTGCTCTCTTGGCAGGAGGAAGAATCTGAAATACTGAATGTAATCAGATCGTTTGGCATCATGGCATTGATGGCAGGAATGTTGATGCTTTTTTTTTTCTTGGCAGCACATTAAAACCTGAGGGAGTTTTTTGCCAGTGCCTCTATGCCAATAATTTCTGATTTAATTGGATCGGGATGAGGCCTGACCATTAGTGTTTTTTAAATGTTGCCCTGATGATTTTAATCTTCAGCCAGAGTTGGGAACCACTGCAATAGAGGGGGAAAGCAGATTATTAGAACATTTTCTCCTATCTAATCCCAATAACTCAATGATAGGAAACTTACTCTTCAGTGGTGTGCTAGAGCTGGCTTGCAGGGGCTCATGAAAGCTGATTGTTAAAATTTCACAAATTTTGCTAGCCAATTGCTATCACATTGGTAGATTGTAAGTGGTCATGTAGGAGCATTTACACATTGGCAAATACTACATCACGGTTTTCCTCCTGATTCGGATATAATTCCCCAAAGTGGAATTATTGGATGGGTTAGAGCATATACTTTTTTGCACATAAAATAGCCTTGGGATTTTGTTGAGAGTCTTTAGTTAATTTCCCTTTCACCTCGAATCAGAAAATTATATGTAACTAAAAGCACTCTCCTTTTAATATTGTGTCTGATGAAAGTTTTTTTTCCTCTGGCTCACCATGAAATTTCTCTGCTTCCTCTTCTTTTAAATAGGAATGGCTGCCCAGGGTGAATAATTAACTTCATGAATAACTTCATAAATGTGAACTGACAGTTAAGGAGAACACCCCACTTTCTATGCAAATCTATTTACTCTCATTTTCTCATTGGTCTAATAATTTACATCTATTGATCTGTTAGATCTCTTGATCTAATTTTCATGGCTCTCCAGACCTGCTGGCAATTCTTCCAGTGCTACAACACAGGAGCTATTGCTTTCCATGGGTTTTATTGCAGGTGTGTAAAAGAAAATAAAAGTTATCCAAGGCAGACATGCTAGCACAGAATATCAGAGATGGAAATGGCCTTAGAAGTCATCTAACCCAAGTCCCTCCTTTTGTAAATGGCCAGATGGGCCCAGACAGTTTAGATGACTTACCCATGGCCATACCTTCAATTCGTGGCAGAGCCAGAACTGTACATAATTCAGGTATCTTCACTTCTAAGCTATTTTACTTCTTCTATGCCCTTGAACAACAAAGTGTGGTCAGCCCACCAGTAGCATTGACATAACCTATAAGCTTGTTAAGCCCTACTCCAGACCTACTGAAGAAGAATCTGTATCTCAACAAAATTCTAAGGTTATGTGTATGCACATTAAAGTTTAAGAAGCACTAATCCAACCAATAATTCCATTTCTGGGTTTACACCCAAAAGAATTGAAAACAGGGTCTCAAAGAGAATTTGTACACCCGTGTTCATAACAGCATTATTCACAATAGCCAAAAGGTGGCAACAAGCCAAGTATCCACTGATGGATGAATGGATAAACAAAATGTGGTATAGACACACAATGAATATCATTCAGTTTTAAAAAGGAGGGAAATTCTGACACATGCTATAATATAGATGAAATTTGAGAACGTTATGCTAAGTAATATAAGCCACTCACAAAAAGGCAAACACTATATGACTTATACGAGGTACCTAGAGTCAAATTCATAGAGACAAGAAGTGGAACAGTGGTTGCCAGTGCCAGAGGGAGGGGGAATTGGAGAGTTGTGATTTAAAGGGTTCAGAGTTTCTGTTTTGCAAGATAAAAATGAGTTCTAGAGACTGGTTGTACAACAATGCAAATATACTTAACTCTACTGAACTGTACACTTAAAATGATTAAGACGATGCATTTCATGTTATGTATATTTTATCATAACAAAAAACAATCCTCACCGTAAAAAAAAGAAGCACTAATCCATACCAAATTGATTCTGGTTTTCTGTGAGGTTTGATTCAACAACTGAAGCTGATGTCAAATAGAGTTAAAAGCAAGTCAGGAGACTATTGAAATGAGTTAAATAAAAATGTTTTTCAGTTATTTAAAATTTATTTTGATTAGGCTTTCTGCTGGCTCGGAATGCTCACCACAACCTTCAGGTGGTTATTTAATCCTCGTGATGTTATTAGGGTGACCAACTTATCCTGGTTGGCCTGGGACTCCCACTTTCAGCACAAAAGTCCCCATGTCCTAGGAAACCCCTCTGTCCTGAGCAAATCAGGAACATTGGCCACTCTGTTTATTGATGCATCTTAAACGTGATGCAGCAGCTAAGCAGAGCCAAGATTCAAACTCAGATCTGACTGACAAAAGAACCAAAAGAACTCCAATTCAATGAATAAGAAAAAGAGAGGAGTGACCATAAAACCTTTCTGCTGATGTCTATGCATCATGATAAGATAATATCACTGTGATATGTCTCACTATAGTTTGGGTTTAAATTTAAAAGAAATTTAATCTGTCATGTCAAACATTCTTAGCTGATTGGCTTCTCTGTCCCTATTAAAGATGTCATTATGACCATTAATATGCAGGATACTGGTCATGGTAAGCAAAGACGAATTTCTGATTTGTGTGTTGCATTTAGAATGATGGTGGACTACAGCGAAGAAGAAACAGGTAATGACCCAAGGCATGGAGTATCATCAAGGCTGTAATTGGTATTTGTCCAAAGCCTTCTTAACAAAGGACTTTTAATCACTGTAAAAAAAAAAAAAAAATCATTGTAACTGGTAGTAATGTTCAAAATATAGGCTGACAACTGGATGGGCAAAAATATTTGGATTGCAGTCAGAGAATGACCTTATTTGATTTTCCCTACATTTATTAGAGAGTGAGTAGGCATGGGCATGGGGAGCAAGGAAGCCAGAGAACTGGGGTTCACCTGAGTCCTAATAATCCATTTAAGCTGAGAAATCTCAGACCTTCACAGACTAACGATGCTATAAGATCATGCTATAAGATGATGCTATAAGAAAACTTTGCCACTGCCCCATACTGCTGTGTTTATTTTCATTTCGTTTATTCACTGTGGTTAATAATAAAACCCTTAAGTCATGGGTAAAGGAAGGCAAGCTGGTGAGACCATGTACTGCCCTGGTACCATCTCTGGATTAAGGTTGGTAGAGGATTGAGAGAGAAATCTCCAGGTAGTTCCTGTGAAAAGATGACGATAGAATGCTAGCTCCCGTGAGCCTGTAGAAAGAGAAAATGTAGCTCTTAGAGAGGGCTGGCCTTGAACAAAACAAAGAAGCAGCTCGGAAGTCTTAACCCAAGGCATTCCCCTTGTAGGTCCACTGAAAAATTCTCTTATGCACTTAGAGAAAAACCCTGTAGAAATGAGGGCAGCCAAGTGAATGAATGATAGAATAGAGCTACTCTCAAACTTTTTCTTCCACAGCACCCTTGACAAATGATGTTCACATTGCTGGTAAACTCCTGTGACTGCTCCCAAGGCTCTTCCAAATTTTTGGTGTGATTTCTGGAAATTCACTCTTGCAAAATAGGATGCAAGTGAGTGACAGTAATGTTACATGGACATACATTGATGTCCCTCAAATTTATTGTATGACAAAAAAGACCGCTAAGCTGCAAGCCTTCACTCTTTAATTGTCAAGAATGACTTCTCTCACACAAAGATCTGTACACATATGTTCATAGCATCATTATTCTCAGTAGCCAACAAGTGGAAACAACTCAAACGTCCATCAACTGATGAATGAATAAACAAAATGTGGAATATCCATGAATACAATTCAACAATTAAAAGGAAGAAAGTACCGTAAATGGATGAATCTCTAAAACATTAGGCTAGATGAAAGAAGCCAGACACAAAAGAATATATTCTATGATTTCATCTATATAAAATGTCAAGCAAAGACAAATTAGACACAGAAAGTCGATTAGTGGTTGCCCTGCGGCTAGGGGTACAAATAGGGAGGAACTGTAAATGGGCATGAGGTTTGTTCTCAGGCTGTTGGAAATGTTCTAAAATTAGATTTTGGTGATGGCTGTACAACGCTAAATATACTAAAATTCATTGAAGTGTATACTTAAAAACAGGAGAATTTTATGCTCTATATATCTCAATAAATTGCTTTTAAAGAGAAAAAAATTATTTGGAAAAAAAAAAATGGCTCCTGACATTTCTCATCACCAGTAGAGACTGGCCTTGTGTGTGTCTACCAAAATCTCCTGCTTCCAAAGCTGCTCTCTGCCATCTCCTGGCACTCAGTTCAGGATTTTTAAAAACATGTTCTGTATCTCATCCTTTGTTGATAGAAGTGCGGCACCATCCCCTGTGGCACATTATCACACTTTTATAAATATAATCAACCCCATTACATTTGCAGGATTGCTTGAGTCTAAACAATCTAGAGGCAGAGAAACCAGGAGGTGTTGCTGGGCTTCATCTCAAGGACAAAATACAGGAAACACAATGTAAAATGTGATGTCATGACTTTTACCTGCTTTGTCTTCTTGGGGCATTTTCCCCACTGGAAAAAAAGATCATGATGGCTTTCTGGACATTAGAGACTGTCTATATTAACAAATATTGCATATGCGTGAAAAGGCAGTATAAAGGTGATATTTTCTATTGACACTTCATATAAATAATATTTTATCGAAAATTACTTGAAAATTCAGTTTTCATAAATCCTTATTACCATACACAGTTCTGAAAAAATGTGATAAACGGAGTGTAGGTTTATAGTTGCTTTTGCAGCGGTGCAATGCTATGAAACAAAGCTTAGCGTGTCTGGATGTGACTTAGGTCACACCTCCGATTACAAATTTTAAAAAATCTAAAATGTAGAAGTTGAAAGGGCACTGAAATATCATCTAGCCAATCTCCCTAATTGAGGGAATGAAGGAGTATGACAAGTAGTTTGCTCTGACTCTCACAGAAGAGTGAAGGCTGTTCTGGATGTAGAGACCAGGTCTCCTGACTCACAATTATGAGCTCTTCCCATTATAACCATAATTCCTAAAGGATGCACAAGAAGGTTGCACACTGGATTAGTAAGAATAATAGAGGGGCTTCCCTTCTGAAGATACCTCATATTCAATTAGAAAGAATTAGGTAGAAGTGGCAAACTGTCATTCCATGGACTAAATCCAGCCCATAGACAAGTTTGCCTGACCAACATGGATTGTTTAAAATTTTAAATTAATCATCAAATTTTTTAAATTGGCAGATTTTATATATAAATTCAGATTTCCCACTTTTTTGGTTTGTCTTTAGAAAATGGGAACTTTGGCAACACTGGGCCAGCGGTCACTGGGGCTGAGTGGCGGTTGCCCCCTTTAGAAGGTGATTTCCCTTTTCAGTGTGTTTTTTCTTTTTCTCTAACACCTGATCTGCTTCTTCCATTTTAATTAACCAGACCCTTATAGACATTCGAGTTTGTGACACTGAGTTAGGGGATCTGGGAATACTGACTCCTAAATTATATACATCAAGGTAGACCTTCAGAGACAGATGCGTGGAGTATAGAGGCTGGCTCAATTCTCAGTCCCTCTGGTTGAATATAATTTATGCAAAGTACAACTGTTGGGAATACACATGGGCATTAGATTTATTAAGGATATCCTGAAACTGACTTAGGACTTGGTGGGTTTCTTTCAGAGAGAGCACTGGATGGATAACCTAGGATAGGATTGCTCTCAGCATCGTGGGGTCTGGAGTGAGAATGCAAATACACACCCATGTACCTGATGACTACATTTTTCAGAAGTTCCAAACTTAAGCTAACAGACTATTCAACGAAATAAGAATCTGTATTCCACTGACAAATGTACCTATATGACATGAAGGCCAGTTTTAAACTTAAAATTCTCAGACACCTTGGAGTTCCAGACCAGAACAAGATAACACACGAGGGATAAGCTGCAAGATCACACAGCTGACCCCATCTCTTCCTCCATCCTCTATAATAAGGGCTTCTTGTACCTAGGTATCGACATCCAGCCTTCATACCAACCTCTGCCCACCCCACTCCCCTCAAGCAACATTTCCTGGCCACTCCCTGGGCCTAGGGAATCTCACACAGGTGGTTGGCAAGGATTGGTGAGTTATGGCCTGTGGGCCAAATCCAGCCCATAGCTTGTTTTTGTATGACCTATAAAGTCAGAATAACTTTACATTTTTTAAAGAGTTGTAAAAAAGAAAAATACAAAGAAGAATATGTGACAGAGACTCTAAATAGCCTGCAAAGCCCAAAATGTTTATTTGCTTGCCCTTTATAGAAAAGTTTTGCCTACCCCTATTCTAAGGTCCGGTGCAGAGTTTCCTCTTAACTCTGATCTAAGAGCAGTGCTACCCTAGGATAACCCAGGTACGTCTAAAACTCTCATGGAGCCAATTCAAAGTCTACTTGCCTCCTCCAGAATCCTGCAATGACCCTGGAACCAGTGCTCTAATCCTCCAAATCAAAGAGAATTAGGATGGGGGTGGTGGGTAGAGGCCATGGGCAAACTAGCATCTGTGGAACACCTACTATGAGTGAGGCACTGTGCTAAGTTTTATACATACATTATCTTATTCAACCCTCTCAGGCCATCTCCAGTCAAGAGTAGAAACCTAAGTCATGCAAACAAAACTGGTGAGCATGGAGACATGAAAAAGTCTTCTGTTTGTTGAAATTGGCATTATCATCAACAGCATTATTTTAGCTAAATTTGATGATGACGATGATGGAGAGGAGAATCAATCATTTCAAAAATAAGTAGAGTTTGAGTTAAGTGCGGAAATGACTCCTTTTTTTTCCTTTCCACAGCAAAAGGATTCGAGAGCTTAGCTGAAGCTCAGCAGTTGATAGTTGAATAGCCTAGAGACCACAGTGATTAAATTCCACCTTTGCTTCTCCTCTGTGTCTCTCTAAGGAGGGAGACAGATGGTGTGTCAGGAGAAAGATCATGTGGAGATGAATATCTCTGACCCTGGCTCAGAGGCAGCTTTATATGAGGCCTGTGGCCCAGAATGGAATCAAATACTTACATTAAAAGAGAAGGCTTCAGAGAGTTGCCACATGATGAAGCCTGGCACCTTACCTCGCAACCTGCCTGAGGTACTGTGATCTGCTATTTCCTTACACACAGAAAGCAGCACTTTCCCAAAGGAAAATGAGTTCTTCCTTCTCACAGAAAGGCATCATTTCAGATCCCTGAACTGAGTTAAGAACAAAGAAACCTCAGAGAAAGTCACTCATGACCTTTGAGGTTTATCTGATTTTCTTATTCACAGCAATACGGATGGCTTTTTTTTTTTTATAAGCAAAGGCAGAAGCCTCACTGTAATTGAATGAATCAAAGGAGTAAGAGGTTGATTTTTACTGGCTTTCTTAAGTAAGATATAGTTTTATCTATTCCTAATACAGAAATCCTTGCCTGTAACCTAGTAGAGAACTGGCTGAAAAATTCCAAAATCAGAAAAGCACAGAGAACAGTACAATAAATGCACATAATCTCATCACCCAGACTAAGATTTTATCATAGTTGTTTCAGATCTTTTTAAAACATAGAATCAGTTAAATACTACTTTTCAAGTTGAATTCCCCTTTCCACATTTCCCCAAAGTCCTGTTAAACCTGTTATCTGATAAATTACATTAATAGAGTCTTAATGCTGAATTTCTGTTCCTTAGAATAAATCTTATGTGCTCAAATATATTTGTATATACGTATATATTTGTGCAGTACTGTGTTACATTCTGCTTTATGATATAATTTATGATTTGTGCATTTATGTTCATTAGTAATATTGGAGTATAATTATAGCCTTTAAAAATGAGTTAGGTAACTGACCTCCTTTTTCTATTCTCTGAAACAGTTTGTATTTTAAAGGAATTATTTATTCCATTTAGGTATGGAGAAATTCACCTATATAACAGTCTGATGTTGATAAGATTTTTTACTATTAATTCAATTTTTAAAGTTTTCAGTCTGTTAGTTTTTAAACATCTTCTTTGCTCAGCTTTTAAATTTGTATCTTCACCACATTAAAATTTTTAAACTTATTGTCAAAGTTGTTCATGGTATTCTTTTGATGAATCTTAAAAATTCAGCTGTGTTTGTAATATTTTCTCTTTCATATTTCATTTAGTATTTACTTGTGATTTCTAACCCTTTCTCAATTTTGTCAGATATGTTTGTTTTATTATTCAAATCATCAGTTTCTTACTTTTGATCATTTCTTTCTCTTTTATTCCTTATTTATGATTTCAACCTTTTCCTATATTCTTTGTTTGTTTTGATTTTTTTTTTAACCCCTTGAAACCTTATCCCATTTATTTTCATTATGCTTTTTAAATAAATGCAGCATCACACAATTTTTATATGTTTTGTTCGAACAACAAACATTTTGTTCGAACAAAACAAATTCCATTGTTTTGTTCAAAACTAAATATTTCACTTTTTAAATCACTATTACCTCTAACTTATGAGTTAAGTGTTGCCTTGCTTTCAAATAAATTTATTGTTTAAAATGTTTCAATACTTCATTGTTTTTGGTAATAGACTGCACTCTGTATGCTATCAATTCTTTGGAATCTGTTGGGAGTCCCATAGTGCCATCACAGAAGGTCAATTTGGGAAAATGTCTTCTGTGTATGCTTGAAAATAATTTAGGTCCTTTGTTTGATGCTAAGTTCTATATAGGCGCTAAATTAAGCTAATTAAATGCATTATTCATATTATTACAATGCTACTATTTTTTGTCCATGAGCTATCAACTTCTGAAAATGTATTAAAATCTTCCTCTGTGATTATATTAATGTAGTAAATTGCACTGATAGATTTTCTATTGTTAAACTACCCTTGCATTCCTGAAATAAATCCTGGTAGGCCATGATTTTTAAAAAATTCAATTTGCTAATGATTTGAGATTTTTTAATATGTTTATAAGAAAGATTAGCCTGTATAGTTCCTTTATTCTAATATCTATGCAATAAAATGAGTTGGGAAATGTCCCATCCTTTTCAGTTCTCTGGAAGATATTGAGTAGGATTGTTATTATTTTTTTTCATAAATGCTTAGAAGATTTATCAAAGAAACCATTAGGACCAGTTGTTTTCTTTGTGGGAAGGTTTTGGAAAATGGATTCAGTTTCCTTGATAGGCATGAGAATTCAGATGTTCTCTTTCTTCTTGGGTCATTTTGATAAGTTGTATCTTTCAATGAAATTATCAAATTGGCATAAAGTTCAAAATAATTTTACTACCTTTTTAATATCCATAGGATATATAGCCACATCCTCACTTTTATTCCTAAAATAAGTAACCAGAGTTTTCTTTTTCTTGATCAGTCTTGCTAAGAGTTTATCATTTGCATTAGTCTTTTAAAGAAATTTTGGCTTTTTTTCCTATTTCATTGATTATGACCTTTATAATTTTCTTTCTTCTATTTTATTTGGGTATGATTTGCTATTCTTTTTCTAGCTTATTAAGTTAGAAAATTTATTTTCTATTTAAAACGTGAGTTATTTAAAAGTATATGACCTAATTTCCAAGTAACTGGGAAATATTTTTTGTTATTGATATATAGCTTAATTCTACTGTTGTCTAAAAATATGCTCCACTTACTTTTAACTCCTTGAAACTTGTTGAGACTTGGTTTATGGCACAACATATGGTCCCTTTTTGGTAAAAGTTTCATGTGTACCTGAAAAAATACTCTGTATTCTTCAGTTTATGGGTGTAGTTTCTACAAATGTCAATTTTGTCAAATTAAATAACCATGTTGGTCAAATCTCTTCTATTCTTACTATCATTATTTTTAAAAATCTGCTTGTTCTAGTAGTTACTAAGAAAAATATGTTAAAAGCAATAACTATAATTGTATGGTTTTCCATTTCTCCCTCTAGTAATATCAATTTTTCTTTATATATTTTGAAGTTATTTTATTAGGTATATAAAAATTTTTACTTTTTTCCTGCATTTCTTTGGGTGAAACTTTCAGTACAATGTTAAATGAAAGTGGTAATAGCAGCTTCCCTGTCATGTTCCATATCTCAAGGGGAAAGTTTTTAATATTTCACTATTAAATTTGATGTTTGCTGTAGGCATTTTATAAAGTACTTTGTCAGCTAAGGAAGTTCACTTCTATTCCCAGTTTGCTAAGGCTTTTTTTTTATCATGAGTAGGAAGATAAACTTTATCAAGTAATTTCCTTTATTTCATAAGATTGCATAATTTTGTTTTTTTCTATTGATGTGGTAAATTATATTAATTGTTTTTTAATGTCATATCACCCTTAATACCTAGAATAAACTCTACTTGATTATGATGTATACCTTTTTATATACTGCTTAATTTCATTTGCTAACATTTTCTTTAGGATTTCTCTCTATATTCTGTATTTTTGTTCTCAGAATTTTTGTCTATGGTCTGTATGTATTTTTTTCTTTCTGGTAATACTCTTGTCAGATTCTTGAATCAACACTATGCTGTTCCATAAAGAATTGAGAAGAATGCACCAGTTTTTAAATCTCTAAAAGAGTTTTGTGAGATTGTTTTTTCTTCTTTACACATTTGGAAAAATTAAGCAATGAAGTCATTTGGATCTGGGACTTTTCTTTTGGGATAGGGCTTGAAAAAATGATTTAATTTATTTAATAGATATAGGAGTATTTAGGTATATTATTTTTCCCTTGATCAGATTTGACAAGTTGCATTTATCAAGAAATTTGTCTTTTTCATCTAAATTGTCAAATATTGGCATAAAATTGTTTATAATAGTGTTTTATCATCTTTTAAAATATCTGTAGTATCTAAAGTGATATCCTCTTTAACATTTCTTCTACTGATAATTTTGTAAATTCTCTCATTTTTTTATTGATCAGTTTTCTTAGTGGATTATTAATGGCATTAATCAGTGCAAAGAATCAAATTTTGGAACAAATGATTTTCTCTACTATATGTATGTTTTCTCCTTTATTGATTTCTGCTCTTATCTTTATTACCTTTTTCTTCCATTTCCTTTGAGTTAAATTTGCTGTTTTGTTTTCAAGCATCTTAAAATAGAAGCTTAGAACATTGATTTTGAGCCTAACTTTCTTTCAAATATATGCATTTAACCCTATAAGCATCCCTATTCCTATTAGCACTGCTTTAGATGTATTTTACACAATTTCTTACAACATGTCTTTGTTATCTTTCAGTTAAAAATATGTTCTTATTTCATTTTTATTTCCTCTTTATCCCACAAATTATTTTAAAATGTGCTATGTAATTTCCAAGTTGTTGGAGATTTCTTATTGTCTTTTTTGTGGTTGAATTATATATTAATTCAACTGTGGTCAGAGAAACTATTTTGAATGATTTTAAACCTTTGAAATTTCTTGAAGTTTACCTTATAACCTAGAATATAATCAATTTTAGTAAATGCCAAGTATACTTGAAAAGAATGAGTTTATCTTTGCTTGCTTGTTCCATCATATGTTGAGAGAAATGTGTTAAAGTTTCCCTTTATGATTATAAATTTATCTCAGTTTAATTCTGACCATTATTGCTTTGTATATTTTGAGGCTATAAGATTAGATACTTGAAATTTTGAATTGCTATAACTTACTGGTGAATTTATCTCTTTATCATTATAAAATGTCTGTCATTTTCTATAGTAATGCTTTTGTCCATAAAACCTTCATCTGACATTAGTATTTTCACACCAGCTTTTTTGGTTAGTGTATACATGGTATACCTTTTTCCATTGTTTTACTTTGAATCTATCCGTATACTTGTATTAAAGTATGCATCATGTAAGTAGTATATTGTTGAGGTTTTCTTTATGAACTCTAACAATATTATCTTTTAATTGGAGTATTCAGTCCACTTACATTTAACGTAACTAATGTTTTTTTTTGTTTTTTTTTGTTTTGTAACTAATGTTTTTAATTAATATATTTAATGAAATTAAATACATTAATGTAGTTAGGTTTAATTCCACAGTTACTCTTGGTTTTCTATTTGACTCATTTTATGTTCCTTTTTCTTTTTCTTGTAATTTTTTTGATTAATCAAAATGTTTTATTATTTCTACCAGTTAGTGGTTAGTTATATATTTCTTTTTTATCCTTTTAGTAGTTACCCTAGAGATTATTGCATACATCCTTAAATTATTATAATCAAATACAATTTTTCACTTTTAACTACTTCTCCAGTGTTGTTAGAACCTTAGAATATGTTAACTCATTCTTCCTGCTCTTGCCATTTGCATTATTTTTTCATGAATTTTAATCCTACATATGTATTTTTAACCCTACAGAGCATTACTATTTTTTGTAAAGTTAATATTCATTTGCCCACACATTTTCTCTTTTCATTATTCTTTTTTTCATTCTGTAAATCTGCACTCTCACATTATTTGTTTTAGTGGAGACTGCTGGTGACAAATTATTTCTTTATTTTACTCTTAAATATATTTATCTTTCACTTTTGAAGAAAAAATTTTACTTAGTATAGAATTACAGGCTCCCAATTATTTTCTTTGGTTACTTTTAAACTGTCTTACCATTGTCTTCTAGATGCCACTATTTCTGTTAAAGGGTCAGTTGCCAACATTTTTATTGTTCCTTTAAGGTATGTTTCTCTTTTCTATGCCACCCTTTTAAATCTTTTTTTTAATTTGTTTTCAGCTGTTACACTATGATGTGTGTTGATGGGGGTTTTTTGCATTTTTGTTTTTGTTTTTTTAATCCTATTGTGAGTCTGTAGACTGTCTTCAGTCTGTGGATTGATGTCTTTCATCAACTTGGGAAAATTCTTGGCATTATCTATTATGTCCGCCAATATTATTTTGCTTCATTCTCTCTCCTTTCTTCCTGGGACAGCAATTACATGTACATCCTATCTTTTGACTGTGTCTCACATTTTGCTTATGCTCTTTTCACTATTTTCCATTCTTTTTTTCCCCTCTATGTTTCAAACAAAGAAATTATTCATCTCTTCATTTATTTTATCTGTTTTTCCCTCTATTTTATTCTACATAATAGTGAATAATGAGGTCTTTGTCTCAATTCCAACATCTAGATAACCTATGGGTCTTCTGCTTCTCTTCCCACCCCAACCCTGAAACTTGACTTTGAGTTTTTGGTTTTATGGTCTTATGTCCTGGTACACCTGCTTTATATTTTTTCTTTTAAGTGAGCTCTGGATGTTATAAATAAAGAAAATACAAAACCTTTGCATCTTTGTATGATGCTATCTTTCTCCAGATAAGGTGGGCAGATACAATACAAACAAACAGATCATGATGATTCAATTCGGGCTTGAGATGTTTTCAGGTTGTTTCAGGCTTTTTGATGGTTTGTCTATTCATAGTTTATATTTATACCTAAGACATGACCCTTCTGTCTTCCCAACCAAAAGTCTTATATGTATTTCAGTTCCCCTTCTTCTTGGCAGACCCTTAACTCCCACTTTTCTCTTTCTGTCTTAGTCAGCTCAGGCTGCCATAAAAATACCATAGACCAGGTGGCTTAAACAACAGAAATTTATTTTCTCACTGTGTGGAGGCTGGACGTCTGAGATTAGGATGCCAGCATGGCTGGGTTGAAGTGAGGACTTTTGCTTGGCTTACAGATACCTACCTTCCGGCTGCATCCTCACATGGCCTTTCCTTAATGCATAATGCAGAGAGCAAGAAGTCTTTCTCTCTCTTCCTCGTCTTATGAGACCACTAATTCCATCATGAGGGCCCTGCATTCCTGACTTAATCTAACCCTAATTACCTCCCAAAGACCTCATCTTCAAATATCATCACATTGGGGGTTAGGACTGTGAATACAAACTTTGGATGAGACACAAGCATCAAGTCCGTAGTACTCCCCAGCCCAGTAAGGCTTTCAGATGCTCTGTTAGCAATTTAGCCTCTGAGCAGCCGCTTTGTGTTTGGTTTCTCAGCCTCTTTCCTCACATATGTGCAGCTTAGGAATTATCAAATGCCTCAATGGAAAAGTATGTGCTGGGCTTACTTCTCCAAAATTTGTTTTTCTTCATTATCATGACCCCTTACATCATGGCTGCTTTGGTGACTCCCTGGTGTTTTCAACATCTGTGTTGTGTATTTTATTCACTTTTTTTTTTTTTTTTTTTTTTTTTTGCGGTACGCGGGCCTCTCACTGTTGTGGCCTCTCCTGTTGCGGAGCACAGGCTCTGGACACGCAGGCCCAGCGGCCATGGCTCACGGGCCCAGCTGCTCCGCGACGTGTGGGATCTTCCCGGACCGGGGCATGAACCCGTGTCCCCTGCATCGGCAGGCGGACTCTCAACCACTGCGCCACCAGGGGAGCCCTTATTCACTTTTAAAGTTGTTTTCAGCAGGAGTTTATTCCAGTACAAGCTACTCCTTTTTACCTATAAGCAGTAGCACACTCTTTGTTTTCTGAATTGCATGGGTGAGAAAGAATAGACAAATGCAAGAAATACATTTTTTCCATGAATAAGATTATATAATTAGCAGAACTTGTGTTTTGCTAGGAATTCAGATGAAGGTGGTATTGATTCCTTTCTCATGCACTCTTTTTACTTCCAATCTTTAAGTTAATGTGTGGGAACTATTTGATCAGTAAAATTTTACTTCCCCAAACTTACTGAACCAAACTTGGCCACAGTTGCTCAATGTGCAGCAAAGCCAATCTTCTGACACCAGGCCGTGGTAAAGCAAAATACAGTGTTTATTGCAGGGCCAAGCAAGGAGAGTGGGCAACTCATGCTCCAAAGACCCAAACTCTCCAATGGCTTTTAGGGAAGGATTTTTAAAAGCAACATTACGGTGAGTGTTGTAGGGTGCCTGATCAACTCATGCACATTCTTCTGATTGGTTGGTGGTGACGTAACTGGGTGGTATTTTGGGAATTAAAATCATCAACCTCCAGGTTCCAACAGGTCTTCGGTCTATATGCTTGTGGTCAGTATGCAGTTAACTTCTTCCACCTGGTGGGGGTTTTAGTATCTGCAAAACAGCTCAGAGGATATGGCTTAGGATATTATCTGTAGCCCTTGAGGAAGAACTAAAGATCTTTGACTTCATTTTATGGCTAAACTATTATTATTTTGTCTTGCTTGACTGTTTTCCTTACTTTCTTCATTTTCTCCCTTCTCTGATTAAATTTTCTCTTTGGAACACAGGGAAGGCCTAGGAGGCTAAAGTTTCTTACAAACGAGACGTGGGGGACACAGGTGTTTTACAAACAAGAGATGAGTATGTCCCTGGGAAGTATGTTTTACAAACAAGAGGAGTATGTCCCACAGGTTCCTCCTCAGTTTCAAAATTGTATATTTACTCTTTAATTCTATTTTATTGAATGCCATATAGATGAAAAAGGGAGGTTGAAAAATAAGTTTAGACTAAAATGGCAAAGGATGTCTTTGATACACTCACCTCATTTAGCTATTATGAAGCAAGAGAAAAACTGGAAATAAATCAGCTGCGCATAGAAAAGCACAGATTTCAGAGTCTGGGACCTTATTGTACATTAGTATTACCGTGTTTCTGCAACACCAGGGTACTATGCTAAAAATAGATAGATGATAGATAGATAGAGATATGAACTGAAGAATACAAAGAAGAATATTTCAAATTTCTACCCATTATCCCAAGAATGGAAATTTACTAAACTTTCAAGATACTCTATTAGCCAATTAATTAGCACATTAATTCAGTGTCAAACTACTCTCAGCATAATAGAGAGTTCCAAAATATATACCCAATCTATAAGTAATGGACCATGCTGTTTTAATACTGTTACATGTCAACTTCATGTGTTACTATGCTATTTCTCACTAGGCTTCAACAAATTACTGTCACCTATACAACATTAAGATAATTTCTTATTGATGACAAGTAGCAAGAGCAAAATTACTTAGCACTTGACTAGTGCTTTACATAGATCAACCCTTACTTGGCAAGTATTATCTTGCTCTCCTTTAACAATTAGGAAAATGGAGACAAAGAAAGATTAACTCTGGAGAGGAGAATTAGCAGGACTAGCTTAAAGAAGACATTTGTCTGGATAATCATCCCACTCTTGGAAGTACTTCCTAGGCCAAAATTAAATTAAACCATCAAACCAAACCAAGCACTGAAATAAATAAACAAAATAACTCATCTTTAATAAGGCTTTACAGATCTTTTTTTAACACTTGACCAAGAAAGACTGGAAAAAATGTTATTTATGAGATGCAGACTATTTTCATTTTCCAAGGAATGGAGCCTTGAACTTCCAGGGAGATGATCTCCTTAGTTATGGGGAGGGGGAGTATGTGGAAAATCCACCACTAGACAGGACAAGTATCCATGCATTATTATTGGGAAGACTTTTCATGTGCAGTATAGTAACCTTAATACTGATGCTTCAGATTGAGAAATTAAGGTTCTGGTTCGTATATAAACAGGATTAATTTTTTAGCAGATCTTTGTCATTGCAGATTATGTTAGTTTGCTTGATGCTCATATATTTTTCATGAATCCTGGCAGATGCGAATGTTATTCAAACTGTTGCTCACAGGAGATTAGGATAAGATCTCTAAAAGGTTGTCTTGGCCCGGTCTTACATCACACTGGAGAATAGTCTTGATATAAAATTTTATTACTGCTGAATCTTATTGAAAGGATGGAAGTCTTAGAGATGGTGTCATTTAAGATTGAATAACTTAGGGACTTCCCTGACAGTCCAGTGGTTAAGACTTCACGTTCCAATGAAGGGGGTGCAGGTTCAATCCCTGGTCGGGGAGCTAAGATCTCACATACCTCATGGCCAAAAATCCAAAACATAAAAAACAGAAGCAATATTGTAACAAATTCAATAAAGACTTTAAAAAAATTGAATAACTTAGACTTTGAGGATTACACTGATGCTGAATAAGCATGTGTGAGACATAGATTGATGAAAATTATAATAAATCATAGTTTTGATTTTTGGGGGGGTCAAAAGAGCTAAGCTGGTATCACTGTGTATAAAGTTGAAATTCCCTCTCAAGAGAAATGACATTCCCATTGACAGTCATACTGAATGAGGTATAAATGATGGTAGGAGGTGGGACTTTGACTGGGACTTTGACTGGGGGAGGGGGGACACTATTTGCTTTCCGGGATTCAAGGAAATGGGCCTAGAATTCTGGAAAAGAGAGCATGATTAGGGGGACTTTGTGGGGGAAAGCAGGCTGCATCCTGTCACAGCTGCAATCCAGAGATTAAATAGCCTGGCTGACTTTAAAACAGCGAGACCACAGACAGCAAGGCAAGAAGTTGCACAGTAGGGAGTGAGTGATAAGGGTTCCTATCTCAGAGCAGCATATCCATGTTTAAGTTATCTGTGCTATAATTTCCTCCAGTGATTGACAAGCCTTTAGTAAAGTCCTCTAATTGCTCTAGCGTGGTCTCAGCTCTCACCTTGCAATGGCAGTGTCCATGGTCTGGCTGAAGTGGTGCTGGGAGAGCAACCGCCTGGACAACGGAGCAAAGATTTCTCAGGATTGCAGAGAGCAACACTCCAAAGCAGAAACTGGGGTGACAGACAGCAACCTGGGTGGAGTGGGAACACCTAAGCATTCCCTGGGGGTTTCTAGAACTTCATGGGGAGGCTAGGTTTGTTAAAGTCTGGACTTCCTACAGAGACCCTTGATAGAGTGATTTTGGGAACTGCCAGACTGGGAACTCTAGAATATTTAAAGAACGCAACAGAAATGCTTTCACCGTTAAACCACAAAGTACGGAGTAAAAATAAACAAAAACTTACTTCATTCTTTTCATTTTTTTTTTTGGATGGTTTTGGGAGTTGTTATTGCTTCAGCTTTTTTTCTCTGCAACATGATGATCAATTTTCAAATTAAGGATTTTCTTTTTCAGATTTACATTCCATCTGATTAGACTAATATCTTAAAACAAATAGTTGTTCTTTAATGTTAGAGTCAAAGAAGCTATTTCCTTTCTTTGGAATTATAGATATTTCATTTCTTTGACCAATTATGATGAATAGTAAAAGTTATTAGCTATTGGCCTTTACACATATTTACTTTTAGCAGACTAATTCATGCACACTCATACACAAATGTACTTTTGATTAGCAATAATTTTGCTTACAGTTAAGTGTTTTATAATTAAGTGTTAAGCTAGTGTTTTTTCAAAATTCCAAGAATTTAGATTGTATCATAATAACATGCAGTGTATGTTAGCAATACAGATTCCTGGGTCATACCCCCAAAAATTCTGATTCAGAAGGTCTGGACTAGGGCTCACAAATCTGCATTTTAACAAGCTCCTTGGCATTTATGTTGTCAATAATGTTTGTGAATCACTGCCAGAGGCTTCTGCATGTGTTGGACGTTTATCACTTTAAAAAATTGACGGTTTTATCACTCGTAGATGCTCAGAGCTAAACAGTCAAGTTTTTTTTTTTAATGTAAACAAAAAATCAAGACCTGAAAAGAATGCAAGGAGAATCACACTTTTTACCAGTACGCTAAAAGCACTTGTATTGTGCAATTTTAACCCCACTTTATAGCATTACCACTTGAGATAAAGTCTTAAGTAACTTCGGCCAATTCCCATGCACCTATCACTGGCTCATACTTTACACCACTGCACCATCTTTGAAACAGTTCCCTAGGAGGTGGAACGAAGGATTTCTCCACTTTGTGCAAATCCTGAGAATGGATGGTTTCTTGTCTCTCCCTGTTCTCTGAACCCTCAGCCAGATTGGATGTATTCACACCATGGGATGATGGCTTTCCTCTCAGACAGAGAACTTCTAGCCAGTCAATAACATTTACTAATTACTATTTATCACTTTTATCTTACTGTGGTGTTTGAGTAACATCTGTTATCACATTGGATTCACATTATCACTCTTCGATTTTTTTCCTAAACGCACAGTATACGTCCTGTGTTGGAATCTTTCTTATGGCATCTTGACTTACAGCTATTTGTGTGCAGATCTCTTTACTTCCTCCCTCCTTCCCTTTCTTCACCCCTCCCTCCCTTTCTTCCTCTCTCCCTCCCTTTTTTTCCCCTGCCTCCCTTCTTTCCTCTCTTCTTCATTTCCTTTCTTTTTCCCTCAAAACATCCCCTAAGAGCTGTACAAACTGTCTCAGGGTCGCCCAGGGTTTGCTCCTCAGATCATTAACTCCCGGCACCTTTGGATCCTGCACAGGTGGTCATTGAGTATAGGCAGTGAGAGGCACACATGGGGACCTGGAGCTAGGCACTGTCAGCTTGCCCCTGCAGGAAGCTGGTCAAAGCTGGCACAGAACCACTGTAGCAATTGAAATGAGAGACTGGTGAGGCCAAGAGATTTTAAAGTCATGCACAAGAGATGCTGATACAGATGGTTTTGAAGAGATGAATTGGAGCTGCCAGGCAGATAAGTCATGGCAGGTCGGGGGACTCCAAGTAGAGAGACGAACATACGGAAAGAAACCAGCACGTGAAACAATGGGTTGTATTCAGAGACCTATAAGCAGTTCTCTTTTGACAGAACATAAGATGTAAGAAGGTAATGACAAGAGGGCTATAAGGAAATCCTTATAGCCCTTAACAGTATTGAAAACTAGTCTGTTATTTGTTTAATTTTATGAATACTAGAATTTATTGTTTGTTTAATTTTATGGGGCATTTTATGTCCAGTAAAGGCAAGCCCATGGCTGTCTCCTCCATCATAGTCCAGGGCATGGTAGGCACCTTGAATGAAGAAGGATGCAGGCCACCAAGGGCCTTGTATTCCATTTCAGGAATCTCCCAACACTCTGTGATACTGGAGGACACGTGTCATATCTGCCTCATTCTCCTCAGTGCCTAGTGCAGAGCTCTTCACTAGTAGATACCCAGAGACTGTTTACTGAAAGAATGCTGAATTACTTAATTACTGGATTACATTGATTTAATGGAAAGGTATGGAAAGCATATGTATGCTATGAGAGGCTGCTGCATTGTTACAGAGATGTCAGGAAGCATGATTTGAATACTTTGAAGAAAAATTGAAGACGATTTTGACATCTAGCTATTTTCCAAACTACCTTGACTAGTCAAACCATTCATAACACTCAAACTAACTCATGCTATCAGACCTAGCCTCAGAGTTTCTTTTCTGGACTGTGGCATAAGAACTTCCCAAGATATCAGAAAAAAACACTTGCTAATTTTTTCTTTTGTGTGTTTTTTTCTTTTCTTTTATTTTTTTCCTGAAGTATGGTTGGCTTACGATATTATTTTAGTTTCAGGCGTTCAATATAGTGATTCGGTATTTTTATAGATTATATTCTATATAAAGTTATAAAATACTGGCTCTATTTCCTGTGCTGTACATTAGAGGTGAAGGGGATTCAGAGGTACAAATACTTGCTATTATTTCACATATATATTTAAAAATCAACAGTTATCCAAGTGGTAAGATGTTATGTAGCTTTTGAACGTAATTGCATTTAGAGACATTAACTGGTCATTGACCTCTGCTTTTAGGTATAGTGTTGTCAACATAAGCATGGAAGTGAATGTGTCTGAGTTTGTGTCAAAACCACAGGCCTTCTCCAGCTGTGTACCTATAGCTGTGACATCCCTGACAAAGAGTCAAAGAAAATGTGAGGCCTAAATAATATAAAGGATACCATTTCATGTGTTTTATTTTTTCTTTTCAAAGTGTTAACATTCAGAATGAATGGATCTAGCCCAGAAAAGACACAAAAGCAAAGGAAACCATAAACAAGGCAAAAAGACAACCCTCAGAATGGGAGAAAATCTTTGTAAACAAAGCAACTGGCAAAGAATTAATGTCCAAAATATACAAGCAGCTCATGCAGCTCAATATCAAAAAAAACCCAAACAACCCAATCCAAAAATGGACAGAAGACCTAAATAGACATTTCTCCAAAGAAGATATACAGACTGCCAGCAAACACATGAAAGGATGCTCAACATCACTAATCATTAGAGAATTGTAAATCAAAACTACAATGAGGTATCACCTCACACCAGTCAGAATGGCCATCATCAAAAAATCTACAAACAATAAATGCTGGAGAGCGTGTGGAGAAAACAGAACCCTCCTACTCTGTTGGTGGGAACGTAAATTGATACAGCCACTGTGGAGAACAGTATGGAAGTTCCTTAAAAAACTAAAAGTAGAACTTCCATATGACCCAGCAATCCCACTACTGGGCATTTACCCTGAGAAAACCATAATTCAAAAAGAGACATGTGGCTTCCCTGGTGGCACAGTGGTTGAGAGTCCACCTGCCGATGCAGGGGACACAGGTTCATGCCCCGGTCCGGGAAGATCTCACATGCCGCAGAGTGGCTGGGCCCGTGAGCCATGGCCACTGAGCCTGCGTGTCCAGAGCCTGCACTCCACAATGGGAGAGACCACAACAGTGAGAGGCCCGCGTACCGCAAAAAAAAAAAAAAAAAAAGAGACATGTACCACAATGTTCACTGCAGCACTATTTACAATAGCCAGGACATGGAAGCAACCTAAGTGTCCATCGACAGATGAATGGATAAAGAAGATGTGACACATATATACAATGGAATATTACTCAGCCATAAAAAGAAATGAAATTGAGTTATTTGTAGTGAGGTGGATGGACCTAGAGTCTGTCATACAGAGTGAAGTAAGTCAGAAAGAGAAAAACAAATACCATATGCTAACACATATATATGGAATCTTAAAAAAAAAAATGGTTCTAAAGAACCTAGGGGCAGGACAGGATTAAAGACGCAGATGTAGAGAATGGACTTAAGGACACAGGGAGGGGGAAGGGGAAGCTGGGACGAAGTGAGAGAGCGGCATAGACATATATACACTACCAAATGTAAAATAGATAGCTAAGGGGAAGCAGCCGCATAGCATAGGGAGATCAGCTCGGTGCTTTGTGACCACCTAGAGGGGTGGGTTAGGGAGGGTGGGAGGGAGATACAAGAGGGAGGGGATATGGGGATATATGTATACGTATAGCTGATTCACTTTGTTATACAGCAGAAACTAACACAACAATGTAAAGCAATTATACTCCAATAAAGATGTTAAAAAAAATAGTAAAAAAGAGAGGCACAAAATGTTGAGATGAAAATCTGTGAATGACTCCATGGAGGCGCTTGAGATTAGGCAGGGTTTTTACATGGTTAATTAAGCCCATCAGTTGTTCTCTGGAATATCTCCTCCTCCTCCTCCTCCTCCTCCTTCTTCTTCTTCATAAAAGCTTAAAATTTATCATTTACACGAAGGCTTAATAATTTGAGTAAGAGTAAGACAGTCAACATCTGGCAGAAAAGATGGAAAAATTCTTGCTAACTAAATTATGTACTAGGCAACAGGATCAAAATCTCTCATTTCTCTAAGAATTGAGACCTATAGAATTAAATCTGACTCACAGATAGGTTTTCTTTGATCTACGCTTGTTTTTTACCCCTCCCCACCAAAATAAAATCTGAAGCCATTTAAAGCTAAAGATGTTTCCTGTAAATGTCTAGACTTGACGCCCCTCTTCTTCAGTGACAATACAGGCCTTTATCTCCACATGGCACCATAACCTGGACCTGCTGTGGGCTTGTCCCTTTAGAGGAGGCTTATTCCTCCCCATCATATTCCACTGACCTACTTAGAAGCTTTTAGGTTTCTGGCCTGGCCTGGGTAGGCATTTGATCTTCTGATTCCTGTGTAGGTTAATGCTAAGGGGTATTTTTACTCTCGTATCTCGAATCCCTAGAGTTGAATAATATACGTTATACTTTTATCTGGCTAACATGGGTAATTTTTCTTCGGTATGGTATTATCTGACAATATAAATATTATAATTTAACATGTTACAGCTTTAAATAGGGATTTACTCCAATCTAATGAAATTTACTTGTAGCAGTTTAATGTTATCTTCTCAGTACTTATTGCAAATACCAAATTCTTTTAAAATATTTTTTCTTCTTTTTTTTTTTTTTTTTTTGCGGTATACACGGGCCTCTCACTGTTGTGGCCTCTCCCGTTGCGGAGCACAGGCTCCGGATGCGCAGGCTCAGCGGCCATGGCTCACGGGCCCAGCCATTCCGCGGCATGTGGGATCTTCCCGGACCGGGGCACGAACCCATGTTCCCTGCATCGGCAGGCGGACTCTCAACCACTGTGCCACCAGGGAAGCCCTAAACTCTCTTTTCTTTTAACGTCAACTTTAACATGTGAGCAATGAACCAGGAAAAGCCCCATTCAACAATTATTTATATATATATATATATATATATATATATAACATTAGTTTTTATTCTGAGTGGTTTTCAAATTATAATACCGACTCGAATTAGGATTAATTTTTGAAAGGTAAAATAGTTGACAATGAATCCTCTGTTATGTAATTAGAAATCTGATGCTCACTCATGATAAATGATTTGGCCTACTTTACTGAATATTTGTTTAGCAAACGCTTATCATATTTCAAAGTCTCTGCGCAAAGGGCAATTAGGGAATATAAAGGTAAATGAGACATGGTCTCTGCCCTCCAAAGAACTTACATTCTGGTCAGGAATACAATAAATAAATAATTCAAGGCAGCTGGGCAAGGGACATGCTAAAGGGCCACCAGCGGAATAGCAGACTCAAGGTCGGAACTGGGGTAAAGGCGGGGGGAAGAGGGAAAGAAGCCAGGGTGCTGCTCCAGTCTTGTAACCCAGTGACCTGATGGGTGTTAGAGAGTCTGCGCAGGTTTGGGACAGGATTCCAGATCAAATGGATGCTGAATGCTGCCGCAAAAGGCCCTGGTTTCAGGCTCTGATCTTGTCAATAAGAATTTTTTCTATCAGCTTAAATAGCTTCATAAAAATGCAACTTGAAAATGTTAAACGTTGGCCTCAAAAAAAATTAAAATACTAGGAAGAGAGATGAACTATAGTCTGCCTTTCCATTTGGAGCTGCTTTGACTTCTTTTTCATAAGGATTGGTGTGGGTAATCCAGGCAGGTGTGGGCTTGGTGGTGGCTGCAATATTTGCTAAGAGGCAAGATAATAATCCTCTTAAACCAGATCTTCACAACACTGAAAAAATTGCCTGTTCTATAACGAGTTTACTCTGGAGGTAAAATCAGCCAGATTTACTGTTTGGTATCATAAATAAAAACAAAAAACAGTAACTGTTGCGCTAAAAATTTCCCTTTTCAACTTTTGCAGATTCTTCTATCTGTATAATCTGGTGACATTAGGAAATCTCACTTTAAATGATTGAGACTCATTTCGTATCTCAGAGGAAGGAGATAGGAATTAAAAGATGTAGGGAGTGTCACTGATAAATGTGGTAGAATATAAGCTTTATATTACGAGCTACAGTAAACTGTCATTTCTGATTATACGTTATTAGTGTGTTCTCAGTAGAACCAGCCGGCCAAACACGGACAGGAGAAAAGTGGACAATATTATCTCACAGTGATAACTTATAATTGTCTTGTACTTTTGTTTAGTACATCTTTCTCCATCTGCTTACGTGCCTCTATTGGGCCTAGGTACTTGATTATTTGTCTTTTGCTCACAGAGCTTAGGTCAACTCTTTCTTTTTTAAAAAAAATTATTTATTTTATTTATTTATTTTTGGCTGCGTTGGGTTTTCGTTGCCGCCCTCGGGCTTTCTCTAGTTGTGGCAAGCGGGGCTGCTCTTCTTTGTGGTGGGCGGGATTCTCATTGCGGTGGCTTCTCTTGCTGCAGAGCACGGGCTCTAGGAACGTGAGTTTCAGTAGTTGTGACACGTGGGCTTGAGGGCTCTAGAACGCAGGCTCAAGAGTTGTGGAGCACGGGCTTAGTTTCTCCGCAGCACGTGGGATCTTCCCGGACCAGGAATCAAACCTGTGTCCCCTGCGTTGGCAGGCAGATTCTTAACCACTGTGCCACCAGAGAAGTCCCTCTATTTTTCTTTCTTCCTTTTTTTCCTTTTTTTGTCATTTTTGGTCTTTTCCTAACACAATCAGTGAACTATCCCATCCATATTTATTTAGCATAATTAAGGCAAAGCACTAGAATAGATATACAGGACACAGTGACAGCAAAACTCAGTCCCTGCCTGTAATATGTTTATAGTGTGGGAAGGAAAGGAGAGAGGAGGAAGGAGGAAAAGTAATTCTTGCAGAACCTGTAACTTCCAAGCACTGTTATCTTAAGTAAGCCTTACAGAAATCGTTAAACTTACCTGCATTATTTATAAATGCGTTCACAGAGAGGTCAGGTTAGAAAACGATATGACCCCTCCCAAACAGCCCTTACTCCAGTAGCTTTGTTTATCCCTTTCTTATTGCACTGGTAGGTTTCTGCCTTTTAATATATTTAATTGTGTACATCTGTCGCAGAGACTATGAAATACATTTTCATAACTCCAGTTCCTGGCCTAGGGTCTGGCTCCTGCTTGGTGAATATTTATTGAATTAGTTGAATTCAGAAGCTCTGATTTAATGTCTGCTCACCACAGGGTTGGAGCACTTCCACAGAGGACACAAAACACCTTGCCATTAATCACTAAGCAATTTCCCAGGTCATCAGTTTTCCCCAAGAAAATACAAAAAGTGCAGGTTACTCTAGCTTCAGTTGCTGGTGGATGCTCTGAGTGTACCTCACTTTAGGAAAACCTAATGTGGTAATGACTGGATGGAAAAGGCTTTTTAAAAATAGAAATTTTCCGAGTTGGATTTCTAGTGCATTATGAGTTGTCCACTAATTGTCCTGGCCGTATCCACTGTGTTAGGCGTGAGGGATAGCAGGATAAGACAGAGGAGGTTGATGTGTGAACCCATGTGTACTATGGCTACTTTCCTGGACACACAGCCTGGTCCCCGAGTATCAACACCTGCATTCTGACTTCCCCATGTCACCTAAGTTCAGGATTTGACACACTCTGTTGACTAAGCACATCCTTACCACCATAAACTTAGGTGAAGTTGATGTTGCCTCTCTGAAATCATGTGAAAAATGTATCCGTGCTTACGCTTTGTTTGGGAATCATGTCGAACCCAGAGTCTACATAACCTCCTCCTGCTGTCTTTCCGAAAATCTCCAAGCTCCTCTCTTCTCCTTTTCTTCATCTGGACCCTTCAGTTCGTGATGTCCCAGCCCACCCCGCAAAAAGGAGAAATGGTGCGGAAATGAAGCGGTTAAGATCAAGGTTATGTACCAGTTTTCGTGCTAGTCAAGACATTCTCTCTTTCTCTGTATGTACGTGTGTGTTTGTGTGTGTGTGGTTTTCCCTCTTGGTAGTCTCTCTCTTTCTTCATTTTCAAGGCTACCAAAGTAAGACAGGCCTAGGATTACTCCCATTTCAGTTCTCCCTGTCCTACCGAGACTCTGGAGCTTCTACTAGGTCTGTCTAAGCAGCTTACCAAGGGCCGGAGGTGAGAGTGAGCTGCCCCAGGTCCAGACAATAAAGGTGTGAATCATCTGTAGTGATAAAAGTAATAATAAGAACAACTTTAAATCTGTTTATTATCACCACATTCCAGCAATTCTAAACAATGTCTATAATCAAATATTTGTCCTGAGCTGGAAGGGGCAGACTGACTATTCCCTGAGCCCAGCCCTTGATATACCTCTGGCCAGCCCGGCTCTGGAACTTAGAGAGAAATTCCCTTCCTTGGCTTGCTTTTCTCACTTTTCCTCCTCATGGGGGAATGGTAAGCAGAGCGGATGTAAGGCAGCACAAAATGTGATCCTTTGACCACTGGTGGTCTCTAGTTATTTAGACCTATTAAGCTGGCGGTTTCAAAGGAAAAAAGAGATGAAACAATATACTTTTCCTATATTTGAAATTATTAGTTTTCCCAGGAATCATGCTACATCCTTCAAATTCCGTTCCTAACCCCTACACGATGTGCTCTAATAGCAAGGTCGGTTGTTCCTCTCAATCAACAGTGTGCAGTGTTGTTTAAAAAACCTTTTTCCCCTTGTTTACATGTTATTGATTTTGATAAAATTAATGGTGTTAATTATTTCTATTTCTTTGAAAACAGCTAAAAATTGAGTCATTAAAGCATTAAAACAGTCATTTAAAAGAGAATGTAAATACACCTGTAGTGAACCTGAAGGTGTGATGATTTTACCCGAGCATCCAGAAAAAGGAAAATCCACACAGGAAGGAAAGAGTGAATATTTGAAAAACAAATATAACTGGAGAAGTGATCCATTTGCTCCCTGTCCCGTTTAGTTGTCTTTGAAACTGTCATTTAGTGGCGTGAAGCGATGAGATTTCACATCATTCTAAAACGGAACAACAGCCTCTCTAGTATACCAATCACAGTTTCTTGGAATGAGCACAAAATAATGGTTTGGAATAGCAAGCCAATTGACTGATTTTGTTACTAAAGTTGGATATGAGATAATATTACTCATGCATCTAAACTACTCAGGCATCAAAATAAGTAATTTTTATTACATATAGCGAAAAGTAGGTATAAGTCACTCTATTTCCAAGAAGTATGTAAAACCAGAGGCAAAGTCATCAACAATATTTTATTTGGAGAGAAAACAGAATGAATTCTTGGCAAGCTTATCGAATAGTACTTTTTAGACATTATATATTGTCAATGGCATATGATGTGATGGGGCAGTCAGCATCCCATGGGCGTGCTAGGAGATGCCACGTTTTACAGTGAGATGAAAACATTTTTTCTGAGGACAGTGTAGATCAGCTTTTGGTATATGTACTTTCAATAAGAAAAGTACCCAATAGTTTCTTATTCTGATTATCCCTAAAAACACACTCTGCAGAAGAGAGATTTCTTATTTAGATAACACCTGATTTGTAAGCCATGTGGTAGACTGGAAATGGCACAATGGGATCAGAACTGAAGAGGCACCAGCTGTGTAGCAGCAAAGAAGGGCTTGACCATAAGGATAAAAGAGAGCACTCCTGGGTGCCAGTCCATACACTAGTTTATTCACAGAGAACAGGTGGCTGTCAATAACATACCTCCTGATCTTGATTTCATGTTGAAAATTGTTGCCAATTACCAATTGTTGAGGGGAAAGGTGCCTACAATGAATGGCTGACTAAGGTATAAAACATTTTTTTCATGGCATTGTTAAAATTAGCAAAGACTATCTCTGCAATTTTAAGTGACTTGCCTGAAACATTATACACAAGAGCCTAATACCTTGATTCTATTATCCTAGAGATAAAATATAATTTTTAATGTTTAGGAAAATATATCACATTTATTAAAAAGACTGAATTATGATGAAGCCAGCTTTGCCATCAGGGATTTGGGTCTTTCCCAGAATTGACGGTTTTTTCCTCCCAGCAAAAAAAAATTAATAATATATAATTGAGCATCTTTTAAAAACACATCTAAATGCCATAGCAGAAGACTATAAATACATTAAGAATTAAAGCAAGTGATAATTAACACTGCTGTATATTATATATGTAAATTGTTGAGAGTCAGTCCTAAGAGTTCTCATCACAAGGAAAAACATTTTTTCTCTTTCTTGAATGTCATATTTTTATGAGATGATGGATGCTCACTAAATATATTGTGGTAGTTGTTTCACGATGTATGTAAGTTAAATCATCATGCTATACACTTTAAACTTATACAGTATTGTATGTCAATTACATCTCAATAAAACTGTAAGAAAAAAAAGAATTAAAGCAACTGGAGAATGGATCATTAATTTACTTCCTGCCATCGCCCAAGTTAAAACATCCAGCCTTCCAGTTTGGGGCATGATATTCCAAGTTAGTACATGACAGAATGTTGAAAGTAGCCTTCAATGAAATGTCTCCCCATCTTGCTGGGCTCTTCACTGATTTCAATACCCATAATTATCTGACAGAGTCACCAAACACTTGCTCCCATTTCTAATGACCTATAATTGTAAATTGAGATTTTTTATTTTCATTTTGTAAAAAAATTAAGAATACAAACCACGTAGATGTGAAATGTGACCAGCAGCTCAAGGTACATTTATCATAGATCCAGGTGTCCATGTACTGATACTTTGGTGAAGGATAGAAAACTATATTGTCCATTATACTGATATGAAACAATTATTATGAACTTTTAGTTATTATGCTTTATGTACTATTTACCTTATTGAAAAGATGCTTATAGAATGTTATGTATGCACCGATATCCATTAAAAGTTTGCTGATGCTAAGATGAAAAAGACACAGCTTCATTCTGCTTCAAGTCTGGATAAACAAAATCACAAGGAATTACACTGAGGTTTGAAATAAAACAGTCCTGGTAATAAAGCAGGTAACTTTGACCTCTGCCTGCAGATCCCTGGGGAACCTCTACAGAGAATGGGAAAGATGGGGGTGGGGCTATAAGAGGTTAGGGTTCAAGGATCCTGGGTTTCTGGCTGTTTCCCCTCCTCCGTCATAATTTAATTTTAAATTTTGTTCATAAATATCAGTATTTTTTGAAAAAATTGTTATCTAATGGAAGCTTTTGTAGCATCTATGCTAACTAAAAGTCTTTTTTACTCTCGTGTTTTAATATCTAATGTTATTGCTTATTGCAATTTAAATCATGACAATGCTTCCTACTCTCATTGTCTATTGAAAGTTGGAGTTTCATAATCATGCAGTTAAATTCTCACAATGATAATAATTGTTATGCAACTGTATATTTCTGGGCAGAACATTTTTATTGCATATGTCTTCATTCCAGTAATGCAAGGGTAAGCATTTGTTTCCAATAGAGTTGCAAGCTGTTCTTAATGTAAACAGCAGTATTCCATCAACCTTACAAATCCACAAGCAATAGCACTTCAGTAAGCATGAGCATTCTTATCTCTCTTCCTCCAGGGAATACATTTTCTCTCTGGTAATTTCGCATGTATTTTTAGGATTAATCGAATGCTTCTCTCACATTGGAGTGAGGAGGGGCATGCTCATTTATCATTAAGCACGGTCTGTCTTCTAACACTTAAAAAAAGAGAGGTGAAAAGGGAAAGAAAAAAAAAAGAAAAAGAAAAGACCCTGGTGTCCAACTTCACTTCTTACAAGAAGTTTTCTAGCATTTTGGAACAACCCATGAGGAACAATTTCATCTCTGTCCATGGTAGCACATTCCAGGCTGTCCTCTTTTAGGTGACAGAATGAAGAGTAGAGAAGAAAGATATTATTTGTCCTGGCAAGTGACCAATCTAGTCCTACCACTACTTTAGTATCTATAGTCAGCATTAAGGTGTTAATTTCTAGAATAGAATGAGAATCAAAGGGACTGGCCAGGGCAGGTAGCAGCAGGTGTTAGAATAGAGCCACTTGCCTTCTTTTATTTTGTCTCTGTTTTAAACATTTGAGCCCAATGCTCTTGGGCTCTTTTGTGTGTGTGTGTGTGAGCCCAAGAGCTCAGCAAACCATGTTACTAACACTACCACTCCCTAATAGTAATTAATAATAATAAATATAATTTAATAAGAGCATACCATATGCAAACAGCTGTGCTAATTACTTTCATATATTACTTCATCTAAAACAGTGATAACCCCTATGAAGTAGGTGTTACTTCCTCTAATGTTCTGATAAGGTCATCAAGGATAGAGTTAAATAGCTTGCTTGAGACATACAGCAACTAAGTGTGGAACTGTCATCCCAAAATGGGTCTTTGAGATTCAAAAGCTTTAAGAAATGTAATGTGACAGACCAGTTTCCTAAGCCTTTATATTATTTGTTCCACACACACACAAAAAAAATTTGTGAGTCTTTCAAGAAGAAAAGCTATATAATTTCCTTCAATCAGCATTAACTAAATAAGTTATTTTATTAATCTCTCTAGGGCATGCATATGTAAGACATGGATCTTTTCCTCAAGCAACTCAGGATCTAGATGTAGAGATTATACAGATGCAAAAGTAATCATAACCCAGCAAAAAGTAGTAAGTGTCACAAAAGAAGTGCAGATGAGGTTTGTTTGGTAGAGAATTAACTTGCAGCTAGGGAGATGAGAGAATTTTTATAATACCGACCAGATACAGCCTGATATAGAAATGTAAAAGCGGAGATACATATTGACCAGCAAACGTGGATACCCTACACAACTGCACAGTTTAGAAGGTTCCCCCAGCCTCCATCATACACAGGGCTGGCAGATGCTGTGTGTCTTTGAGCAAGTTATATTCTCTCTTTGATCTTTGTTCTTACCTATAAATTGAAGTGAATGGTCCATAGGACCAACACAAGGCCACATGCTATGGCTCTATATTCAGATGCTGAGTGGATTGGTTGCCAAAGGGAGAAGCAATCCAGGGGAGGGAGGAGAGATCTGTTATATATTCTTGAACAACTATTGCAAAGGGAGGGCAAGGTGGACTTTGTAAAGCTGAGAGAATATGGAAGCTCTCCAACAAGCCCAAAGAAAGGCCTGGTTCTGGGAAGAACCTGCCAATAGTCACGAAAGGATAATGCTTGATGTTTATCTTGTCCCCACCCTTTGGGGAACTGTATTCTTGCCTTTCCTTTCACTTACGTGGTTTACATGGTCAAAGAAGTTACAGGGTAGCCTTTGAACTCAGGCTACTTCTTGCAGCTGGCTGGTTGGCTGCTTGGACTCAGATGACCTCCACCATTTCGATTTCTAGGGGGGATTGGGATGATACTAAAATTCAAGGAATATAAATGAAGCACCAAGCACAACACTGGTATGTAGTAGGTACCCAATGAATATCTACTGGAAATCAAGAAAGATGTGCTTGAAACAAGAGAAGGGCATTTTCCAAATGATCTATCACCTCTTTTTCTGGTGATAACAGTTCAGAGATTTGAGACCTTCTCTCCCATCAGTCACCATTCTTTTCACATATTATTGGCAAAATTTACTCTATAATTTCCAAAGGGAGCTATGCCATAAAAATAGACATTGAATCAATGGACAATTAAGTATCCATTAATAAAAATATGCAGACGATGTTCTTAGAAAAGTTCAAATGAAATAACATTCAGTGGAAAAGTCAAATAAAAGCTATTCTATACACTCTATAATTACTGTAATGGTTACACGTGGAAAGATTTAAAATAGGCCAAGGAATAATGTAAATGGTTAAGTAAAAAGAATAAAGATAAAATTCCTTATGAAACTGACAATATTAAATTCTTTTTCTAATGAAAATGTTATTGTACTTTCTTTCTCATTGCTAAAAACCCGAACCATGCAGAGAATGTAAAAATCCCTGAATAATCTCACCCCCCAAAGGGGTAACTACTTTTAGCAGACAGCTGGAATGCATTCAGATTTTTAATGCCTATATAAGCGTACTTAAACGTATTTCTCCATGAAGGGAACCATATTCTGCATTCTGTTTTATATATTTTTTATTTTTAATATCAGTAGTTTTTTACGATAGTAAAACAATATAAGCTTATAACATCTTCAAACAATAAAGGGGAAATAATCAATTTTGATATAAATAATTCTAGAAGTGCAAACACAAATAATGAGGTATAGTCTTTTCCTTAATTGGCATCAAGATTCCAATCAGGTGGAGCCCACAGTTCCTAAAGGCAGCAGCCTAGTAATAAGACTGTGTCCTCCGAGGTCGGGAGAGCGGGCAATAGAGGAATTCTGACGGGGTGGGGAAAGGGGAGTGAGACTTTAGCCCCATCTGTCATTTTATGTCTGACCTGTCAAGACAAGGTTCCATGGACTTCTCCACAATGAGGAAGGAAGGAGAAGTTGCCTCTTTTGTTAATTAAATAGATGTGGAGCCCAGGGAGTTCATAAGTGAACCGCAAAGAGGTAACTGGTGAAAAGTTGCCACATATGTGCCAGTGGAACCCACAGGTTCAGTTTTGATTTTCGGAGTTTACCCCTACTTTCCAAGGAGACGTGCAATCCATATGCTCCGGGTCTCGAGTCTGTGTGCCTTCTCTCCCAAGGGATGTTTCTCAGCTAACAAAGGTTATTATTCATTATCCTCATGTCATTCTAGCTAATAGGACTGAGGTTTTCCCGAGGTCACATGGCAGTGCCGCTCCATCTTTGAACCAGGCAGCCTGGAAAAATGCCTTCTCCTTTTGCTCTGTAACTACGAGAGTAATGAAGTAACTTGAACTTATGCAGCTCAGCATATGGCATTTCCTTGGAGGGCAGAATTGCAGGAACAGAGGCCTAGGAAGTTAGTGTTTAGGTTAGACAACCTCACTGAAGCCTCCAAGACACACTAGAACTGCTATTTTTAACACAGGCCTCGTGGGTTTGGGGACCTATGAATGCTCACTAGTGTAACATTTGCATTTTTTTTTGAGGCAATAGTCTAATGCATGCATCAGCCTCTTACAGTGATTTGTGATGCCCTAAAATGTACGACCCCACCCCTTTTTTTAATAAATCCTAGACCTGCCATGCCAGACACTGTCGGTGCTCTGGCCAGATTCCCTTGGATTCCTTCTACTGTTTCAGCACACTCTTTCCCTCAGTTCCATTGTGCTTTTGCTTCTAAAGAGTCCTACCTGTGACTGTTTTCAGACATACCTTGCTTACTCATGCAGGAAGCTGAATATCTATAGTTTACATCTGCCTAGGATGGCCCTTGGCCAATGCCAGACTGGGGAAGAAGTATGAAAGCCAGCTCCCCTGCCCCCAGTAGGACAATCTGATGTGTGTTACCCTCCAGTGTGCCTATGGAATCAGGCTGGGGTTGGACGTGGCCAGAAATTGCTTCACTTCTTCAGCTTCCACGTCTGAATTCCCTCGCTACCTTGCTGGGTTCTCCTGGGATCACTGTCTTAATAACTCACTTACACATACTCCCGGTCTCAGGGTCTCCTTCTGGGGAACCCACCCTAAGACAGCTGCGTACAGAATGCCAGCAGATGAGGGTCAACAGTCTCTTTGCCCCTGAATCTCTTAAAAATCACAGCCTGGAAGTGAGATAAGTTGTCACTGACAAGTTACAGCCATAGTAAGGGGCAAAGAAAGACTATGGATAATCATTGCAATCACCTAGGGAAGTTGTTTAAACCAGACCAGCCTCCTGAATCAGAATCTTTGAGAACTGGGCCCAGGAATCCTATTATTAACAAATGTTCAAGGGATCTTATGAAGCCAGCCTGGACCTGGTGCAGGTAGAAGCATTTGGGAACCAATGGAAGAGATGATCTCTGTGGTCTGCTCCAGCTCTCAAAATTTGATTTAAGAATTTAGTTCAGGGCTTCCCTGGTGGCGCAGTGGTTGAGGGTCTGCCTGCCGATGCAGGGGACACGGGTTCGTGCCCCGGTCCGGGAAGATCCCACATGCCGTGGAGCGGCTGGGCCTGTGAGCCATGGCCGCTGAGCCTGCGCATCCGGAGCCTGTGCTCCGCAACGGGAGAGGCCACAACAGTGAGATGCCCGCGTACCACAAAAAAAAAAAAAAGAATTTAGTTCAGTGATTCCTATGTTAGTAATAATACAAATAGTCATATAAATAAAATCTTTATGTCAGAATATGCCAGCCCAGATTTTAAAGGGGCAGTGGGGCAGGGTATCACTAACAATGTAAAGATTGTTTCTCTAACTCTACCCCTTCCTGCTATTGCAGACGCTCCATCCCCCTCTTTCCTGGTATTCTGGGGGTTCGCTGAGGCATACGCTCATAAACATCCCATTTTGGTTGCAGTGTTTTTCTGCTCTGCTTCTCAGGTTCTAGCTCGCATATGCGCTCCTCTTCCCTGGCGTGACGCATGTGTCATCTCTGAAACCCAAGGATTCCTCTCAGCACTCTCATGGAGCTACTATTCCCACTACAGCCTGCTGATGGCAGTTTTACTATGTTGTGCCGGAAGTGCCACCCTGAGTCAAAGCCACTAAGCCTGCTGAGAATGCTGATGAAAAGGACCAGAGACATCACTAAATTCCAAGTAGGTCAAACGGCCTTCCTCTCGGCCGCTAATTCAGATCGATTGCTGTTGATAATTCTGAGGCTGCACCAGAGTTGGGGGAAATGCCATGACCAATCAATGATGTCTGTTATGGATTTACCATCCAGTCCAAATCCCCTCTTTTAATTTTGACTGTTGGTTTTGTTTTACAGATGAGAACCCTGAAGCCCAGAGAAAGACTTACCCAAATTTCTACAAGTACAGCAGAGACTCTGACTCTCCCAGGCAGAATTTTGGTTGGAGGCAGCTGGCCAGTGTCCAGAACTTGAGGCTTGTGGTATCCTTCCGTGTGTGTATGTGCGTGTGTATGTGTGTCCCTTTAGGAACCCAGGCAATAATCCACATTACAGTGCAATGCCTTGGTGCATAGTCTGTGTGGACTTTCCGGATATTTATCTATCCTTTCAAAGTTAAAAAAAAAAAAAATCTCTATAAGGATTTATCCAGCAGCATAATCCCAGAACGACTACTTACTGCATTTACTAACAGTTGCTATTTCCCCTTTGATAAAGGGGCAGCTATAAAATAGCACTTCCTTTGCAGAAAGTCTGTGCTGCTAGACAGATTAGGTAACTCAGGGGATTTGCAGCAGACTGTGCAGCCTTTAACCCCTGGGTCACTCTTTCATCTCTCACAAGGATTAGGCCTGACAGCTGTTCAGGAGCCTCTTTGGAAGGGAATGCCCAGCTGCTTGTCTTCAGACAATCAGCCCCAAGTAATGGAACTTTTTTGAAAGTCTTAAAATACATTTTGTCATTTCTTTTACTCCGGTTGTCTGTCGTTCCGCAAATCGACAGAGATCCACAATGTCTGGATGAAGCTCAGTGAGCACAGAGCAAGGAGGCTCTGACCGCTAAAGCAGGTACTCATGTCTGGCCCCAAAGCTCTGTCCACGGGCCACATGCAAAAAAGTTCACCACATATAATCCTGGGTCCATAGTAGGTGTTAGAAAAGCATCACGTCTTGAACTGAAGAAGAGGTTCCAGTAGAGCGCCTTCTTCCCCACCTCCCTGAGTGATGCCCAGTGCAGTTAGTTGCTCTACAACTTGTGGGTTCAAGTTGTTCAATGTCTTGATTGAGTTTGACTCACTCAGAAATATAACAAAGAATTCACTTCAGAAGATATCAGTTTAGGGGCTTCCCTGGTGGCGCAGTGGCTGAGAGTCCGCCTGCCGATGCAGGGGACACGGGTTCATGCGCCGGTACCGGAAGATCCCACATGCCGCAGAGCGGCTGGGCCCGTGAGCCATGGCCGCTGAGCCTGCGCGTCCGGAGCCTGTGCTCCGCAACAGGAAAGGCCACAACAGTGAGAGGCCCGCGTACCGCAGAAAAAAAAAGAGAAAAGAAAAGAAAATATCAGTTTACATGGTGATTACTGTGATTGTTGACTTGATCATAGGAATGGAGACTTCAGTGGAAAAGAACATATCATAAATGGGGCTTTTTAATATTATGGACCTAGAGCAATAATTCACATCTTTTTATATTAAAGGACACTTCATATTCAGAAACCCCTCCACCCAGAACTGTGGTCATGCTTTAGTATTCATGGAATAGCAAGATCTTTATATACTTACAGATCTCTGGAATCCATGTCGTAACCCTCAGTCTCCCCAGTTCTCCATCCACCTCCTCCAGGCTTCCCACAGATCCGGAGGCTCTGAGGGAGAGGATTTGCACATGCGTGCGTTCCTGCAGATTACAGTCTCCGTTCCATAGCTGGTGGATTGTCTGCTCCTACAATTATGCTTTATTTTCATAAATGTACAACAATCCTAAGAGTAGGGTGTAGAAAAAAAGCAAATCAGTGACAATTTTGCAACCCATAACTGTTCATTTGTATTTATTTACAACCCAAATCTTTCCACAGGAGACTAAGACAGCTCAAATAATCCCCGTGAAATATTGCTGCTGCTGCTGTTGTTATTATTATTATTCCTTCTACTTTTATAAGTATCATTAATAACTTGTTGGGCATAATCATAGAGTATGGTTAGACTCTTCTTTATTGAAGGAAGTATTTTGGAGAATTGTGGTATAATCGAGCAATCATTGGATTAATAGTAGAAGATCCATTCAGATTATTAGGCTGAGTATTTGGCCATGTGACTTAACTAAGCTTCAATTCTGTCATCTATAAATTGAAAAATGTAATTCCTGTTCCGACTTCACAGTATAGTGGCAGAGCTCAAATATAATATATTAATGTACATGAATGAACATGCAAGCTATTCAAGTTTTTTTATGTTACTTATAATACATCTTTTGGATTATAAAAATAATGGTAGTTTATTATGGAAAATCTCAAAGCTGTAATAATGTATTTAGTAAATTAATACAACTCATAGTCTCACAATTCAGAAACATCGCCTGTTAAAATTTTGACATGTAGACATTCACATTATTCTTTCTCTGCATACATGTTTGTGTGTTTTAAAAATTGAAGTCACATTATAAACATGGTTTTATGATGTACTTTTTTCGCTTAAGATATTTTGGGTTTTATGGACTGAAATACGTTTCCTCAAAATTCAGATGTTGAAGCTTTAACCCACAACGTGACTATGCTTAGAGAAAGACCCTTTAAAGAGGTGATTAAGGTTAAATGAGGTCATAAGGGTGGAGCTCTAATCCGTGCATGACTGGTACCTTTTATAAAATGAGGAAGAGACACCAGGGATGCACACACAGAGAAAAGGCCACATGGGGACACAGGGGCAAGGCAGTTATATGCAAGCCAAGGCCAGAACTGTGAGAAATAAATATCTGTTCTTTTAGCCACTCAGTCTGTGGCATTCTGTATGGCAGCCCTAGCAAACTAACACACTGGGCATTTCCAGGTAAATATTCTTAAAGAATTTGATTTTTAATGGCTACAGATTCATTATTTTGATAACATTGTGTAATAAATTTTCTATTTTGTAATATTTAGGTCATTCCCAATTTTTTGTTATCATAAAGAAATTTTCTGATATCTTTGTATTTGGGCAAATCATTTTTTAGATTCAAATACCCTCCAAAATGTTGTAGTATAAATTAATGGGAATAAACTATGGGGATTCTTTGTACTATTTTTACAACTTTTCTGAGTTAAAAGTTATTTTTAAATAAAAGTTAAGAAGAGAGAGAGGGAGAGCACATAACAAGGCTAGAATAGCTCTAAATATTTATATGAGTATTGCTCTGCAGCCAATATTATTTAGGTACAAGACCAGACAAGCTTTCTTGGAGATCAATATTCTGATTGCAAATCCATCAATCAAACAGTGACCCTAACATAAATACTTTCTGTTAGCAGGAATTTGACGATTTGGTACAGAAGTAGGGGTGGGAGAGGGGAGAAGGATGTTCTACAAGAAAAATCTCTCTAAACAGTATTGCTCCTGCACAGAGATGAGCAAATATAGGAGTGGAGGTAGGTCCCTGTCTTTGGTGATCTCTTCTTTGATTTTATAAGCAATGACATGGGCACCTGTCTCCCCATGTCCCCCACTGTCTCTATAATCAGGGTGGTGTTTCCTGAGGTTTTCTGGAGTTGTGAAAATTCAATTAAAGTCAAATATTTACTAAGCACCTAACATATGCAAAGTTTTGTTGGAAGTTACGGCAATTAATAAGGATGAGTTCCTACCCTCTAGGTGGACAAACTAGTGAGACAGAATAACAGAAAGGAAAACAAAGAGCTATCGTAAAAACTGAAGGAAATAAGCTCACTGGTGGCTGGGAAAGTACTGAATAAACATTAAAAAGATCAGAGCATCAATTTGTCAACATCACTAATTTTTAGAGAAATGCAAATCGAAACAACATTCACACTGGTTAGGATGGCTCTCACCAAAAGTCTACAAAAAACAAATGTTGGAGAGGGTGTGGAGAAAAGGGAACCCTCGTACACTGTGGGTAGGAATATAAATTGGTGCAGCCATTATGGAAAACAGTATGGAGTTTCCTCAGAAAGCTAAAAGTAGACCTACCGTATGATCCAGCAATCCCACTCTTGGGTATATATCCAGAAAAATACGAAAACACTATTTCAAAAAGATACATGCACCCCAATGTTCATAGCAGCATTATTTACAATAGCCAAGACAGTGAAGCAACCAAAGTGCCCATCAACAGATGACTGGATTAAGAAGACATTGTGTATATATATATATATATACACACAATGGAATATTACTCAACCACAAAAAGAATGAAATTCTGCCATTTTCAGCAACATGGATGGACTTAGAGAATATTATGCTTAGTGAAGAGAATACTATGCTTAGTGAAATAAGTCAAACACAGAAAGATAAATACTGTATATCACTTACGTGTGCAGTCTATAAAATAATACAAATGAACGTGTATGTGAAACAGAAACAGACTCACAGATATAGAAAACAAACGTGTGGTTACCAAAGGGGAGAGGGAAGGGAAGGAGGGACAAATTAGAAGTATGGGATTAACAGCTACAAACTGCTATGTGTAAAATAGACAAGCAACAATGATATACTGTATAGCATAGGGAACTGTAGCCATTATCTTATAACCTATGATGGAATATAATCTGAAAAAATCCTGAATCACCATACTGTACACCTAAAACTAATAAAATATTTTAAATAAATTATAATTCAATTTTTAAATTTTAAAACAAGACATCAGAGCATCATTAATGGAGGAGGTGGCATTGAAGGATACATAGGGTATTTTGCTAAGCTGAGTCAGAGGAAAATTTGCTAAAAATACCTAACATCTGAAAGGAATGTCCAGGGTCAGATGAGATAGGATGCATGGGGTGCGTTGTGGGAGATGAACCCTGGTGTGGGAATCATATGGATTTGGGATTACTAGGAAGCCACCAAAAGTTTTTTTATTCAGTTTTTATTAAAAGATTGCTGAAAAAACTGTAAGAGATAAAAAGAGTAGAAGAAAATATATCTTGCCTTGTTCAAGAGTGATAGAGGAGAAGGATCTGGTCCCTACTTCACTCCACCAAAACCCAGTTCAGGAGGATACTGTTGCACTGAGCAGAGCCAGAAAGCACGAGTTATGGGTCCATCACATATTATAAGGCTGTGATAAGAGATGATTAGACAAAAGAATCCACACGTTTCTGCTGAATGCTTGGCAGCTCTGATTAATGTTTGTCAAGGCATGGAATAATAGTTCACTCTTCAACTGTGTTCATGCATAATGCATCTTCACTTGTAAGGTTTAATTCCTGCATCTGCCAAACACTATGTGACTTTCTGAAAGTTACATACCCTCTCTGAACCTCGATTTTTTTTTCTCTAATATGGGTAATGGTACCTACCTCATAAAGATCTTGTAAGCATTAAACGAGTTAATGCATGTGAAAGTGTTTAACTGTAAAGCTAATACTATTGTTGTTGTAATAATTCTTTCTTTGTTCTTTTAGTGGAAACAGAAAAAATATTCTGTACTATTTTACCAGAAGGTGGCAGTATGTTGTTTGCTAGGTATATCTTAACCCTAGCGGGGTATGTTTTTAGACACTTCTTCAGGTGACCGTGAAAATCTCATGGGGAGGTATATGAGTTTGATTCTTCCTTTTTGTCTTATTTTGGTTTGTTTTAGACTTATAGTCTAAATATATAATATAGAGTATATATAGAACTAATATATAGAAAAATTACAAGAAGCAAATTCTTCTTAGATGCTCAATTAAGGAGAAAGCATTTGTTCCCTGGACCCACCCCTGCAGGGTATGTGACATTCCAGGCCTCACATTTTTTTATGGATTTTTTTTTTTTTTTTTTTTTTTTTTTTGCGGTACTTGGGCCTCTCACTGTTGTGGCCTCTCCCGTTGCGGAGCACAGGCTCCAGACGCGCAGGCTCAGCGGCCATGGCTCACGGGCCTAGCCACTCCACGGCATGTGGGATCTTCCCAGACCAGGGCACGAACCCGTGTCCCCTGCATTGGCAGGCGGACTCTCAACACCTGCGCCACCAGGGAAGCCCTGTTTGTGGTTTTTTTGAATGCCATCGTCACTGCCTGGTATTGGAAGCATGGACTTGTACTTTGGTTTTATGGATCTGATTAACACTTTTATCTGATTGCCTCGTTTCCTAACTGCTAATCCACATCAACATACACAAACATGCATCAACTGAACACATTCTGGCTGCAGAAGTGATCTGCAGAGCGTTGCAGAAGTGATCTGCAGAACCTTTCAAAAGTGATCGTATCCTTCAAGATCTTACAGTCAGTCTTGTTGGGAAGACCAAGTATAAAAGGTCTCAAAAACAGTTACAAAATAGCATAACAACATGAACAAAGAAAGGTGCTACCTGCTGAATATTAGAGGCCTTGCAAATGCAGAAATGGTCAGAGTGAGAAAGGTGATGAAGCTTCTAGAAGAAACGTGGTCTACATATGATTTCAAATCAAAATCTCTTTGTGATGGTTCACAACCTATCCCACCCCACACATGCCCCAAACAAACCCAACACAGCCTACACATCACCATTCTCCAAAATGCTCTACTTATGTACATGATGTATATTCTTAGAATAATGTTTTCTTTTGATGTTGTTAAAATATATTATTTCTCATAATAATATAAGACAATTGTATGGATATATTGAAAAACTAAAGCTTCAGAGAACAGAGAACATCTGTCCAAATATCTCTGTAGCATGTCTAATAAAACAAAATAGCTTTGTGGCAAGTAGTTTTGTTGATAATGTAGAGATTTATTATATGTCAAACCTAGGAACAGCTTTAACCATCTTTTTAAAAAATTGCTTTCCAATTCTCAACTTGGATAACCAGTGTTCCCTAGCCTTACATTTGCTTTCCATCCTGACAACGATGATAGTACAATATTGCTGGTGCTGTAAAGAAATCCAAATTGACTATGAAGTATAATTTGATTGATGCTTTTTTTATTAATCAAACATTGGAACAGTGAAAGATTTTTTTAATTTTAGGAATTGGCGTGTAGCACATAGTCTTGTGCCTATGAATCTAAAGTTGACAGTACATTCGATTTGGTTTCATCAGGGAAAGACATAGACCTCATTCATAGTTCAATCTAGGAATCCAAGTCTATAAAAGTTTTCCTGCAGTACATGAAATGTGTCATTACCACTGCCACTATTTTCATTTCCAAATTTGTTTAAAAATGTATCTGCTTTTTGCCTAAGATCCAGTTTAAGTGGCCTGATATTGCAAAATAAGGAGCAAAGATTTATTTAGCCAGGCATTTCTCTTGATTGTGGGATTAAACAAATAAGTAAACCGTATTGAAAGAGCTAGTTCTAGACCGCTCTTTGCTAGACATTTGCTAATGCACAAATTGACTTGTAAAAGTAATTTCTCTTTCCTGAATCTCATTTTATCCATCTGTACATAAAGGAGATGGCATAGACTATCTCTGAGGTCCCTGCCAGCTCTGACCTTCTGTGATTTTGGGAGAAGTCAAGTTCTGGTGCTTGACCTGGTTTCGGTATCGGGCCCCTGCAAGGAGCAGTGAGAGCCTTTTCCATGCAATCCTTTTTGCTGTATGTATTTATATCAGCACCTGAATTAAGTTAGTTGACTGTTCATTGCTCAATAATGGGACCAAATACGAAGACTCCTTCCCCCTCCAGTTAGGAAGCACCATTCAGGCAGTGAAAACTCCATTTCCAAGCTGCCCAGATTCCCCAACAAATGTGGAAAATAAGAATGCTGCCTCTGATGACGGATGTCACCAAGCTAGGGCAATTATCACCCATGGGTCAGCAAAAAGAACATTTGCCCTAGAGTGATAGACCTTCAATTTGAGACCTAGCTCTGGTCGTAACTTGGTGTTAGTTCTTGAACCTGAGCTTCGGTTTACACATATTTAAAATTTAAGAATGACACCTAACTGCACTGGCTCCAGTGTTCCTCACTTAGGTGGCGTAAGAGTTGTGATTTTTTTAATAAAGATGATTTATTCTGGTATAAAGATGATGATAAAGGTGATATTTATAAAATTCAACATTAATTGAGAATCCACAATGAGAAAGTGATATGGTTTTCAAGGACACTTCAGGTTGTTTGGAGGGAACAGGAGTGTGGCAGGCATGCAAAAAAGTAACATAAAAAGGTTACAACTGGGCTTCCCTGGTGGCGCAGTGGTTGAGAGTCCGCCTGCCGATGCAGGGGACACAGGTTCGTGCCCCGGTCTGGGAGGATCCCGCATGCCGCGGAGCGGCTGGGCCCGTGAGCCATGGCCGCTGAGCCTGTGCGTCCGGAGCCTGGGCTCCGCAACGGGAGAGGCCACAACAGTGAGAGGCCCGCAAAAAGGTTACAACTGATAAGTCTATAGAAGGAGTACAAAATGGCAAAGCAGAGACAACATGCATGTAATTCACTACATTAACAGAGAAAAGAAGTTAAAGCATAAGAAAATATCAACAGACAAGAACCTAGTTCAGAGAAAAAAAATGATAAAATTCAACAGCTATTCCTGATTAAAATCCATAGGAAAATACTTCAAAAAACTTCCAAAAACCTTCCCAAGCTAGAAAAAGACCATATGCCAGGAACCAAAGATAAATGTTATGATAACATTAGAAACATTCCCAGTTATATACAAAACAAGTTACAGACACACACCACAGTCCACTCTTATTCAGCACCGTGCTAGAGATCTTACCCAATGGCATAAGACAAAGTAAAGGGGCAAGCCAATGTATTAACTATGGAAAAGGAAAGTGAAAACAAAGTGTCATTACTTGCAGATAATATGATCAGCTACCCAGATAATTCATGAGAATCTATGTTTTAAATTATGAAGATTAAGAGTTCAGCAATGTGGTTAAAATTAATACCAATGGCTTTCCTAAACATTAGCAAAACCAATGAGAAAATATAAAATAAAAATTGCAATTACAACAGCAACCAAAACTATAAATTTGCTAGAAACGCGAGTACTACATGATGTGTTAAAGTGCATAAATAAAGACCTGAATAAATGGAGAGAAAATCAGTATCTGTGGGAGGGAAGACTCGTTGTCAATAAGCAGTTACAGGTGACAGTTAAAAGAACGAGGCAGTTAGTTCCACGCACGCTGACATGTAAAGATCTTCAAGACATTTTAAATGAAAAAAGGAAGTTGCAAAATAATATTAAAGGAGAGTATCCATGTCAAAAAAAAACCATGTGTTTTTATGTACACGAATGCAAGTAAATGCCTAGCAAAAACTGACGTGGTTACCTCAGGGAAAGAGGCATAGGAAGGGATTCAGCTTTTTCTGTATTCCTAGAATTTTTTTTTTAGCAATGTATATTTCTGTGTCACTTGTGAGAGGTATTAATACCAATGAGGAAATAAGGGAAACATGAAGAAGAGGAATTTCTTAGAGCAGCTCTTTGAAAGATGAGGAGGAGGTTTTCAAAAGGTGGAGACAAGTGGAGAAGCATTCCAGAACGCCGGAAAAGCCACGAGGGAAGGGGTGGGAGCACACACACAAGAGAGCCAGAAGTTTTGCCAATTCCCAATTCATACTGTGCACATTTACAGTTTACAAAGCACGTTTCACCCAGCGTCTCTTGTGAGTGGCACTCTAATGTAGAAAAACATCAGTTCTGCTATATTCAGTATCCTGTGATAAACCATAATGGAAAAAAATATGAAAAAGAATATATATATGTATAAAGGAGTCACTTTGCTGTACAGCAGAAATTAACACAACGTTGTAAATCAACTACACTTCAATGAAATTTTAAAAAGATAAGAAAAACATCAGTTCTGGATTTGGACCCCAGCTCTGCCACTAGCTAGCTGTATGACATGACCATGGGCAAGTTACCCAACCCCACTGAGTTTAAGTTTTCTCAACTTTAAAGTTGGACTAATAAACGTACCTGACTTATAGTGACGTCCTAATCAGAAAGCCAAAAAAGAGAGGAAAGCTTGAAGCATAGCTATGTCTTTTAGGGCGTTCCAAACTTTTCTAGTCTTCTCTGAAATGTTGGATAATTTCTTCATCCATATGAAAACATCATATTTTCCAATTTTTTATTGTGGAAATCATTATTGTTTTTAATATGAATAATATCTTTACTGGCCTCTTTCCTTTAGACGCCATGTGATGAAATGGCAATGGACTAGCTGTGTTTTAGAATCTGCACTAGACAAACACACACTGCATTGAGCAGGGCTGTTCCTCTAATGAAGAGGAAACTGGTCACAGAAAATACTATACAGAAGATTCCACAGCATTTCTTTTCTCTCTGACTGTTATAGATTGAGACCTTTCTCTCCTCCGTGAAAGAAATGGTGAAAAGGATAAATGAGAATTCGTAAGGCAAGTCAGCTTCCAAAGAAAAAATAATCATTCCCAGATATGAAGGTAGACCTCCCCCAGCACAGCTGCAGGTGACACAGAAGTCAGTCACCATGTTTAATATTTTAACAAGGACGTGAGCATAAATAACATTATGACAAAATGTGATCCCATAAATCAGAGAGGCTGTACCTGTGAGTTTTTGCATGATTAGGCTTTGGGACAATGAAGAAGAAAGGAGATAGAAATGCAGTCACAATTTGATTTTTATCATCTCAGAATTACAGGAAAGAAATGGGGAGCCAGTAGAGCATAAGAATTAGTGTTCAATCTCCCAAGGGAATTCTTTATGTTTGGAAAAAACCATACAGATTGTCTACAATTAAGAAAGTACCTTCCATGAATTATGCATGTTGGAATTGAATCCTCCAAAAGCCAAATGGGAGATTCACTGATCTATAAGAACACAGGTTAAGTTCTGAGTTAGCATCAGTTTACTTTTCCCATTGCTGTTCTTATATATTCTGCAACATACACTCCTAGGTTCAGGAAAAAATTTAGTGCTCTCTACAGCTCCTTCTTAACTTTAAAATCTCTGAAAGGGCCTATCTAGCCATTATACAGAGAAGTTGATTAATTTTCAAAGATGTTAGTTAAGAATATTAAATGAGGAGCTGAACGAGTTTACTTTTCTGCTCAAAATCCCCCAGATACATACATCAGGTTGTTCTCTTTGACACTAAACTTTATGGTTAAAAATTTCATATCAAGCTCTTATGAAAAAAATAGCATATTATGCAATACAGTAACAACATATCTGTATCTAATACTCTCAGTCTGTCCTTTCACACCTGCCCTGAAACTTTTTCTCTTTATTCCACTGCCCCTGCTTTCACAAGCCCGGGGGTTTCTCCAGTAGCCTTGGGTTCCTCAGAGGGTCCCAGGTGCCAGGAGAGGCTGAAGAACTCTTTCAGCCTGTGTCTCATTAGCATCCCTGACTCCTGGCTTCATCCTGTCACAGGGCCCTCTGTGAGAATGCCAGGACCGAAGCATGAAAGTCCCCCAGAGGCAACGGTTACATTATACATTACACTTAGTGGCTAGTTATCGTGCCATCATCATCAAAAGCATTCTTGAGAGGCTTTGCCAGAGGCGGTATGTAATAGAGTGCTTGCTATATTGTCCTGTATTTCAATGGCTGGCTTGGGAAATCTTTCTGGAGCAGTAGGGTCCTTAAAGGAGTTGTAGAGTTAATAGATTGTCACAGGTCTGAGTATCACCAAGTTGACTGGTGTGATCAGTTCTGAGTCCAGCCGTAACGTGGAGCATCTGATGTTCGGTCTGTCCAAATCTAGAACGAATATGACAGAGGTCAGGTTTGATCTTGTTGGAATCAGAGAAAAGTTCTACATAGGCTTAGCCATGCACAGTAACACTGAGTCCAGCTTGTCATTTACAGATGCCTCTTCTTTCTCACGATGGGGATAACTGAGAGGGTACGAGTGGCTTCGTGGAGTCTCCCATCACTCCTGAAGACAGAAGCAAACAAACTCACAGCATGCACTCTACCAATAATAAGAAAGGAATACCAGGCTTGGAGAGAAAAAACATGAGCTTGAGTTTAGGTTTCATACTGACCTGCATATATCATGGGCAAAACTATTAACCACAATGAATTTCAATTGCTTCAACTGTAAGATGAGAATAATGATAACTACCTACTTCGCAAGGTTATTGGAAAGCTCAAGCTAGGTAATCATTGTGAAAATGCTTCTCATCAGATACAAAAAGTTATACACACATATTTATATTAACATCTTTATTACTGGTGCTGATCGGCACACTTAATGTGTCTGAGAACCACTTGGAAAGCTTGTTAAAAAGCAGATTCTAATTCAGCAGGTCTGAAATGGGACCCAAGAGTCTGTATTTCTAATAAGCTCCAGGGTGATGCCAATACTGCTGGTCTGGGGACCATACTTGACATTGCAAGGACTCAGGACAACTTAGGACCCTTAAAAATGATGCAAGTCTAAAAAGCTTCCACATACGACTCTAGGAATAAGGATCTGAACATCTTAGGTTATTTATTCTGTTTTGAACATAAAGGCAGTGTTTACTTTCACGGATTGCGTGGGCTGAAGGTGCAGGAGTCTGACACATAACCTCAGTTGTGGACTGTTGGCTTCTATTACCATAACCATTAATGCAATAAATGGAATATTGATGAACAACTTCTATACATTTTTTTCCCGTTAGAGATTTTGCTTGGCCTAAATACTCAGCTACCCTTTAGAGAAAATTCAATTTGGCAACTCGTTCTTGGCAGTCCCAAGAAATTATTTCCAGTAGAGAAGAGCTATGACTGGATGGCCTGAGATGGGCCTTTCCATTACACGCATCCACCAGGCCCAGCAGCCTCTCAGCAGCTGTGCTCACTGTGAAATTCATCTTTGCCACAAATAGCAAATCACATGCTATGGATCACAATCTCATTATGGGATGTCATGTCACAGCACAAATACATTATTTTCACCGGATTTACAGACAGTATGACCCATGTCACCTCCAGCCTGTGATGCATGGGCTTTCTCTGTATGTATCTGGATGCATGATTTACACATGGCAGGACCCTGACGGGCGTGGACTGCAGCCAGCCCCAGAAGTGCTCTGGAGAAGGTTCCTCCTTCACGGTCTCTTAAAAACAAAACCTAGTGGTTGGAAAATGTTGTGGCACTGACGTTAAAGGAAAGAAATAGGGAGCATCTCAAAAGCCTTGCTGTAACACTTTCCTTTGCTTCTCATGTATTAGAATTTAGACCTCACAACAAGGGGACTTGGTGGAATTCACATGAGACCCCACTGGGTGGGCCAGCAAAGAAACATCTGGTACTAAATTCCATTCTATAGGAAAACTGTTATTTAACAAGGCATCGTGTCTTACACGAGAAGAAGCCTGTGCTATAGCATTTTGGAATTTCTAAAGTGAGCAAGGAATCTTACCAAAGAATAAGACTTAAAGAATTAGGTGTAATCTTTTACTTGTGGCTACTTTATCTACTTGGAAAGAGAGGACCAAATCTCGAAGAGAAATGGAACAGTGTAAATCTCATGATGGAGAATTTCAGTAATAAATGCATCTAACACCCCTCACGTCTTCTATTCAGAGCTTTAATCTCTTCCCCACGTTGTAGTTGGCTGAACTCTGCTTGAATACCTGGGGTACTGGGGAGATCATCATCTCCAAAAATTTTTCTTTTTATTTCTGAAATACTTGGACTGTTAGAAAGTTCTTACACATTGTGAGTCTGTGTCTCCAATTCCCACCCTCTGGTCCTGGTACCAAGTCTGGGTGGCTCACAGAATAGGTTTACGTCATCATCTTCCCAGCCCTCACCTCTCAAGAGTCTGCCTTCCACCAATGAGAACTCTAACAAGTAATATCTCTAATGCTGTGTTGGTCCCTATGAAAAATTAATTTTATGAAGGAGTAGCATCATGTTCACATTGAATTTTAAATTTTTTTAAAGTCAGTTACATGTGCTTATCAGAAAGACAGAGACAGTGACAGAGACAGGGAGAGCAAAACAGAATACCAAGCAAGAAGGATTTACCATCCTAAATAAAGCTCGTGATTCTGTCTGCCGTTTGCCCCAGTGAGTGCACACCCCGGGATAATTTGAGAATCAATTTTCTCTGTTGGCTCAGTTCCCAGGTATCTCCCGCAGCAGAGGCAGCTTACCACAGTGAGCATGCTTTAATTATTTAAGATGACTTGTTTTGGTATAACATGGCAGCTAAACTTGAGCCAACTACTTCATCTGGCAAACTACTAATATTTGGCAGGCAAATAATAATTTTAAACTAAGTGTAATAGTTTTCTATTGCTGCTATAACAAATTACCATAAGCGTAATGACTCAACACAAATCTATTATTTTATAGTTCTAGAGGGTCAGGAGTCTGAATATGGGTCTTATGAGCTAAAATCCATGTGTCAGCAGGACTTCCGTTCATTCTGGAGGCTGTAGGGGGGAATCATTCCTTGCTTTTTCCAGCTTCTAGAGGCCGTCTGCACTGCTTGGCTCACGGCCTCCTTTCAACAATGGTATCATTTCAGCCTCCACCTCCATGGTCACATCTCCTTCTCTGACTCTGCCTGTCCAGCCTCCCTCTTTTAAGGACTCTTGTGATCACATTGGGCCTAACTGGAACATTCTAGACTCATCTCCTCATCTCAAAGTCCTTAACTTAATCACATCTGCAAAGTCCCTTTCACCATGTAAAATAACATATTCACAGGTTTTGAGGATTAGGATGTAGACTTCGTTTGGGAGGAGAGGGACATTATTCAGCCTACTACACTATGTTCAGGCAGAGGCAATTCTGCACTTCGTAATATGTGTGCATTTCCTGACCTATAAAGATGGTGGGGTGAGGAAATCACAGGTGCCCCAGATTCTGATCTTAACATGTCTCCTCCCACTGCCTAACTGTGTGCATGGGGGTAACTCACTTTCAGAGCCAGGAGTAGAGTGAGACGAGGTACCTAGGGAACACAACGTTAGGTGGGGTTCACACTCAGGTGCCAACCTGTACTTGCACAACCCTGAGAATGAGGGCCTCCTTCAAGCTCTAGGTGCCTTGCTTGACTCATCACAGGCCCTGCAACACTTTATCTACCTATGGGGCCTACAACACTTTATCTATGTCTTGGTTTCCTCACCTGTAAAATTGGAGTATAAAGTTAACAGTCGTTGCTCTTTTCTATCTCGCTTTCTTTGTTTTGCTTTGTCTCTTAAGAAACAATTGAACTAGTGGACATGAAAGCATTTTGTCAACAGTAAAATGCTATGCATATACTTGTGACAGCTAAGGTTTTCTGAAAGCACGAGCGTAGAATAAGTGATACTTCTTACTTTTCACCCAATTAATGTAAAGGTTAATTCATGCAAACAAAAAGAATTAACATATATGTTTACAAAGATAAATCAGCAGTGTCCAAAAGGAACTACATCAATTTGGAACAGTGGTTCTTCAACCTTGGCTGCACACTGGAATCACCCAGGGAGCTTTACAAAGTGCTGATGCCTGGACCTCATCCCCAGAGAGTCCCATCTAATGTGTGTGGTGTGCAGCCCAGGCACTAGGATTTTTAAAGCTCCGCAGCTGACTCTAATGGGCAGCCAAGGCTGAGAGGCTCTGGTTAATGACTTCTTTAGAAGCCTCAGAAATGTGTTTTGAATCGATTTAAATTTTATGGAGAATAGAGAACACACTTTTTCTGTTTGCAGAAAGTATTCCATAGAATCAACATGACAGGCAAAATTTACAGAATCATATTCTGATTCATACACAAAATTTTTCTAACATATAGGAGGCATCTAAACATCCAAATGCGAGTAAATGCTCATTTTTAACAAAAAAATATTGTGGATAAGTTAACAAACAAACAAACAAACAAAAACAGCCTTCCACAGTGTCTCCTTTAGAGATTAAATCCTCTCTAATAATCACTTCTTGATCTTGGCCCAGGCAGTAGTTCTAGATTTTGGTGGCACTTTAGAACCAACTAAGGAGGTTTCAAAACCTTAATGCCCTAGCTGCTCATTGGATCAGTTAAGTTAGAATCTCTGAGAGTGAGACCCAGGCATCAGATTTCTTCAAAAAATTTCTCCACGTGACTCCCATATGCCAACAAAGCGAGAACTCCTAACCTAATTCACTTAAAATCAGAATCGGTATGACTAGCATTTATTGAGAACAGGCCATTTATTATCAGGAGCTGCACAGAGCTTGCTCCCTACCCTCAAGAGGCACCCAGTCTACTGAAGGAGAAAAACATGGCAACACATGGTCATTAAAGGTAAGAACAGATGCAGTGAGAGCGTTGAGGGAGGCAAGTATGCCATTGCTTCTTTGACAAGACAGGGGAAAGAGGAATCAAACAGACCACTATGAGGTTCAGCAACGGATTTTGTGAAGGTGAAATCTGAACTGCGGCCAAGGTGAGAAGGGCACTTCTAGGAGATGATGCGGCCTGTGCAGAGGATCAGAAACCCTAAGGAAAGTAATTGACCATATCATATAGGATTCCTAATCTTCTCAGAGTTAGCATAGAATTGTCTGAACAATGCCTTCTTGAATAGAGAGCAATTTTAGCGCTCATCAAATGATTTAAACATAATTCTTGAAATACTTCTCAGCAATAAAAAGGGCACAACACTGATAAACACACAGAAGGATAGATCTCAAGGGAATTATGTCAAGTGGAAAAAGTCAATCTCAAAACACTCTATACCATATGATAACATTTATATAACATGCTTGAAATGACAGAATTATAGAAATAGAGCACAGATTAGCAGTTTCCAGGGGTTAAAGATGGGCAGGAGGAGGAGGGGGGTGGAGAGGAGAAAAGGGTGTGAATATAAAGGGGTAGAAAGATGGAGATCATTGTGGTGATGGATTAGTTCTGAATCTTGATTGCAGGAGTTATATATCAATCTCAAATGTGATAAAATGGCATAGAACTACACACTCACACAGGACCAATGCTGACGTTCTGGTTTTGATATTGTACTCTAGTTATAAGATGGAACCATGGAGGAAACTGATGAAGGATGCACTGAACCTCTTCACATTCTCTTTGCAACTTCTGGTGAATCTATAATTATTTCAAAATACTGAGTTTTTTTAAAATGAACTAAGAAACCAAAATAGATTGTTGCAAAAGAAACCCCATAATTCTAATGTTACTATGATTCAGAAAGCAGTGTAGGGCCTTGAGAAGAGAAACAAAACATGTCTTGGTTTACTTTTTATTCCTTTACTCTATTTCTCTGTCCCTCCTCTTTGGTTTCCTTTATTTCTTCCTTCTGTTCTCATACTTTCTTTTCTTTTTTCCTCCTGTCCTTATCTCTTCCCCAAAATTACATCTTGAAAACTACATTCTAAGATTATTCCAAACAATAGAAAGAAGAGAAACAATAACAAAGGGCCTAAATGATAGAGGAAAGTTAGTGATGTTCCAGTAAGTCTCAGTTGTTACTGGGCTACAAGCCCATTCTGAAAATTTAGTTTCTAGTTTACACAGCAGGACACTTATATGCTGCTTTATTAATATGCTAACTTTGGGCTAAAATAAGAACCAAATAACATCTCAGTTACAATCACTTTAGCTTCTTTAATCTAATGGTGACCTATTAACAGCAAAGAACAAACTTTGGGGATGAGAATGAAAAACGCAGCTTAAATTGTAGCGTTTAGAATATTTATATATTTATAAAGGTAATTATAGATTGATATTTAAAACTATGTTTTGCTTAAAATTTGTTCATACAACAAAAATAAAATGGTTTTTTATGGTGAGAATTCCTATACTAACCCCACTAATATATCGAATAAAGACAGGCACCTCCGTTGTAGGTAAGTGCTCTTGAGAAACTACCTATAAAGCAAAGCACATTTTTCTTTTGATTTCCACGTTAACAACAAAATATGTTTTTCTAGCAGTTCTTGCCAGTGATAAGCGGGGTGATTAGAAGTTCCCCCGAGGATTGGAAGCAGGCTCAGGCCTCAGTCTGAACCCAAGGCCCAATGTAAGGAGGCCCTGCTCTTGACCTTAGACAGATGGTGAAACTCAGAAGTCTTGGCACCTTCTCCGTGAGATACCAGTGCTATCAATAAATCATTCCTTGATCTTTAAATGTCATAGTTTATAGTTCTAAGTAAATAAGAAACATACACCTAAAATAATTCAAAGGGATACGTGGGTTTTGTTCAAATGACAAAAAGGAAACAGAGCTTTTTCTTTTACAAAGGATATCACATACTCCAGAAAGCCTAAAAATATGTTTTAACTGAAATGCATCTGAATATTCCTTAGGGAAAAAGAGGTAGCTAATTATACTAAGAAATTTAATGAGATTATCACATACCTTAATGGTTCTGGAGTCACTGTAGACTTTTTTTTTTTAATTGTTAGAGAAATCCATAACTTTGCTAACTTAAAGAAAATGGATAATGGCCCACTAGATTATTGGAAACCATTTTATTAAGTTCTTCCAATTCAAAGCGATCAAATGAAGTCATGACAAATCTAGAAAAACAAGTTGTGAATTTAAAAAGGTACTGAACCTTCCTGAAAGTGAAATATAAAGCAGATGTGGGGCTTCCCTGGTGGCGCAGTTGTTGAGGGTCTGCCTGCCGATGCAGGGGACATGGGTTCGTGCCCCGGTCCGGGAAGATCCCACATGCCGCGGAGCGGCGGGGCCCGTGAGCCATGGCCGCTGAGCCTGCGCGTCCGGAGCCTGTGCTCCGCAACGGGAGAGGCCACAACAGTGAGAGGCCCGCGTACCGCAAAAAAAATAATAAAGCAGATGTGCCAAGAGCTACGTTCAAAAAATGAAACCGTGGACCAAGTTTCAAATGCTAGGATGCATGGGCAGCGCTTCGTGCCTGAGTCTCTTGCTGACAGCAGTTTAATGTGATGTGATGGAGAGCCAACCTCAGAAGACCCAGAGGATCAATTCTATCACTGGAGATCTTCTGTAACCTGGCGGGGACTTTCCTTCCAGCCTTTTTCTTGTTATCTCCTGCCCAGCTCTCCTCGCTCAATTACCCTGGATTCTCTCTGGTCCAGATCTCACCCAGCATTCCCTGTTTTCTGTGCCTTTCCCATAGCAGGTAGTACCTCTGCCGGAAAGGCTTCCTCACTCCCTCAGCATCCATTTGTTGAGCATCTGCTATGTGCCCAAAGCAGAGAAAAAGATAGATAGGGTCCTTGCCTTGGTAGAGCTTAACTGTAAGTGGGGTATACAGGTAATAAACAAGTAAACAAAAAAACAAGATAATTTTGGATTCTGATAAGAGCTGTGAAGGAAATCAACAGAGCAATGTGATAGAGAGTAGCTGGTGCAGAGAGGCAGGGCTTCAGGGAAGGCATCTCTGAAAAGATGACACTAAACCAAGAATTGAAGAATCAAAAGGAGCTTGCAGTGCAAAGAACAGAAATAGAGCTTCCAGGCAGGAGGAGAGAAAATGTGATGGCTCTGTGGTGGGAGTGGAATTGGTAAATTTTGGCAATTGAATTGAAACAAAATGGCCAAAATATAATAAGTGATTCCAAGTGACAGGTGGGATTGCGTAGGGTCATGTGGGATCTACAAGGCCATGAGAAGGAGGTTATGTTTTATTTTTAGTGAGATGAAAAGTGATTAAAGAATTTTAAACATAGGAATAATATGATCAAATTTATATTTTGAAAATATTACTCTGGCTGCAATATAGAGACAACATTTGACTTGGGGGGGAAAAAATAAAAGCAGGAAGATCTGTCAAGAAATTAGTGTCATAGACCAGGGAACTGTTAGGAAATTAGCGCCATAGACCAGGTAAGAGAGAATGTTGCCTTGCACCAAGGTGGTAATGGTGAAGATTGAAGAAAGTGAATGGATTCTAATAATAGTTTGAAGACAGAACCAAAAACACTTACAGAGTGTTTGGTCATGAAAGACAAGAGAAAATAAGCAATACAGGATGCCTTTTGGTTTCGAGACTTAAAAACTGAGATGATAGTGCCACCGTCTAAGGAAGTAGGGAAGACTGGGAAAGAGAAAGGGTTGGGGAGGAAAATGGGATCATATTTTGGGCATTGAAATACCTGTGGAACACCCACGTGTAAATGTCAAGGAGCAGTTTTGATGACTATGAATCATAAAGCAGAGGGTGTGTTCCAATCACCACTGTTGAAATCCCACCCATTCTGTTTTCTATCTACATTTAAATATTTGTACACTTGGAACAAAAATTCCACTTCTGGGTGTCTCTTCTCCAGGAAGTACTTACATATATGTGTAAAGAGGCATGTACTAAGATATTTATTGTAGCATTGTTTGTGATAGCAAAAACTGAGACCAACCTAAATATTCACAAAAAAGGGAGTGCCTGATAAGCTACAGTTTATCCGTAACATAAAGTCTATGACAGTAGTCGATAGAGAGTTCTAGTGTTGTGAAATGAGATCACAGTACTATACTTTCTAGTAAAAAAAAGAAGTCAAGGGACTTCCCTGGCAGTCCAGTGGTTAAGACTTCACCTTCCAATGTAGGGGGTGCAGGTTCGATCCCTGGTCAGGGAGCTAAGATCCCACATGCCTCACAGCCAAAAAACCAAAACATGAAACAGAAGCAATATTGTAACAAATTCAATAAAGATGTTAAAAATGGTCCACATCCAAAAAAATCTTTAATAAAACAGAAGTCAAGCTATAGAATTACATATAATATAATCTCATGTATGGGAAACAGTGGTATAGTACAAAGATGAATACATATGTAAACAAATCTATAAAAATAAACTCACATCTGGAGTGGAGAAGAAGGTGTGGGCTTGGGCTCTTTATTCTACTCAAATATTGCTTGAATTTTTACCAAAAAATGTATAATGCCTAATTTTAATATTTTACATAATACTTAAGCCAGTAAGTCCTACCCATTGACTTCAAAAATAACAGAATCATACTCCTTTATTTTAGAGAAAGAAACAAGAACCAGAGAAGCTGAAGTATTTTATCAAAATTGCACAGCTGGTTGAGACTGAACTCAGGTTTCCTGATAGACTAGACTAGACTAGACTGCTTGGCTCTTACAGACATTAACTGTGTCTCAGTCAGTTCAGGCTACCAGGCTGCCATAACAGAATACCGTAGAATAGGTGGCTTATAAACAACAGACATTTATTTCTCACAGTTCTGGAGTCTGGAAGTCCAATAGCAGGCTGCCAGCAATGTCAGTTTCTGTGGCGGCACATCTTCCCAGATGCAGACTGCCAATTTCTCATTCTATCCTCACACGGAGGAAAGAGGGTTAGGGAGTTCCCTGGGGTCTCTTTTATAAGGGCACTGATCCCATTCATGAAGGTTCTACTCTCATGACCTCATCAGCTCCCAAACACCCCACCTCCTAATACCATCACATTGGGGGTTAGGACTTCAACGTATGAATTTGGGGGGACAAACGTTCATCCATCACAACATGTTAGTATATTTTTTAGCACATGTGCAGGTTTCGTTTCATTTGTTAAGCATATATCTAGCTGTAAGCTGTGGAGTTTGAGGATAAGATGTATGCAGGTATTCTATATACAAAGAATAGATGTATATTTCTCTCTAGCTATAGGAGTAAGAAAGGAGGGATCCATGGTATTTAAAGTAAGCCAGAGAGTTCTTGAATAAGTAGGAATTCCACTCAGAACAGGAAGGGCTGATCAGAACCTGGGATGACACATACACGAGGTAGAAAGAGAATCTAACAGTTTGGGGCAAACTGATGGACTAGCCGCATACCCTAAGGAAATAATTGACTCTAAAGACCCACTTCCCTCTCCATCACTTCCTGAGAGATGATGCCTCTCATGGTAATTACTCGTTAAATGAGGACTTGAAAGTATAATGAAGCAAATAGTAAACTGAGGCAGAATTTTCTTGGGACCTTGCTGGGGCATAACCACCTGACACCTGTCTACCAAGAAGTGTTCAAAATCAGAAGAAAATCAGCATATGTTTTAGGGTTTATTGAACAAATGCACTATAGAAATAAACATTCTATTGTTAGAAATTTGTATGCACTTAATGTAATTAAAATATTTTTATTGCAATGAAAATAAATCTTACTGCCTGGATGGTTTTAAGTCTAAGAAATATATAAGCTCAACCATTGAGTCTTCCTTGCTGTCACCAGCAAGATATGCTTCCTCCTGCCTCAATTCCTAAAATGCATCCTTGGTATCGTTCAAGCCACTTGCCACAAACAGCCTTCTATGGCAGCAGCTGTGAATACGTCCTCTCTCCCATTTCTTGTGTTGTTAGTTTCTGCAGCCCAGGAGCCTTATCTTATTCATGGCTGTGTGCTTTGCAGCATCTATTATAGAGACTTGAAATTTGTAGATAGCAAGGAAATGCAATTTTTAAATGTTTAAAAGCAAGCAGGTCGTAAACCGAAAGGCTTAGAGCTGATGGCAAATCACACCATATACTTATCCTCTCCATAACCTTTTAACTACATATTTAAAAATCAATGGACAGCAAGGACAGTCTTGAAAAGGAGAAATTTCTGAAAAGCAGCCTTGGGCAGTTGAGAAAGGGAGAAAGAGGGAGGGGCAGTGCCTCTTCAACCTATGTTATTTCATGTTTTTCACTATTTCTTAACCTTAATAACCCATATTTCTCCATCTCTTGCATCTACAAGCGTGATAGAGAAACCCACACCCCCTACAAAGTCCTCCCCTCCCCATCACCATTCCCAAACGGGTATCTCACGTGAACTCATAAGCATTCCTATCAACGTAGTCCCCTGCCCACAAAGCTCCTTGATTGTCACGTGGTACCTCCCTCTGCCACAGCTGCCTCTGTCCTCGGCCAAGGCTCCTAAGCCCTTTCTCTTAGGACTCCCAAAGCTGCATTTTCAAGCTACCAGATGCATAAAGAGATAACGGGGTCCTCATAGACGCTGAGGAATCTGCCTCATTTCCCCACTACATTACTTGGATTCAAAGAAGGGATGTTTATATTCATTGGTCTCCTGCAGAACTTCAGAAAAGCAGTTCCTTCAGCTTCTACCTGGAGTCCTAACATTTCTCCTCATCCCTCCATCTGCTAGTTGCCTGTGCAAACCTCTTCCTCGTTTTCTTTCATAAGAAAGAATAATCCCTTATGAAAATTCATGCTTGGAGAACATGCTCTTACCTCAGCTATGCCCAAAAGCCCTTAAGACCTCTCCCTACATCAGCCATTCAATGCTTCAGACCTTGCCTTATCCTACCCTGATTGGCTAAAGAAGAAGCACAGAGCCTCAAAATCCTCTGAGAAGTCATCCCAAATTAACCATACACTTCCTCCAGCTCTGATCCTAGGGGCTGAGAAACTTGCCCCTTCCGGTCCCTTCTCAGTGCTCATGTAGGCAAGTCATCCAGCTCCATCCACAGTTCAGGCTCAGCCATGTGGAGTGGGGCTTGAGGAGTGTGAGAGTATTGAGAGAACCCTGGGTAGCTGCAAACTCCATGGTCCCTCATTCTTGTTTTAATTGTGCTGGGAAAGTAAATAACTCCCTAGTAATACTCCATGTTCCTTGACAGGCTTTCTAACAGGTCTAGGAGTAATTTTTTCCCCCAGGCCATATCTTAAACAGCCAACCTCAGCCTTTTCATAGGAGATCAGGAATTCAAGAAATATCATGGGTTGCCCACGTTCATCTTCTTTCCCCAGCACAATTGTTCACACTTTCTTGAAACTTCTCTACATATCATCCTACTCAGGGGAAAACATTTCAGTGGCAGGGAACTCATGACTTCTTCAGTCAATCCCTTTTGTTTCTGGATAGCTTCAATAGTCAGAAAGTTCTTAAGAAGCATGAGTCCAAGGGACTTCCCTGGTGATAACCCTGGTTAAGACTCCGTGCTTCCACTGAAGGGAGCACAGGTTCAATCCCTGGTCGGGGAAATAAGACGCCGTGTGCTGCACGGCAGTCAAAAAATAAAAATGAAGAAAATAAGCATGAGTCCAAAATCTGTCTTCCTACCTAGGTTCCAAAAGTTTACCTTAACTTATAAACTCTTAGCCTACTTTGTCACATAGTGAATACTTGATAAATAGTAAGTCTGACATGGTTATCATTCTGAAGTAGTTCACTAAAGTATATTAAGATCATGGATGTTGAGGGCAGGCCGACCTGAGGTGAAGTGTAACCTGGGGTAAATTATTCCCTATACCTCAATTTCTTCATCCATAAAATGTGGAAAATAATAGCTCTTACCTTACAGTGTTGAGAGGATTAAATGATATCATGCAAGCCATGCACTTAGTACAGTGGCAGCAGTAAGCCCTCAAGATATTTTGTTATTTTTAATATTACCATCAATAATTTTTTCTGGCAATCCTCTCTTTGATTGAAAAACTATCAAGCATATCCACTAAAATGAGATGGACAGAAATAATCTGTTGTGATAATTAACATTAGAAAACCTCCAACTGTTGGCAGGGACTCTGTCTTAATCCAGCTCTTGATCTCTTGTGCATAACATAGTGCTTTTCTACATCCTTTGGGATCTTGGGCCTGTTTCACTATTGCTTATGTAGATGGATATCACGATCTATCATTTCTACCAGTCAATGGTCATAGAGTTGGAAAGGTCTTGGTGACTAAGTCTCTCCTCTATAATTTACATATATTGAAGCTAAGACTTATAGAGAGGGAATAATATGACCAAGGTCATCTGGGTTTTTATTAGAACTAGAACTAAAAAATAACTTCTGACTCCCAAGTTAGGATTCCTTAAATATCAAGAAATATATAAATATTCAACATCTTTGGATTTCTGAGCTCTGTTCTGTGAGGGTGACTATATGTGTAGCCTCCCTTTATTTCTGCTAGAGGCATTTAGAGAGATATTGGCTATCCTTTCCTCCCCCTTCCCCACCTCCCCCCAGTTATTCCCATAGATTTTCTACTGATCACCCTCTTAAATCATATTACTTAAATGAATTGGGCCTCTTTAAATGCAGGTGAAAGAAAACCAATGCAAACTAATGAAGGCAAAGGAAAATTATTAGGAAGATTTGTAAAAGACTGCCAGAACTGAAGAAAGTGTTGACTTTGAATTTATTTATTTATTTATTTATTTATTTATTTATTTTTGGCTGCATTGGGTCTTTGTTGCTGTGCACGGGCTTTTCTCTAGTTGCGTCGAGCAGGGGCTGCTCTTCATTGCGGTGCGCGGGCTTCTCACTGCGGTGGCTTCTCTTGTTGCGGAGCATGGGTTCTAGGTGCACAGGCTTCAGTAGTTGTGGCATGTGGGCTCAGTAGTTGTGACTCGCGGGCTCTAGAGCACAGGCTCTGTAGTTGTGGCACATGGGCTTAGCTGCTCCGCGGCATGTGGAATCTTCCTGGACCAGGGCTCAAACCCATGTCCCCTGCATTGGCAGGCAGATTCTTAACCACTGCGCCACCAGGGAAGTCCCAGGAAGTGTTGACTTTGGAAAGGAAAGAAACTTCTGGGGTTCATCAGTCTTTTGCCCAGAGTACTGCCATTAATGCAATGTGATTCCAATGACAGCCAGCCTCTGTCATTTTTGTTCTTAGCTTTAAATGAGACATTGAAAAAGAGACATACAGACAGAGAGGGAATAGATGGGTCCAGCTTGGATCCAGTGTCTACCCATGGACCAGTTTGCTATTGTGAGAGTTGGAAGGTTACCCACATTGTGTAACTCCACTAGAGACCTCCTTCCCCTGGGCATGAGGGGCTCTAAATAAAACGTATAGAATCATCGTGAGCAAAGCAGCTGCCCCCAAAATTGTGTACTACACTCTACTATGTGTTTCCCCAAGCAGACTGTGAGTTTCTATTAGTCAGGGACTCTGTCAATTTCACTTTTACTCAGTATTTTCAAACAAACACCTTCCTAGCCTGTGTGTAATAAGTATTCAATGAACATTTATGGAATTGAATGTATTAGATCTGCAGTTTTTCTTGATCCTGACATACCAGCCCAAGCTGAGAACGCTATGGTCTCCAACTAACAAGAGGTCTCTGCGTGTTTTTGGTCCCTTGGAAAACATACATCATACCCAAGTACCCAACTAATGCCACCTGGCTCATACATAAGTAATACGTGCATCTTGCTCTAAGAAAAACTGTCCTGATTGTGCTTTTCTCTCCAGCTTCCTGGAAGGATAGGGCACTTCTTCCTCAGGCTACTTTCCTCCTGGAAACGTCTCTTCCTGAGAGCCTGGCAGTTGCCCACAGTCCTGTCTTCTGTGGTGGAAATGGAGCCCTGCTGTGCTCCGGTCATTAGGATTCTCATCTTCCCTCCTCATATGACAGACATCGGAGGACATGTTCTCTTCTCCTGAGAAAAAGCCCCAATTGAATATGCTCATTAAAGCCTTGTGATTCTAGGCTTTCTTCAAATGCATAACAAAAATGAATCAATTTCTGCTGACCTGAAGCCTGTCCAGGGAGTGCTTGGCCCTGGCCGAGGTGTGGGCTGACTGCCAGAACCTTGTGGGATGTACTAGGCAGTTTTCACCGTCATATGCCAGACCTTCACTGCTGCCCCCCCAGCTGGTTATTAGAGGCTGGCAGGCAACTGCATAAAGAATCTTGAACAGAATATCACAGTTTACCCAGAATCAAAAGATTGATAACAAATTAAGGTGAAATTGAGTGCAAATCTGCCCCTTCTAGCCCCTCACTGGCCACATCTACCATGCCTGGCTGTCTAAGTATAGGCTGTGATGCAGCAGTGTGGTAGGGAGGAGGCATAAGACAGGAGGTCAGAGCCCCCAGCTGGTCCACAAACCCGGTCACTAACAAGTTGTATAATCTTTCAGCTCCAGGTGCCTCGTGTGAAAAGAAGATGTCACTAAGACCTTGCAGTTCACAGGCTTCAACTTAAGGTATGGTCCCAGCCGACTTTCCTGCCATTGACACCACCACTAGTAGCTAAAACATACAAAATATTTACTCTGTGTCAGACACTCTGTACTTAATTACTATGCATAAATTCATTTAATCCTTATAACAACCCTTTGAAGGAATTTAGTAATATTACTGTTCCTACTCTACAGATGAAGAAACTGAGATTTAAAGAGTGAAATAACTTGGCCAAAGTTACATCAGCTAGTCAATGACAGAGCTCCAGAACTCATGTTCTTCACACCTAGGGTGCCCCAATACTTTCTCAGGTACCAAAACCACTATGGTCATGCTTAGCTTCCTTTTGGCCTCCTCTGCCTCAAACACTTGGTTTCTCGTCCTAAGTACATGATTTCATCTCCTGCAAATTGGTTCACTATTTTTGGACTCACTGACCATTTCTGGGGACTTTATTCCATTTAAGAATCAGCCCATCTTTGCCTTCTAAAAACCACCAAGGTATAGCTAGTCTGTATTTGCTCTGATCTCTATAAATTCACCCATCTATAATTCTCATTGGCAGTGAGTGTGTTGCCTCATTAAGTCATTACTTTTATTATTATCATTTATCTCTTGGTCATCTTTTGCTATTTATGTCGTATCTTACCAATCAGATTGAATACCTTGAAGAAGAGGACATGGTTCATACTTCTTTGATCTACTCTTAGCCCCTGGCACAAGACCTTGTGCCAATCTTTAAATGTTAATTGGGTTTGGTGTAGCTTCTCTTCCAGCTTCAACTATACTCCTCATTAGGCGGTATCTGTATGGTTGTAGGAGCCCTCTTTGGAAACTATGGTAATAGAATTGTCAACCAGAATCCTGGTGACTTTCATTGTGCAGGCAAGACTGGGAAAGGGCACCCTGACCTATGCTTATGCCAGCTGAGGTGTGTTACTTGTGCCAGAGCTTCACTAGGTCCATATACCTCCGTGTGTCTGATGGGCTCAGGGCAAGCTTTTCTGGTGATGTCAGCCAAGAAAAAACAGCTGGCAAATGTAGAAAAGCTGGTACCAGGCACCTGGCCCACTTAGATCAGCTTTCTGTGCCAGCTTCACATTTTGTATCAAGGCCTAAGTTGAGAGTAGGGAGTGACTATATCTTCTCTCCTCGCCAAAAGCTGGTCTGTGGGTGCCAGGTTCATAATGGTCATCTGTTGGGCTGTCTGTCCACAGCACCTGCAACTAAAACAACCAAATCCAGAGGTTGCCAAGATCTTGGCACTCCCAGGGTATAATAACAATGCCAAGAGTTGAGGGGGTAATGCATGTCCAAATTATCTTGTCGCCTACTCTTGGAGTTTCCAACACCCTAGTGCTGAAGGAAAGCTGAAAGGTTTTCCAGGTGCATTGTATTTTACAAACGTCATGTACTTCAGCAAACAGAAGAGATACAAAATGATTTGGCAAATTGTGAAGAGCTCAGTAATTATCAGGAGGGATGAAGTCCTTTTACTGCTTCTACAATACTGAGTTATAAACAACTCCCAATGCGCTTTGAATAGTCAGCTGTTCCCCAGTTTCACTGACAAGGCAGGATAAGTCAACTCTGGCAACAGCAAGAAGAGAAAATTCTAGCCAAAGTTTTTAAATTCCACTCCTTCTAAGACTGCTTTAAGGAGGTGGTGAGAAGGGAGGGCTCTGAACAGGGGAAATGATAACACAAGGAGTAAATATAAAAACATTTCTATTATTATTTAAACCTCTGTAAAGATAATTGGTATTTAAAAACAAAAATAATAACAATAAACTGTGTGACCTATAACATATGTAGAAATTAAATGTATGACAACAATAGCACAAAGGCCAAGAGAGGAGAAATGGAAGTATACTCTTAAAAGTTTCAAATACCTGATGTGAAATAGTATAATATCATTTGAAGATAGACTGGAAGAAGTTTAAGATAAATACCATAAACCCTAAAGAAGCCATTAAAATAGAACAAGAGTTATAGCTAATTTGGCAAAAAATCATATAATAAAATGGAATCTTAAAAATAAAATACTCATGTAACCCAAAAGAAGGCAGAAAAAGAAGAAAAGAGGAACAAAGAACAGATGGGACAGATAGAAGTGAAATAGCAAGGTAGATTTAAACCCAATCATGTCAATAATCATATTAAATGGTCTAAACACCCTAATTAAAAGGCAGAAATTGTCATACTGGATTTAATAAGCAAGACCAATCAAGCTGCCTACAAGGAACAAGTGTAAACATAAATACATTAAAAGTAAAAGCATGGAAAAGATAAACCATGCTAACATTAAATGGAAAAAAAAAAAAAGATGGAGTGGCTTAATAGCAGACCAGGAAGGTTTCAAAGCAAAGAATATTACCAGGGATAAAGAGGATCATTTCCCAATGATAAAGAGAACAACCTTTAGAAGAGCTAAAAAACTGATAAAACTGAAAGAAGAAATAGACAAACCCATAATTATAGTTTAATCATGGAATGTGTGTTCTTTGCCCACACTGTAATTAAGTTAAAAAATCAATAACATAAAATTCTGGAAAGTCTCTAAGTATTAGGAAACTAAATAACATGCACCAAGTTCTTTCTTGCCTCAGTGCCCTTGAATGTATAGTTTCCTCTGCCTCAGATAATTTACCTTTCACATAACTGACCTTTACTTCTGTTTCAGGTCACCTCCTCAGAGAAGGCTTCCTAGACCCTTATAAAAAAGGTCACATCCCCACTTCATCCTATTGCACCTCCAGTTACTGTCTATTACATACCTTGATTTTTCCTTTCCTAAAAGTTTATCACAATCTGTAATTATCATTTTTTTATTTGCTTACTTGCCTACTGTCTTTCTACAGCATATAAATTTTTAAAGGTATATGAATATTAGATCAAAATTTTTTTTAATTGTGGTAAAATATATGCAATATAAAAGTTACCACTTAACAGCATATAAACTTTTTGAGGGCAGGAAACTTATCAGATTTTTCTGTACCCCAGTGCCAGGAAGAGTATGCGGCAGGTCCTAAGAACTCAAAATCTATTTGTTGAATTAATGAATAGAACATTAAAAGGAGGATAATTCCTACACTGCCTACTTCACAGAACTCTTATGAGAGAAAAATGACTCTGAAACACTACGCACTTAAAAATAGAAAGGTATTTATGTTTTTGTTATTTTCAATGGGTTGCAGCTCAGAGTTCAATGCTGATTAGCTAATGAGCACAGTTGAAATTGGGCTGGACGGATCAGGACAGATTCCTCATAGGGACAGAGCCTAAATCGCTGCAAGGAATTGTACCTTGCCTGCCTGCGCATGTCTGGATCTAACTTTGAGCTCTTTCCCCTTGTGGCTTCACAGGTAATAATTTCACTGCTGTCTCTTATTAAGGATGTTCTTTCCCTTCCCCTCAGAAGAGCAGGCGGGGTTGGCATTTCTGAGGGAACAGCCAAGGAGCATAACTCTAGGCACACTGAGAGAATTCTAATGACTTTGTGTCTTTCCTCAAAGGGCTGGCAGTTTTCAGATCTTCTCTGCATTTAAATAATAACAACATTCAGTTATACATACATACATATCCTTTTTCAGATTCTCTTCCCTTATAGGTTATTACAAAATATTGAGTAGAGCTCTCTGTGCTATACAGTGGGTCCTTGTTGGTTATCTATTTTATATATAGTAGTGTGTATCTGTTAAACCCAAACTCCTAATTTATCCCTCCCCCGCCCCTTTCCCCTTCGGTAACCATAAGTTTGTTTTCAATGTCTGCAGGTCTATTTCTGTACGCCTAAAACTAACACAACATTGTAAATGAACTATACTTCAATTAAAAAAATAATTAAATTTTAAAAATTAAAAGAAATAAATAATGACAGTATTGAGGCCAAACTAGCAATGAACTAGTTTGTGGAAGGAGGAGCCCTCAGTGTCGCTGAGAATAAGGGATCTCGCTCGCCGCCTTGCGTCCTTGAGGCTTGCCAGAGAAAACTGGCTTTCCCTTGAAACCTGAAGGCAAAACACCTTACCTAGGCAAATGCAACTTACAGAGATAGGAATATTGGGGCTGGGGTAGGAGGTTAAGTAAGAACCCTGGATTCGTAGGTGCAAAAGACAGACTCAAACTGAAAAAACAAAAGTAAACAAAATGATGTGGGAACAAATGCACAGTTTGGATGGTAAGAAAAATCCTGAAAAGGGTGTCAGAGAGACATGGGTCCCACCTCTGGACCTCACTGTGTGATTCTATACAAATTATTTCCCGTTATAACTGGGTTTGGCCTTCTGAAAAAACGAGAATTTTTTTGGATGAAACTTGGATGAAATCATCTCTCAGTTCCTCTCTGGTTCCGCTATTCTTATGAAACCCATATTCTTCCTGTGAAAATCACAGAGGAGGAGTCATAGAGAGCCTTTGACCACATTTGTTTAGTCACCTTAACCACATTGAGAAGTTAAGACTTAGGACTCTTCCTGACCTTGTTTAATCCAGCTTTTCAATCAGGGTTCTTATTTGCAGAATTGGGGGTGGGGCACCACGTGACAGATTAAGTTAAAAAGGAGCTCATTGAAAGGCTAGTGAGTACCTCACAGAACCACAGGAAGCCTGAAGAAGCTGGAGGGGACGCCAGGCCTGGGGCCAGCCAGGGCTGCAGCCATCACGTAACCCATCCGGTGCCCTGAGGACCCTACACTCCTGCCACAAGCACTGGATGCCAAGTGGGCACCACTGTACCCTTCATGTTTGATCACGTGGGAGATCACAGTGTCAGCCCTGGGAGGTCCAGCAGGTGCTACCAGCACCTGCTTCTGGATTGGACTCTTGGCTGCACCTGAACCAAGCCAAGTCACAAGCTCCCAACTGGGTCTTGGTGGCTGGGACAAATGGCCTTGGCTTCCAGCATGTAACCTAGTTCTAGGCCCAGCAGAAATGGGAAAGTGAACATTTGGATTTTTCAACGTCTGCAGCGGAAGACAAGTTCCATCTCTCACCAAGATTTATGAGGTGGAAAATTCCACCACAGATGCAGAGGTTCAGATATGTTGCAGTCACAAAAAAAGATAAATATTTAAAACATCTGAAGTATTTATAAGTAGGAGAAGAATATGTCTCCATTAGTGTCCCATATCACTTAGGACTCCAGCTTCTAAAATCTAGACCTGGAAAATAGACTACAAACAACTTCATCCAGCTCCTTTTGTTTTCCAGATGAGAAAGCAGGGCTTTAGAGAAGGATGATAACCAGCCCAGGTTCACAGCTGGACCAGAACTCAGGTTTCCTACTTGGGGGCCAATTGTCTTTCCAGAAGATCACGCTGCCTTCCAAGACAAAAGACAGAATCCCTTCTTTGTCAGATTAGATTCAATGCCAAATGTTCACAAAACATATTTATTTTTGCACCTTAGCTTGATTTGATGTATTGCAAAATTTTGCAATTAAACAGATGTAGACATGATTCCTCCCCCTCAAGTTTCAGATTCAAGTCGTATTTATTAACCACCTATCACAAGGGCAGACATTGAGCTGGTGTTTTCCTTAATGTCGCAGGAAGTTCAGGGATCTGTTTGGGCCTGAGGAACACCTGGTTATGGGAACTAGAGCACTGCAGAGCTTCTCTTGCAATCTGTCACGTCTGCTTCTCTAATCATCATTTTATTCTTTTCGATAGATACCTCTGCATCTGATCCTCTTAGCTGAAAACAAGATCTGCAACAGCTGTGAAGAGTTATGTTAAGTGTCAGTAAATGGCCTGGCTCCCTTGGTCCCAGTACCATATTACCAAAGAAGAGACAATCGGCCCAGGATGTCCATCCCTAGACCATCAACTGTAGCCTGGGGGTCAGAACCACATTATACAACTCAGCAGCTCCAAGAGTAGCTAAAGGGATGTGGAGGACACTCCAGGAAAACCTGGGAAATGCTCAGACAAAATATTGACTTTGGGACATACATACGCATTAATTTAACACTCACAGTAGCCCCATTCATTCACTTATTCATTAAATATTTACTGAATGCTGCTGCTTCCTAGGTCCTATTTTAGATAAGAGGGATACAGCAGTGAGCAAAATAAGCAAAGAAGACAGAAAAAAAGGATAAACAGGAAATATACTGTACATCAGACAGGGGTAAGTGCCGCATAAAAAATAAAACAGGGTAAGGAATAAAGATGGAGGTGTATGTATGTGCACACATACACTATTTTAGGAAACATGGACAGAAGAGGCCTCATTTAGAAGAGGATATTTGAGTTGAATTTTGAAGGAAGAGAGAGAGCAAGTCATGAGGCTATGGGGTAAAAGCATTCCTGGCAGAAAAACAAGTGCAAAACCCTCAGGCTGAAACGTGCCTTATGTGGTCGAGAAATAGCCAAGAGGTTGAATTGGCTCTATCAGAGAGTGAGAGAAAGAGTGTCAGGAGATGACGTCCATGAGGTGAGAGGGACCAGATGATGTCTGGCCTTGGGCACTTTAATGACTGTGGCTTTTTTTTTTTTTTTTTTGCTATACGCGGGCCTCTCACTGTTGTGGCCTCTCCCGTTGTGGAGCACAGGCTCCGGATGCGCAGGCTCAGCGGCCATGGCTCACGGGCCCAGCCGCTCCGCGGCATGTGGGATCCTCCCGGACCAGGGCACGAACCTGCGTCCCCTGCATCGGCAGGCGGACTCTCAACCCCTGCGCCGCCAGGGAAGCCCACGACTGTGGCTTTTATTCTGAGTGAAATGGAAAGTCATTCAAAGGTTTGAAGACTAGAAGTAACAGAATCTTGCATATGTCTATTGTGTTGAGAGGGTGCTAGCAAAACAGCATGGTAGTGAGAAGGAAGTCAGATTCTGGATTTAGTTTGAAGGTGGAACTGACAAGATGTGCTAATTGAGTGGATATGAGAGATGAGGAAAAGAGGAGATTTAACGATGAGCAACTAGAAAGGTAGAGTTGCCATGTACTATGATGGACAAGACTAGAGGAGAAGCAGGTCAGTGAGGTGAAGGAAACTAAAAGTCCAGCTGGGGGCACGTTAAGCCTGAGATGCTGCTTAGACATCCAGGTGGACCTTGAGGGGGCAGTTGGCTGAATGAATATTGAGTTCATGTGGGAGGTTCTGCTAGAGATACAGATTTTGGAATTGTCAGTACACAGAGGGTACTTAAAGCCTTGAAACAGAATGATATCACCTTGAAAGTGAATATCAGTAGAGAAGAAATGAGGGCAGAGGAGTGATCCCCAGAGCAGTCCCCAGAGTAGGTCAAATCAGAGAGTGAAATGTATATGAGATGTTGAAATCAAAGGCATAAGTTAAAGAATTTACCTCAGATCTGGTGAGTGGAGGAGCCCCTTTCCATTCCAGTCTATCTGATTGCGATGACTTGGCCATCATCAACCTTCTCCTGGTTGATGGTAGTCATATCTTCTCTGCCTCCTGGCCTTCATTTTCCTCCCATTACCACTTTTCTCCTAACTTCCTCATCATAGAACCCTTCCTACATTCATAACAGGAAGCTGAGGCTCAGAGAGGCTAAGAGACATCGTCTAAGATCAAAAAACAGCTAGAAAGTGGAATCGTTTGCTACACAAGAGGTAGGATGAGAAACATGCCAGAGAGCCGAATGCCCGAATCGAGACGAAAATGCCTCCTGTGACGGAAATAATAGTGGTGAAGGATCCGGACAGGCAAGAGCAAGTTTTTATGGCAGCCCAGATGTCTCAGAGCCCCTTTCCGTTTCCTCTCATTTATTCACTGAATATTGTGTGATGAGGGGTTGGCAAGGGTGGGAACCTTGAAAGACCTAATAACAGTTTTTGTAAAGGTCATTACAAAGTGCTTTACAATTGTTCATCTTTATCTTTTAATTCCTGATTTTGAGAAACAGGAAGAAAAATAAACAGGAAAAGTACATGAAAATCCCCGACAGGATCCCATTGAATAAAAATAGTGCTGACAGGAAACAAACATCTTAAAACTTTAAAGGGGACAGAGGATGATATGGATTGAGAAATCCTACAGGACTGATTACTTTTCATTGCTATAAAAGGAATCAGTTACTGTTAAATGGAGTCGTGACCAACATTTGGGTAACTGCTTATCACCTACTTGCACCCCTTTCTGCCATGTTAGACATTTCTCCCCAAATTGCTATCTGCCGACACCTGTAAAGGAAAGAGAATCAGACTTGGCAGTGCCTCTGTTCTGGTGGCCAAGTTATACCACCATATATTGGCCTAGTAAGCAAGTGCCTAAAAATAATAGCCAACATTTATTGAGAGTTGCTGTGTGTGCTAGGCTATGGATTTTACATGTAAGATTTGAAAGGGGTTAGAAAAATTGCCATACTTTATACTTTCTACTTTATCAATTCTAAGCCTCAATGAGCTTTTAGTGCCTCAAATGTGAATTAATTAATCAGATTACCCATACTTTATATGAACTTTTATAGGATGCTACTGTATTCAGGGTGTCCAGATTATCACTGTGAATGCAGAGATGGACAAGACAGAGCCCCCCAGGAACTAATAATCTGGTTAAATATTACAGTTAGGATTTGTCAAACCTGTACTATATTGCTGTCTATCATGTGTTTCTTACTAAAAAGGACACGAATGCAAATCAGGAGACTGTATTCCTACTCCCTCTGCCATCGACTTAATCAGCTGTGAAGACTACAGGTGAATTACTTCCCCTCTTAGGAACACAGCTGCATTTCTTAAAAGGAATGCTTTGGCCCTTTGTCCCTATACTCTCCTCCAAAGCTGACAATTTGTGAGTCTACTGCTATTTTATTTTTATTCATTCAACAAACATGTATTTAGCACCATGTGCCAGGCACTTCACAAATATTAACCTACTTATTCCGCACAGCAATCCTATTATGTAGGTACTATTATTATCCCTAATCATATAGATATATTAACCCTATAATAAAACTATTATCCCCTTTTACAGATGATGAAACTGAGGCACAGAGTCATTTTAAAATACTTAAGATATACTTTACTCTTAAGACACTTAGAATTTTTTACTTTTGCTTTGCTGAGGGATTTAAAAGAAATCTTTGAAATTTCATTCCAGGTACAATTAGGTTATCATTTTTGTTTCCTACTTGTAGAACAACTGCAGTTATCCAGCAGAGACCATGGAGCAATCAGGAGCCTGTGTCACAGTCACAAACACACGGGAGCAACCAGTGGGGAGCCCCTTTTTGTCCTTTCTGTCCTCTAGCACCTACACTCTCTCCTTCCCTCTCTGGAATGAAAGAAAGAATGTGGAAGTGCCTAACAGAAACCAGCTCATTTTACACTAAAAAAAAACAAAAAACACCCTTGCCTCTTTCCTTTTCTCTCTCCTTCCCTCCCTCCCTCCATCTTTCCTTCCTCTCTGCTGCTCAGCCTTTCAATCCCACCACTTCTATAGTGATGTTCTTTTCTGCCTTTCTAACCATTTCCTACACAAAAGTGATCGCTAATTTCCACCCTCAAACTATGTACCTGAACCACGTGATTCTAACTTCCTCTCTGCTTCTCCTCCCACCTACTTTCAAAGTCCGTTTATCTACAGTACTGCTGCTGTGATCACCCTGCCACTGGGTCCTCCACCACAGCCCTGAAATCTGATCCCCAGGGCTCCCCTTTCCTGCTACCATAGGCTCCCTCTCCCCACCTCCCTGTCCCAGCCATTCCATCTCTCTATGTTGCTTGTGTGCTTTGAAATTTTTACGTAAAAGGACGCTGTAAGCACCAGGCTTGATCTGGTCTAAACCTTCTCAACCAATTTGACGGCACAGAGTAGAATTTTATCATTGTGGGTTCATTGATATATTATCAAATGGTGGTCAAAAGACAGCAGTTTTAGACATAGCAGCATGTGCAAAGCAACAGTTTTTTTACAAGTCACTTAATACTAATAATATTTAAAGTACTGACATTTGCAACTTTTCAAAAATCAAAGAGGACGCAAGATGATACTCCATGATTGTGACTCTCACTTGCATTATGACATCGTTCTTGAGCGGTAGGGATAGATGATGCTGTACTGCTCTCTCCAGCATTGTAGACAACCTGGCTATGCCCAAGGGAGAGCCTCATTCGGGTGAACATCATCTATCAAACGTGTCATAGTGGGTTTCAAACTACTGGGGAAGGGGAAGGAGCGTGGACTTCAAATCAGAAGACTTTGGATTAGATCCAAGTCTAATCTTTTCTTGTACATATAGTTTAGATTTGGGCAACTCACTGCTTCCATTTAAATCTTGTTTTTTTCATCTGTAAAATGAAGATTATGGTATATTAATCCCTGAGGTCCCTAATGCATTGAAGTTCTAAGATTGCATGAGTCTAAGCGTATTGTGAAAAATATCCAAGTATCCAATTTTGTCAAATTGTGTGTAACAGCAACGATTTCTAAACTCCCTACTAAGGCGCCCTCAGTGATGAGCATCAGTGTACTAGGTAGAATCTGAGGATATGAAGAGAAAGATAAAACATGGGTCCTGCCCTCCAGGTGTTTTGATCTATGTATGGAGAGAAAGATTGATAAGGATAACTAGCATGTATAAGTGGGAAATAAAATTATTCTAACTGTAGTTAGACCTAATATTCAGAATCATAGTTGAGAACAGGAGTGATCATGATATCGCCTGTAAGCTGAACTTTACAGAGTGGGCAGATTTTCACTGGAGGACAAAAGAAAAGACTTGGATAGAAGGAAAGCAAATAATGCATGTTTGAAAGGATGCATGGAAAATATGTTTGGATAGTAAGAGTTGGACTATATTAAGAAGGGTTTAGAGAAAGCTAGGCCAAAAATTTCAGATTTGTTTCCATGAATGATTGGATGCCATTAAAGACTTTTTGGGGGCAGATAAGTAATATAATAAATGTACAAACCAAATAAGTAAAAATGACGCAAGATACACCTAGCCTGGAAGTCTTAAATTTAGCAGTTTCCAGATGCAAGGGCTTGTTAGAAAATTTTAAATATAATAAAAGAAAGAAAGAAAAAAAGGAGTGAAAACCTCCTGCCTCTCATTTTCTGGTGCTGTGATCTGAGATCCATAAGCTGGAGCATGGGGAGGGAAGTGATTGCTAAGGTCACCAGGTCCCAAGCCATACGGGGCATTGCATAGTCATTCCAACTCCTTGAGCTACCCTTGGAAATGACAGGCAGCCCTGTTAGGCTGGTCAATCCACCGCCTAGCCTCTGCTCCCAACGTTCACCCAAAAGAAGGCAGGACCTTCATGTGTGGCAGCCGACACTTCTGGGTGGTTTTAAAAGAGAAGTTTGATGCTGAAATCTCATCCGGACATGTGAAGAGATAAATGTGTCTCACTGAGCCTCAATCTCTCTGCTAAAACAAAATTAAGTTAAAATTTTAAACTAAGGCATCCGAGAAATTTTTCAGCAGAAATTTGTAGCCACAAGTGTTAGACCTGGAATTGCTCTTAGATGTCAACACTTTCATTTGTCAGATGGGGAAATTAGTCAAGTGGAGAAAGAAATTTTTCAAGGTCAAATTTTAATTAATGACCCACCTGGGATTAGACCCCAGTTTTCCCGGCTCCCAAGCAAAGTGTCTTTCCAGTTCATCAGATGGCCTCTCACATTGTTGCTTGTTGAATTAAAGAAGAAATTCCAGGCAATCTTCGAGATCAGTGTGGTAGTTAGTGATAATGAAGGTAGGAGTGAGTGTGGGACCTCTAGTTCCTCGAAATTCCCGTACCTGTAAGGTACTGTTTGTGAAAAAGCCTCTCCAGTTCTGCCAGTTCACTAGCTATTACTACGAGGTTGAGGAAGACCTTAGCTTTGCTGATTATTCCTTGACAAATCAACCTCTAGACCGCTGGATATTGTGATAAAACCATCTTATTTAAAATCCAATTTTCAAGTTATCCCTCCTTGTTTCCTACCCTCCTTTTACACTGCTTCTTTTCCCCATAGGGCTTAGGACTTTATAACTTACTCTGTGACTTTGTATTAACGTTTTTGCATACTACCTGACTCTTCACACTAGAATATAAGGATCCCCCAAGGATCTTTGCTTGGTTCACAATGTATCCCAAGGACCTGGAGTGCTCAATAAATATTTTGAACGAGTGACAGAATAACAACTGGATCTACCACTTACTTTGAAAAATTAGCATATTTTAAGTAGTGGTTTCTTATCTGTAAAATGGACAGAATAATTCCCACCTAACCAGGGTGTTATGAGGGTCAGTAGCAGAAATATCTTGCACAGTACTGGACCCAAGGCCTAACTCTTTGACTGCTGGTTCTCTTCCACGAGGTGTTTGAAATCACGGACACCCATCTCTCAGCCATCTTACTCCCTCACCGATTCAAACCACACCAGGTACTGTACATCTTCCTGCTAGATGCCTTTACATTCTTCCTGCGGCTTTAGACAGCAGGATGGGGCTTGGCGGCGTACTGGGTAGAGGCAGCACTGATACTGTGGGCCCAGGGAGGAAGCACTGGCTTTAGAAACAGATCCAGTGTTGAGTCTTGCCTCTGCCACTTTTTAGCTATATGACTTGGAAAGTGATCTCACTTTTCTGAGCCCCAGTTTCCTCCTATGAAGAATGGGGATAATACTTCACAGCGTCAATGAGAATGGCAGAGCATATAATGTTTGTAAATTACCTCTATAATCATAGATGCTTCTGAAAAAAAAATAAATGCGCCTATTAGCCCTGGAAAATAGATTGATTTATTAAAAAGTTGTCTTTCAGAAAGATGACATAAATCAGCATATCTGAATTCCTCTGTAATTGTGTGTTGACATATATCTCATCGGGGATTATGTATTAAGGAATTATAGAATTTTACAGCCAGTTCCACTTACATTTCTCATTTCGCAAATAATGAAACATTGCAGAGAATGCTAGTATAAAAAACTCTATTTACTGAGGATTTTTTTTTTTTTGCGGTACGCGGGCCTCTCCTGTTGCGGAGCACAGGCTCCGGACATGCAGGCTCAGCGGCCATGGCTCGCGGGCCCAGCCGCTCCGCGGCATGTGGGATCTTCCCGGACCGGGGCACGAACCCGTGTCCCCTGCATCAGCAGGCGGACTCTCAACCACTGTGCCACCAGGGAAGCCCGAGGATTTTTTTTTAATTGAAGCAATTCATAGATGTGAAAATCCTTATAGTTTTCAAGGCACTTTGTAGTTTACAAAACACTTTCATATCCATTGTCTCAACCAATCATCTTTGCAACCCTGTACATAAGTTAGAACTCTGATTTTATGCCTTCTGCACCATCCTCCCCATTTTACTCACTATATGTTCTTACACTCCAAACATACTGGACTTCTCCCCATTCGCAGATCATGATTTATACTTGGACTCTTTCTTGTTCCATACCTTTGCTCAAGCTGTTCCCTCTGATTGGAATGCCCTCTTTTTCCTAGTCCCCCAAATCTATTCTTTAAAGTCCTATCCGTTTATCAAGGCCTAACTTGAGCCCTTTCCCTTCCAAAATCCTCCCCAGTTCCTCTTGGCAAATGTCTACAGAGGACAGCTGTAGCTTTTACCTTTCTTTCTTTCTTTCTTTCTTTCTTTTCTTTTCTTTTCTTTCTTTCTTTCTTTCTTTCTCTTTCTTTCTTTCTCTTTCTTTCTTTCTCTTTCTTTCCTTTCTTTCTTTCTTCTTATGGTATCAATAAATCTTTGCCGAATGGTTTTAGTGGGAAAATAAAATGCAATGCCCACTTTTCCCTCTCTATGCCCTCCTAAGCTCTACATCACCACTACACACAAGCACCAAAGTTGGACATGTGGTCCAAGCCAAGCAAAAAGGCTCTCTGCTGAGAATGTGAATTTTAATCATAGGGCAGGGAGCTGTTCAGTTGTGAGCTCTTGAGTCTTCTGTTATTTCAGTAGTGGAATCTTAAAGATATTCTATTTCTGTCTTTCCAAGACCTTGTCATTATCAACTCTTCCTTCCATTCTGAGAACCATCCAGTTTGCCTCAATAAATTTTCCATCTTATTGATTAAATTTTCTGTTGTAAGTTACCAAGGAAATGGAGCTGTTATATTTTCTCAAATATTTCTAGAGTTCTTTCTTGGTCACCCTATTCTAATCCTCCCTTTTCTGCTTTAGATATAAGTTGTTGAGACATGCTCCTGCCTCTCCCATTGAATTATATGCTCCTCACTAGGGTCTGTATCTCCTTCAGTTCTTACTACTGTCACTTACACACTTGAGTCCTCAAAAAATGTCAATTGAATTGAGGTTGAGAAAATGTATATTTTCTTTAGATTGGAAACTGATTCAAATCCTCCTACATTACTTAGTTCCAAAAGAGGAAATTTCTCAAATGCTTGTGTTAATTGAATCTTAGGACTGGGAGAGACCAGTAAGTTTGATAGCTGTGATTTGATTATTTTAGTTTTTTATTTTTAATAAAGTTTGCATTTCTTACTTTCTTTGACATTTTATCATCATAGATAAGCAAGAAAAGTTTTTGAAAAATTATATAGTACTTTACAGTATACAAAATGCTTTCATATACATTACTCTATGTAATACTTACATCTAACTTCTTACCATGTCAGATGATGGAAGGCCTTATGGGCATTATTTCACAGGTGTGAAAGCTGATTATTCATAAAAGTTCACATACAAGGCCACATAGCCATTATGTTGCTAGGATCTGTCCTATAACTTGGGTCTTACAAATCCAAAGCCAGTGCTTTTCCCAGAAGGACCATGTCCTTCTTTCCCTCCAGCTATCATGCATCACAATAATTACCATGCTTATTGTTTTAACAACTAATCACACCTTTTACAGATGTACAGTGTTCTTGGTTTGTTTCACAAGTAGCATAACTATTTTCTCCCTACTTAAAAAATTCAAAGGAAAAAGATCTATGATTACAGCAGTCAGCAGAAAATTATTCAGGTAAGAATACTCATTAAATTCAACTGACTCTTTTTTCCAAGTAAGTTGCTCAAGATTTAAGCCTTTGGGGAAGTGTAAAGTTAAGTTTTTCCAAGAACTGTAAGGTATATTTCATACCTCACCTATTAGAATATTTTGAATATTACATCTTTCCCATTAATGTAGCAATATTAAAGAACTTAAGAATCTGTACTTTTTAATGTTTTAAAAAAACAATAATTCAGTATATTATAAACTATACCCACAAATAGTTTTATAGAAATCTTATTATTTTATATTGTTCTGGATGAGCTACCTTGGCTTCCACTAAGAAATATTTCCTCAAACGCAGTCCTTAAAGGAAAACTAACGAAGTTGATTAACTAAGTTTCTCATATATTGCTGGAGTCTAATATACATAGCTATGATTTGATTTTTATGTCCTTATCACCTCATCCATGTGAAGAATGAAGTACAAAAAGATACCACTGGAATCATAATGGGCAAAGTGACAGTCATCCCACTCTGGGAGAATTACTCTTTCCCTCCTCCAGTGATCAAGGGCCAGACCAGAGGCAGGATTGGTGTAGACAGGAGCAGAGAAGGAATAGAAATTTTCAGTCCCTGGAAGAAGCAGGAGAGACCAGAGAAAGTTGTGGAACTGGTAAAGGCACTACCAAGATTTTAACTTGCTTATAGGGCTTTCAGTCTCACATACATTTAAAGATTGTTAAAATACATATCAGCTGTGTGTGAGGGAAAATAAACAGCTGGACTAACAGCTTCAGATGGAGCCAAGAGTCTGGAGAACTGGATTCCCCAGAGAGGTCTCTAGGCTTAACAGAGCCTGTCCAGCCTTTACCCCCGGGGGTAGAAAGCAGGATGCATTTAATGTTTTAATGGGATTTCTCTGTCTTTTCTGCTTTTCTTTTCAACTTTATTTCATTTCAAGCTTCAATTATCATCAGATGGCATTTCTTTGTATTTTTCTTGGATTCTCTGTTCTCTTGATATATAAAACCCCAGATGTAGCCAATATACATTTTTCAAACATTACATTATAACAGGAATAGATTCACAGACATAGAAAACAAACTTATGGTTACCAAAGGGGAAGAGGGGGAGGGATAAATTAGGAGTTTGGGATTAACATATACACACAACTATATATAAAATAGATAACCAACAAGGACCTACTATATAGCACAGGGAACTATATTCAATATTTTGTGATAACCTATACGGGAAAAGAATCTGAAAAAGAATATATATATATACATATATATATATGTCTGAATCACTTTGCTGTATACCTGAAACTAACAACATGGTAAATCAACTATACTTCAATAAAAAAAGATAACATTTGACAACTAAAAACAAACAATTAATTATAAAATTTGATAAGCTATGTCTCTCAATCTAATAAGTAAATCAGTTTGTTAATTGGACTCTTGAAAATAATCCTCCATATGTAAAATAGATTGAGATATAAAGTGCATTTAATATTTTTAAAATAGGAGTATGCTGTTTTCTAATATATAAAATAGTAAATTTATCCTAAAGCGTATCTGACATATGAAATGTAGGAAGGTAGAAAGGAAAGAAAGACAAGGGAAAGAAATCATATTTATTTAGTCTCTGATGTATGTGGTACATCTTTATTTTACAAATGGGGAACTGACCTGCCTTTTATAGGGTGGTTGAATGAAGCCAGCTAACAGATGCTTTCTTACCCAATCAGTTTTTTTGTTGTTTTTTTTTTTGATGTGGGCCATTTTTAAAGTCTTTATTGAATTTGTTACAATATTGCTTCTGCTTTGTGTTTTGGTTTTTTGGCCCTGAGGTATGTGGGATCTTAGCTCCCTGACCAGGGATTGAGCCTGCACCCCCTGCATTGGAAGGCAAAGTCTTAACCACTGGACCACTAGGGAAGTCCCCCAGTCACATTTTAACAGTTTTTTTGTTTGTTTGTTTGTTTATCAGAAAAATGCTCAGGATCAGCCATGAAACAAGGGAGGGAAACTTAACTCCAGGCCATTAATTCAGGAAATGACAACCAAGGAAAGAAGCAAGTTTCTGGCACAGAATGGTGCAGCTTCTCACTCTGTCCCATTCCCAAAAACCAAAAAAGACTGAGGAAGGATGCCAAGCCACAAATCCCTTCTGATTTGGAAGAAGCAGACTAAGAGGTCGAGGATTTAGTCCTGGGAAAATTCATGGAAACATCTTGTAGAGTGCTCCATATACTTCCCATCACCAGGGGCTCAATCTCTGCACAGGATGGGCTAGTGAGGCTCGCAGCCAATCAGAAAGCCCAACATGTGCTGAGCTCCGGTTATGAGGTGTAGGTTCACAGGGTAGGGTATGCCCCTGACTGGGTGGAGGGGACCCACTCCTTCCTGGGTGGAGGTCAGGAAGGAGAGCCTTTCTTCTTTTGGCCACTGCCTGTAGGTATCCAAAACAATGGCTAGAACCTCTAATTTTATTAATAGATTAATAGGGCTTCCCTGGTGGCGCAGTGGTTAAGAATCTGCCTGCCAATGCAGGGGGCACGGGTTCGAGCCCTGGTCCGGGAAGATCCCACATGCCACCGAGCAACTAAGCTCATGAGCCACAACTACCGAAGCCCGTGCTCCTAGAGCCCCTGCTCTGGAACAAGAGAAGCCACCGCAATGAGAAGCCCGCGCACCACAATGAAGAGTAACCCCTGCTCTCCGCAACTAGAGAAAGCCCGTGCACAGCAACGAAGACCCAACGCAGCCATAAATAAATAAATAAAAATTAAAAAAATAAATTAGTAGAACCTATGAGTTCATTAATAAATTATCATGTGGAATCATTTACAAAAGAAGGATCTGAATGGGGTTTCTTGTGTGTTTGATCAACAAGAGTTGATCAACAAGGGCAGTTTGTTTCTGCCCCCCAAGCCAAACTGCCCTTGTGTGAATGGATTGAGAAAGAAATTACCCACGGGTGTAGCTGAAGATCAGATGCAGGCAGAGGGGAGGCTGATCAGGACACCATAAATCTGTCTTGGTGCACTGCCCATACACCCACAGTTAATCTACCAAATGCTAACAATTCAATCAAAAGTATGGGAATGTCTACTGCCCTTCATCACCCAACTAATACAATGTATTATCAAAAGTTTTGATCTTTGCCTTTTTCGTAGGTGAAATTTTATATATCATTGTGCTTTTAAACTGTATATCCTTATATAGTACTAGGAAAAAACATGGTGAACTTATAGAAAAGATAATTTTGAGATGGGAAAGTTCTTTTGAAGCATGAAATGAAACCCAGAATTATAAAAGAGTGACAAATTTAAGTACATAAAAATTAAAATTTCTGAGTGTGGAAAAATAGCATTAAGAAGGTCAAAAACAAATGACAAAGGAAAAATATTAGCAAAACACATAAAATACAAAAGACTAATTTTATTAATTTAAAGAAAGACTACATAGAAAAATGGGGAGAAGGGAATAAAAATATCTCTGAGTGCGAACTCTGTTTCTCCTCCTTTAACAGTCAAATAACTTCACACTATTCTTGGAATGAAAGTCAGAATCCTTGTGTGGCTTACCATCCCATGCCTGATCTGGCTCCCCTCCAGCTCTCTAATTTCATTCCTTATCATTCTTCCCCTCACTGCCCTGTTCCAGATAGACTGGGCTTCTTCCAGTTTCTTGATTTCTTCAAGCATTCTCTTCCCTTGGGACACACCCTCCTCCTTAAAAAGTAAAAATAAAATAAAATCTCTACCTTCACAGACATTAAATCTTGCCTTAAATGACACTTCCTTAAAGAAGGCTTTTCTGAGCATTGCAACCCCCCATCTCAAACTGGATGAAGTTCCCTGTTATTTGGTCTCACATTTCCCTACCCTTTCCCTTCATTGTACCTATTGTCCACTATCATATAGCTGTGCTGATTCGTGTATATCTCCTCCACTAGATGGTAAGTTCTCCAAGGAGTTGATCACCCTGTGCCCAGGGCTTAGCATATTGCCTGGCACAAAAAGCAGTTAAACAAATACTTGTTAAATTAATGCTTGTTTTAATGTTGTTAATCCTCAGATCAGATTGTTAAACATTCTCTACACAGTTCCTTTCTGTCTTATTGCATTATCTCCCACAGTGATCGTCAAAGTATGGTGAATCCGCAGCAGCAGCATCACCTGGGAGCTTGTTAGAAATGCACATTCTTGGGCCCCTACTTAGACCTACTGAACCAGAAACTTTGGACTGGGGCCCAACAATCTGTGTCTTAATAAGCCCTCAGGTGATTCCAATATACCCCCAAGTTTGAGAATCACTGCTCTAGGGTGTCACCAGCTTCAGTAACCAACAAACTGAAATACCAAATGGCTTAATCTTTCTAAACATTTATTTCTCACTTGTGTAACAGTGTAACATGGGTGGTCCACAAAGTCATTCAGGCACCTAGGCCAACAGAGCTCTGCCAGATTCAACATGTGGCTTCCAGGACTGCCCGGGAAATTGTATCCAATGGAGGCAGAAAGAAAGAGAGCATGGAGATGGTGCACCAGCTTCTTAAGCACCACAGCCTGGAGGAGGTGAGGTTACCCTTCCATTTACACTCCACTGGCCACAACCAGCCACGTGGCCCCGTTTCAAGGTAAGGGGGCTGGGAAATGTAGTCCTCTACTGGGCAGCTGCTTTCAGCAACAGCTCTATACCATGGAGGAGAATACAAATGTCTGAAGAACAGTTGGCCATCTCCACCACAGTTATAGTATAAAGATGTCACTTGTAAAACTTACTTTTATATGACTAGAATTTTTGAAAGGGATATCAGTAACTCCCTGTCTCAGTGAAATCCTTGGAGGGCAGTCTCTAAGTCTCTCATTCTGGTTCTCATGGTGTGACTCACACGTGCTAGTAAGAGCCAGGTCAGCCATTTCACCCATATGGTGGTATTTGCTCCATGTCACACGTGGTCCTGGCTATAGTTTCAGTTCCTGATGCACTTCTTGTCATCTGGCAACCCGGATTTTCCATAGACACTCCCCCATTTCATTATAGCCACCATCATGGCATAAAAGTAGGCTCCTCCAAGCCTCCAAATGTTCCCTTCCCCCAGGCAGAGGAAGAAAATGGCTCATGCTGGTCAAGAAGGAGCAACAAGCAGGACACAGATTTCCTTCCTCTTCGCTCTTCTCATCCAACTCTCCAATCATAGGCCACCAAACAGAGATGCATTTGGTATTTAGGTTTATTGTTTTGAATTTTTGTTTATTTATTTATTGTTTTGTTAAGCAATTTCCAAAGTTCTGACATACATGCCCAAAACACTAGTTTGAAAGATAATCTCAATGACCCATCCTTCTTACTTTTAACTGTTTTCCTCTTATCAAGCTAGTGTAACTGTCCTCTCAGAACAGACTTGTTCCCTCTCAGGTATCTTATCAGCAGCTGGCAGGGATGGGGAGGAGGGCAAGGGAAGGCCTGTTACCTACCTACCAGTGAGAACCAGACTTTGGTTCTGACCTGCTCAGTCTCTATCTACCCCCATAAAGCTCTTTAATCTCTCATTTAAAATTCTCCCATAGCATATATATGTACACAAAACCAAATCCCTGTGGTGAGATATCCACATGCAAAAGAATAAAGTTGGAACCCCTACCTCACACCAACTACAAAAATTAACTAAAAATGGATTGACAACCTACATATAAGAGCTAAACCCATAAAACTCTTAAAAGAAAACATAGGGGAACGTCTTTAGGACCTTGGATTTGGCAATGGATTCTTAGATATGACACCAAAAGCAGCAAAAGAAAAAATTTTAAAACTGTAGTTCTTAAAAACTTTTTTGCATCAAAGGACATTGTCAAGACAATGAAGAGACACAGGACAGGATAAGATATTTACAAATCATATATCTGATAAGGGTCTAGTATCCAGAATACATAAAGAATTCTTACAACTCAACAACAACAAGACAACCCAAAAAAAATATGGGCAAAGGATTTAAAAAGACATTTCTCAAAAGAAGATATACAGTCAATAAGCACATGAAAAGGTTTGTAACATTTTTAGTCAAATGAATTACAAATCAAAACCACAATGAGATGCCATTTCATACCCACTAAGATGACTATAATTTAAAACAACAACAACAACAACAACAGAAAATAACAAGTGTTGGTGAAGATGCAAAGAAATTGGAAACCTCATACACTGCAGGTGGGAATGTAAAATGGTGTAGCTGCTATAACAAACAGTTTGACAGTTCCTCAAAAAGTAAATATAGAATTGCCTTATGATCCAGCAATTCCATTCCTAGGTATATATCCAAAAGAACTGAAAACAGATGCTCAAACAAATGCATGCATATTCATAGCAGTACTATTTACAATAGCTAAAAGTTGTAAACAACCCAAATGTCTAGCAACAGATAAATGGATAAACAGATTGTGGTAAATACGCCAATGGAATATTATTCAGCCATAAAAAGAAATGAAGCACACTGGAACATGCTGCAATGTGAATGAACCTAAAAAACATTATGCTAAGTGGAGGAAGCAAGACACAAATGGTTACATATTGTATGATTCTATTTATATGAAATATCCAGGGTAGGTAAATCCATAGAGACAAGAAACATATTGGTAGTTGCCAGGAGCTGGGACGAGGAGAGGATGGGGAGTAAGACCTCAGTGTGTACACAGTTTCATTTGGGGGTGATGGTCTCACAACAGTGTGAATGTACTAAATGCCAACGAATCGTTCCCTTTAAAATGATTAATTTTAAATTATATAAATTTCATCTCAATTAAACAATATCTGGGGCCCTCATTCTTAAATCTCAACTACATTTTTATGAGGCCCTATTTAATTATTGGTTTAAAAAAACTAACATTCAAAAAAAAAGCATGCCTCTTTTTAAACAAAATTGCTTGTTAGCTGGTGCTATGATCTGAGCTGTTGGAAATAAAAATTCTGGCACTAAAAAGCCGTAAGAAATATTTTCAAACAAAAATAAATAAAAGTATATAATAAATCTGGATTTTTTAAATCGCAGGCTAAAAAGTTTCTTTTCTTGGGACTTCCCTGGTGGCTTAGTGGTTAAGAATCTGGCTGCCAATGCAGGGGACATGGGTTCGAGCCCTGATCCAGGAAGATCCCACATGCTGAGGGGCAACTAAGCCCACGTGCCACAACTACTGAAGCCCACGCGCCTAGAGCCTGTGCTCCACAACAAGAGAAGACACCGTTATGAGAAGGCTGCACAATGCAACGAAGAGTAACCCCCGCTTGACGCGACTAGAGAAAGCCTATACGCAGCAACAAAGATCCAACGCAGCCAAAAATTTAAAGAAATTAAAGTTCCCTTTCTTCTTAATACATGCTGTAAAAATGTTTTAAAATAAACTTACAACTTATTACAAGATACTGAGATAAACTGACACTTTATCTTAACCGTAAGGTATAAATTATTATAAAACTATGAAAAACCAAGAAAAATGTATGACGACAGTTGGTGCAGGGCTGTGTTTGGGTATCAGAGGTCTGCTATGAGCACAGTGAGAGATATGAGGCCTTTTGGATGTCCTGGAAGTGTGTCTGACGTGTATCAAAGCCAAAGTCTGTGTTACTGGGAGCAGCTCTGCAACGACTGGGCTCCTGGGCAGAGTAACTGACAAATCTGATGCTTTCAGTGTGGTAGGTAACAGCTAGTCCTCAGCTACACCTGGACTTGTGATTGATCAGACATAATGATACCCACTGACTTGAACTTGAAAGGATGAAATCTACTGAAGGTTGATATTTTTCCTCAAATCCTCACTGACTCTGTGGGGACACAGCGTACTCGGTTTCATCAGAAGTGCTGATATATTATAACGTTATCAGCAGCGTTCTGCAGGACATCCTTGTATCCTCCATTTATTTTTGAGCTTAGACGGACAGAATCTTTTTCACGACCTTCATCCATTGCCACTTTCTTCTTCCCCTTTCTCCTTCTTCTCCCTCTAGTTCAACAGATAGTTTTGTTGCCAAGGGTTGAAGAAGGATGTGTTCTAGTTGGTACCCATTGTTCACAAAATCAGACCCGAGCAGGGAGTCAGAGATGCCATTTCATACCCACTAAGATGACTATAATTTACAAAAACAACAACAACAGAAAATAACAAGTGTTGAATACATAAAGAATACATAAAGAATTCTTACAACTCAACAACAACAAGACAACCTAACAAAAATATGGACAATGGCTGCGCAATGCAACGAAGAGTAGCCCCAGCTCGACGCGACTGGTAGCCATGGGAAACATTTCATACCCTCAGGACAGATCTTAAAACAATATGGGAACTTTTTTTCCCACCAAGTTTACGCTAATTTTTATCTGTCTATGATAATTGATGAAGATAATCTATGATAATGGATAAAAGAAAACCCAAAACTCACCACTAGAATTTATCTTAGGTTCTCATTTTGATGCACTCTTTCCCAAATATTAAAAGGGATGAATTTTAGAGTTTTCCTCCTTGCAACATCTGAGAAATATAAATGAGGTGTGAAATGATAAGGGAGAAAGGTGAGAAAGAAAAAAAAAAAGCTTTGGTCTAACCACAGGTAGAATAATCAACTTCTGAAAGATTCAGCATGAGTATTTTTGAACTCCTATCTTAAGCCAAGCAGTGACCTAGACCCCTGGAGTGGGTAGGACAGGGGATGCTAAAATGAATAAAGATAAAGAAATCATGGTCACTACCTTCTAAGAGACAGAATTTGAGCTGGGACTAAAAGTGCATGATTTTTGACAGTTGGCGAGGTCAAGCGTGGTACAGCAAACCAGTAGTAAGCCTACAATACCTGGCATAATAGACTCTTAAAAATTGAAGTTTGATTCTTGCTCATTTAGAGGCCGAGCACCTAGTCTGTTTATGGTCTTTAGTCATGTTAGAATTTAAGCTTTTCTTTCACTGGGACAGATTTTCACCATTCCAGCTTTGCATCTATTTTGGAAATTTTGTGCGGTCTTAAGCACTTTGCTGACTACAGAAACTGATTCTTCCAGGCAGAGTAATTCATTCCCTCTTCGGAGTTCCCACAGTGCTCCGTTCACACCTTTATGGAGCAGAGATTACACTGTATATTAATTATCTGTCTCCTTCACAAGAGTGAGAGCTCCTCATGGACTGTGATTATGTCTTGTTGAGACAGGGAAACATAGCAGTTAGGCATTTGGGTGTTCAGCTCATTCTGCCCAAATTCAAATCTCTGTGCCTTTTCCTACCTTGCTGTATAACCTTGGACAAGGTGTTAGTTAACCTCTTTAGGTTTCAATTTCTTGCTGCAAATAAAAATGAACCTACCTCATGAGGATGTGTTGTGAGCATTAGATTAGATACATAAGGTACTTTCTACGGTGCTTGGCACACAGGAGGGCAATCAATAAATACAGGCTCTTATCCTGTAACCCACAGTTTCCTGCATACAGTAAGTATTGAATAAAGTTCGTAGAAATATGAAATGAATAAATTATTTTCCAAGAGCTGCCTAGATTGGGGAATAGTTTTTAGCCTATTTTTCCTGCCCAATTTCCTTCAGATGAAAAGAGAAATCCCCTTTCAGACTCCATGACGCTGGGGTGAATCACTTATTTCCCTTTGGTTTGGTGGGGAAGTGTCAGTCTCTGTTTCTTCCTCATCCTGCCCAGAAACTGCTGGACTCAGCTGAGAACTGAAGAAGAGAGCAATGGTCAGAGGTACAGCTGAAACAAAAACAAAAGCAAAACCATCCTTGGCCTTTCAGTTCTCTGAGGGCTGCTTCTGATCAATCTCATGGAAGAACATACTGTGGTCTGGTAAAGAGGTTTGGGATCTCTGTAAGAAGTTTCACCCACAAGAAAGGTTGTTTCTATACATCTTGATGTTGTGAATAAATGTAGGTTGCCACCTGCTCCCGAGATGAGCTGATGCTCCTCTCCTGTGCTCCCTTAATACCTAAAGCACAGCCATTACTAACCTCGACTGAGCCCATACTACATGCTAAGTGTTGTTCTAAACACTTCACATGTATTAACTCATTAAATCCACACACAAATCTATGAGGTTGGCTTCACCCCCATTTTACAGGTGAGGAGACTATGATACAGCAACGTGAAGTAACTTGCTCCAAATGACACAACAATAAATGGCAGAGCTGGGACGTGAACTGAGGCTGCCAGAGTTTGATGCACATGAACAGTATATGAAACGCCTCTGCACCTGCTCTGTCACTTATTCCCCTGTTGAGTAGAAATCCTTCAATGGCAGGTTTCTTTATCTGCCTCTATAACCCATGTGAGCCTCTTGAGGGCACAGCCCATATCCCCACCGATTCCCCAGCTCCTGTCACAGTGCATGATGCATAGTAGGTGTTCAATACACATTGAGTAAATGAATGAACGATTAAGCACATTGAGGCAGCGTTTCAGGCAGAAGATAATTTGTTGGATTTGAGTAAAGGATGGGAAGCAGAGGAATCATGCCTGCCTCGGGCTCCTGTAACAGCTCGATATCCCTTCAGGAGAAGGCTTAACTCTTCCAGATCCAATGGCTCTGAGATGGTGAAACTGGAGCCCTCCTTTTCATACCCTCAGCAAAACATTTCATACAAGTCAGTAGATAGGAATTATTTAACTGATCTTTCACCACATTGGTTTCAGATCTCCATACGGAGCCTTCACTACAGGCTCTGAACGGTCCCTTGGCCTGTTCAGTGCCTCCTGGTTGGTTCCATTTCTCCATCTGCCATAGTAACTGAGATGCCAAACATCTGCCAAACTCTTTCAAGGGAAATAGTCCTCAGTGGCTGGAGATACAGTTTGTCCAAGAATTTGACTTCTGACAGTCTCTGAAGAAGGCTTCCTGCACAAGTCTTCCTTCCTTCTTTTTATCCCAAGAATTGAGCTCCTTTTCCTGCCTTTGGTGGCTTCTCTCCACAGATGTCTAAGGGCAGAACTGGGCCCTTCTACTAAGCTACCCAGATGGCTACAGATCTCATTAAGAATTTGATGGGGATTCAAGATCCCAAGGTATTTTGCTGAAGAATAAATCTTGACTTGTTTGCAGGAATCCAAGGGTTTACAGCAGGCTTTTCACGAACTGAAACCACATTTTCTCAACAACCTTCCTCATTTCCCTCTGGGAGACGGTGCCCTGCTCGGGTTGAAGTTTCATTTCTTTCCAACTTCCTATGACCATACAACTGTTAAACAGAACTCCTTTCCTCCAAACAACACACACACACACACACACACACACACACACACATACACACACACACCATCATCTGTTCCAAAAACAGCTGCATCCCAGCCTGACTCAAGTGATTTTGATACACATGTAAGTAAAGTGAAGAAGCCTGGCACGACAAGCATCTTTGGGTAGCCGTGGGAAACATTTCTAACATTAACCTTCATAAAATTGAGTTCGTTTAATGCAACATTCTCAGAAAGAATCTCAGTGTTATTTAATTTGTAAAGAAAAAAGACAAATTACCAATTCACTTAAAAAAATTTTTTTTACCCTTCTCCTCCATGGTTTACTGACAGTAAAAAATGAAAATGACCCTTTCCATTCACCTGGTATCATCAACCTTCTTTTGCTCATCAAATATTTGTTGACCCTCAATATGCAAAGCACAGGATACTATAGTGGTTCTTACCCATTGTTCTGAATAGCCAACTTAGAGATAAAACTAAAGAGGAGTTCATATTAATAATGGATGATAACTAAAGTTCAATGGAGAGGTGGTACCCTATCAGGAAAATTTAGAGAAACTCATGAGACCATCTATACCAGTGGTTTTTCTAAAATTTTCTTTAGCTTCAAAAACTCCTCACATAAAATTCTGTTTGGCAGTCTGCTACATCAAATAAAAGTCATTTCCTAATTGAGACAGCTGATGTCCAGATAGGATTCAAGATTGGCCAGCACCTCCAAACCAGTTCATAGCGTTCCATTAGGTCTAGTCCTCTTATCTGTAGTCATGAAAGGTTGTGCTTTCCTGTTGAATTACAGGCTCCATTATTGCAATAAGTTGAGTCTTACAATGCTGTTAATAGACTCTGGAGACTTTAAACTCTGCATCCTGACTCCTGGATCTTGGCCTCAGTTACCAATAAAATATCTAATTAGGTTGAGCACTATTCTTCTCAGAACTTAGCAAATGTATCTATGGTTCAGGAAATCTTCTGGATTTAGTGGAAAATATTTAGATCCTAAAGCATTTCAAGTGAGACTGGAGTGGAATGTAAGTGAAAGAACGGATTGCTTAGATGGCAGTAGGAAAACTGGAATAGTAGTATTATATGAAGAAATATAAAACTGTAGCCCTACCTTATACCATATTCAAACATGGGCTTCAGGTAGATTAAGGACCTAAATGCTAAAGATAAAACTATAAAGCTGCCAAAAGAATATGTAGGATATTTTTGTGAAAGATAAAGAAAGTCTTCCAAAGGGACATCCCAAAGTACATACCATAAAGCTAAAAGTTGATGAGTTTGACTCCATCAAAATTAAGAATTTCAGCTCAGTAAAAGACACGATAGACTGAGGACAGACTGGAAGAATGTATTTGCGACATCTGTAACAGTCAAGGGATGAATATCTAGACTATGTAAGGAACTCCTACAAGTCAACAAAAAAAGAAACAGAAAAACAAATAGAAAAGTAGTCAGAGGATATGAAACAGTAATTGGTAAAAAGGAAAGACCTTAAGTAGGTCATTTAAGAATGAAAGGAATAGATGTTAATAATCAGAAGAATGCAAACTATAGCAATGCAATTCCACTTTACACCCACCAAAATGGCAAAGTAAGAAAGAAAGATACTACCAAATGTTGACAAGGGTTTGAGGAGATGGGAAAAATCAGGAATTGCTGGTTTTAGTGTAAAACGTATGGCCTTGTGGAAAGGAATCTCGCAATGCTTAGTCAAATTAAGAATGATGTATCCTATGACCCTACGATCCCACTAATGGGTGTACCCAGAGGATTTCTCCCATGAGTTCACTAAGGGATACATAAGAGGATGTTAATTGTTGAGTTGCTTGCAGTATCAAAAATAGAAGTTACCTACAATCCACAGAGGAGAATAGATAAGTAAAATGTAGTTAATACTCTGGAATACTAGGCTATGGTTAGAGTTATTTAACCAAATAAATATATAGCCACATAGCCCAAAAGCATAATGTTGAATGAAGATTTATAGCTCAAAATAATTAAGTAAAATACATACATAATACAGTATTTGCATAGCTAAGAAAATATCAAATACAGTAGAATGAGCATCTAAGGGAGAAAAAGGACTAGAAATGACAGCTGTGAATGAAAGAGAAAACATAAAAAAACAAGAGAGAGTCTTTGCATGGACTAATGATGATAGATAGTATTCTATGAACCAGTGACTATAAATTAAGTAAATTCTGCAAAACTAGGGTTAAAGAATAGAAAGGAAAACAGGGAGGGCTCTTGTTGGAGAGGTGATGATAGAGCTCACTAGCCCATCCTGTGGGCAGGACACCTGGGTTCCCATCCTGACTCAGCCTGTCACTTGTAGGTCACACGTGCCTACGATGCTCTTCTCTAGAGTTCCGTTTTCCCCATGGATGGAATAAAGATACTAGGCTAGAATTTCTAAGATCTTTTCCAGCTTTGTGTTTTGAGTACTCTGTTCTTCCTTTCCCATCAGTAACCTCCATAATGTCATAAGCAACAATAAAACAATATCACCCATTTAGAACATTTTTATTAACATTGAAAAATAATCTAACATGAGAAACGTCTTTGGCTGAAGGTGTGTTTTTATACTCCTGGCTGACAGAGTGACATCATTTCTTTGTGCAGGAGTTATCTCCTTAAAGCAACAGTTTCCCTTTTCATGGATCAATGAACAAAGGAAGAAAGTTAAAAAAAATAATAATAAGACAAATAATATTCAGGAAGATTGGAGGTGCTATAGAACCAAAGAGTGATTTTTTAATAACCTGAGCCTGGCGGGTGATGTTGATGATACGACAGTGATGCCAATAGTAATAATGACTATGAGAGCAACCTAGAAAATTATCAATCCAGAAGGGTTTCAGCTTGTCTCTGGACACCTAGCCCATAAAGGCCACTAGGCCCCTCTAGCTGACTCTAGGTTCCTTTGTATCCTTCTTTACTTTGAGACACACCCATGAGGTAAGAGTTGGAAAGTATTATAAAATGAAGGTCACTTTACAGAACTGTGGACTCCATTTGCAAAATAAAATAACAAAATGGAAGAATACAAACTATCAGAAAATCTATTCTGCATTGTGCTAGAAAAATCTTTTTGCCCTTTTAAGAGCTCATTAGAATGCAACAGTGTTCATTTCAACCAATTAATATTTTGGCTATGAATAGGAAAATATGTATGAATGGCCAGTCCAGTATAAACTAGAACATTTGCATAATGTCAGCTCTTTCTTTGGTTGCATAATTAATCATTGCAGATTATCCATTTGTAAGCATAATTTTTCACTGTCAGGGGACATTATGTTTTACTTATTGAAACACTCTAAATCATAATTACAGCTATCATTTATTGAGCACCAACTAAGTTCCAGGTATTCTACATATATTAATTGTTATGCTTACCACAATACAATAAAGTGAATATTATTATACTTGTTTTTAGAATTAGGAAGCTGAAGTTCAGAGAGGTTGATTAACTTGTGCAAGATGATAAGCACTTCAAAGCTAAGTCTTGACTGTCCACAAAGCTCATGTTCTTTTTACCATGCTGTGCAACCTCCTCTAAAGATTTTTTTTTCTGAAAACTGGGACCCTATATTAACAGCTAATGTTTATTGTGTGCTCACTATAGGGCCACTGCACACACAACTTTGTATGCATTGCCTCATTCAGTTCACCAAACACCCCTATGAAACGCGGATACTCATATATGTGTTTGAGGTAATGAGAAAACTGGGGTTTAAAGAAAGTACCTGGTCCAATATAGCACACCCAGAAAGCAATGGAATCTGGATTCAAGGTCTCAGTATCAGTTCACATTTTTCTTAATTTAATTTTTTTAACTAACATATAATGAAATTGACCTTCTTGGTGTACAGTTCCATGAATTCTAACACATGCATAGATTCATATAACCACTACCACAATTAGTATACAGAACAGTTCCATTGCCCTGAAAAATGCCCTCATGTTCGAAGCCACACCCTCCTCCCACGCTGACCTCTGCACTTAACTGATTTGGTCTCTGTCACAAGCCAAGGAATCTTTTAGAAGTTGGAAAAGGCATGGAAACAGTTTCTTCCCTAGAGCTTCCAGAAGCACTGCAACCCTGCTGACACCTTGATTTCACCCCAGTGAAACCCAGATTTCGACCTCCAGAAATGTAAGATACATTTGTGTTATTTTTAACCACAATAAAAAGGACTCTACCTAACTCCAGGTCAAAAAAAATATCCTGCCTTCTTCTAAAGGTTTTATAGTTACATGTTTTACACTTAGCTCTACAATTTGTTTTGAGTTTTCTTTTGTATAAGGTATGAGGTTTAGGGCAAAGTTCATGTTTCTGCTTATGGATATCCAATTCTTCCATCATCGTTTGTGGAAAAGACCATTCTTTCTTCACTGAATTGCCTTTGGAACTTTGCCAAAATCAATTGGCCATATTTGTATGGGTGTTTCTGGGTTCTCTGTTCTGTTCCATTGATCAATGTGCCTATCCTATCACCAGTCTAGGCCACACTGTCTTAACTCCTATAGCTTTATAGTAAGTCTTTCTTTAAATCTGGAGCTATGTGTGATTCTTCAGCCAGTTCCTATTCTGAGCCAACAAACTGCAAGGCACAGGTGGATCAGCCTTGGTGCCCTCCTTTTCTTTGCCGCCCGGAAGGTGTTAATAACATATTTTTTGGTGTACCAAGGGGTAGAAAAGCAATGTACCTGGCCTACTTTCCAGCTCAAGAGAGAGAAGAAAGGCTGTCATTTGCAGCTTTTCCTCTGCCTGAACCACCTGGAAATTCCTGCCAAACACACTTACTACGTATTACACATTTATGTCATATATTTGTCAAGTGTGTTGTGTTGGGCACCACTATAGGCTCTGAGGAAGAACAGGAGAACAGGACACACATGGTTCTCCCTCCTGTGAGGTTTATGCCAAATGGTAAATGAATAACAACACGAGAACAACACTGGATGGCTATTCTCCAAAGAACTGCAATGGGGCCATGCGTAAAAGAGTGACTCAGGCATCTTAGACCACATGGCAGGGGAATGCTTCTCTTGAGAGATCTGAATGACAAGAGGAAATCGAATGGGTGAACATAGAGGGAAAGAGTATTCTGGGCTCCTAGTCTGAAGAGCCTTAGGTGAAGACAAGCTTGATGCATTTAAGAAACAAAAAAATGACTGGTAGAGCTAGGAAGGGGTGAGCCAGGGAGAGGGGTATAAAATAAGGACTGAGAGGTAACAGAAGCAGGTTGAGGAAGGGCTTTGTAACTGAGACAAGAAGTTGGGTTTAACTCTAAGTGCCTTAGGAAACCATTAGAGAGTTTAAACCAAGATGGGTCATGTGACCAAAGACAGACCTGGGCTCCCAGACAAACAAATGGGGAAAGGGAGTAGAATGAGTCTCCCCAATCCCCATCCCCACAGAAACATGTTCCCTGCTCACATTAAACTGTTCTCTGTACAAGGGTGATGTGCATGAGATTCTAAAGAAGCCAGGTTCAGGGCTTCAATCCTCATAATTTGCATATCACCATTTCCTAGCCTAGACTGCAAGGGGACTGAGAAGAGAGGGGAGAAGTCAGTCTCTCGCTGAACTGATGACTTGCTGAGGAACCCACTACCGAGGAGATTGGTCCCTGAGTCGGGGGCAGGAGCCTGCTGTGTCACAGCCCTATGAAAAGTAGAAAGAGAGAACCCTGTTCGCGGGTAGTTGTTTCATCACAGCAACTGCCTCATGGTTTCCAATCTTCAGAAACAGTGAATTATAGGAAATTGGCTTAAAACTGCAGTATAAAAAAGAGAAGACCTGCATGGAAGGGTTTTCCAACTATGAAGAGTTATAAGCACTGGATTGAATTTCTGAGCAGAGGTGTGTGCAGAGTCTCCAAGAGACTGTGTCCAGTCTGTTTATTTAAACTCCACTTTGGATAAATAACCACCTCTGGGGAAACATAAACACAGCACCTCTTCCCCATTATAGAGTCACAATTCCAACTCAATGCCATCCCTTCTACCATCAGGGGGTATATATAATTTTTATAGAGTTATAATCCATGTGATGCTTTCTTCCTAGTGCGGTTTTTTGCTTACCATTGTTTCACATACATTTTTTCATATAGCGGCACCATCTAAGTATGTGCCATTTTACAGAGCTACACAGTGATGCAGTAGATAAAAATAGCTCATACTTACAAAGTAATTACTATAATGTCAGGCACGGTTCTAAGCACTTTACCTATTTTTACTCATTTAATGTTTCTTCCGTTTAACCCTCCAAGGTGGGTACCGTCTATCTTAGCCTGGCTTCAAAAGAAAGTAGAGCCTGAAGCCAAGGGTTCCATAGACTACTTTATTCAGGGTGCAATCCCAAGGAAGCAGGGATGAGGGAAAAGTGAAATGAGGTAAGGAAGCAGGGAGAGTCCATTTGAAGGTGGGTTATCGAGCTGGTTACCATCGAGTGTGGCCAATTGCTCCATCTAACAAGACGGTCTTCCCATGAGACCATCCTGCAAAAAGCTGCATAAATTGCATCTCAGACGGTCATACAGGGAGAGGAAGGAGGAACTGTTTATCCACCAGTTCCCATCTGTCACATGAAACTTTTTATTGCCACACACTTTGGGGTTGGCACACGTCACACTTGAGTATCAGCAGGGAAGCCTCAGGGTAGGTGATAAGAGGCAGGCTTAATGCCTCTTGAGGCATTAAGGGCTTAAGGCTAGGTACTCTGAGGGCTTAAGGCTAGGTACTCTGTAGTTTGCCTGCACAAAGTCACGGAGTCAGTCAGAGCCTGCGTAAACCTGGTGGGGCAGCAATGGTGGAATATATAAGGGATTCTCTTACTGCACTGGTTTAGCTGATGGAACACAGAGATTAAGTACCTGCCCTAAGCCACTTAGCCAGTAACTGGTAGAGCCACGATTTGAACCCAGAAAGCCAGGCTCTTAACAATATGTTAAACTAGTTCTTTGATTTGGGGAGATCTGGGTTGTATTTAGCTTTTCACTGAAATGCCTCAGAGCATAGCAGAAAGATTCTTGGACAGAAATCTTAGATTCCAACCCTGGCTCAGAACTTTGGATAATCATTTCTCTGTGAGTCTCCATTTGCTCATATGTTTTTGAAAGAGCTCAGACAGCATGATCTTAGAGGTCTCGAATTCTGAATCACACTCTTCTAAAAATCTTTGAACAAATAATGTTAGTCTTTTAAAATTTACAGATCCTTAGGATGTAAGAATTGGACTACTGGGTCCCAGGTTAGGACCATTTTTATGACTCACGGTTTAAATTAGCAAATTGCCTTTGAAAAGAATCTTATCAGTTTAACACATTTACTATATCTTCAGTGGATGAATGTGCCTCTTTCTTTGCCTGATCATCGAGATAAAATACAATAATATATAAAATATTGAATTTTTGGTGACTCGATGGATGTGAAGTAGTGTCACTAGATTGCTTTGTTTTCTATTTCTTTAGTGACTAATTAAGCCAAACATGCCTCCAAGTGTTTTTCATGTCATTTCCTCTTGTGTTAATTTACTTTTAGCAAGTCATTTCCTCTCTCCGGGGGATCAGCTTTAACATCTCTCAAATGAGAAGGGCGACTGAGATCTCTAAGGTTGCTTTGAGAATTAAGTGAGACAATACCTACCAAAGTCCTACTTCAATTCTCCAGATACATAGGGGAAGGCTTTTCCATCTTTGTACAAGTGTAGAAACCGGTAGGGATTTCCCTTGACCAGGCTCTAAGACATGTCTTGGTCAACCAGATCTCTTCTTTCTGGAATGGTTCCTATGTTAGTCCTTCCTAAAAGAAGGACAGATGAACTTAAATGAGCAGCATGGTGATTTTTTCCCCCGAATCTGAACAGTTTGTAATACTACTGTATGATGAGAACATATATCAAATGCCTTTCCCAAGGTAGTGGTTATCTCCATTGGCTAGGACTTCTAGTTTTTCTCTAAGCCTAGAGCTTCTGAAACACTCGACACATTTGTTCTGAACTTGTGGTGACCTACTTATTCTAAGTTTCATTCTTTTAGCAGCTGAGATTAAAATGATCAAAGCAATGAAGTCATTGTTGTCATTCTTTGGAGATTTAAAAGAAATAGGACAAGACTCTCAGACACTAGGGGAGTTTGGGGCCTGGGGATTGGGAATCTGTGAGCAGATGACCATGTTTCCATTTTGGGACAGAATTAAAAGGAAAAAAAAAAAAAACAGGGGCTGATTCTTGAAAAGCTCCAGCCTCCTTTTTCTAAGCCTTTTCCTCCACTCTGCCAAGCTCCTCCTCTTTGCTTTTCTCTCCTGTGAAAACCTGTCTTCAGAGCTAAACTAGGAGGCAGGAGAGATGGGTTCAAGCTCATTACCGCCACTTGATAGCACTGTGGATTTTAGTATATCCCTTCTCTCCACTGAGGGTCAGTTTCTTCATCTGCTCCCATGATTACAGTCCCTTTTTATTGATTATTCATGATCTCCCATCAATTAATATGTAAGATTCTTGAGTTAGATGCAATACCTTGTTTATCTCTGTGCTACCAACAAAGGCTCACTATGGAATTTGTCATAGAAAGGTGCTTTCTCCTTGTTAGTATATTGAGTATTTATAAATCTCTCCTTGACCCTGACAGTGATCACCGTCATTCGCTCTAAGATTTACCAGGTGGATTAGTTTCCTAGAGCTGCTGTAACAAATTACCACACAGTTGATGGCTTAAAACAACAGAAATTTATTCTCTCATGGTTCTAGGGGCTAGAAGTCCAAACTCAAGGTGTCCACAGAGCTATGCTCTCTGAAAGCTCTAGGGAAGGATCATTCCTTGCCTCTTCCTAGCTATTGATGGTTGCCAATAATCCTTGGTGTTCCTTGGCATGAAATAACATCACTTTAATCTCTACCTCCATTGTTACATGGCCTTCTTCCCTCTGTGTATCTGTCTTTTCATGTCTTCAAATCTCTCTTGTCCTTGTAAGGGCAACAGTCATTGGATTTAGGACCCCACCTAATCCAATATGACCTCATCTTAACTTAATTAGATCTGCAAAGACCTTATTCCAAATAAGGTCACAATCATGGGTGCCAGGTGGATGTGAATTTGGGAGGAACACTCTTCAACCCAGCACCTCAGGACATCTCTGTATCCTTACTCCTCCCATCCCATAGCTTTGGACCTTGTCTCCTGCCCTCATCATGAAGAATCCTTCCCCCAGAATGACCCCTCTTACTGGAGTCATGATGAGCATATTCATTGTTCTCCTTGACAATCGGTTCTCCCTCCTTCGATCCATGTTCCACCAGAGCCTGCTGTCAGACTAACCTCATGAAAAGGACAGTTTTGTTGTCTTTGATTCCCAGCTCAAAAACTTTTTGATGGCCTCCATTACCTATAGCATAGAAGCTGCACTTCCTCAGAAAGACATTCACAGACTTTACCACCTGATGCCAACTCTCCTGTCCAGTCATAACATCACAACTCTCCCCCATGCACAATTCAGATTATCCTTTAGCTCTACCATCTGCCCTTTTCCTCCTCCGTCATCATGTCTTTCTCTCCATCTAAAAGCCATTCTCTTGATCACAGGATGTATTATTTCCTTCACTCTTGACAATCTACCTCTTTTCCAAAGTCTACCAAGATCCCCACCCCCCACACACAGGCAGAATAGCACTTCTGCTCCAAACCCCCATAATATTTTGTACGTCAATTGACACTTTTCATCCTTACATTATTTGTGATCATGCTATTTCTCTTTTGATTAAAACATGAGCTCTTAAGAGCAGAATTCCTTTCTCATTCCCCAAGTTTCTGGTTCTTAGGAGAAGATTGTACATTTTGAAGAGAAGAAGGAAATATTCGAAAGTAATAATTTCAGAAGGTGCTTTAGGGGGTGTGCAAAAATTTAGTATTTCATTAATAGTCAAGCTGATAAAAAATTAAAATGCCATCTTTACTCCTAATTTCAAATTTTCATATTTATAAAAACAGCTCATTTCTTTATACTAAGCAAATGCTACATATTTGGATTTACCATATAAATATATGTTAACATAATGTGTTTCTATCTTATAAGTCAGTTCTGGATAAGATTATTTTTGCATTTAAAAAATTATGAAAACCACTGTAGCCTTGGGGTCCTGTATTGCCCTTGGAAATGAAGTATTTGCATTTCCTCTTAAATGCTCTTAATCCCCGGAGCTATAATGATGGTTGAGATTTTTTAATCCTACGTGTGAGATTAAAGAATAAGGATGCTCTAAGGCCAGAGCAGAAACGTAATGGACTTTGGAGTCACAAAGACTGTGACAACTTTGCCATTTATTAACTGTGTGATTTGTGGGAAATTACTTAACATCCCCAAACCTGATTTTTTCCTGTTCACATAGAAATGAGCTCTGACTGATAGGGTTGTTGAGAGGATTAAATAATATACCTAAAATGAATAACATATGAGACACTCAATAAATGACATCTACCTTAATTACAAAGATTAGCTCTGGCGAGAGTTGTCTTTTGTTTGCTTGTTTGTTTTTTTCTTCTTTGCCTGGTGAAATGCTGCCATAATTCTAACATCAGCTAAGAGAGTGGATGAGAAGGGCCTTAACCTCTAAATTGCCCTAAGGGAGAGTTAGCTAATGAAAAGCCACAGGAGTGAATTATCTGCTGACTACACCTTTTTGCTGAGGTAAAAAAATTACTTTTGTATAGATATCCAGTTTGCTAATTATCTTTTAAAAATCAAATGAGAGCTCTTTCTAAAGTCCTGGTAGTGACCAAGAAAATGTATTAAAGGAAAAGTATCGAATTTTACCCAAGAATCAAGAAGAACTCATTCTGAAATAAAATAAGGACTTGAATACTTAATGTTTGGACTGACTCTGGAATACATAAAATATTTTCTTGATGTGGTTCCCTCCTTTAAGATTTGGGTGGAAAAATTTGACAGATTACTCTGGGAAACAGAGAAACCCACTTCCTGAATTAATTTGGATCTTTAAGAGGAAATCAGTGACTGATTTCTTCTCTTACTAGCTGGGTTTCAGATCGTCTTTTTCTCCTTTCATGAGGCTGCCCTTCTCTATTCTTTTGTGGACATTGGTACCTGTGGATGTTGGAGCCAAGAGTCTGTGTAAGCATATGCTCTGCTCTGTCCTGTAAAGGTCTGATTTCTTAGTCCTAGGGCTCTTACCCACACAACCAGCAACATCCATGAGCCTGTGGATATATTTTCACTTTTATGACCAGAGCATCTGGAAGTATTCATACCCTTATAGGGTTTTTCAGGAACCCTCCCCCTGCTACATGTTTTTTTCTCACAGTAAGTCCTCAGACCCAGGATCTTTTTCATCTTCATTGCCTTAGACCTCAAAGAACTACTGTCTCTCCCTTTCTGAAGGTTCCCACCACTTCCCACTCTACCCCTTGGACAAGCCACCAGAGCTCTGATTTTAAATGTTTTACTACCAAAAAAGAATAAGGAACAGTTATTAGCTAAGAAAAATTATACAGGAAAGATGGAAAGTTTCTGGCATCTTGCAAAGTACATAGAGCTAGTGTCCAGAGTTAGTGTTGATTTCTAACCCTTTGCTTTCTATCCTTTGCTCTCATTATTCCAGTAAATCATGATCCAATTTCCACCCTCGGAAATTACCCGGCCACACTTACATTCACACACACACAGAAGCAATCAGACAAAATAGATGTTCCTGGCTGCTATGAGTATAGCCTTTGTCTCTGAAAACTCCAGATGGGGCGTCTCTAAATTTTCCTAGGAATGGTTGACACGGGGCGCTCAGTGCTATGGAGGTGACAAGACTAAAATAACTAGGGGATCAGATTATTTAGAGGGACTTTATTCTGCTCATTCTTATACCCAGATCTCTTATCATCCTGCAAACCCCACCATCAAGTTTGATTTTGAATCAAGCCAGCCCCTCCCTGGTGGTTCTTAAGTTGCCTAGCTTGGTGTCTCTGAGAAGTCTGCTGCTTTTCTCCCACCTTCAAACTGCCAGAGGGTACTCAAATCACCAGCTGAACATGACATATCTTCCTGGTCCACACATTCTACTCAAAGATAAGGAGCTTAAAATTCTATCTTCAGATGAAAATAAACACATGTATGTTGTAAATAGAAACTAAAATTCTTATGTTGGACTTTATGCCATTGCCAATATTCAACCATTTTTGACCTATAAAAATGGCAACTGCATATGGTTTAACCTAACACATTTTAAAGGTAACAAATGTTTTCTTTGGGCTTTATCCTCAGGCCCAGGGATAAAACTTCTCTTTCCATTGACATTAGGGATATTTCAAATAAAAGTTTGAAAAGCAGCATTTTGCACAGCATAATTTATTCAATGATGTTTGGAATATTCAGGGATGGTTGGAATAATTCGCTCTAACTCAAAAATGGCTAACTGTCAAATTAATCAGCCCTGGATTCTGAGAGCAAACGGAAAGTGATAGGTTTCACTTTTTGAATTCTCTGAGAAGCACCAGCTTCTTTAGAGTCCTTCCATCTCTCACCCCACACCAACATTCTCCCCGTTTCTCTTTCATGGGTCTTGTTCGTATAGATCTGTTCAGCTTCTCCTATTTTTTCCCCATTACCCAGAGCCTAAGAACTGATGAAACATAGATAAATCCACATCACATCCGATGTATCTCCAGGTGAATCTCTCTCTACACTTTCTCCTGGAAGTGAGGCAAACATAGTATTTTCTTAAAGGGCTGAGAGGAGAAGCTCTGTTGGAAAAAATAAAATGTCTTTATGAAATGTTGGCAGGGCAGACTGGAGGGTGTCCAGAAAACCTTCATTTATTATTCAAGTCTGCTTCTCATTTGCATTAAAGTTTTAGTCATGTGATAAGGAATCTCTTTCTCCCCTCTCAACCTCTCTCTTTTTTGTGTGTGTAGAATGTAAGTATTTAACGGAATGAGATAACCCTTCTAGGTTTGGCATTCCAAGACTCTGCAACCTAAGAGCATTCACCCTGTTAGTAAACTAAGAACAGTATAAAAATATATCAGGTGGGCTCACCATCAACAGAGGACATCAGTTGTTGTCTTTGGGGTGGGGTCAACACATTCTTTTTCATATTCTACTGCATATTTGCTTTATGTGCCTAGGTTTCAAGCTGTTTTGCAAAGATTATTAATCCATCATATTCACTAAATGCAAAGGCAAGGAAGGTATTGAAAGTGCTAATAAGAAGAGGCACATGATAATTCTGTAAACGAGGTAGGGTATATTTAAAATTTTTAAGTGACATAATTCACAAGACTGCAGAAAATTTTCTGAAGACAAAGAGCTATTCACAAAGCAGGTGCAAGGATCTGTGTCTACCTGGGCAATCAGCAAGAATCACTAAGAGCAATAGAAAGTGACTGATGAACAAAATATCACTTGAGCGTAGGACTCTAGTTTTAGTGGCAATGTGTTTATTCAGAACAGAGAAGGCCATGAGTTCGTAAAAGAACTTAAAGGGGAAGCAGGGTAAACTTGCTGATGAGATCTGTTACAAGCTATGAATAGTGTGTGGGATGAAGGATCTCAGTGAAGAGGGAGGGAGTGTAGGCACCATAACTACTGAAGGATTCCCCATACTTAGAGGAATTATCAAGGAAGGAGGTGGCCTGACTCAACAGATTTCCTGCATATGAAATAAATTGGTTATTTTTGGAAACAATGCTGAAGGAAAGGTATATCTGTAAGAAGAAGTGAATACTTGGCTTTAAATTTTGAAGATCACACTCATGATTGTATGTGGTAGAAGTGAGGATGTGGACGATAAGTTTAAACCTCTTCTGTATTTGTTAAGGTAAGTTGCTAATTCCTGTTGGTTTAACACAATAAAGGTATATTTCTCACTCATGTAAGAATTCGATGTGGGTGATGCTTGTGGGATGACATTTCAGGTGCAGAGAGCCAGAAGCTCTGTTTCTCATGACTAAGCTCTCCGTTAGATCCTAGAAGCCTCTCCATTCAGTTAACAGATAGAGACAGGGGCTCTGGAAAAGGCACGCCCACCTCTTAACCATCCCACCCAGAAGAGACACACATCACTTCCTCACGCTTCCCATTGGCAAGAACTAACCAGAGGCCTCCCACTCCAGACGCACAGCAGAAGGAGCAAGAAATATAATCCCAGGCTGGGCATCACTTCCTAGTGACAAACTTACACTATGAAGGAGTCTTTGGGGGCCAATTATCTAGCTTTGCTACACCTACTGATTCAGTTATGAACAAAAGTATTTACAACTAACTTTCAGAACCCAACCTATCTATGTATAGAGAAATAGGAAACTTCTGTGGTAGGTACTCAAAAATAGGAGCTATGGGGCTCCCCTGGTGGCGCAGTGGTTGAGAGTCTGCCTGCCGATGCAGGGGACACGGGTTCATGCCCCGGTCCGGGAGGATCCCACATGCCGCGGAGTGGCTGGGCCCGTGAGCCATGGCCGCTGAGCCTGCGCATCCGGAGCCTGTGCTCCACAACGGGAGAGGCCACAACAGTTAGAGGCCTGCGTACCACAAAAAAAAAAAAAAAAGGAGCTATGTCTCACAGCATTGAGTACCTATAAAATGAATGAATAAAAGTAATTTTTAAAGGAACAAACTACAGTTTAAAGAAAAGAGAGGTGCTCTATTTTAGACTGTAAATGTCTTCAAGTCAAGCTTGGGTGATACACGTGTGTGTGTGGGGGGGCACTATCTCTTCCTTTGAGAAACTACTCCACCCTCATTCTGTAAATATCTTACTTCTTGCAGTTAAAGGAGGTGGGGGAAGGACTGACCAGAGTCACTTCCCTGCCTCAGGGCTTGCATGTGACCCAGTCCTGGCCAATCAAGCAGCTTCATCCCTCTGGTCACAGTGAGTTTTCGGAGATGAGGATGTGACCTAAGCTGGGCCAATCAGAGCTCACTTTGGTGCCTTTTCTGCAGAGACTCTTTCTCTAGGGCCATAATCTCTAAAACCCATGTAAGCCTGGCAGACATTTTAATATTACACAGAGATAGACTAAGAATGAAGCCCATCGAGAGAGCTGATGATGTTATTTGAATGCCTGGACAACCAACACCGAAGTCCATTACTTGAACTTCCTGTTATATGAGCCAATAAATTTCTCTACTTATACTTTTTCTTACTTTGCTTAATTTGATTTATTTCTGATAGTAAAGCCTTCAAAATTAAAAATGTCCTAACTGTGACACTTGATTTGGATTTTTCATATCTTTTCATCATATTACCATTCTAAACCTTTAATGGCCTCATTAATTGCCCACAAAGCCAAATTAAATCTCCTCTGCTTCATTTTCAGAACCTTCCACAAAAAGTGTTCACCTTCCCTAATCCAAGAACATAAACCTTAGAATGCCCAAGCATGTCTTTCTCATATTGACATCTGGTTTTGGTCAGGTGTTTTAACCTGTCTCAACCTCTAAAATTCCACTTGTTAGCACAGCTCCTGTGGAAATTATTACTGCTCTGACGTCAGGGACCAGGTCTCACAGACAATGGTAGTCAACATCGCCATCTACACCCTTACCGCTTGCAACAGTTCAATTCTTAGTGTGGTACAGAACCCATAAAACACTCAGCAAATACTTGTTGAACTACTTTTCCACAGTGATATTTATTTGGGATGCAGACATTAAAAGTTTGAACAGTCTACATTTTTTTTTTTCTTTCTGAAAGGGAAATGACTATCTAAGTAGACAATTTGGGGAGTAAATTTACAGCTTGAAAAAGGTGCTGAATTGACTGAAACCTTCTTGGAGGTTAGCATTAGGGTGACCTTTTTCTTTATTTCATTTTGAACACAGTTATAGCTCAGATAGCAATTCAGAGAGGGTTTCCCAGTAGCTTATCTAAGCAGTCTTTTAAACATGAAAAAAGAAATCAAGTTCTCCATTAGGTCGTCACATGTTTTGGGAGGCAACCAGGAAGGCAGCCCAGTGTGGTGGTCAAGACCATAGAGTTTTACTGAAGTAGATACAGGTGAAAGTCCAGGTGTGCTGCTTACACAATGTGGCCTTGGACGAGTTACACGATCAATTCAAACCTCAGTTTTCTACCCTGAAAAATGGGAATAATCCAATAACCTTTTATGGAGATCGTGAGGCTTGAATGACATGCTGTCTGAGACTCAACAAGAGCTTGGAAATCACTAGCTATTAAGGACAAAGTTGTTGGGGAAATGAAGAGTCATGCAGGTACAGAGAGCGGTTACCACAGGCCTGAAAACTGGACTTCGATCTCCATTTGGATGAAATCAACTAGTTATCGTGTCTATCTGAGGCACTGTAAAGGACTGGACCGCTACTGTGAGAAATGCTCCCTCTCTGGAGGACATCAAGAAGAAGTTGCTGGCATTCACCCTCCCCCTTCCATGGCTTTATCATTGAAATGTTATCCCTCGGTGAATATGCAAGGGAACCCACCTGAACAAACTCAGAGTAAAGTCTCCCAAGGAGGGCAATGGCAGGATTAGAATCCCGGGGTGGAGGGGCTGGATCTCTGCTAACCCCATTGCCACTTGGAACTTCCTGTTCCCAAAGGAATTTCTTGGTAAAGCACTTGTTGCACTCTCCCCACGTGACAGCACTTCCTCCTTTAATGATCAGCTACATGGGCAGCTTTTCCCACCCAGCTTTGTGGTGTTCTCAAGTCCTGGAAGAAACAGATGCCTCCCCTGGCTGCCACACCCCTGCCCACCCCACAGATGGAAGCCTGACCCATCCGGAAGTGACTTTTGACTTTTCATACTCTTCTAGTTCCAATATCAAGCAGGTGAGGCTTCTTATTTTCTACCTACCTCAGCCCTGACTTTTGTACTTTTCTGAGGCCCTCTACCCTGATGATTGTCTTTGAGAATGTACACTCTTTTCAGGGGATACTCTTCTCTCTATCTGAAGGGATGTGACCTTATCCTGAGACCAGAGTGAAAAACAATAAGCTAAACCTTGTTACAGTAGATTAAAACCCACTCTTGAAGGAGAAATTTTATTTAACGAAGACCGTAAGTTAGTTAGTGTGATTACCATTTATCTTCACCAAGACGCTCCATGTCTATCTCTCCACACCAGCCCTTCTGAAATACACACAGGTACCTTCCTAGACACACAGCTAACCAGGTTATTCATGTGCTGTGGAGGGTTGAACTCTGCCCTCCAAAATGTAATCCAATAGCCTGTGAGGCTATGGTTTGCCTGTCCTACAGGATTGTTGTGGAGATTAGAAATAAGATGATATCGTACACAATACATCTAAAGCATTGTGTAAATTTAAAGTAATGGGATTCTAAATCTTTAGACACTTTCTGATTCTCCCCACCCTTGGAAATAATAGGACATCGTCACAAGACAAATGTCCAGGCTATCCACTGAGGAAGTTGAACTTTGATCCCCCTTGAGCAGTCCACACATCTGTGAATATCCACTCCTAGGTGATGTCCATTTATCTAACACCTTTGATCAATAATCTCATTTCTCCCCAGCCTCCCTTTTACTAGCCTCTTTGATAGATTTAATTAAAGTAATGTACGTTATGGAGATATGAAACCAGACACTTGATGATGTCACTTCCTGGTTTGGGTCCTCAGCTTCCCTTTCATAAAGCGGAAAGTAGGAGGGGCAGAGGGGGAAGATAGGTCTACTTTGCTTCTGCTCAATTCACCGTGATATGAAACTGAGTAAAGACTTGCTTGGCAAATGTCTGGAATCCTCTAATTCCTATAATTCTCTTAATTTTTTAAAATGCAATACTAGTCTCAAAACCAGGCACGTTGTTTTGAGTGCCATAAAACCATCAGTTTGGGGAACAAACCCACGGCTGGTGAGGCCATTAGTAGAAAACATGAATTCCTAGGTTAGCAAAAAGATGACTGACTTTAATGCAGGGATGGGGGAGGCTGGTAGTGTAGTAAGGCACAGGCAATATCTATTTCATAGTGACTTGCTAGACCAACAGCTATTCCTTGAAATAAGGGAGGGGCTTGGGGCATGGAAACGTGATGGGTGAAAGGAACTGTAACAAGTGGAATATAAAAAGCGCACAACTGTGAAATAACAGGAGTCCTGGGTGAACTTGACTTTCTGGTGAACACAGTGGCTCCTATATGTACTTGCTTTCTGCATACCATTCCCCTGACCATGGCAATTTAATTACAGCACAAACCAAGAAATACCCTCGACTGAGTGCTAAAAGCAATAAGTTTTAATTTTATGATATATAAATCCCTGACCATCTTGTTCAGGGCATCGATCCCTATGAAAGCTAGGACCTAATAAATTTCTTCCACTTATTAAAGAATAACATGACTTTTTCAAAGGTAAGTAAATTGAAATAACAAAGATAAAGCATAGTCTCCTTTCTTAGGGATGGTAAAAATCATTTTTGAAGCGTCAGCTGTAGCTTCTGAAAGAAAATGGCACTGACTTGTATGTGAAAGTTTTCTGTGTGACTTTGGAGGAGACTCTTGATCTCTCTGTTTCATCTGCAAATGTTTTAATATCTTTGGAATAAGTACTTGAACAAGTACTGAGTAATCACTAGCTAAATAAAAGAGGTTTTGATGAATGCTTTTTATTTCCAGCCCAACTGAACCACTCCATGTTTCTATATACATCACACATTTTCCTGACTCTACACTTTTGCTTTTGCCATTTCTTCCACTAGGAAGTCAACCTCCTGTTTTCCTTGTTCTAATTTTACCCATTCTCTAAGGACAAGGTCAACTGCCTTTTGTGTTTTCAGCTTTTTCCAACTTCTTTACCTAAAAGTACTGTTTCTTCTTCCAGGCCCTCAAAGTGAGCACTTGTTCTTTACCTCTCTTATAGATGTATAGAGCTTCATATTTTTATGTATTTATTGAAGTAAATGGTTTATGCCCTTCCTTCAGAGGGCAGGGACTGTGCATGATGTATCTCAGAACTTGGAATGTGATCAGCACTTAATAGATTTATAGGGTAGATGTGTGATGGTTAGTGTTATGTGTCAGGTTGGCTGGGCCATAGTACCGAATTCTTTAATCAAACACTAATCTAGCTGTTGCTGAGAAAGTATTTTGTAGAAGTGGTAAATATCTATAATCAGTTGACTTTAAGTAAAGGAGATTACCCTCAATAATGTGGATGGGCCTTATCGAATTAGTTGAAAGGTCTTAAGGACAAAAATGAAGTTTTCTAGAGGGAATTCTGCCTCAAGACTGCAAGGATCAACTTTTGCTCGAGTTTCCAGCCTGCCAGGCTGCCCTACAGATTTAGGACTTGTCTGCTGTACAGATTTTGAGTTTGTTAGTCCTCAGGATCGCATAAGCCAATTCCTTGAAATAAATCTCTTTATGTACATATACACTATTAGCTCCATTTCTCTACAGAGCCCTGACTGATATAGATAAAGAGGTTACTTGCAGCACAATATATCCAGTTTATCATTTAAATTAAGTGACTTACCAAAAAATCTCATCCATATCCGTATAGACCGTTATTCTCCAAGTAACATTTTCTACTCAACCTGGAAAAAAAATTTAAGTGACTTACATGAACTGTAAGCTCCGAGGGGACACGAATTTTTGCTTTGTTCAATGCTGTATTCCCAGTGCCTAGAACAGTGCCTGACACATAATAGAAGTTCAAGAAATACTTGCTGAAAGAATGAAGGAATAAAAAAGACTGCTTTAAGGAAAATACCACTTTTGGCTATGTAGTAGGTTTCAACTTGCCCTTACATACTTTGGCTCTTGTGCTGACATATATGGCAGAAAAGATCCCAGCCCTGCCATCCGGTGTGTTCCCATAGGCAGTCGCATGCATTCTTTGTATCAATGCATCATCTTTTTTATCTGAATGATTAGGATTTTGATCTGGTAGAATTCTGAACTCCCTCCTACCCTTCTTTAATGCCTGTGATTTGCATGCATGGCTATAATATCGTTAATTTTGCATCTATTTTTGTTATCATACACATTTGAATATTATTTATTATGTGTTGATTGCTATTTCTTTCATGGCTCATCATGCTATCATCAATTACTACCTGAAATTTAGAAACTTGCTCTTCTCCAAAGTACCTAAAGAAAACTTCAGCCTAGATTTCTGGGACCAGACTTCTTTTATATCTTGGTTATAAAGAAATAAAAAGCCTCCTTAAGGCTTTTTGCCAAAACCACAATTCCTTGTCTTCAAGCGCTTTATAAACCGGCTATAAAGGCCCATGTACACATTCATCCTGCACCTGAGCTTCAGAACATCAAACCTTTGCTTCTAATTTTAGGGTCAGAAAATTATTTTATAACTGTTCTGCAGCCTCTTGTAAATACTTCCTAGGGTACTTTCTTTGGGTACCTTTGTTTCCTCTCATCTTGAAGGGAAAATTTCCAGAGTCTGAATATACCTGCTGAGCCCTGGCTGGTCCCTCAGAGCCCAGAGGCCATCTATCTGTGCCTCAGGCCCAAGCTGCTGAGTGAGTTTCCACAGCAGGCTTTGCTCTATCCCGCCCCCCAACAGAGAATAAGAGGCTATTAGCCAAGACATGCCAAGGAGGGGTTCTCCATGCACTTACAGATTCTCCTCTCTTGATTTCAGGTTAATTCTTTTAAAGCTAGGAACCTCAACAAAATTCTTAGGAAGTCCAACTATGGAGTGTCCAACTGTGCAGGGAATGACTAGGGAAACATAAACAAACAAAATGTGCTAGAAATTGTACTGAGCACAGGATTGCTTTGCTTGTCTTTTCCTGTCAGAGTCACAGTCTCAGAACATCACAGCTGGATGACACCTTATTCTATTCATTTACACTTGAGGAAAAGGAGTTTCAGAGAAGAGGAGAGGATTTTCCTCTGATCATGGAACTAACCAACGGCAAAATCCAGATTCGCATCTGTCTCCTGACTTCTGGCCCTTTGCTTTTATATGAATGTATTTATCCATAATGTGTGTCTATATGGCTCCACCACCCCCTGCAAAAATTCTGAGGCACAATAAGGTGTGCATAACTCACATTCGCAGGGTAGTTTAAATAGACATGATTCATCAGAAATTAAATAGAGAAAGGGGGCTGTGGGGTTTTTTCTGTTCTTTTTTATATTTCTTTCCTTTTTTGCCCGTTTTTTTTGTTTGTTTGTTTTTGCGGTACGCGGGCCTCACCCGTGTGGCCTCTCCCGTTGCGGAGCACAGGCTCCGGATGCGCAGGCTCAGCGGCCATGGCTCACGGGCCCAGCCGCTCCGCGGCACGTGGAATCTTCCCGGACAGGGACACGAACCCGCGTCCCCTGCATCGGCAGGCAGACTCTCAACCACTGCGCCACCAGGGAAGCCCCCCGGTTTTCTTTTGTTTTTCCACTAGATGATGTAGAAGCACTGGATAATTATTTAAGAGGTTTGAGGGTTTTTTCTTTTTCTGCTTAGAAACTACAAACAGGGAAAGTAGAATGAGAAAACATGGTCCAGGAAGTATATTTATGGTTGTGTGTGATAATGTTGTCAGAGCTGAAGGAGTGTCAGCATTTTCCTTAAATGCCCTCTCTCCAGGTTTTGCAACTTGGAATTTAAAATGAGCTTTGGACCACAGCTAAACACGCTGGGTCTAGGACAAAGGGAGACAACTCCTTCTGTTCATGTACTGTGCTGGGCATAGTTGAAGGAAAAAAAAAGCCAAAGTTTTCAAATAAACTTGTTACAGTGCAGGGCTTAGAGAATCATTTTTTGACAAACTTTAGAAAACAAAACAGGCATCATTTCCATTCCCTGCTCAATTTTACAGGTCCGCTCAGAGAGCCAGCTTCTGTCATTATACGATGTATGTAAATAAATGTGTTCAAGGAAATCCCTTTCTTTTCTTTGTACTGAGAGCTTCTCTGAATGTGAGTTTGGGTGTGGAATTTGTGTTTGATGTGTGGGACAGGTGTCTATACCAACAGAATTTCTTTGTAGGTGTGGAATGAAATTGCCTGCTAGATTGGACAGTAGGAAAGCCAGAAACAACGAAATCCATGGATATTTTAAGCCGAGAAAAAGAAGACACAATCCTTTATCTTGGGAACTTATGTGAAAATGGATATAAAACACCTTGTGTTCAGGGTGCAGAATATAGTTCTGTTTTGAGGTGGATCCTTACAGGAAACTAGTTCTCAGTTATTGCATTAATTGAAAAAGTATCACAGTCTTAGGTTCTCAGAGCTGAAAGGCACCTCAGGGGTCAAAGCCTATGCTCCTTACCAACTCGGTGACCTCTTCTGGTGTAACCCTGACAGATGGGTACAGGGCTCTCTGAACACCACCCGTGATGGGGAGTTTACTAATTCAGAAGGCAGCATATTCTGTGTAGAGCGGCTCACGTGGATAGAAAATGCTTCTGTATCCTGAGCTGGAGCCTGCATTTCTGTAACTGCCACCCATCTCTCCTGGTTCCATCCTCTGTAGCCACCCAGAAATAATATAAATTAATTTCCCCTGTGACACACTTCATTTAATTGCTCACAGCAAACCAAACCGAACGTCTCCAGTCTTCACTGATAAGGTATTGTGCACCCTCCCCCACCCCGCCGTCAGTACCTGACCCAGCATCCAAGGTACATACAAGACAGGATATGGATTGGTGTAGTGGACCCAGAGCCTGGCCTTTTGGCAAGTTCAAGGGCTAAATGGGGATGGTGCAGTGTCCAGGGATTGCTAAGAGGGGTCCCACAGTTTCCCCAGAACAGTGGATGAGGTTAAGTCATTTGTAAAGAAATAGGATTTCTAGGGCAATTATTCCATTTGCTTTTTCTTGCCTGATGTGTGGAGGTCAAGTAGACTTAAGTTTCCCCAAAAGAAGGACATATTGAATATTTAGACTTATTTTTTTGTAAGTTATTTTGTCATAAAATTTATTCAACAGAGGGCCTTCGCTCAGACTTTAAAAGACAGAGAAGAAAAGGTTTTGTTTGCCATGATGGAACTTGAGCTTTGGGAGCTGATTGTGTATGCGAAATGCTAGGTAAAGTGTAAAGCTTTCAAACGTGAGGGAAGAGATATGGGAGCATATGTATATGTATAACTGATTCACTTTGTTATAAAGCAGAAACTAGCACACCACTGTAAAGCAATTATTCTCCAATAAAGGTGTAAAAAATAAAAGAGATTGTTGGTGTTTTTCTGGAGGCTCGGTGGTTGCTGATAACAGCACCAGGGAGGTTTGATGGAAAGAACCTGGGTCGTAAATCAAAGACCTGAGTTTGGGGCCTGAGCCAGCCACATGGTTCATTCATTTACTTTCTCCTTTATCAAACTTGTATTGAACACTTACTGTGTGCCAGACACGTTGGTGATCAAGAGAGACATAGTCTCTGCCCACATAGAACGTACACTTTTGTGAGGGAGACAGACAAGTTATGAGGCAGCTACAACGAAGTGATAGAGTCAAAGGCAATGAGTCTATAAGGAGCCTCCAGGACCTACATGGGTGTGGGGAGGGGGCGTAAGATGTTCAGGAAAAGCCCTTAGCAGGAGATGATGTCTAAATAGAGAGCTGACAGACAACAATTTAGTCAGATGATTTCGCAAACATCACCATCTCTCGGAGCCTCAGTTTCTTATCTCTAAAATTGGAATAATAATCACAATCCGGACCAACCTGCTTTATTCAGTAGGAGGTTGTGAGGATAAACAGATTTATGTGATAAGTGCTTTGAACCGGAAAGTGTTCCATCATTGGAAGGAAGACAATTGTTAATAATTGTTATCAGATATTGTTATCTCCCATCCTAGAGTCCATTTTCTTCTTTCCACAGGTACAGATTTGGCTTCCTGGGGCACAGCAGGAGCAGAGAATAAAAGGACAGATTTGGGTGATTTATATGCAGTTTCTGCACAGCTAGACCACCTAGGTCCCCAGGGGCTATTAGGGCACAGGGTTCAAGGAGAGGGTGAAACGAGCCCCCATGAACCATGTGAGTGTCAGAGGGGTGGGGCTTCACTCTGGGGTCACCTTGTTAGAACTGAATAGACTAAGTCATGACTTACCCACCCTGCTCTGGGGACCTCACTAACAATTCACTGGCCTAATCTCACAAGAGGTAAAATTAGCAGCTTACCCCAGATGGGGTCATGTACACCTGAAGGACTTTGTGAGATACCCAGGAAATTCAGCTCTAGTCTGGATTACTACCTGTTAGTGGCAAAAAGCTGTAGCTAAGTAATTCCAAATGTCAGCAATTCCTGATATATCAAAATTTAAACTTTCAAGATCAATGAGTCCATTTTGCCCAAGGACCATTCTCCTCTTGTTTTTATTACGATTCTGGTCCAATTTCCTAGCATTTTCCACAACCCCTCTGGTGGTCTGGAAACATAAGAAATACCTACTAAATTTGAATTTAGTATGAGAAATAGAACAGCATTGCCTCTACTATATAGGCAAGCCTCTCCTTTGCTGTGTCCAGTTCTCCTATCTCAAAGTGAAGGCGATGGATGGAATTTATCCCCCAAGTCCCTTCTGCTGTCAACATTCCACATGTCTGTGGTGTTTGCCTTTCTTTTTCCTGCCTACATTTTCAAATCATAAGAAGCTCGGGCTACCTCCCCTGGTTAGACTTTTATTGAAAATGGAACTGCCCAAGAAGGCCAGATCTTGTAGCCTGGGCTGCTCTCAGACCAGAGAATCTTTGTTTAAAATTATATTTTGTTAATCCATCATGTGGGTGTGGAGCTTACTATTTTTAATGCATGGGCTGCACAGCCCAGTTATTCATGGCTGAGAGTTTGCCACAGAACTTGAGAGCCATATTTAAAAACAAACAGCCTCAGAGAAGCAGGCAGAAGGCTTCTCTCACAAGCTCATACAATTTGGGTGTGGGAAAGTAAGGGGCCAAGTTCTGCCTCTAAGTGGGACAGCAGTTTGGAAAGGCAGTGAGTTTCTTTGGTCTGTTTGATGCCACACAAGCAAGTAAAGGAACGACCTACCTTAGTGCTTACTTAGATGGTACACTCCATTGACCTTTCCTGAGTCATCTGTCAAAACTCTAGAAACCTGCACTTTTATTACAAGTCCGAGACACTCTTTAGTATCTTCTAATAATGTTCTCTTTCTCTTCACCTTCCTCTCCATTTCCCTTCCTTCTCTTAGGCCATATAACATACACAGGGAAAAATAAAAGGCACACAAATAGAAACATTTCATTAAACTTAAGCAGAAATACCTACATTTATAAGAACTCAAGTGATTGTTGGGAAACCATAGATAGCTTGCATTGAGATATTTAATTGTAGCAAAAATCAACTAAATGTTGACTTCCTGGACTTTAAGAGATGGTATTAATTTGTTCATTCATTCATTCATTCAAACACATTAATTAAGGTCATAAGATGAGCCAGGAAATGTATTAAATGTGGTGTTTACAAAGGTGAAGAGACAGCACTCCCCCTTGAGGAGTTCACAGTCTACTAGGTTAAAAAGTCTCCCAAAAGGGGACTCTCACTATGAGAACCGTCCTGTGACTGGTCATTGGCCCTGTTACTACATTAATTTGGAAGGATGTTAGACAGAAGCTGGCCATGTAAAGTGGTCTGGACCTTCTGAGAGCTTTCATTCTGCTATACAGCCTAATGAAGGGAGGCTACCCAGTCAGTGATGGGTTTTTCTTACAGCTTAAGTAATTCCAATTTGGTGGATGAACCAATCTTTGGCAAAAACAAGATACTTCAAAAGAGATCTTTTCTTTTGGTTCTGTGGATTGTGAAGAACATCCAAACCTTTTAAAACTAATTATTTTAAATTAGAAGAGTAATACAAGCACATGTAAAGAATTGTAGAAAGGGAGTAATACAAAATAACCAGTCACTCATAGGTAATCACTGTTGAAAGTTTCTCTCTTTAACTCTTATCGTAGTTACCATTACAATTTCTGCCTATTGATTTATCAACTTTGGGTAACATCTATTGACTCCTCACTATGGGATATGAAGTATTAAGTGCAATTGCAATATCATTCACACCCCATCTTCCACAACATTCTCAGTTTTTGTTAGTTATATTTAATTATTACAAAGAATATCTTTGTAATTTTAATACCTCTACTTCTTGATTTATTGAAATTAGACTTCTATTTATTTCCTGTTATGTCTGGTTTTCCTGTTTTGTTTTATGATTATGATGTTTTTGGTATTTAGTTTGTAATTTGATTTAAAAAAATTTTTAAACCAAAAAAAAAAAAAAAAAGTCTCCCAAAAGACCAATTCAGGAAATTACAGTCTGATCCTCTTTCCCTATTTTGACAATTGGACAAGGGATATTTATATCATCTTATCAGGGTTGTATAAGAGCATATAAAAGGTATTTAGTTTACTATTCAGGACATTCTCCAAATATATAGACTCACTGAAGGTCAGTGATTCATAGAATTCAGATCTGGCTGATGGAAAGTAAACAGAAAATGTAGAAGAACAGAGAGACCATTTGTTGACTCCCTCATTCAAAACATCCAAAACCCAGGGCTGAGGCACAATAAGGCACAATTCCTGCTAACTACTTGTTCTATCTGTATGAATACAAGTGTCACAAGGGAGGAGCATTGCCTCATTCACAGTTTTGGAAATTAACAAAGAAAAAGTGTCTTGACTTTTTTGCCTGAATTCTTTCAAACTGTATTAAGTTGGAGGCTGTTGCTTGCATGGGTGAACTAGAATCATTCTGATCCATGAAATGACTGTGCCTCAGCCAGCTGTCTCACAGATGCCTACCATTGATCATGAGAGAAGCACTGACAGATGGGAGTGGATGGATTTGTGTTGGAGTTCCGACCGCTTGCATAGCTTATCCCACTGCCCAGTTAATGGTAATACCCTCTCAGATGAGAAGTCAGGGCAGCATAGCAGACCTGCAAAAGCCAGAGTTTTAAGTAGCTCCCTCATCAGTGCACCAGCGTTCATGTGGACATGTATCCTTCCTCTTTAATATTGAGTAGGTAAGAAAGCTTGTTTCGAAGAGAAGGAAACCAAAAGCAAAAGAAATAAACTGGTTATGCCAAAGTTCTTCACTCATCACTTGGTTCAATAAACATTGAGGACCTTCCTGCAGGGACAAATCTGAAGATGAGTAAGATGTAGTTCTTATCCTAGGGAAGCTCATAGTTTGAAACTTGCATTAACAATGATAAAGTAGGGTCAAAATTCATCAGAGGCATATGAAAGTTTCTGAAAGGGTGCAGTGGGGGTTCTAAGGAGGAAAATGTTGCCATCAGCTTGGGGGAGGGTCTTAGGGAAGGCTTTCGAAAAATGCATGTTATGGAATTGGCTTTGGTACAAAGTTGGGAAGGGAGTAAAGAGGAGAAAAATCCAGGAGGATGTCAATACCCAGATCTGTGTTTTGTAAAAATCACCATGGCAACAATGTGGATCGGTTGGAAAGAGTTAAGTTTATAACAACAATAGTAGCAGCTAACATTTAATTAAATGTTTATTATGTCAGGCATTGCACTTAGTGCTTGACCCACTTTATTTAATGTAATCCTTGAAACAACATATGAGACAGGAATTATCATCTCCATTTTATAGGGAAAGGCACGACAGAGCCTGGATGAACAAAAGAGTTTGTATTATTGGCCATGAGAACCCAGGTAAGAAAAAGCTTTTATCTTATATCAGGGACTGTGGGATAGAGATGAGTTGGATTTTGGAGAATTAGGGAGGAAGATAACCTTTTTTTCTATGAACAAATAGGTCTCCTTAGTGTCTGAGTCAAAAACCTCATAACCACTGAAAACACCTCTGAGATCCTATTCTGTCTAAAGGACCATGACTTAGTAAAATTTGCCTTGTCAAGTGAGTATGACTCCATCTCAGGAACCATGTCCTTTGGCTTATCCCTGTCCACTGAGATTCTGGCACTCTGCCTGGCAAATAGTGGACGCTCGAATTGTATTTGCTGTATGAGAGAATTTTCACCTGTCATTCAACATTCATTGGAACCTGGGGCAATTCATTGTTCTTCCCCCTCCCCCATACCTACCCTTGAGTTTTCCTATCTTTATTTTGGAGGGGGCTAAACCGCATTAAGTCATTGTATGTTAAGTTTAATAGGCTGTTATCCAGGAAAAATTAATTACCTCGGGCAAAGGTTGGGATACTTTAGTGGCTAATGGGCGTGTCTATACGGGACGGGGTGGGCACTGTCTCTCTTTTTTTTTTATACGCTTAATCATATCATATTTGGCAATCTGTGCAGAAATGGCAGAAGATTGGCTTATATTCCTTAAGGCAGGTTCCTTCACCACCTAAAGTCTTTGGAGTTCTAGAGACGGAAACGCTCCCATAGGGATGCCCTCGCCCAGGACACCGCCCTTAAAATCAGACAGAGGAAGGCTCCCTTCATGAACGCGCTTGGCAAGCCCTGCCCCCAAAAGGGGTGGAGGTAGAGAAAGAACAGGTCTACACCTCTCTCGTCTGCCCGAGTACAGATTGGCAAGTGGCATAGGCGCGCAGACCTCTGTCATTTATTTATTTTTCTTTCCACTGGGTGCGCTGTCCCTTTAAATGGGGGACGCTGGTGCTGGCTCCGTAACACCGGAGCCGGCAGCTTGTTGATTTCAGCGCTGGTGAATTTCACATTGTTTCCACTTCACTTTCCTCGCCCGGGGGAGGCTCGGGTTGGCTCTACAACCGCTACCGCAGTTGCCAGCTAGGTCCAGGGGAGGGCAGAGACCTGCAGCATCTGGGCGGGCGTGGGGCCGCAGGGAAGGGTGTCGGGGCCACACACGCACTCTCGCTGCAGTCCAGATCCTTCTGAAGCCCGGACGCTCGGAGCGCACCGAGCCGGAACCGCCCGCCCGCCAGCCCGCCCACGGGCCGGGGTCACAGCCAGGGAGCCGGCGAGGGGAGGAGACCCAGGGGGGCTGGGTGGGGGGGCGGGGGTGGGTGCTGCCGCCGCCGCCGCGGAGCTGCTACTCGGCGCGTTTTGTATGAAGATGGCGGCTCCCACCGCCAGCAAGGCAGCCTCCCTGGGCTGTAACAACAAGCCTGCGTTCCCGGAGCTGGATTTCAGGTCGGGAGCTCGGGTGGAGGAATTGAACAAACTCATCCAAGAATTCACGAAGCACGACCAACGGGAATATGACGACCAGAGAGCACTGGAGATTCACACAGCCAAGGATTTCATCTTTTCCATGCTGGGTAAGGAGGAAAAAGAGGGAGGGATGTGTGTGTGTGTGTTTGTGAGTGTGTGTGTGAGATGGGAAGCGGGGTAAAGAACCCATTCCCCCTTCTCGCGCGCTCTTTCCTTCTTGATTTTCTTCCCGGAGCCGCCGGGTGCCTGGGGTATAACCCATCTCTGTTCCGCCTCTTCCCTTCTTTCTCCGCGGCAACCTGAGCTGCCTTCCCTCCCCTCCCTACTATACTTTGTGCCGGGTCCCTTTTCCACCCCAGTTCGCTGGCTCTTTTGTTAATTAATCACCGACGGGGGACTGGAAGGCAGGTGAAGTGTTCGTGGTGAAACGTCTCACTGTTTGGGGGAAGCCCCTGGAAGCCGCGCGGTCCAGGTGAGAACGGGCTGCGCCTTTCAATTAAGGGATTTGTCTCCAAAGACAAGGACCTGCTCCTTCCCAACGCCGAGTCTCGGGTCCTCTCCAGAGCTCGGGGCGCGGAGACAGCCTGGGGCTCTGGCTCGGCGCCCGAGCGACAAGTTGCTCTCTAGTCTCGCTTGCGGCGCGGCGCTGTCAAGCCGGGCCCCCGGTGGCCAAACTTGTTGGGTGTTCCCTGGTAACCCGCTCAAGTAGGCTGGGCGCAGGGAGTTCCTGCAACTTTGATTTGCAAGTAGATTTCGCCTTGAAGCGGTCGGAAGCATTTCTGGTGCTTCTCCGGGCTTCTCGCTGAGCTCGGAATTCCTAATTCCCAGCTCGAAAACGACCACGCTCAGATCTCTGACCCCGAGGAGCGCCAGCCCCTTCCTCTTTGTGTGCTGTCTATGCACCGGCCGAGAGAGGTGTCCTGGGTTTCGAACCCCGGCGACGTCCGGGTTTAGAATAATGCCGCCCCTCCCACCCCCCCAGCCTGGCACCTACAGTTCCTTACACAACTAAATGTTGTGTAAAGGAAAATAATTGAGTCAGGCCGGGGAGATCGAACACCTCCCCAGGTGTCCTGTCGTTCGGATTAGTGCTGTGAGTGTCCGCTGCTGGGAGCCTCTCGCGTAGCTTGCGGCTCCACCAGTGCAACTCTGCCTGAATGCAGTACGTGGCCTGGCGGTGAACACTCCGCAGAACTGGGACTCCAGTGTAGCGCTGCCCCACCGCGTGTCTCTGTGCGCTCGACAAATACATTCGTAGGCAATTTTCCAGGTAGTGGGAAATTTAATTGAAATAGGTCTTGGACCACGGAGGAAGACTGAGCTTTTGCCTTCCTCCTGCCGTGTACTTGGATTTCAGCCGGCTGTCTGCTGTCCTTGCTGGTTCTATCATCGGGTATTTTCTCTCGGTTTGCTTCCTCCCCACGGCCCAGGTTGGGGGTAATACAAATTGTACGTGTTCAGGCGGTGGGTAGTAACGCTTTGGGAAGTTGGATGAAGCATGTTAAAACTTGGGGCTGGATTTTACTTTTTGCTCCACACTCCCCAAGTGTATCCAAGGTTGTGTATGGGGTTGAAAAGCTCTCCATTGAGAGATTCGACCATTCAACTAATATTGAATTAAATGTGGTGTGTGTGTGTGTGTGTGTGTGTGCGTGCGCGCGCGTGTGTAAATAACTCCCTAACCTTGCGGTGGGAAGCTTACAAGCTTACAAAGCTTTCAGATCTGAAAACCAGCACAGTGATTGTCAGAAGGGTGGGGATACACAGAGAAGGCTCAGGGCAAGTTATTTAAGTTGCTTAATCATGTCCTTTCTCTTTGACGTATATAATGGAAGTCTGCCATTGTGTTGTTATAGCGCCGGCCTCAATTCCAATGTCTCCTGTCCTAGGTCGTTCACTAGGAAAAGGTGCTCGGTCACCATCAGTCAGGATAGTCATGGAACAGAAAATGGGAGGCTGTGGGGAAGGGTAAGTTTAAGTGCCCAGCTCATGAGGAAATCCTGTGCTAACCCCACGGCTGATACGCTGATTTCTCAAAGCCTTTACGAAGGGTGAATTATTGCAGGGTGCTTAATTTATTTTGTATTTAATGTCATGAGTGGCATGGTGTTGACAGGTAAACGAAATTCCCTTTTATTCATTTTTACCCAGTTGATCTTGCAAGAGAAGTCTTTCTTGCCCCCTGGGAATTTGATGTTTCCACCTGCGGGAGAGAAAATTCAGGAGAATGTTGTTTAAGCCTCTTGCCCCTCTGGACACTAGCAGGCAGATGGCGAAATGAGCTTGCCTGTGTGTGGTGCTGCATTCATTTGTGAGTTGCTTGCTTTCCTTTAATGAGGTGCTGGCTGCTCTAGACAAGTGAAGGTTTGGCGACAGCAAGGGTCCCTGTGTGGATTTACTTTTCCTAAAGGGGATTTTCGCTTGGCTTGAAAAAACAAAATCTCTTTTTGTGCACTTTGTTTCACTTGCTGCAGTCCACAGTCTTTCATGAATATGCGAATGATGTGTCTTAATGACCCTCAGCTTGTTAAGGTGTTAACAGGGGTGGCACCAGGCCCTTATTTCTGGGAGCTTTTGGCGGTGGGTGTGAGTCCTCTTGGCTTTCTTCTGCTTCTGGCCGAGCGGCACCTGAGGATTGTCAGCAGCCTGAAAACGTTATCCCCTCACACAGAACGAAATGGCAGAGGAGTTTGGTGCAAACCTCTTTAATGGAGCTGTGGATAACGCTACCTCTGTTTTTAGGCAGCTGGCAGGGGCAGCCACTTTCTGTATGAGATTGTTAGCCTGGACTAAAGCCCCCGCCCACCGGCTTCCCAGATGCTTTTTGTTTTATCGAGATTGGAGGCAACTTTACTACGCAGAAGAGCAAAGTTGTGGTAGGCTGTTGTCATAAACAGTGACCCGTCAGCACGGGGAAACTCCATTGTCCTATCAAAACAGGGGTCTGCATAGTCTGTGGAGTTGATCTGAGCCTGCTACTGGTCACCCAGCTGTCCGTGGTCTGTCCTGACCTTCTCTGCTTGTCTGGAGATTCTGATTCCTTTGGAGGCAGGTATTTGCGGGAGTCATCTAGACTCACTATTTATTTCTCTACACCTTGGTCTTTTAGGAGAATGATTGCTGTTATTATCTAGTTAATATGTGAGAGCCCAGATTGTGGGAGAGGCTGGCAGTGCATAATAAACACCATTTATCAGAATTCAGGGAAATTGCCAGAATTCATTAATATTTTAATAATATTTGCATAATGTCTCTGCCAGCTCTTTTGTTATCTTCATTCCCTGGTGAGGTCGAATGAAGACTGGTTGTGTCCCCATTGAACAGATGCAGAACAGGGGTTATGAAGAAGCTAGAAGAGCCAGGAAGAAATAAGAAGTCGCTTCCCCTTCAATCCAAATGGTTGGTACCATGGTGTGGTCATTAGAGTAGTTATCACTTACTGACTGCCTTCTCTGTGTCAGGAACTTCACACAACCTTAGGAGTGGTATTGCTTTCCCATTACACACATGAGGATATTGAAATTTACTAGGGTTAAGAATCATCCAGGGTCCCATGGCTAATAAATGGAAGAGATGTTGCTAAAACTCTCTTGGCCCGATTCTAAGTCTTTTTCTATCAAGAACTGAGGTATTAAATCCAGAGGAGGGGCTTTGTTTAAAAAAAAAATTGTCTCTCGTTTCAGAATTTGTTTCTGCTTTCAGCTGTATTAGGGTAATCCAATCAGCATTTGACACGAGTTCTGGAGCAGTCTGAGTTGGAGTATTTTATTCCGTAGAAAGATCATTCGTTTGAATTTCAGGTTAAGACACTGATGGTCATTAGAATAAAATGTTAAAATCTATAGTTCCTGTCTCAGTCTGCCTCTTGCTGGCTAGGTGGTCTTAGGTTTTTCATCCATTAAACACAGATAATAGTATTTTTGTCTATTAAACATGGAATAATAGTAATGCACTGTTTCAGAATTATGTGTGTGAATATGAAGTCATTTTGTAAACTGAAGAGGAATGTATACATGATTTTATTATTTAAAGAAATGGGCATTGTTAGAAAATCTAGTGAACTTACACTGGAATTATTTCTGCAGCTTCCTATCAGAAAGACTATAGAGAATGATTAGAGGTGACCTAGGAGAATACAGGCTCTGGCTGGAGAGGGCATGATTCATTCCAACCCACATTGCCATTTGTTAAGTTCATACTGTATGCTGGCCCTTGTGCTAGCTACTTTGCATAAATATATTCATGTAATTTTCTTCCAGAAACTTTTTAAGGATACATACCATCATGCCTGTTTTAGAGGTGAAGTAGGTGGTATTAATCCCCCTTTAAAGATGAAACACTGAGGCTCAAAGAGGTCAAGTACTTATGCGAAGATCATACGGAGTTTGAGTTTGAACCCAAGTATTCCTGACTCGAAAGCTCATGTTCCTTCCACTGTGTGGGCAATCAGATTCTATCACTCTTGGGCCAGACAACCAAAAAGGCCCCACCCCGTGGGGAATGCTATACTCAGTACCCTGCTTAGCCTGCACGAGCAGAGATGGTCTCTTTTGGTCTGTCTTTCTTACTTTCATGCGTTCAACAAATATTTACTGAATGTTATACTGTTTGCCAAGCAGCATGCAGGGTCCTAAGGATAAAATAATGAGCAAAAACTTTAATTCATATGAGCCTGTGGAGACCCCTCCCTCTTCTGCTTTGCCCATCAACTTTAAGAGAACAGTTTGCTGACTCTTGTCTCCTTTCAGGCCCATGGTTGTGGTGTTTCTGAGTGCTGTTGGAACTACCATATTTTTAGGTACTTCCTATATCTACAGAGTAGGCCATTTTGAAGCCCTGTCTTTCGAGTGTTTGAATGTCACTTTTCCTTAATGAATTCATCCAGCAATCTTTACTGAGGGAATTTATTGTGAATCTTTGCTTTGTGGGCCTCCAAGTCTTGGTACGTTCCTTAGTGTTCTGGTCACTAATGTGCTGTGGTATCTGTGTAATGGACATCATCTTTGAAGTCTGTTCCAGCTCTGAAAACATTATGCATCTGGGGCAGGGAAGTCCCTCTGAACATTTATTTTTGCTTCTGGTTTGAGTTGGTTTCAATTCTCCCTCCATGGTTCTGGGCGTTTGCTGCCCTTCATGACAGAAGAGCCCTGGAACCATTGATGATCCCTGGTCTTCCTATGATGCCTTGTTGGGCCACCCATTGGATAATGCATTGCTTGTGATTAGACTGGGTCCCTTTTGTATTCACAGAAATAGTGGAGTCTCTCATGTCAAACTAGGAATTTGTCCTTGAATGTTAGCTCTTTAGATTCTCCTGGAGCTTTTTAACAATTTGGAACCTCTGGTCTTGTTTTAGACCTATTGAATCCGAATCCCTAGAGATCCCCAAACTGGCTGCTCAGCACTCTGACATTCTGTCCCGTGTTAGGCGTGATGTTGTTCGTTCCCTGTCCAGTAGAGCTGCTTGTGCACACAATGAGCTGATCCCAGTTGACTTTTGAGACTAGAACTGGGCTGCTGCGTCTAATGAGCAGATATGTCTGCTGGCTTCTGGTAAAGCTGGAGTCCTTCCCCCTGGGACAGAGACAGGGAGGCACAGTGATTGAGATGATTATTAGAATGTTTCCTCTGTGTCAGAGGTTGTAATAGGGTTTCACATCATTGGATCTTTTCCCAAGGACACCATAACCCTTTGAAGTAAAGAAGAATGGAGAACTCTAGGATTAGAAAAATTCAGGAAGTTGTCCAAGTTTACTAGCAACTAAGTGGTATAGCTGGGACTTAACCAAGGTCAGGCTGATGGAAAACCCTTGCTTTCAACAGTGATACTATTCTGCCTTCTAGAGGGGCAGGAGAACTGGATTCTAGCCCCAACTTCTCCAGTTAACTTGCTCTGTGATTTTGGGCAAGTCACCTAACAGACTCTGAGTCTCAGAGTCTGAATATGTAAGTTGGGGCAAATAATTATACCTACCTCCTGTGTTCAGATGCATTCAATTCTGAAGATGAAGGTACAAAAGAAGGACATTTCTGAGTTCTAGTAAAGCTCTGTTTTGTACTGTGTGGAATGTGTGTTACCCTAAGTCACCTAACCTTTTCTGGGCCTTTTTTTTGCCCACTTTCCAATTGTAGAAAATACAAAGAAGAAAGTAAAATCACCTCCAAATTCTAATTACTGTTAATATTTGATGTACATTTTTTCTGGACGTCTATGTTTATAGAACACGCTTACGGGCTTCCCTGGTGGCGCAGTGGTTGAGGGTCCACCTGCCGATGCAGGGGACACGGGTTCATGCCCCGGTCCGGGAAGATCCCACATGCCGCGGAGCGGCTGGGCCCGTGGGCCATGGCCATTGAGCCTGTGTGTCCGGAGCCTGTGCTCCGCAACGGGAGAGGCCACAACAGTGAGAGGCCCACGTACTGCAAAAAAAACAAAAAACAAAAAACAACCACACTTACACCCACTCATACTTACATGCTTGCAGTTTTACATACATAATCCTATTGGATATGTGGGCTTTTTTTTAGTAAATTTATCAATGTGCTGTCATCTACTAACTTTTGGAAAGGAGCTATAACCTGTGTTAAGATGTTTTCTTGCTTCTTTCATTCATCTTTTATTTGAAAAGAAGATACTGTTCTGGAACTTAGAGCACATTCTGTGGTTTAATGGTTGGGGAATGAAGAACCTTCTTGGTGACTTCTGAGGGTTTGGCCATCTCCTTTCAATGTCATCTCCTATTTATGTCTTTGCATGTTCTACATGGTCTCATAACATTACCCGAATTTCTCACTTTCTTCTTTTGCTTGGGCTGTTTTCTCTATCAGGATTTCTTAACCTGGGTCCACGGAAACAAAAACGTGGGGAAAAATTACCTCTTTATTTTTATTGACCGCTAACTGCAATATTGCATTTCCTTTCATTATAAAAGTAGGTAACAAACCACAGTAGTATTAGCAGTACCTCTGTTTTTTGCTTTTGTTGCCAATAGAAATCACAGATATTTTCACTTCACATTACAGATATTACAGACATCTCAAAAAGCCATTCACTGCTGCTTTGAAATTATGGGAGATGTTAGACTTGCTGCTAGATTTTATTGAATGCATTAATAAAAAATCACATATGGTACTCTATCACAAATTTGTTTTTTAACTGCATTTTGTGTTTTGATACCAATTTTCTTTGAAGTCCTGTGTAATTTTATCATTCATTTAAATATACTTGTTTTTTTTGCAGGGGTCGCCAGGCTTTTCCAGCCTGTCAAGACATCTGTGTCACAGAAGCAGTTAAGAGTCTCAGCATTCTGACATCTCATCTCTGCTTTGTTTTCTTCTCCCAGCTCAAATACCACTTGACTCATGAAGCTTTCCTATATCTCTCCAATGAGAAAAATTTCCCTTCCCTCTGTGTTCTAACACCTGGTCCCCTTTCATAGCCCTTACCACATGTTCCCCACGCTGTAGGCTAAATAATCCCTGCTCATTTACCTTTGCAGCGCCCAGTGGGCTTACGTAAACAGTAGGTGCCAACAGAGTGTTACGTGACTTCATGCATTTTAAAAGAGGCTTTCTGTGCACAGCTTCTGATTTCAGGCTCTATTTAAGGCATGAGCGCTTTCTGACATTGTCTCTTTATGGTTGCTCCCCTCATTAAGCCATATTCCATCATCGTCTCTGGAGTCAAGAAAATCTTGATCTGATCTCCTCATGTGGTAGGGGAGTTTTTTCCTAGATTCCAATAATAACATCCTTAAGACTTATCATAGGGCAGTTTAAGAAATGTCCCAATTAATTGCTGTAGCTTGTTGACCAAGAGTGGCAAACCGTGACTTGTGGGAAATCCTCCTTTCTTGTAGACCCTGACTTTTCTTCCCTGGGCATCCGGGGTACTTGCGAACCTCCTGCACTCCCACACTTGGGGCTTTAAAGGATGCACAGAAAGCATAAGTCATCTTTCTCATGAAGGTGTTCCTTGTGCTTATCAGTCAACCTCCAGGTGCTTGGATGGCTATTCTGGCATCCTAATTGCAGCAATTATTTATGATTATAAGCTAATTTGCCATCAATACTTTATCTTTGTGCAGTGCTTTATAGATTGAATACACATTAGCATCTGATACGGTGTGGTATTATCCTTTGGACCAGCCTTTGAGAAAGGACCTAGTAACCCCAATTTACAGATGGGAATACTGAGACTCTGGGAGGTGATATGACTTAGTTGGAGGTTATAAAGTAGGTTGTAGAACAGGACTCAACCCAGATCTCCAGTGTCTTCTGCTCCAGCATATAGCCTGCAAAGAGCTTATGGCTTTTCTACCCATATATCTTTCATGGTTGCTGGGCTGAGTCTGTGTTCCCAGACCAGGCAAGGGTAGCAGCTTTCATACCTCTCTGGCTTTTCTGCTCTCTACTGGGCCAAGGGTACACAGTGGGTAAGGCTGGCTGAGGGCGGCATGGCTCAGTACATACCCTGTAGGCATGCATTCTCCATGTCTGTTTGTTAGCCTCGCGTATCTGAGGGCCTGTGACAGCATTCACAATGGACTTGGGTGACTACTTGCCAGCTGAGCGATCTCTTTAAGGACAGTTCATAATTATGCCATTATGTGAGGCCCTGTCTCCAGGAAACAGCTATCTATTTTTCGTCCACTTAAGTGCCTTTTCATGAATTCCCTCTGCACAAGATAAAGAGACAGATTACTAGGGACAGCGCTGCTGTGAATAAAGCTGGCACGGCGAGCTGTTGTTCAGTTTGTTTATTTTTTATATATTTTTTTCCCTCAACACAGGAAGACATGATTAATACTTGTGAGTTAAGTCAGTAGTGGGAGTTGGTGTAAGGCTTGTTGAGGTTTTTGTTTCTTCTAATGAGTATTTGAATATTTACAGTGTGCATAGAATTGAGTATTCATTTATTAATTCATAAAATTCACTCAACATATGTTGGAGTGCCTACCATGGACTAGTGTAATTACTGTGGTGAAGTTACTGTATTGTAAGAGTACAGAGTGGTGAATTAGAGAAGCAAGGTCACTACCTCATTAAGACTTATGTTCTCTGGGGAATTCAACAAGATTTAAGCACGTGAGTAAATAGGGATGTGCGCTTAAAAAAAAAAAAAAGCACAGACCCTTATGATGGAAGGTCATTGGGTAGGATGGAGTGAAGAGTGATAGAGAAGGCCTCTCTGAAGCAGAGACATTTGAACTGGAAAGATAAGAAGGACCTGGCCACCTGAAGACTGATGGAAGTGTATTCAAGTAGGTAGAACATCATGTGCAAAGGCCCTGGGGTGGGTCCATTTGAAAGCAGCTTTCAAGGCTGCTTTAAATTATAGCAAGTCTGATTTGGTCTCTACAAGGAGGAATGGTCTATGTTTGGATTAGGCCCACAGTGGAAGGAATGGGCTGCCTGCCTTGGAATATAGCGAGTTTCCTGCAGGTGGAGGTTTTCCAAGTGGGGCCACCCTTTGGCTAGGCTCTTGTTGATAGCATTCAGGGACTGGAGGAGCGGGAGACAGTGTAGAAAGGTTGGGTTACAGATCCTCAAAAGGCCCTTTGTAGCCATGTAATTCTCTGATTTCACCTCTGATAGCCCTAAGCTAACAACAGTGAATTCTGTATTAGATGGTTTATGCGTCAAACTGCAGTTTTCTTGGGAAAATGATAAACCTGTATTTTTTCATCTGGACTTCCACAGTGTACAAAATACTTTCATAGGCATAATCTAGTTTTGACTTCTCACAACAACCATATAGAGTAGGTGTTATTATTGTCTCTGTTTTAACATAGGAAGAAACCCATGGTCAAGAGAAGTAACTCACTCAAGGTCACTGAATGGTTGAGGTGGAATCAAATTGAAATCCTTTGAAGTTCACCCCAAATTCTTTGTATTAGGCTGATTCTAGAAACCTCCCTTATCCCACGTCACCTCAGGGCATGGAAGAAGGAGGATTTTGGGTCCAGAGAGAGGCACTGAGGATTGGTAGGAAGAACCAAGCCGATAGACTGCAGGTCTGCACGTGCCTGTTGTCGGTGTGCAACTTGGAAGCACTTATCTGGGCTGCTTCGAGATCACCCTTTTCGCAGCTGCAGCTGTTCCTGATAGCAGCTGCTTGTCCGGATGACGCTGTGATGAATAAAGAAATCTCAACAGTTTGTTCTCAACTGTGCCCTTGGTGTGCGCAGCCTGCTTTAACACAGGCTGTGTTTCTGATCTGGAACAACAGAATCCTGCTGGCATATGGTGCCTCAGGGGCTCACAGCCCAGTTGTGAGAAGGGGCCGTCCCTCTAGATCCGAACCAGGGAGCCAAAGGCCCACCAGGGACTGGGTGGTAAGGAAAGTGTGTGCAGTGTGCCGTGTGGTAGATGCCAGCTGGTTCTTGATGTCAGAGTCAGGGATGCCAGGCAGTAGGGGGCTGCACTGGTGAAGGAGCTCACCTCTCACCTCCCTTGTAGGTCAAACTGTGGCTGCCAGTTTATCACCTCTGATTTGGAATCTGAGGCCCCAGAGAAGGGCCATAGTTCATCCACTACTGTACAGCCAGTTTGGGGGCAGAATCATAGTTAGAACCCAGGTTTCCCATCTACCTGCTGTGTGTGTGTGTGTGTGTGTGTGTGTGTGTGTGTGTTGGTGTTATTTCTGTCATGCCATTTCCAAATAAATTTTCCCTTTGAATGAAAAACTATCTGTGTAACTGAAAATAATAATAACCACACTCAGATAATGTCTTCCATGTTCCAAGGATAGTTCTAAGTGCTTTATACTTTATGTACATTATCTAAATGAATCCTAGCGACAGCCCTATGAGGAAGGTATTATTCTTATTTACTGATGAGCAATCCAAAGCACAGAGAGATTAAGCAATTTGCCCAAAGTCACAAAGCTAGTGGTAGACGGGCAATTTGAACCCAGGAAACCTAGCTTCAGGCAAAAAATAGCAAATAACTGTGGATCTTTTTTTACATCATTAAGAAAAAAAACCTTTCCTCCTGCAAAGTGGAAGTCATTGATGGAATACTACAATTTAAAAAAATATATTTATTTATTTTTGGCTGCATTGGGTCTTTGTTGCTGCACGTGGGCTTTCTCTAGTTGGCAGCGAGTGGGGACTACTCTTCGTTGTGGTGTGTGGGCTTCTCATTGCAGTGGCTTCTCTTGCTATGGAGCATGGGCTCTAGGCGCGCGGGCTTCGGTAGTTGTGGCACGTGGGCTCAGTAGTTGTGGCTCGTGGGCTCTATAGCGCAGGCTCAGTAGTTGTGGCGCAAGGGCTTAGTTGCTCCGTGGCATGTGGGATCTTCCTGGACCAGGGATTGAACCCGTGTCCCCTGCATTGGCAGGCAGATTCTTAACCGCTGTGCCACCAGGGAAGTCCTGGAATACTACAGTTTGAATGCTGTTAGGAAACTTGGAAGTTAGGTGGCCTGAGTTGCTCCCTCCTCCATTTTACAGAAGTGGAAACTGAGGCCCAGAAGGGAAAGGGAACTTGATCATCCTGAACACTGATTTTACTTTTGGGCAGAGTGGAGGTGAGTTAAATGTCTGGCAAGTGACTGCTTCCTGAGAAAGGTGTTTGTACCTAAGACTGTCCACTCAGTAGCATCTGCTCCCTGGGGAGCATCTGCCTGGGTTTAAAGTGAAGGGGAATCACTTTGAGAGGGCTGTGCTTCTAGATAGGGAACATTTCCCTGCTACAGAGCTGCCTTGTAGTTTGAAGTTTTTTTTAAGCTACTAGGTGAAGAATGCTGAATAAATAACCTGGTGGGCGCACTACTTCTGGTGTGTCATGTTTGCTTTTTGTCTTCTGATTGTTCCTTGTCTTTCTCTCCGGTTCCCCCTGCCACCCACCCCGTGACATGTGTCCTTTTCTCACATCTCTGCTGTCTACACAGCTTTGAGTATCACAATGAATATTTTTGTCTCTGAACAGTCTGTATCTACAGTAAGGAAGGGGGCTGGCTGAGTAGACTGTGGGATGCTGGGTCCAGCCTGTGTTTGGGAGGAGTTGAAGCTCCATGGGCTAGTAAGACTCCTGGCAATGGACCTTCCCTCTCTGCTGCTGCTGAGACCTCAGAGCCTTAGGAGGATTTAGAGAGTTGTAATAGGGATTCGAAGAATTATAGAGGAGTTAAGCTGGTGGGGATCTTCCTGAGACCAGTTCATCCACCCCATCATGTCGCCGGTGGGGAAATTTAACCCCACAGAGGACAGTAACTTGCTCAAGGTCAAGCTGGTGGTGATGATGATAATGACTGTATTGGGAAACTCTTCCCTGCTGTTTATCAGGCATTGTTCCACGTGCTTTGTAATCATTAACCCATGTAATCCTCACAACAATACTGCGATGGTAACAATACTGCTACCACCCCCCTGCTTTACCTGTAAAGCAACTACAGCAGTTAAGTCACTTGCTCAAGCTGGTGAGAGGCTGGATTCAAATCTAGGCAGTTGAGCTCTTAACCCCGTGTACCTTTCAATAACATGAGCGCCATCACCATGCCAGGCGCTGTGCTCGTTGCTGGCATAAAACATGAGGTGATGCTAAACGTTGAGGGAGAGGATGGAAGTGAGGGAATAGTGGGCAGAGTGGAGAAGAGGTTGGTTTGATTGTCCGGCGAGCCAGTTGCTAATATGATTCTTCTGGCTCCTGGTCCAGACTCTTTTCATTCTATCACTTGGCCTTTCTTGGCAGCCCTCAGGACAAACATTCTTTTGATGCTTGTGGTTTATGTTTATTGAAAGTCCTTTGTGTGAAATACCATCTTATCCATGCCATCTCCTCATTTTGAAAGTAAGAAGGTGTGTCTCAGCTAATTGATTGATTTAAGGCTCTATAAAGGTCCACTGGGCCCTTGATGCTAAGTAAATTAGGGCAAGTCTTATGAAGGTACAGGCTCTGCCTCCCTCTTTCCCCCCATGTCATTCCAGATTTAGAACATTTAATTAGGACATAGTTAATGTAGTCTATCATTGTGGGGGGAATGGGAGCTCATCTTTTTTCAGTGAAAGGCAGATGCCAAACGCACTCTTAAGACAGTTACTGTGAAATCAAAATTTATAAATCGAATTGGGTTTTAAGTGAACTAAGGGATCTGACTCTTTAGTGCAGTAAGTGACTACTTTTGAAAAGGGAATAATTCTTTAGGTAAAAATTGGATCTAGCTGCCCTGCTTTGTAAGGACAGATGTTTGTACGTTGACTTGACTTACAGCACTGAAAGCACATTGGCTTCATGCTACAAAATCAGTCGTTGGGATGAAATCACTTCTTGAAAATCTGGTGCTCGTGATGCAGAGGATTGGAACTGGAATCCTCAGAGAAGCCTCATCCCCAACCTACTTACTCATTTTTTCCTGGAATAAAATCTCAGGGGATTGGAGCATCCGGGATGGGCAAGCCCATCTGGACAGTGTAGAAACTCATGGGAGAGAATTTTATCATCTCTGGTTCTTGGGGAAGAGGATGGATGGGAAATGATCTTTCTGAGTATCTTTGTGTCATTCAGGACCAACCTACCTCTGTTCCTGTCTCCTGGGTCCCATCCTCTCTGCCGGCCCAGCCTTCTTGCCTGGGGATTATTTCTGCCCCTTTTATCTGCAGTTTCTCCTTCATTACTGATTCCTTCTTAAACACTCACACGTGCATTCTCCATATTCCTTCAACAGAGATCTTTGAGGATTTCTGTGCAACAAGCCCTCTGTGAGCAGTAGGAATACAGTGGGGAACAAACCTTCATATTTGGCTACAAGTCTTAGAAGGAGATGGACAGTGAAAAAAAGTTGTAGGTTATGATTAATGCCCTGAAGGAAATACCAACCAGAACAGAACAGGGTGCTGTGATTTGTCTTTCCTTCTCCAACTTGACCTTGTGGACCATTCTCTCCTAAACTCTCTTCCCTTGGCTTCCATCCAGCATACTCTTGCTGGTTTTCTCCTTTTCCTCAGTCTCCGTGTAAGGGACAGATCTGTATTTCTTTGTCCAGCCCTTGGTGATCCTTCCGTCTTTTCTCCCCTCACGCTTTCTCTGATCCTCTCGTAGTGTCATTTTCCATCTCTCTTGCTGCCTTCCGAGCCTGTGCCCCAGCCTGGGCTTCACTGCCTCTTGGACAAGTCCACTTGGGTGACCCAAAGGTGCCACGAATTGAGTGTCCAAAGTGAATCTGTCTGTGCTTCAAGCCTGCTCCTCCTGGATCAGCCACACCACCTTTCACCAGAGTCATAAGACGGGAACTCCGGAATCATCCTGAGGCCCTCTCTCGTCCTCCTACCCCGAAGCTGAAAAGCAACTGAGGCCTGTCCATTCTGCCTCATCCTTTAGGCTCTGTTTTCTTCTCTCCATTCCCACTGTCACCACCTTAGTTAGGGTCACTACTGTCAGTTTCCTGGGTTACTGCAATAATCTCCCTGGGTTTTCTGCTTCCAGTCCCTTAAATCCATTCTCCACGCTGAGTCACCTTTTAAATAGGCCTAAACCCTCGGGGACAACCCATCATTCTTCACAGTAAAGTTAAACTCCTTAGTGTATTTTACAGTCTTTGGAGACCCAGCTCCTGCTCACATCTCTGGCTTCACCTCCTGCTACCCCTTCAGTTTCACTGTATGTTTCTTATACACCTGCTTTGAGATGGGCGCTCTGTAAGGTGCTGACACTGCAATCTCTCTTGAAGTAAAGGCCTAAACATTCTGAACAGGATTAGAAGGACTCAGTGCTCTGTTTCCTAAGGCCTTTTCAAGCCCCATCTCAAACCTCAGATGTCCTCACTCTCTTGGTTTCAGCCACACAGGCGTTTCAGTTCTTTGGAAATACCATATCCCTACCACTGAGGCCCTTTGCTGGAATGCACCATCCCTCCTCCCACACACCCATGCAACCAACGCCTTAACTTCTACTTCCCTAGATGACCCCAGCTCAATCCAAATGTCACTTCTCAAGGAGGCCTTTCAGGCTAGCCCAGGACAGGTCACCTTCTCCTAAACCTGCATTCTATCTTCATAGGTGTCTTAGTTGCACTGATCCGTTGTGAGTTTGCTGATGTCTGACGTTTCCCATTGTCATGAAGGCTCAGTGATAGCTTATCTCAGACCTATTCTTGCTTGTCTTTTTCTACTTGCCTGAAACACAGTTGTTCAATAAACATTGCTAGTGTGGTTGGCTACTTTGCTTTTGTTCTTGAACTTGAACAGTTAGGTAAAACACAGTTCACAATAGGCATTGAGCTAGTCATTGTGTGCCGAGTTTTAAGGACATACCTTGGTGTGTTCAGGGGACTTCTCTTCCTACACTCCCACCTCTCTGCAGCTTACAGCCATGGAATTATAAAAATGTGCACTTTAGAAATTATCTAGTTCAGTCATTTCCAACCTTTTCTAAACATGAGGGTCTTTTTTTTTTTCAATTAAAAAATGATGAGGACTCAAATGGTAGTGGTTATATTTTTACTATCAGTTTATTGGAGAAAAAATGAGTAGTTATAGAAAGCTACTATGAATTTAGCTAACCATGTGAATTACTTTGAATTTTTTCATAATAGTGTCTATATATACTTGAAAAATAGTAGTATGTAGGCTTGAGAGGTAGTGCTTGGTGGGCACATGGATTTCTAGCACCAATAACTCCATGCCCTGTGGTCCCTTAGTTAGGAACGAGCCACTTGGTCTCGCCCTTTATTATGCAAATTTACATCAGATTTAGAACTGGTTACCTGTGGGTTTGGTTTCCCCTATATGCGTTTGATTTGACCAACATGGTGTTTTTTTGTTTTTTTTTTTGCGGCACGCGGGCCTCTCACTGTTGTGGCCTCTCACTGTTGTGGCCTCTCCCGTTGCAGAGCACAGGCTCCGGACGCGCAGGCTCCGCGGCCATGGCTCACAGGCCCAGCCGCTCCGCGGCATGTGGGATCTTCCCGGACCAGGGCACGAACCCGTGTCCCCTGCATCGGCAGGCGGACTCTCAACCACTGCGCCACCAGGGAAGCCCAACATGGTGTTTTCAAATATTTAGAGCAAACATTTAGAAGTTGGGAGATTTTTCACAAAGCCAGATTTCCAGCTTGAAAAATGAGAAGGACTACATTTATTTCCTGTATGGCCATAATCTCCTGGTACTGAATAGCAGCTGTGTCCTTTAGAGGCACCGCACTTTCTCCAGTTTGTCACAGTCCTCGCTCTATCTCTGTCGCTATATAGCAAGTTCATGGCAGAATGGGGACTAGAAACCCAGTGACTTCACCTGACGTGAGCGAGTGAGGCCAACTCCATCTCCACAGAGGCTTGTGAGCAGAAAGAGTCCTGGGCCCAGAGGCAGGAAACCTGAATCCTTGTCTGCTCACTGTTACTGACTAGCTTGGTGACCTTGAACAAGCTACATAACTTCTCTGAACCTCAGTTTTGTCATTTGTCATTTTGTAGTAAATACCTCTTAAGGCTCACCGAGTTGTTGGATCTCTGGACGGAAAGTTGTTTAGTCTAATGGAACATGTTTGTTATTAACTCCCTCATCTTCTCTTGCTTTGTCTTTCTTTTTCCTCTTATGGTTATAGAGGAATCTACCATTTATTTGTTGCACCTTGATGTTCATTTGAGAAATATGAGAAGGGAGCTATTGATTTCTCTCCCCAACCCTTTCTTATCCACATCATGTCTGGAGGCAGCTCTAATCCTTTCATCCCATGCCATCTACTCCTGCTGGGGGTCCCATGGCCATAAGCAAGCTCCTGCTTGTGACATCCAAGACACCCCAGAGTTGAATTCCAAATATCAAAGAATTGGAGCCTACTGATTGCCTGTGGAGATGCTCAGTAACTAGCCAGCTCTGTCATTGCTCACATCTATGAAATACTAACAGGATACCAGGCTAACATGGAGGATGTCGTTTTTAGTGGCAATATCCTTGTAGCCAGATTTGTGGAACAAACAAATTTCATTGTTTCAGGGGAACCATACTGGTTATTTTTGTCCTTCTGGATCTGGAAGGGAGAGGAGGCATCAGTACCACAAAAGAGGAAATAAATAGGAGTGTCAGCCTCTGAGATTACAAGAAGCAGGGTGGATCCTGGAAAACAAAAATGGGGACTTTGGAGTCAGGCAGACCTGGGTCTGTTACTGCATAGCTGTGTGACCTTGACTAGCTTGTGTGACCTTGAGCCAACTAGCCTTTTTGATGCTCTTCTTCATTCATAAAGCAGGGATAGAAGAATGTATTTCATGTTTTAATTTTATACTCAGTTTTAGTTTTTAAGGATTTTGAATAGAATGCGAACTTCATAGGGTTGTTTTAAGGATGAAATTAGTGCATGTTTAATATGTTAAATGAGCAACACAGTACACGAAACTGCCCCCTCTTCCAACTTCTGGCTGAAAATCCTTTTTTACTTCCTTTATATAGGATTAGTAGGTCAGCCTGTGAGCAGGGAAGCAGAACATAAAGTTGCCTGCATAAAGGTCTAGTGGACTTCTTTGCGCAAACCTTTTGGTTTAACATTTCACGGAGCAGGTAGAGTTGAGCTCCTACTGATTTTTTTTTTTTTTTAAGTTTTGCAAATAAAAAGCTAGGTTTTCCAGGAAACAAAGAAATTTCTTCTGCCTTTATTAGTTTCCCAGAGGGTTCCAAAAGTATAGGACTGACCAGCAGGATGCTTACTGTGGCCACCCTGTGAACCCAGCCCAAGGGGCCTTTGCAAGGGAAACAGAACACCCCTTGGCTGGATTAAAGTAATTGAAGTAAAGCTGAGGTTTTCAATCTGATGCTTATATGAATAATTTTCACTTAGAAGAGAGGGAGATGGTTTAGGGGAGACCTGACTTGATGATGGTTGGGGTGTGTATTCAGCTGTGGGAGAATGTGGAACTCTCACTCAAAAGTCTGCATATGGAGTTTAAGGTTACACTAATCCTTTTGAGAATTTAGGGTGGTGCTGGAGATTGCGCACCTGCTGGTGAAATGAAGAAGGTGGGCACTGGACCGGAAGTAAAGGTATTAAGAAAAGGCATCCCCACCTACACGTCCCTTGAGAAGTGAGGGCCATGGCGAGATTCCCTAGCAGGTCCCCCAGTCCCTCACCCACCCCCCAGTTCTCTTCATTTCCTGCATCTGTAGGAAATCCCTGTGGCCAGCTGGTTGTGTGGAGAGGGTTGATGAAATTGGATTGATCATGAGTTGGATATGGAGAAGAATCTTTTTTTTTACTTGAAGTACACTTGATTTATGATGTTGTGTTAGTTTCAGGTGTATAGCAAAAGTGATTCAGTTATACATATACATACATACATATTTTTTTTTTCAGACTCTTTTCCATTAGAGGTTATTACAAGATATTGAATATAGTTTCCTGTGCTATACAGTAGATCCTTGTTGTTTATTTTATATGTATTAGTGTGTATCTGTTAATCCCAAACTCCTAATTTACTCCTCCCCATGCACTTTCCCCTTTGGTAACCATAAATTTGTTTTCTATGTCTGTGAGTCTGTTTTGTAAATAAGTTCATTTGTATCATTTTTTTTATTAGATTCTACATATAAGTGATATGATACTTGCCTTTCTTTGTCTGACTTACTTCACTTAGTATGATAATCTCTAGGTCCATCCATGTTGCTGCAAGAGGCATTATTTTACTCTTTTTTAAGGCTGAGTAATATTCCATTGTATGTATATACCACACCTTCTTTATCTGTTCTTCTGTCGATGGACACGTAGGCTGCTTTCATGTCCTGGCTATTGTTAGTAGTGCTGCTATGAACATTGGGGTGCATGTATCTTTTCAAATTAGGGTTTTCATTTTTTCTGGATATATGCCCAGGAAGGGGATTGCTGGGTCACATGGTAGCTCTATTTTTAGTTTTTTAAGGATACCAAGAAGAATCTTGAAGAGACTGAGAAGGGCTTGGGAATGTGCTCTGAGATTTCAGACAAAGAAGAGATTTCTTACCAATCCTTATCTTTATTAGTCTTACCTTTTTGCATTGTGATTGGATGAGAAGAAGCCTAAAGGGGTCTTCCCCTTGAGGGATAGCTGCCTCATGAAATGGGGGCATCTCTGGTCAGAATGCTTGCTCCTGTTGCTCAGGTGGGAGATGGAGGGGTGGGGTGCTGGGTGGGGAGAAGAGGGCTTCTTAAAGAACGGAGAGGTGGAGCTTCATCTCCAGTTTGAGGAATAGAAGGGGAAACTCTAACAATGTTCTCAGGAAAAAAATTAGACTGTACGTTATGGACAATGGGCAACAAGTTTATAGGATTCTGGCAGCTTTTAAATGTTCTTGGGTTTGGTGTTCTATTTACCTGTTGTCTCTCTGTTGTGATGAGAGGTTGAGATCTTCCAGGATGAAAAAGGTCATGTATTTGTCTTCAGGGAAACCAGGTAGAGGGTTGGTCAGAAAGCTGGGCGGCACTATGCTGTACTCCAGAATCAGCTGGGGAGAGAAGAGCCCGGGCTGGGCTCTGAGAGATGGTCAGCGAAGCCTGCCTCAACAAGGCTAAGGATTGTTAAGGACGTTTCCCAAGCATTGCAGGAAATGGAGTATGGTTTTATATGACCGGCGTTGGATACCTCATTCTGTTACTGTGTGTCTTCATCTTCGGCAAGGCACTTCCTCTCTCCAGCCCTGACTTTCCCCAACTGTCAAATGAAGAAATTGAGCTGCCCTAGTCTGTGATGCTAGGATTCCGTAAGTAGAATCATCTCTCTCTTAACTGATACCAAAACTTGCATCAAATAGCTCTACTTTTGAATCCTGGGATAGACATGGAGATTTGCTGCAGTGGTTGGTTTGGGGACAGTTATTTATTTTTCGAGGGAGTGTCTGGAGGGCAGTTTCTGTTCATTTGAGGCAGTCCCGGTGTCATGTCACAGGACATATGGGGAAGCCCAGATCCCCTCCTGTGGCTCTCAGAAGAGTGACTTATAGATTCCAGGGGGAGTTTAGCCCCTGTCAGGGTTTGGTCACTTGGCCCCTTCTGCTGTCAGTGGTACGAAAGCTCAGGGCTTTCTCCTGAGCAGCCTGTGTCGTTGCTATGGAAGGCCCCAAGGGAGCAGTTTACACTGGAGGTGACAGCCAAATCTTTTTGTGCGAAGTAAGTAGGACACCAAATGGGAAATTCATCTTAATCTTCTTTAAATACTTCCTGCTCATCTGCCAAGGTTTTAAGTAATACAGTTTCAAAGGTTCAGAGGTGTCTAATATAGTTTCCCCCCCTGTACATAATTCTGTGCCCATTGTGTAGCTCTATTAGAAGCATTAGGGTAATTATAGAGCTACTTTCTGCTTTTCAATTGCTGTAACATTAGCCCCCAGTCTGCCCGGACTGGCCATATTAATAAGCAATGACTGAAAATTAAAAAGAATTCAACAGAGTTTTCTGAGGCTTTCTCCCTCAGAATGTGCTACTACAGGCAAGCAGTGTGGTCCATGGGGATGCACTTCGGGTTAGGAGTTCAGAGGCTCAGTTTCTAAATCTTCATCTGTAAAATGGAGACAAAAGTCTCTGAACTCCGAGTCACTGATGGGTGTGAGGACCAGCGAGCCTGTTGGGTGTGAAGGTAGGTACTTTGGAAGCTCATGATGGATCGTACATGTGATAAGCAATGGGGGTTGTCTGAGCAACAAGGAGCTGCCACTTTCTCATGTGCTTCTTATGTGTGTATTTTGTGGAAGAGAAATTATATTTCATATTTGGGCTAATAACTGTAATATTTGTTTGACACGGGAATAGTGTACAAAGTGCTTTTACCCCCAAACCCTGTGAGGTAAGTGGTTTTGTTTTTTCCCCTCCTACCAACCCAGCAATTAAGGTGTAGATGGGTTAAATAATATGCCTAAAATCAGATTAAACTATTGGAAAGTAATTTGTTAAAACTTTTGCCTTGTGTTCACAGCTTTTGGAGCTTTTCTTTTCTCATGTAGCGCATTTTTACTTCGGGAAGGGCTTCCCATCACCTCTGTAACAATAACAATAGTTGACATTTATTGAAGCTTGGTCTATGCTGGCACATTTTATAGATGGGGAAGGTGAGACACAGAGAGGTTAAGTAGCTTGCCAAAGGTGACACAGCTCATGTGGAAGACCAGTTCGAGCTTTTTCTATACTATTACTACAACTACTAAAAACATTAACATTGACATTTCTTGTTAACTCCTGTCTTTGCCCCTCTATCACGGTCGATTTGATTTTCAAAATCCCTCTTTTGCTTTTCTCTTACTGATTTGGAAACAGGAAAAGTCAGTGCTTTTCTGACTCTCCTATTAGGTTTGTTATTCTAATCCAGATGTTTTGTGTCAGCTGTCTGCAGCCTGAATTTTGCTTGTAGACCTATCGTGTTTGGCCCTGATTGTATTAAAAACAAACACCGTTGAATTAGATGACAGCATCTCAGGCGACTATTTAAAACAAATCTAGTAGCTAGTGGGAAGCAGCACAGGGAGATCAGCTCCGTGCTTTGTGACCACCTAGAGGGGTGGGATAGGGAGGGTGGGAGGGAGATGCAAGAGGGAGGAGATATGGAGATATATGTATAGCTGATTCACTTTGTTATACAGCAGAAACTAACACACCATTGTAAAGCAATTATACTCCAATAAAGATGTTAAAAAAATTAATAAACAATATAAGGAGAATCCAGACTTCAAAGGTGTAAATTCAAGCATAGAGGTAAAATAAAGGGAGCGAAGTGGATAAATTTATTGCTACTGCCTAAATGACCTGCCTTCTATTACCAAAGTCAAAGATTATGTAATAAATCTTTTGTGTAACTAAAAAATAAATAAATAAAACAAATCTAGATTTCTGGTTTCTCATGTAAAATTGTGGCAATATGGGATCTGCTTATCCACACACTAGAAAGGGAGTAGCATCTCAGACTGCTCTCTTTACCCTGGAAATGATCTTCATTTCTTTCTCCCTATCTCCTTTTTCTCCATCCCCCTCCTAACTACTAGACTGAGATCCCTAGGAGTATATACTTTATGCAAGAGAAAAAATAAGTAAATTTTGGCATAGAGATGAAACTCAGTAAGTGTATGTTGAGTTGAATTAAAGTGGGTGGCTTAAGAAATAGGCCTAGTTTGGTAACAGAACATTTGCTATTTGTGAGGTGACTCGTTCTTATGGTACTTTTTGCGCAGGTGGGCATATAGGGCTTAATCTGTTATGTAAGGGAATAAGGGCTCTATCCCTCTCCTTGAAGGTCTGTGACTCATCAAAAGTTTTAAAAGGTATACTCAGATAAAGATATACTCAGACCTGCTCTTAATAAAAGTACTTGATTATACTGCCCAGCATTTTGGAAATAGGAGGAAACTATTTTCTTTACAACAAATGGTAGAATTGATGAGTCAAATGCGATAACATATGTGAAAGCCCTTTCTATATTGTTGGGTATGAAACCAATAAGTTATTGGAGACGTTTGGAGAGCATTATCCCCTTATTACCATTTCAAGCTCAAGCTAGCCTTTGAAATCTTTGCTCACTGCCACTTTGTCCCTGGCTCAACAAGCCACTTAACCTCTCTGAGCCATTTCCACAAATGTATGTAAATGTGGCTAATGCTATCTCCCTCCCCCCTTTGCCAGTGCCTGGCAAAGAGAAAGTGTTCAGTATATATGCTGAATAAGTGAATGAATAAATAAATAAATATGGTGATTTTTGAGACCTTATGCACACATCTTTGAGACCGAGCTAATGCACGTAAAGCATCAGGCAGAGTGTCCGTGTATATTAGACAGCTTGCAGTTTTTAGTTTAGGTTGGTTTTTAAACCTTTCTCCTGCATGCAGGCTTGAAAATGATCTAAATTCTTGGATGAAGGGAGCTGAGGGCTGGCAGGCAGGTGACAGGAACCACAGAGCCCCAGCTACGTGAGAGACATTGGATAGAGAGGAGCAAACTCATACTTGTACCAGAGCTGCCCTTGATGCTCTGGTCCGTGTCTTTTCCCATCCAGAGCATGCTGCAGGCAAATAATTAGGCACGGGCAAGATGAGTTCAGACGTATGGAAATCTGGACCTGGACATGAAGACTATTGGAAATAAAATGTCAGATCTGGAAGGGCCCTTAGCAGTCATCAGGCTGAACACTTTCTTTTTATGAAAGCTGTGTAGAGATGTGGAAAGAACAAAGAGCAAGGACTTTGGAGTTGGACAGTCCTTGGTCTAAATTTCTGCTTTGCCTTTTCCTATCTAAATGTTAGCGTGAGTCTTAACTTCCTTGACCCTCATGGCAATTCACTGGATGTTTGTGAGGTTGAATTAAGTATAAAACATTCTTAGCCCAACGCCTGATGTGTAGTTGGTACCTAAGAAAAATGGCCACCATCCTTGTTATGGAAAAGAAATGGAAGCCCAGAGAGATAGGACAAAGGTACCAGCCATGCGGGGTGGAGCTGGTGCTGACACTTCCTGATGTGGGAGTGTGGTGGGAAAGGACAGGGTGAAGGGGAGTGGGGGAGGAGACGTGGACTTACTATGACCAAGATTGAGTTGCCTCTTTGGGGGAGGGAGCTAAGACAGTAAGTTTAGGACCATCAAGGCAGGACCTTACTCGCCTGTTTGAAATAGAATAGCTCAGCCAATTAATTTGAGCAGGAAGCTTCCAGTGGAACTTTCTGTGAGTCAGAAGATGATGTGTGTTTTTTAGTCTAAATAAATCTTTTGTTTCATCTTCCCCTGAGTGGTGTTCTTTTTCTTTGAGATAAGCTGTTAAGAAATGATGAGAAAATGACCTCTAAAAGTACAACTTTGAGCATGTCACCATCATTTTTCCTCCACTGAAGACACTCTTTGAATTTTTATTATTATATGTTAAAATCTCCATTCTTCCTTTCCCCATTGCTCTGCCTGGGTCTGATATTTCTGAGAGGCCTGCACATTCTATAACATAACCACCTGCCATGGGAGATGTGAGGGCGGCCGTTATGACTTCACGCCATGTTCTCATGTCATATATCGTTTTTGCTGAAATTCACTTGTTTCAGAGGTTTTTACAAGATAGCACAATCACTTGGCTTCATGGCTTTCAGAATTTATGATCCTCTGCAGTCAGGAAGAGGCATGGTTTGCCAACTGTTAACTTTATAGGTAAGGTATTTTCTTTACTCATTTCTTACAAAACAGACTTTTTCAATACCTAGAAAATTATCTTGCAGGAAGCTCAGGTTGTCTTCCTCCTTCATGTATTATAAGTACCCATATTTCAAGGCCCAGCCTGAAAACCATCTTAATGGAGACCTCCTTAATCCTCTCGTCAGAAGGATTCCCTCTGCCTCCTCTGAAGAGAATTATAGGATGTGCATGTGTGAGGGGGGAGTGAATAAATAATATTGTAATTTTTCTGCTGGTGACTTTCCACTTGTCTGTTTGTTGAAGGCAGGGACGGTGTGGATTTCTTCCATACCCTTCCTGTGGCTGGTCCCTGCTCTGCCTGTGTGAATGGTGAGGGAGGGGCGTATTCTGAGTCTTTCCGCTAGACTTTGGATCGCTTGGATCTGGAGTTCAAAGGGCAGAGAGCTAGTGCCTTTTGTGCAGCATCATTCCCTGCTGAGAAAAGCAAGAATGAACCTTTTAGGAAAAATATTTGCAAAGAGGCGAGGGATTTAGAAGCTTGTAATTAGATTGCAAAAGACAATGAGTGAAGACAAAGCATTTTAAGTGAAATAATTCATATAAACTGCTCAGTGCTTGCCTAGCACTTAGCAAGCTCTCAGGGAGCTGTGAGATGATATGGTAATGGCTTAATCACATATCATACTGGCTAAAGGAGGGAACCCTCGATTATAAATTATAATCCCTGCCCTTTGGGCATGCCTGGTCTAACAGATAATAGAATAGTCTCTGAGGGCCAAAGACTTTGTCCTCAAGTTTACCTGATGACCATAAAACATTAGACAAACTAATTGGATTTTGTGGTAGGATTTTTACAGGTAGAAATTCTTTTTTTTTTTTTTTTTTTTTGGTTCTTGAGAGATTGATGGTTGTTTAGGAACATGCACGCTTAAATGGATTTTTGTTTCTTTTATCAGATGGAATTTACTAGAGTTTCTAAGATATTTTGCTCTTTTAACCTCACAGCTTGTTAATGATTCCCAAGTCTTGCCTTGGCCTCTGAGCTTTGACTTCTAGACATGTTTCTTTGGTTTAGTCATTACTTAATAGATTTAAAAGCAGAAAACTATCAGGGCAGGAATTTTTCATTGTTATTTAATGAGTTTAGGTGTACAGCACTGGCCCTGAAAAAAACAAACTTGATTCCTGGGATTCTTCTGTTTTTGTCCTGTCCGTTTTGGTGGTTACCACCGGGTAAGTAGTGGTGCCTGGTGCTGGGGTGCAAAGGAGTGAGGAGACCTTGCTCAAGAACAGGGCAGTAGTGTTGGTGCCCTTCTACTCCCCAGAGAAGCAATCTAAATAAAGCTTTGCTGACTTCTCCCCTTGCAAACGCTTGCTGCCTATAAGCCTTGCTACTCAAGGCGTGACCCTTGGACCGGCAGCATCACCTGGGAACTTGTTAGAAATGCAGAATTTCAGGCCCTTCCCTACGCCTGCTAAACAGAAACCATATTTGAACAAGGTCTCAAGGTGAACCATATGCACATGCATTCAACTTGGAGAGGCACTGTCCATTCTAGAACTACAACAGGTGAAAAAGGTCTCAGAACCATTAGCGTTTGAAAAATATGCTGCTTTTAATTTCTACTTAAAAGCAAAACAACTGGTTAAGCAAGTTGCGGGGGGAGGGTTGTGGCTGGGCTAAACCCTTATTTAAATTTTCTTATTTTGGAGAACTTCAAAGATATAAAAGCAGGGAGACTAGTAAAATGAATCCCCATTTACCTATCACCTAGCTTCAGTTGTTATCAACTCGGCTGATTTTGTTTCATCAGTAACCCCCATCCTACCCTGGATTATTTTAAAGCAAATCCCAGACATATAATTCTCCCCTAAGGATTTCTTTTTCCTTTTTCAAAATTGGTGGTAAAATATATAGAAAATAAAATTTACTAACTTAACCATTCACAGTTCAGTGGTGTTCAGTACTGCATTCATATTTCTGTGCAACCAATCTCGAGAACTCTTTCCATCTTGCAAAACTGAAACTTTGTAAACATTAAGCAACATCTTTTGCCTTTTTAACATAGCCACAGTACCATCACACCTCAAAAGATGCTCCGTTAATTCCTTAATAGCATCAAATGCCCCAGCAGTGCTCAAATTTCCCAGAGTGTAGTTTAGCTTAAAGAAATCAAAGGCATTCAGTTTGGCATCTTCTCTGTATGAAGTTGGTGGCCTAGTTTGTTCAGTGAAGAATCTCGAGACAATGGTGAGAGTGGTTTTTCTCCTTTCCCAACCTGAAGCTGGGTAGGATTTTGTGTGAAGACTTTGTAATTTCTAATCTTATTCTATTTCCAGGTATCAAGAATTTTGCAGTAAAAAGAGCATGGGACTTTTGAATAAGAAGAATTAAGTCAGAGTCAATCACTGCTTCGTAGAATTGGGCAAAATATTTACCCTGTTATCATTTCAGGCACAAGATGACTATGAAAATTGAATTAAATTCTAATACCGAATAGCAATCAGAATGTATGAACTAGAGTCATATTTTCAACACAGGACAACGTCAAAATCATAACGTTTAGAAGAGAAAGTTGCAGAACGGTTTGTACAACAACACTGTTTATCTAATGTTCAACAAAAAACAATACTATGCATTGTTTATGATTACACACGAAGTAAAAGCACATGAACACACGCTTGAGAATGACACCTGCACATTTCAGGGTAGGAATCAGCACACTAAATGGAATGGAATAATCGTATCTATATTCTCTATTCAGAAATCTGAAGGAGGGCTTCCCTGGTGGCGCAGTGGTTGAGAGTCTGCCTGCCAATGCAGGGGACACGGGTTCGTGCCCCAGTCTGGGAAGATCCCACATGCCGTGGAGCGGCTGAGCCTGTGAGCCATGGACGCTGAGCCTGCGCGTCTGGAGCCTGTGCTCCGCGACGGGAGAGGCCACAACAGTGAGAGGCCCGCGTACCGCAAAAAAAAAAAAAAAAAAAAAAAACTCTGAAGGAAATGTGGCAAAGTATCAAGATTTGCCTGATGGATACATGGGTATCCATGGTATTATCTCTGTTACGTACGTTTGGAAATATTGTAAAAGAAAGGCTTTTAAAAAGCTGGTCAATGTATGTACACATATTTTGTGAACTCAGGTACTCAAAAATGTTCGCGTGATTTATTGATGCACCCAGCTCATCACGAAAAATTGGATGCTGTGGACAAAAATTATGAAAATGATTTAACTGGTGGGGTTCAAGACGAAAAAAGTGAAAAGGGACCACTGTGAAGTGTGGGAAATTTGTCTCAAATTTCCGCTGGTCTGTGCCCTGCCCACCTTGTCTACGTAGATTCTGGTGACGTTCCAAAGAGTTATAATGGTGGGTCAGGCCCATTTTGATTTTATTGGAATTTAGAGCTCTGCTGCTTCTGAGGAAGCTTTGAGGTGGCAAAGTCCCAGCTCTGCCGTGGCCTTGAAAGCATTTTACACTCCCAGAGCCTGCAGATTGCTCTCACTTTCATCTGCTGCTGTCCCAGCCCTAGACAGCACTACTTCTGAGTCCGCTGAGACAGATGGTGTTTTTGAAGATCACTGAGAAAGGGGGCTTCTCGGAGGACTGTTTCATGTTTAGTCACCTCTCCCTTTGGAATGGCCCTCCTCACATCCGGGTTTTCCTGCTGTGCGAGTGGAGACCACTCATCAGTGGTCTCATTATAATAATCCTTGCCTAGAGGTTGTGATAAAGGTCACAGACTTGGTATTTATTCATGAGCAGAGTATAGAACTGAAACTGATCATAGTGGATCTTCTTTCTGGCAAAAAGGAGGAGGATTTGGGCTTTTAAACCAAAATACATTTGCTGGGGGTGGGAGCAGACACGTCGTTAATTGAGCCACATTGACAAAAATGATAGAATATGTCTTCCCAAGAGTTTAAATACTGTGCTATTTCTGAGGTTGTCTAGAGGCAAGATCCCTTCGTTGTGGATGTTTTATTGTTTGTAATTAAATGGAGCTCACAACTGTAGTCACATTGGTATCTGAAGACAGCCCGAAGGTCTGCCTCTGGTCTAATGTAACCCTTGCTACTATGATTTTATTTGCCTCACAGAACCAATTTTTTCCTCTTAATCATATTTATTGCTCTTATCTCAACTCTCAAATATGTCTAATCTTCCAGAAACATATATAATTATCTTTTAAGGGTCTGAATCGTGCCAGACGTAGCAGAAGAATTGCTTCTCTGCTCTCGCATGTCACTAAATCTTTCTGTACCAGGTTTTACCTCTTTGGAGTAGGAATGATACTCTGTCCTTTCCCATCTCTAAGAGATTCATGGATTTGTCCTCTTATTTAGGTATTCATCAGATGTTTTTTGAGCTCAGAAACATTCATTTGTTCATTTATTTAATAATTATTGAATGTCAGTTTTGTGCCGAGCGGTAGGGTAGGCGTTAGAGACGTGCAACTGAACGAGGCAGATGACCCTTGCTCTCATGGACCTCAGAGGCTACTCCAATAACATCCTAAAAGGGAGGCAGGGAGTTCTTTTCAGGAATTAGAAGCAATGGGAATGATCTTTGTTGGCTCTCAGTCCCTTGACGTCTCAGTGCTTACAAGGCTGGGATAAAGGGCAAATATCACAGAGAATGACAACCAGAGCTCAGTACATTTGGGGACAAGAGCAGATAACATTGATGCCACTTCTTTTTGTCTACATCACATTTATACCTTTCTAGTGATAAAATTCCACAGGATCAAGGTTTTGTCATCTGACTCGGAGGGCTCCCACTGGCCCGTCCTGCCAAGTTTCTCCAGAGGCTTCCCTCTGTTTGCCTCCAGAGGTACAGATATGCTTATTAATTTAACCAGTTTGTGACATAAACTTCAGCAATTTCTGTAGCAAAGACCTGCTGGAGAGCCTGCTTTTTCCCAACAGGGTTTTGGTAACTGACAGCTCAGATTTCATGACTGTCAGTACAGTTTTCTTACAACAAAGGTATGCATTTATTTAGGGTATTTGGAGAGTTTGTCAGTTAAATTTAATCTTTCATTTCAAAAAATAGTGGTGTGGGGGAGTGGCTGACGTTTCTCTTAGAACCATAAAACACTGGCCTGCAAGGACCTGTAGAGATCTTCCAGCTTCCCCCTTCCCCAGCTAACAGGTGGGGAAACCAAGGTCCAGAGTGGCTGGAAATTAGCCTTTGTTCTCCTGGTGAGTCACTACCGGATCTAGGACTTTTCTCTAGTCTTAGGTTCCTTCTTCTATTATGGTGGTTCTCACTTGGATTCATGGGTGGGATATAGAAGTCCAGAAAGGTTGCTTTTGTTTTGAGTTTGCATCTTTGTATCTGTTTACAAAGACAGATGCTTGTTACAGAAAATTCAATTAATACTGAAAGATATTAAGAAAGCAAAAATCCTTTGAAATCCCAGCACCCGGAGATAATTATACTGAACATTTTGGAGATGTTCATATTGGGGAACATCCTTCCAGGCAATCCTCTATATAATTTTATACATTTATATCTGTCTTAGTATACAGTTAGAGATGTATGTAATTCTTTATAATTTTCAGTAAATGGGAAGAGCAACATTTTCTTGCAATTATTTTTCCTTTAATCTGAAAAATGATTATCAACGTATTTTAAGTGCAGATGGAAATATTCTCCTATTGGTTTGTATTTTACTCATATTAATATATCCCCAGTAATGTAAATTATATTCTTACTATTCTTAAATTTAATCATAAATATCAAGGCAGGTTATGTCTTTGAAGAGGTGGCTGTGAAGAGATGAGCCACTCAGGTCCCCTTTGAGGGAAGGGCTGGCTGACAGTTGCACAAGAGCGTGGTCTGCAGACAGCCTTGTGCTAGCTGTCAGCTCTGTGAGGGTCCCCTGGGCTGGGCTGCGCAGAGAGCTGCTCACCCTAGGACATGTCTTCCTGGGGCCACCTGCATTGGGGTGATATCTGGTGACATCAGGCGATAGGAAAGGAGTATGAGGTCTCCCCAGAGACCAGAACACCCCCTGATAGGCTGAGGCTTTGGATGCCTTGCTGCCTCCTCTTCTGCCCAATCCTGCTTCCTCCTCCCCTTACAAGGGTTGACCCCTAATTAACATCTTGAACCGCAAACTCCATCTCAGCTTCTGCTTCTGGAGAACCCAACTTGCAACTGTGGATATTGTCCTCGTGGTAATCATGGATGCAGCAGGAATGCCTACTGCAGCCCCTCCTGGGAGCCAGTGGAATCCTAGGGAGCTCAGGAATCTCATACTTTCCTCCTCTCCGAGGGAGCTCACCCTCTCACCCCTCCTCAGAGGTTTGGCATTTGAAGAATTTGGCCTTGGGCGAGCTCACTGCTCGGTGGGTGTAAGGGAAAGCTTAAAGGCTTTCTTGCTATGAGGTATTCTCTGCAATAAAGATCTATTTTAATTGTTTATGACATTAGTCAGTTAAAGATTCATTTACTTTGGGGACTTCCCTGGCAGCCCAGTAGTTAGGGCTCCCCCTTCCAATGCAGGGGGTGCGGGTTCGATCCCTGGTCGGGGAGCTAGGATCCCACATGCCTCGTGGCCAAAAAACCCAAAGCATAAAACAGAAGCAATATGGTAACAAATTCAATGAAGACTTAAAAAAAAAAAAGATTCATCTGCTTTGGGAGAAATTTCTCTAGAACTGTTGAAAGCTCCTGCCTAAGAGTTGATTAAGAAGGGTTTGTTGTTGTTTTTGGGTTTTTTTTTTTTTTTTGCCTCCAGCAGATACCCCTTTCTTTAGCTCTCCCCCTTCTTCCAACCTGCTGCACGGTGATCGGCTTCCTGTCTTGAGCTTTCCTATTTGCATAATCTCTCCAATCATTCTTTCATTTCTGGGAGAAATTAATAATCTCACTAATCAGCTAGAAGGGAATATGGAGATGGAGGAAGCAGTGAATGCCTTTTCGAGGCCCGATGGGGGTTTGTTCCAGTCACTGCCTTTGCTCAAATGCTGTGTCGTCTTGGTTATTGTTGGGAGCATCCGTGGGTCCCGCCTCTCCATCTTCTTGAGGTCCCCTTGGAGACTTTTAATTTCAAGGCTGTTTGTGCTGCCAGCCCTTGTGCTGGTGGCATCTGGCTTGAAAAGAGCCACATGTGCTGTGTGGTCCCTTGGAATTTCTCCTTTCTCTTTATTAAATACTGGTGGGGGCAGAGAGAGCCGTTCTTGATCTCTCCCCTCCTAACCCCTAAGATGCAGTTTTTTGGGTGCTTTTAATCTTCAGCCTTAGCCAGCAACTGCTGTGTGCATTTTGGAATCTGTGAATTTTAGGGAGATAAGGAATGCATGCTGAAGGTTTGGTCATTGCTTCTTTACTACCTATTCTGTCTCTTGTTTTCCCCGGGGGTGGGGGGCTGGGGCAGGTGTCTTTTCGTATTTTGCTGACACAGTGATCCTGTTCTTCAGCACAAAATGCCCACCACGTGATCAGCATGCGTGTAGCTTGGGCTGAAGAGTGGAATTGGGATTCTCACAGTAAGGTCTGCAAGACACAGTTCATATAAATGCAGACATTCAAAAGCCTCACTTGCCTAACGGATGTTTTTTTAAGTCTATAAAAAAGTTAGTTTTTCGTGAAAGGGCAGACTAGACCAGAAGATGCTGCTGAATAAGTCTTTATTCTATAGAAGGTAATAGGCAAAAATCTGGTTTCAAAGAAGTTGTTGAGCTTTTTATTTCTTGTCTAGTTTTCTCTATAGGGGGAGAAAGGTCTATAAGGGCACTCACCTGTGTCCACCTTTTTAATAACTTAGTCCTGCCACTGAATTTGCCTGGGGGAAGAGAACTTATAAGTAGATGATGCACCCCATAGCGTCAAAAAGCCTTTTGAAGTCTTTTAGTTCACATTCACCATTTTGGATGTTGAGAGATGGGAAAAGGGGGATGGTAAACATTTGGTTGGGGGACAGTCCCTACCTAATTCCAGGTTTTTTTTTCTCCACCATCATGCTGCCTCTCTGCGGTTTTTTTCTTTTGCAACAGTAGGTTTGTGTGAAAAGGACATTATGATTTACTTGGGAACCCTGAATTCCCAACAACTGGTATCTTTGGTCCTTCCAAGTTCTGACAACAAAGATGCCCATCAGAATTTTGACATGGAAAACCCTGGAGAGAAAGATGTGTAAAACCTGTGTATCAGTCTATAATACTTGCATATGAGTAGCCTGGTGTCCCTCAGTTGTCATTTATTCTTGTTAATAAAGATGCATTGGGGGCTTCCCTGGTGGCGCAGTGGTTGGGGGTCCGCCTGCCGATGCGGAGGGCGCGGGTTCGTGCCCCGGTCCGGGAGGATCCCACGTGCCGCGGAGCGGCTGGGCCCGTGGGCCATGGCCTCTGGGCCTGCGCGTCCGGAGCCTGTGCTCCGCGGCGGGAGAGGCCACAGCGGTGAGAGGCCCGCGTACCGCAAAAAAAAAAAAAAAAAAAAAAAAAAAGATGCATTGGCTAGGAGTTTGAGCAAGCATTTGAATAACTACAGATAAATGTTGTAAAATTTGTATGTATAGTATGTAACTACAAATAAACAATATTTGAGTAATTTCAGATGAAGAGTGTGGACCATGAGAAGATCTCTGTATGAAGCTTTGTGGGGGACAGTGAGGTAAACTCTACCTTTATTCTCACTGACATGGGTGGCCGGAGAAGCCTTTGCGGATGAGTTTATATTTGAGATGGGCAGAGCTTGGAGTGGAGAACTGGGAATGGCACTGAAGAAAGGTTCAGATACTGAAAAAGTACATACATCACCTGTTTGGTGGAGGATGCCTAGTTTGAAATGGTTCTGAACACTCAGAATAATTGTCAGACTTCCTTACTTTGAAAGCTTAATTTCAGATTTAAAAAAAAAGTTATGGCCTAGATAGTTATGAATGTTACTTTAAAGATGAGCTTGGAATCATCAGGAATGATTTGAGGGTAATACAGCTTGAGCACAAAATAATAGATGTAGTAATCTCTGAGAATTCATTCCGTCTCCTAAGTTAGAACTCTGAGAAAATGTTAAGTGTGCAGCCAAGGCCTTTATGGAATCTGTGGGGTCCTGGCTAACATGAATCCTGTGTGGTACAGGGTCCTAGACTTGCCTACAGATCAGTTGCTTTTCATCTCTTACTTCTTTCTTCTTTCTCCCTCTTTCTCTTTCATGCATTCATCCATAAGCATTTTTAATTACTGTGGGCAGACATAGTTCTTGATTCTGGAAATAAGTGATGAGAAAGCCTCTCGAGTTTCACTCAGAAAACAGGCTATTGTATTTCTGAATAATAAGCATAAGGTGCTACAAGGGCAACATAGGGAGACCATCTAACCCAGATTTGGAGCCGTAAGGAAGTTTTCGGAGAAAGCTGGAGCCTTAGGGACCAGGAGTAGGAAGTAGCCAGACCAACATGTAGGAAAAATGTGGAAAGGAAGACCGTTCTAACCAGAGGGCATGTTGTGTTCAGAGGCCACGAGCCCAAGGAAAACGTGGTCCCTGGGGGAGCCGCAAATAGCTTAGAATGACTGACAATGGAGGGACAGGAGGAAGTGGCCGGAAGCAAGGCTGAGAGTCAACGGGGGTTAGATAATGTAGAGCCTGTGAACCGACCTGGAAATATAGGGCATTATCTTTTTTTTTTTTTTTGCGGCACCCGGGCCTCTCACTGTCGTGGCCTCTCCCTGTCGTGGCCTCTCCCGTTGCGGAGCACAGGCTCTGGATGCGCAGGCGCAGCGGCCATGGCTCACGGGCCCAGGCCCTCCGAGGCATGTGGGATCTTCCCGGACCGGGGCACGAACCCGTGTCCCCTGCATCGGCAGGCGGACTCTCAACCACAGCGCCACCAGGGAAGCCCGGGGCATTATCTTTAAGATAAAGGGCAATTGAAGGGTTTTTTTTAGCAGGGGCGTGAACTGCTCTTTAGGAAGACCACCGTGGCTACCATGTTGATAACATTGAATAGACTAACTGAAGAAGACCAGTTAGATGTGTGTTGCAATGGTCCAGGAGAGGGATGACGAGAGCCTGAGCTGGAGTAGGAGCAGCAATTATGGTGAAAACAGGAGAGGGTCAAGAGACAGGGGGCTTCCCTGGTGGCTCAGTGGTTGAGAATCCGCTTGCCAGTGCAGGGGACATGGGTTCGAGCCCTGGTCCAGGAATATCCCACATGCCGTGGAGCAACCAAGCCTGGGCACCACAACTACTGAGCCCTCGCTCTAGAGCCTGCGAGCCACAACTACTGAGCCTGTGTGCCACAACTACTGAAATCTGCAAGCCTAGAGCCCGTGCTCCGCAACAAGAGAAGCCACCGCAATGAGAAGCCCGCACACCGCAACAGAGTAGCCCCCGCTCGCCGCAACTAGGGAAAGCCCGCACACAGCAACGAAAACCCAGTGCAGCCAAAAAAAAAAAAAAGTAAATAAATTTATTTTAAAAAAAGAGAAGGTGAAACTGATCAGTTGAGGGGGTTTGATGTGGGTAGTAAAGGAGAGGCAGAAATCTAAGGTGATGGCCAGGTTGCTCTCCTGGGCGCAAGAATACATGGTGGAGGCATTCACAGCAAAGAAAGAGAGGAAAGGGGAGCAAGGTTTTGTGTGAGATAGAGAGGTTGGCATTGGTCCTATTGAGTTGGCAGTGCCTCGGGAATGTCCTAGTAATTGTATTGACATTCCACCTTTACCATCAGGTGCCCTAACACTCCAGGTAGTGAGCGTAGAATGTCACAAGTATAGGGACTTCCAAGTTTGGCATGGATCCTCTGATTTTCCACATCAGGGAAGTGGAGTCCAGAGTGGTAGAACAACCTGCTGAGGGTCAGTCACACAGCTACTTACTGATTGATCTGGGCCTAGTATCTAAGTCTCCAGCATCTGTGTAGAAGTATTTCCACTCTGACTGTAGCATCTGAAAAATGTATAGAAGTAAATAAATGCGTATAACCATGTAGTCCCTTGCTTGGGAAGAACTGCTGGCAGTAAAAATGTGGGCCATAAATCCATGTGGGGACTATGCCCTGTTTGCATCTCATTTGCTTCCATCTGCCTTGACTTAACATGATTATGGCAACTTTGTTAGGCAAGTGGTTGCTTAACACAGTGGAAAGTCTTAATTATTCTTTAATGCTATGTGTGGAGGGAAAGTCAACTTTAATGTTTAATCATTTGGCTGTCTCTTATTTTAGTATTCCATTTGTGTACCCATAAAATATATAAATGCATATTTTTTTACATTTCCCTTCTCATTCCAGATTTCAGTGACACAAAAATATTTTCTTTTTAGAGTATTATTGCTATATAAACACTGCAACTTTAATGAAAAATTAAAAATTAAAAATCCACCCACAGTCTTTCCATGATAACAACAACAAAAAAATCAAGCTTTATGTTCTTTTACTTCTTTTCTCTCTATATCCATATGGTAATTCTAATTCATATTCAGTTTTCTGACTTTTTTCTTCCATCAGATATTTTACCATATTGTTCGTTTGTCCATCCATCCATCCATTCATTCATTCATTCATTCATCCATCTCCTTGGCAAGCATCTGAGTATCTTCTAAATGCCGGGTCGTCTGCATGGTGTTAGGGGATACAGCAGCATCAGTCCTCGCGAAGCTGACATTTGGAGAATAGGGGAATGGTTGGTGGGTAACATATTAATAAGTAACAAAACCTAATAGAAAAAAACTTACAATTGAGTTACTAAACATGGTGCAGGCTGTTGTTTTCATGTTGTAGATGTAACATAACTACTTTCTTGTTGTTCAACATGGTATCAGGGTCTCAGGAGGAAACAGGTGGCACACCTAAATTAGGGAACACAGAGGAGCGTTTCCTAGAGGGAAATTTACAAAGGTGTGGTCAGCGTGTAGGAAACCCCCAGGATGGTGCAGTACTCCAGGGCTGGGGACCATAAAGCACATGTTTGCCTGAAGGGGCCATAGGAGGAGACATTTTAAATGTAAACATTTAAAAAGCATCTTCCAGTATTGTGCCCAGTGCTGAAGAGAAGGGAGGGAATGTTCTAGGGGAGTCTTCTGCTTCCAGGGAGTGGAGCTCACAGAGCAGGACAGCAGATCAGAGAGCGGTAAGGGAAGGATAACAGGGGAGAGGCACTAAGAGGCTGCTTGGTTTCTTCAGCTGTGAAATTGGCTGAATGGTGGGCGTGGGGGGATGGGAAGAGAAAGGAGGGAAGCCTGGGTTGACCTCGGTGGTTCCTTCAGGCAGAGCTTTTCAGACTGGGGCAATGGACGGGTTATAGACGAGGAGGGGGAATGGGCGTGGAGGCCTCCTGGGACTTCTGGTCCTGGAAGCCTCTTCCCCTTCACCCCAGTATCATACTCACTCTCTTCTGTGTGCTGTGACATGGTGACGCTGGGAAGTATCCAGGGGCTCTTTGAGTTAAGTACTGTCATTCTAGAAATTCTCCCTGAGGTGTCTGAACTGACACCCTTGAGTGCTGGTGACCATTACTCAACTCTAATGTAATCATATCAATAGTTACTTTCTGTACCGTGGCTTTCCATTGTCGAGGTGGGGGGAGGCAGATGGTGCCAGGGGGAAGGGCTTGGAGCGAAGCACATAAGCACTGCCCCCCACTCTTGGTGTATAGGACGGGTGGGGGGTTGCTTCCTTGCGGTTTGTGTCTTCTAAACTGGTGAATTTCATGCTTGCTGCTTTGCTGAGCATTGCCCGTTTGAGGATCTGTTGCGCTTGGGGAGCTAATCACTTAGGCTGAGCCTCAAGGAAAAGGCAATAGAGGTCAGGATCCAATGGCATGTTTAATAGCTGTGCGTGTGTGTGTGTGTGTGCGCGTGCGTGCGTGCGCGCGCGCGCACCTTTGTCTTTCTGAAACAGGGAAACCTTGGCTGTGGCCTCTGTTTTCAAAGACATAGTGTGGGGTCTTTAATGTTATCAAGTTATTTATTCGTCCATTGTTTTGTTCTCTTTGCCTCATCTCATGCCTCTAGCCTCTTGGTGCTCTCCACTTGGGTTCCTTCAAGGTCCTTTAACCCGACTCATTTCCTCTTGACTTCAGACCTTGGAACATGCTCTCTCTGCCCTCTCTCTCTCTCTCTCTCTCTCTCTCTCTCTCTCTCTCTCTCTCTCCCTCCTATTCTTCAGGTCTTTCCCTGACCCCACAGATGAGGCTAGATTTTTCGGTTCTATTCCCACATCTGTACCTGTGCTTGTCAGCTCTTCTCCATAGAAGATGCTCCCCATGAGGACAGGTTTTGTGTTGTTCTTGGCACCATTGTATGCCTAGCTTCCTGCACAGTGTCTTTTTGTTGAGAAAAAGGAAGCATGTTTTACAGTAGTCAGGTTTTTTCTGAGATTATTCATCCATGTTTAGTAGGTCCCATCACCTCCTAGATAACCATAATTTTTAATAAGTTAGTACCCTTCCTTTTCCAAAGAACCTGGATACCTTCGATCTGCAAATAGTTGTAACTTTCCATGCTAGGGGACTGTCAGCATGGGTGGCATGGGCAGAAGGTGGATTGTGTATAGAAGTGACTGACTCATGAACATGCTCACCTTCCATGTGAATTAAAGTTTTATAATTGGAAATTCTTATTTGTATAATATGCACTGGTGGCCTCATAATAACCTCTGAAAGTTCTTTATCCACATCTTACAACTAAGACCTGTTCCTGGTAACTGAGTAGTGTCTGGTTGAGAAGTCACATTGGATATTTGCTCTGGGGATGGAGATGACCAATTAGGCCACATTGATTAGAAAGAAAGCAGTATGGAGTTATAGAAGGATACCATTCTGTTCGGAAGTAATATATTTTAACCTAAGCAAGGCATGTGATGAGAAGCTATCCCTGGACCTGCCTGTTTCAATGTGGGTTTTGTATTTTTAAATATAAAGGTAGCGTGGTCAAAACACCCAACTGATCTAGGGCACTCACTCATTGCCCTCACTATGCTGTAAATGTTCTGGTTTATTTACCCATTTTACAGATAAGTAGCTGAGAGTCAGAGGATATCATTTCCCAGGGAGACTCAGTTGGGGGGATGGAGTTGAGGTTCAGATCCAGGTTTCCTGACTCATGTTGGGGAAATCCTCTCTGGGCACTTGAGAGTAAAGGGCAGCCCTGATTGCATGGTTTGGGGATCATTGTGTGCCTGAGCAGTTCTGGGCCAAGATCATCAGATTTGGTTGTATGAATGTATTTCATGATGGTTGTTAATCGGTCTCCTCCAGAAGGTCATTCTGACAAATCTCAGGCCCTTGTTCCACTCGAGCATCATCCATCCAAGTACTATTGCTGTACAATTTATTTTCCTCTGGGAATTGCTTCTCATGCCTCTAATAGAACGTGAGTGCTGCAGCTGCCCTGTTTCTTGCTGTTCAGTTCCCTTTCCTTGCTAAGTTCGGCAGTTGTAGACAGTGCTGGTGGCTGCCCAGAGAGCCGTGGTCTTTTCCATTATTCATGATGTTAGTGGCAGGTCTCTTGCTTTGGCCTGTGCAGGCTGGAATAGACTCATTGGTGGCAAGGGGTGCAGCTACTTCTCTTTCCTGTGGAACTGGCCATCACCCCAAGTGCAAGCCGACGTCTAGGGCTATTGGGGTGGGGTTTGCAGAGTGAAGTGTCTCATCTGGGTAATTGGCAGCCTTCACTCTCCCTTGGCACAGCCAGGAAACCCAACTGTGATTAGAGTCTGGGCAGTGTAAGCCACGTACTGTGTTGTGCTTGGGGTTTATTCCAGTGATGTGGGAAACAGGATTTGAGCATCAGACCTCAGCTGGAGCCAGCTTTCAGATTCTGGATCTCTTCCTTCACTGTGTCTTGTCTCCTTCACCACCCAATCCAGCCACATTATTCTTCCTCCTCTTATCCCATTATTAAATACAGTACATTTATTTTAACAGCTAGTCTGTGGCCTACTTAATCAGTTAGTGTTTTATTAGATGGACACATTTTCAGTTAGTAACACAGTCCCCAAACTCTCTGTTTCATTGCCTCTGTCATTTCCCACTGTGCTTTCTATGGTAGTTTGCCTAGCTATCCACTAATACCAGTCTGCTGGGTTACCTTCAGTTTTTAATGATTATATGATGTAGTGAATAGCATGGAAGTGTTGCCCTCACAGAATCCCAGGGATGTTCTTCCTAGGATTATTCTTTCCTAAGAAAGAAAGAATTCTTCCTTCCCTCAACATAGCTCAGTCCAATCTTTCATTTTAAAGACCAGAAAGTGAGGTCCTGATGGGTTTTATTTATTTTTTAATTTATTTTTATTTTTTGTAAGATAGGGTTTTTGGGGTTTTTTTTTACATCTTTATTGGGGTATAATTGTTTTACAATGGTGTGTTAGTTTCTGCTTTATAACAAAGTGAATCAGTTATACATATACATATGTTCCCATATCTCTTCCCTCTTGCGTCTCCCTCCCTCCCACCCTCCCTATCCCACCCCTCCAGGCGGTCACAAAGCACCGAGCTGATCTCCCTGTGAGCTGATCTCCCTGTGCTACGCGGCTGCCTCCCACTAGCTATCTACCTTACGTTTGGTAGTGTATATATGTCCATGCCTCTCTCTTGCTTTGTCACAGCTCACCCTTCCCCCTCCCCATATCCTCAAGTCCATTCTCCAGTAGGTCTGTGTCTTTATTCCTGTCTTACCTCTAGGTTCTTCATGACATTTTTTTTTCTTAAATTCCATATATATGTGTTAGCATACGGTATTTCTCTTTCTCTTTCTGACTTACTTCACTCTGTATGACAGACTCTAGGCCTATCCACCTCATTACAAATAGCTCAATTTCGTTTCTTTTTATGGCTGAGTAATATTCCATTGTATATATGTGCCACATCTTCTTTATCCATTCATCCGATGATGGACACTTAGGTTGTTTCCACCTCCGGGCTATTGTAAATAGAGCTGCAATGAACATTTTGGTACATGACTCTTTTTGAATTATGGTTTTCTCAGAGTATATGCCCAGTAGTGGGATTGCTGGGTCATATGGTAGTTCAATTTTTAGTTTTTTAAGGAACCTCCATACTGTTCTCCATAGTGGCTGTATCAATTTACATTCCCACCAGCAGTGCAAGAGGGTTCCCTTTTCTCCACACCCTCTCCAGCATTTATTGTTTCTACTGATGTGTTTTAAAATGTTGCATGTATGTCTCCCCCTACTTCATCTACCTCCAAGATGATGTTTTTCTCTGCTACTGATGCCTGATGGGCTAGGAATGGAAGAAAGCAAGGGCCAGTGATACCCCTTTCTCCATTAACTGGTAGTTAGGAATTTCAGCAGCAGCAAAGTGTCAGAAAACTCAACATAAAGCTGCTTAAGCAAAATGTGAATTTATTGACATGCATCACTGACAAGTCCAGGGGTAGGTTTGCTCTACCTGCCTCTTCTCTTTCAAGTTCATTGAGGGAACCTCTGCCTTATTTATGTCTCATTGGCTCTGAGTAAATCAGTTACCCACTCCTGAAGCAATCACTGTCATCAGAGGGATGATCAGGCTAATGGGCATAGATAGGGGGTGGGATTACCCCTGGAGCAATGGAAGGTGAATCCCTTCCTTTTATGTGGACTGAGAGTGGAGAAGGGGTGGTTCTTCAAATGAAAATCTTGTTCCTGGGCTATGGGGAGGATGGATGCAGAGGGTGATGGTCCACCATAAACATGCACCCAACCCTTCCAGCTTCTGGATTTGGCTGTCCTAGAGAGGATGGGGTAGGAAGTGGAGGACCACCAAGATGCACGAAGGTCACAGTATCAGAGTTGTTCGAGCTGGAAGGGCTTTTACAGGTCTCTGTTTCAGGTACTGATTGCTGCATGAAAAACTACCCTAAAACCTAGTAGCTTGAAGTAAGGACTTTTGTATTAGACGACCCTGTGAGACAGGAATTCAGACTGTACATAGGGGATGGCTTGTAATTGCTCTATGGTTTCTGCACCTCAGTTGAGAGCTGGCCAGACACCTCTCTGCCTTGCTCCTTCCAGCCTCTCCCCCACCTCTAGTCTTTGTGACTAGTTTGGCTTATGTCATAGCATGACAGACTCTGTGTAAGTCAGACTTCTTATGCGGAAGATGAAGGTTCCCAGAGAGAATGCTCCAAGAGGCTGAAAGTGAAAGCTGCTAGCTTCCTAAGGCCTGGGCCTGAAAGCCCACAGAGCCTTCTTCCATGGTATTCTGTTGATCAAGTGGTGGCAGAGTCAGCCTCGATTCCAGGGGAGAGGTCCTCTTCCATTCATAGATAAAATAAAACACCTGAAGCCCTAAAGGAAGCAGTGATTGACCTCATTTCTCAAGAGCCCTCTTTCCAGAAATAACATGGAAACAAACAACAACCAGGACCAAGTCCACACCCTCTCCAGCCAGAATGCCTGCCGTCACCACCTTTTGCTGCCTCTCCTTGTGCCATCTGTGAGCCATGGGGCCCAGAGCAGGGGAAGCCAGGGCATAGGGTTTCCTCTCTGCAAATAAGATGCTGACAAAATGCCGCTCGTTGGTCTGGGGAGCCACTTTACATCAGCCTTAGGCCGCTTGGCTCTGCTGGGACTCCTTCCTCAGCCAACGGCAGGAGCATGACCCCACGAGCCCGTCTGAATTGTGCCACAGAGGATTCCTTGTTGCATTTTTCCTCCCTGCAAGGGTTGTGGGCGTTGGGTGTGAGGGACTGAGGGTTCCACAGCTTGGCTTATCTGAGCTGCCTTTTCCTCCTTTCACCCCAGCGCTGCTCCCACTAATTAGTGAGGCACTGACATTCCTGTTTGAAAGTTAGTCACTTCATCACCTAATATTTCAATAGTTTCTGGGTTTATTGTCTCCCTGCAACCCCTGGCTTCACACCATCTTGTGTGTACGTGCTCGGGAGAGGAGATGAGGGGGAAGGGGAATGGGTTTCTCCAATCCCTCTGTGTTCTCCCTTCTCTTCCGGGAGGAGGGAAAATTTACAACCTTTCCGCACACAGGGTGACACATCTATTTCTAGGTATGTGGGGTTGGAGGAGAAAGGTGGTCGGAAAACATGGTTGTGCTTAGTATTTCAGCAATTTTCCAGGAAACCAGTGGACTCCTCTAAAGATGGGAACCAGCTTCTCTCCTTCTGAATTATCTCATACCTAGTATGAGGACAGATTGTTTTTTATATCCTTATGTTTCATTCATGCGATCACCCAAGTGCCTCAAAAGCAGGTGCTGCCTTCATGGAAATGCAAGACAATTAAGTTAGTTCAGAATTCATTTACAACCTGGGGCACCTGGAAAAGAATACATAACAATTCAGAATGATATGAGCATGTGTGTGTGTGCGTGTGTATATGTGCATGCGCTCATGTATGCTGAGATGCATTGTGTCTTTAACATTATAGATTAGGCAAAAATCCCTGAAACACACATACTGGGCTACGGGATAGGATGAGGTAAGGAGATTAATTAAATGTAAACTTCATTTATTTCCTTGCATTAATTCCCTTTTTAATCAGAGAGACATCTTAAAACCAGAAGATGAGATCTAATTGATGTTCTTTTTGTTTTTTTAATCCTCATAAAGAGACAACACCAGTAGTATTCTCAGTTCTTTCAGGAAGAATGTGATTCTGGTTTACACTTGTATGTTGCAGCTTTAGTCTGTATTTAAATTTTGCAGTTACTTTCTTAACTTGAGCATTTGGGAGCAATTCTGAGCCCTGGATATGAACAATTAGCTTAATAGAGTGATAAGGAAAAGTCCATGGGCACAAGGGTCAATGACTCTGTTCTCAGTTTCTGATGAGTTGATTTCCTCATTACCATTGGTATCAACAACTTTAAGCAACCTCCCTTGTTTTTTAAAGGAGGCAGATATAGTCATCTATTGGACACAGAAGTCATATATTGAACATGGGAGCATGGCAGGGGTGACAGATCAGGGAAGGGGTTAGAGGGGTCTGCTGGACCAGATCTGCTCCCTGAGCTCTATCACAGCTATATGCATCCCACATCTTCAATTCCTGCTTTACCCTCAAGTCGTTTCTTAAGACACCCACATTCAGAATGTGGAGATGTAGTTTTTTGGTTTTTTTTTTTTTGTGGTACGCAGGCCTCTCACCGTTGCGGCCTCTCCTGTTGCTGAGCACAGGCTCTGGACGCGCAGGCTCAGCGACCATGGCCGACGGGCTTAGCCGCTCCACGGCATGTGGGATCTTCCTGGACCGGGGCACGAACCCGTGTCCCCTGCATCGGCAGGCAGACTCTCAACCACTGCGCCACCAGGGAAGCCCGAGATGTAGTTATTTTGATGGTATGCATGAAATCTCTCACTTATAAGATGGAGGAAAGCAGGACTTGCTCTTTTTGCCCTTCCAGTAGACTCTTCGTGTAAGTTGAGTAGTTTCCGTTTACTCCTGCTGAACCATCCTAGGAGTCCTTTTACATGCTTCAAAAGTCAAATACGGGCTTCCCTGGTGGCGCAGTGGTTGAGAGTCCGCCTGCCGATGCAGGGGACACGGGTTCGTGCCCCGGTCCGGGAAGATTCCACATGCTGCGGAGGGGCTGGGCCCGTGAGCCATGGCCGCTGAGCCTGCGCATCCGACGGAGCCTGTGCTCCGCAACGGGAGAGGCCACAGCAGTGAGAGGCCCGCGTACCGCAAAAAAAAAAAGTCAAATGCACAGAGCTACAAAGGCAGGAGCACCCTGGGGTCAGGAGACCGAGGTCTAACCTTGGGGGAGCCTCCAACTTGCAGTTCACCTAACCCCTGGGCCACCTCTTAACCTCATAGATGTTACTCGGCTCCCATGGTTGTTATAAGAATAAAACCCAGTGACACGTGAGAGTGCTCTGGAAGGGGGGAAGCTCTCTACACCAGAGGTTATATAATTATGTTCTGAGAGTGCTCACAGCTGTCATGTGTGACACACTGACGTCTTCTTATGCTCCTCCAGTATTGAGAAGCAGCTGTTAGTTTCATTTCTGCTTCTCCCATCTCCATATGCCAGAGTGAGGAGAAATGAATGGATTAAAAATCTGATGGGGTGCAGCGGGAGAGGCCACGGCAGTGAGAGGCCCGCGTACTGAAAAAAAAAAAAAAATCTGGTGGGGGAAACCATCTGATGCGTCTAGCTTTTCATCCATGAGTATTTTAAGTGTTGACATCCCCATTAGAACTACAAGGTGGACATGTATATGTATGGCTGAGTCGCTTTGCCGTGCACCTGAAACTATCACAACATTGTTAATTGGCTATACTCCAATATAAAAGAAAAAGTTAAAAAAAATAAAACCCTGAAAAAGAAAAAGAAAAACAAAACTACAAGGTGGTATATAACCAGCCATGGGGGAAGGAATCTAGCACTCCAGTTACTCTAAAATGAAACAATAAACATGACATAGTGTTCTGGGTGTGAGGGGCGGTAATTGAATAGGACTCTTAAAAATTGGAGTCAGGGTTGTCCAAGCACTTGTGAGGTTTCCTAGACTATGTCCTGTACAGGTTAAGGTGCTTCCCCTTAGCTCTTATTTTTTGTCCCTTCTTAGGCCCTCATCTACCCGTATCTGGAGGAGTTAGTCCAAGGCCTTTGTACTGGGCTGTCATGTCTAGAAAGCACTTCCTTATCTGGTTCACCTGGAGAACACCTACTTTTTAAAGATCTGCTTTTTAAAGATCTAGTGCAGATGTAACCTTTGCAAAAAGTCTTCCCTGCCACCCACTGTCACGGATGACATTCTACTCTTTTGCTTACCTCTGTGTTTATAAATGCCTCTGTTACAGCACCCATCACTGATGTAAAGGCATCTGTCAAGTTATGGTAGAAGGTGGATGGTGAGTTCTCTGAGGGCAGAAATCGTGTCTCCTTTATCCTGTGTCCTCAGGGCTTAGCAGAATTTTTGTCACATGTTAAGCACTCAGTGAATGAGTTTAAAAAAAAACCCAACTAGGGCTTCCCTGGTGGCGCAGTGGTTGAGAGTCCGCCTGCCGATGCAGGGGACACGGGTTCGTGCCCCGGTCTGGGAAGATCCCACATGCCGTGGAGCGGCTGGGCCCGTGAGCCATGGCCGCTGAGCCTGCGCATCCGGAGCCTGTGCTCCGCAACGGGAGAGGCCACAACAGTGAGAGGCCCGTGTACTGCAAAAAAAAAAGAAAAAAACCTAGCTAAACCAGTTTCCTGCCATTCCTTCTGATTCACAAATTAATGTTATTACTCCATCAAAATTCCCGCTTGGAAAACAACTTTCAGTTCCTAAGACATAGATAGAATGTCACCGGGTTCAGGGATTTCTACGTTTATCAATTCTGAAGGGCTGCAGTAACACATTGTTGCAAATTGGGTGGCATCAAACAAATTTATTCCCTCACAGCTCTGGAGGCTAGAATTCTGATATCAAGGAGCTGGTAGGGCCGTGCTCCCTCTGAAGGCCCTAAGGAAAAATCTTTTCCTTGCCTCTTCCTAGCTTCTCGTGGTCCCTGGCCATCCTTAGCATTCCTTGTCTTGCGGCTGCAAGATTTCAGTGTGTGCCTCCATCTTAACATGCCGTCTTCTCTGTGTGTGTCTGTGTCCAGCTTTCCCTCTGGCCACTGGATTTAGGGCTCACCCTAATTCATAAGGACCTCCTCTTCACTTGATTACATCTGCAATGACCCTATTTCCAAATAAGGGCACGCTCATAGATAAGGGAGTTGGGGGTTTAGGACCTGATCTTTTTTGCAGGACACAGTTCATCCCAAATTGCACTTTGACCTCTTATGGAATGATGACTCCTTAACTCCTCAGCCTCCTTTCTCGGTGGTTGTCCAGCCCCTGCTTCAGTGCCTCTAGCCCTGGGGAGTGATTCTTCCAGAGGCAAATTTTCTATATTTGGGTGGCAACCTTTGGGGAATTTCTTTCTTTAATGGGGGCCCATTCTCCCTCCCGCCATCTCCATCATTCAGCAATCAGGGTGAACATGGAGTAATAAGCGTCCTCCTCTCGAGGGAGGAGGGAGGGCTTTCATGCTTTGAAGATGGTGTTCCTGGCTTCCAAGGCTTCTCCTCTCTAAATTTTCCCAGTTTCTTCAAGTCTTCGTCCAGGTATAGTTTCATCACCAAGCTTCCTCCACACTAATGGAACTTGGTATTTGTCAGTACGTTGGGTGAAATGAAATGAGAACCTTCCAGGTGTAGTGTGGGCACAAATCAAAGCAGACACATCTACTTCCAGAGAATCCACTTCTGTTCGTGCAGCTTCAGTCACACAATCTTAGTGGTCAACACACACCCTTGAAACATTTGAATTACTCTCGGTTGCATGTGGTGCTGCTAAGCTCTGTTCTTCTCATGTAGCATTTTGGCCCCTAGAGCAGGGCCTGGCCCTAGTGTAATTATACTTTTCTCTGCTGCACTTGGCCTGTGGCCCCAGCCTGTGGAAACAACTGTTATCACAGAGTTGTCATTGCACATTGGCTGATAATGTCGGACGATAATGGACTGTGATGGGGGAGGGTGATAGGAGGGGCTGTCACTAGAAACGGGTTTTTGTTAGAGGTCATGGTACTGCTTCTCTGTCGCCAGACAGCTAATCAGAACAGAACCCAGGTATTATTTGGGGCTTTAAGGAGCTTTTCACTGCTTCTCTGATTTGCTACTGAGGTGGCAGACACCTTTCATACCATTAGGTGGGAGGTCTCCTCCCATACTTGGGTGCTATTTGAATGCAAGTAGACTCTGGTGGCCTCAACCCTTTCTATTTGAATGAATTTACACAGGTGAATAAATGAGTGCCTTAGATGATCAGAACCAGAAGGGGCTTGGAGATGATAACCTGAGGGCAGTATAGGGTTTGGATTAAGAACGTGAGACTGGGGATCAGGCAGATTCGCGGTCCTGGCTCAGTTAGCAGACATTTGATCCTGTCCAAAATGCTCACAAGACGTTTGGTTCATAAAACATTTGGTCCATGTCAAAAGGGTTTTGATATTCGGTCATATTTGGTCCCGTCCAAAATGTCCACGGAGATGGAGACAGTTGATCCACACCCAAAGGTTCTTGATATTTGGTCCTGTCCGAAACCATTTGGCATGGAACAAATATGCTCATGGACGTTTTGGATAGGACCAGCTTTTAAGGACCTTTTGGCGTGGACCTAATGTCTTATGGATCTTTGGACAGGACCAAATGTCCAGCGAGGCCCGGCTCTTCCTCTTGCCTGTGAGTTTGGAAAAATTATTTTGTTAAATGGGGTTAATAAATAGTATCAACTCAGAGGGTCGTTACAATTCAATGAACTAATAGTATCCATTTAATTCTCAGTAAGATGCAGTCAGGAAGGGAAGCTGAGGCCCAAGGAAGCCTAATGATTTGCCCAAGGTCACTTGGTGTGCGCTGCCCCAAAGCAGGAACGAAGTTTAACCTTTTGGTTTTTCCTTCAAGACACTTTCCTCTAAACCACTCCAGCGCTTCAGAAATCATCAGCTCACGTTATTTATTTACCAATCTGCTTTCGTTTACAGAATAAAGAGAGAAATACAATTGGTATTTAAAACCTTCCTCATTAGAACATTGACTGTATCCCTCTGAGTGTCTATGGATTTATTTCAGATGTGTTTAGATTACTTGTGGGAAATGGCTGCCTTCTGAGTCAGGGACATAAGTGGAAAAAGTTGCGGTAGACGTTGGTAATGTCGCCTGCTTGTCCTGGGTGGCTCTGGCAGTGCTGGCTCCTGGGGTGGGCAGGCAGACAGGGCACAGAGGCTGTCTGTGCCCACTCAGCAACTGAGGCCATGTTCTCTCCATTTAATATGCAATGTGGACTGTATTTTCTCTCAATTTCCTGTGAATTGGAGAGGTACATTGTGCCAGCTTTCCTAAATTGCCACAATCAATATTCTACTGCCTTTATTTTTTATGCATGCTAATGACTTTTCTCCTTTTCAGATTTACTTGTTTCCCAAATCAGTCTTTGCAGCGTTAAAAAATATATGAATAAAATAACTAGAAAAGAAAAAAAAAAAAAAGCCCTTTGCATCCCCGTGAGTTTCTGCCCGGTTTTGTGGCATGAACCTGAAATGGGGGTGGAAAACAATGCAGGAGAGACCCTGGCTGGCCTTTCTGGGCTGTGGCCAAGGCAGAGTGAAGGGCGAGGCAGCGCTCTGGCTCAGGAAAACACTTGGCCTCGTGAACAACAGCTTGAAGGCCTGTGCTACATTCAGTGGCTTCAAGCATCATTCTCTCCCCCTACCCTCCCCGCCTCCCCAGCTGAATTGCTTTTTAACAGGGTCTGTGTGAGATTGGGGCTTCCAAAGTGGCCTCCTGAGATTGGGTGGTAGCCTTCCAGCTCTATTTATACAGAATTATGTGTATACACTGTCCCAGACATTTTGGGTTTCCTTGTGCGGTATCTCTTTAATCATCTTGCATTTAGGACAAGGAACCCCTCACTGGTGTGACACTGCTTCTTCCACCTGTAATGTCTACTCTGACACCTACTCATGTCAGCATCTGTTTTTTGGTGTTTTTTTTTTTTCCTGAATACCATCCATCATTTCAGGATGAGGGCAAATGATGTTTTCTTCTTGAAGCCTCTGATTTCTGTGTTTATTCATTGTTTTCAATAAACATTTCATTGGGTGTCTAATACACGCTTGGTGCTGTGGATGAAGCTCTGAGGAAAACGGACAGAGATCACTGCCCATGGCCCTTCCATCCTACGCAGGGGAGAGAGAGAAAAAATGTATGCATAGGGTGTCAGATGGTGGAGCAGGGATGGGGTTGTCCTTAATCATATTGGTCCAGGAGAGAGGGCCTCACTGGGAAGGTGATACTTGAGTTGGGATATGAAGATGGAAATTTTGTCTTCTTCTATGACTGACCTTCAGGCACTCTCTTAGCTCTGTTGTGGGCAAGGAATCCTTCTGCGGGCTGGAGGGAGGAGGGAGAAAGAGCATGTGTATGTGTCCGTGTATGCACACACTTGCCACGCTGTCTAGCATTTTGTCTCATGGTGGTTAATAAGTGACTTTGGAGTAAAGATTGATGGCCAGGCTTGTTTTACTGCTGTTCCCAGTGAGGTGAAGTGAGACCAATTCTGTATTGTGCGGTATTGTTCAGCGAGGGTCCATGGTCTTTGGTGGTGGTGCTGCCATTGCTGTGTGAGCCCAGACCCAAGAGCCCCTTCCAAAGGCTTAGTTTTCTCAAGCTTAAAATAATAGAGTTGAATAACTGACTTTTTAAGAGCTCTCCCAGATCCATAGTCCACCCATTCTGTGTCATGAAATCCTGGTTCAAGTGTCATCCTGTGTAGGATCCTTTGCGGATGAGTCAGCTCACAAATTCCTCCCCTGCCTATGCTGTGGTCTGTATCCTGTAGGTAGCATCTGCAGGTGTATCGTCTTCAGCCCTGTGTGTCCTGAGAGCGTGTCTTCTCCACCTAGATTGTGAGTACTTACGAGACAGGTCCAGGAAAATATCTTGTCCCATTTATAACCTGCAATAGATGGTACTAAATTGAGGGTTAGCTGATTCATAACTTTATCCATTGATCTCCATTATTTATTGAGTGCCTGGAAAACCTGTCAGCCTCTGTGTTAGATCCTGGAAATACTCCTCCGTGAGTCCACTGGAAGTTCACAGCATATGAGATGAATAATATTACTGTAAAGCACTTGGTTGTTTTCACAGCGCTTTCACGTCTCTTTTACCTTCTTGGTCTTTAGACATCCCTCTGATCGAGGCAGGACTTATAATATGATGTTATATTTTGTGCCCTTTAATTACAGAAGTGTAATAATATGACTTGGAAAAAAATAGAAAGAGGGCAAGCAATTTAAATGGTGCTGGTGACTTGGAGTCTGGAGTTCCACCAGGAGGCAGTGTCCTCAGGGGCAGAAGATGGCAGATGGAGACAGAAGTGTGCGCTCTCCTTTGGCCTCAGGTCCCATGTGCTCTCTTGGTATATGCATTAAGACATGTTGACCCTACCATCTGGGTGAGTGTAGGGATATCCAGGGCTGCTTTTTTTTTTCAGTTTTAATATTTTTAATTATTTAAAAATTATTTTTTAGTTTTAATATTTTTTAAATTGAAGTATAGTTGATTTAAAATATTGTGTTAATTTCTGCTATACAGCAAAGTGATTTAGTTATACATAATATATATATATTCTTTTCTAAATATTCTTGTCCATTATGGTTTATCATAGGATATTGAATATAGGTCTCTGTACTATACAGTAGGACCTTGTTATTTATCCATTCTGTATATAAAAGTTTGCATCTGCTAATCCCAACCTCCCACTCCATCCCTCCCCCCAACCCCCTCTGCCTTGGCAACCACCAGTCTGCTCTCTGTCTGTGATTCTGTTTCTGTTTCATAGATAGGTTCATTTGTGTCATATTTTAGATTCCACATATAAGTGATATCATATGGCAGTTGTCTTTCTCTTTCTGACTCACTTCACATAGTATGATAATCTTTAGTTGCATCCATGTTGCTGGAAATTATTTTGTTCCTTTTCATGGCTGAGTAGTATTCCATTATACGCACCACATCTTTGTTATCCATCTGTCGATGGACATTTAGGTTGTTTCCATGTCTTGGCTATTGTGAATAGTGCTGCTGTGAACACAGGGGTGTATGTATCTTTTTCAGTTATAGTTTTGTCTGTATATGTGCAAGGCTGCTTTTAACATATTTGATTTTTGCCCATTGACTTAGGAACCGATATCCTGGTGTGATGTATTCCTCCTGCCTTTTCCCACATCACAGGTGAGGAAACTGTCTCAGAGGGAAGAATTTGCCTCCTCTCTCTGCATGAGGGGCAGAGTGAGAATTGATCTCATGCAGCCAGGGCTTTTTCCTCTTTAGCCACATTTCTGTAATTCCTCAGCGATAATGGACATGTGGACTAGCAATGCCTATGGGAGGAAACCAGCCCAGGAGCTGGGTAAGATGCACAGGCTGGATGGGTTAATCAAAGAGTGGTTTTCCTTTGAGTCTTCAGCCAGCTCTGGGCTGCCTCGGGCTCCTCCTGGCCTGCGCTGGAGATGCCTGTTCGGAAATCTGCGGCTGCTTCTCCTCTGGCGTCTAATGAATTCCAACTCACTTTGAATGCTCCCTCGGCTCAACTGCAGTTCCTTAAAGCCCATCTTCCACGTGGAATTGGCAGGTTCATTTAATTGTTTGGGAGCCAGATAAAAACGCTTTGTTCTTTGTTCCTAGGTTATGCCATTTCAGAATATTTCTTCTCCTACAAATTGCTGAGACTGTTCAATTTGGGCTTTCAATCGGTTCTCTCTGAGCAGATCTTTCAATTTATATTCCAAGGCCTGTTCTTTTTGATTACACGTTTAGGATATCAGTTAGATTTCTTTATTTATTCATATTTCTTTTTGCCTTTCTCTTTTCTTCCTTTATATCTCTTCCATTGTGAAAAGTGTGCAGTCATGGTAGCTGTAATGAAATGCAAATACTTCTTTTTCCTGTTTGCCTGCTGTAGGATGTTATTTTTAAATTTATTTTTGCTTAATTTTTTTTTTCCTTATGTTTTAGGGTGGTGGTAATAATAATGATAGTGACGAATATGACGATGATGTCTTCATTATTTTTAGATATCACGTAGGCAGCAGGTTATTAGTGGACAAGAGAAACACCCAAGAAACCATGATTCAGACTTCAGAAAATGTGCCAAGTGCAATGCCAGGGGCAGGGGTAGAGCTGTGAAAAGGGTAAACTGGATCTCTTTCCTTGTGGTGCTTAGGGTCTGGATTCCCTCGTGTTTCCTCATTTCTCCTGTGAGATAGGCATTGGGATTCTCATTGAACCCGTGACGTAACTGAGACACAGAGTGCTGAAGTGATCTGCACCAGCTCACAGTGTTAAAAAGTCTGGAGGCTGGGGGTTAAAGCCAAGTGCGGAGGCTCCAGAGCTGGTGCTAAAGGAAGGTATCCCACATCTCACCTCCTCAAACCTGCCCTCTCGTAAGACGTGGTGGGGGCAGCCCGTCCTGAGTATAAGCAGAAGCTCTTCTGATTTCCTTTATTCTGAGCATAGATCTCTGCCGTCTTTGTCTTGCTTTACAACTTCTCCATTTTCTATCCATTAAATGGTAGGGGGTGGGGAAGGGGGAGGGCAAGAGGGAGAGGAGGTTAATGTTCAAGAGAATGAGTTCTGGAATCAACAGACCTTGCACAGAATCCTGGCACTGCTGCGTTTTGACTCTGATCTTAGAAGCTGGAACCCCAGTTTCCTTATTTGTAAAATGGAAATGATGGTACTTACCTGAAAGGTCATTTGAGGATTTAATTAAAACGCGCACACACACACACACACACACACACACACAGAAAAACAAAACCAGAAACGTAGGTGAAGCATTTAGTATAATGCCCGTCATTTAGCATAGTGCAAAATAAATGTCCACAGACATCATATTTCTGTTGGGGTCCCTTATTCATTGACATAGTCACTGGGCATGTATTGAACGGCGCTCAGGTTGTAACCCCGATACTATTGTTGTAACCCTTGTGTTGGCCCATCATAGGTACTCAATAAGGAATTGTAAATAAGACATGGTTGCATTTGTGGTGAACTGAAACTTGGTAAGCATCAAATGATAAAAGTCTCATTGCATTAAATGCTACCTTAGTGTGAAAAACGACTTGCCACAGAAGTGCCCTGCAGAGAAAGGAGTGTTGAATTCTGACAGGGTCATGATGGAATAGAATGGCTGTGGAATGGTGTGGAGGTGACGAGTCAAGTGGCCTTAAGTGGTAGAGGAGCGGGTGTGGGTGTGATTGGTCTAAAGGTCAGGCTGAGGACTTCGGGCTTCACTCAGGTATGCTCACATGTATTCATTCATTTGCTTATTTGTTCATTTATTTATAGATATTGGGGTGTGTAGATGATAGATCAAAGAGCTATACAGTAAGATAAACCAGGTCAATGGCGATTCAGATAGTCTCAGGGGGAGGGAGATGTTGAGGGCTGGATTCAGGGTGATAATGGGAAAGAAAAGTAGCTGAGAGAAATCAGAGATGATGAGATGGAAGCACTTTTAAGAATCTGGATTTCTGAGTGCACTGGAAAATAGAAACAGGCAAACCCAGAGTAATTTGGAAATGGAATAAGATTGCTACAGGCAGAGAAAATGGGCATCTTGATGAAAGTGACCTGGAGACACTGTCCAGAGAGTCTATGGTGAGGAGTTAATTCTGAAAATTCTAAGGCACAGTTTGAGGATTTGCTGGATGACTGGGCTTCACCTGTTTCTTTATCCATCTTCTAATTATGTTGGCCGTATTGACACATTTTCTTTGTTCTAATTGTTTTAAATTTCCTATATGTAGAGCCTTTGGAGTCTGGAAAATGCAAGAAAGAACATTTATTTTTTCTCTCCATCATAAAAGGAATACACTATTTTCCTTTTCTTATTTGAGACTATAGCGCATTTCCCCTTCCTCTGTTTATTTCCTCCTTAAAAAATTTCTGTGGGGAAAATGACCTCTAGAACATGTGTATGGGGCAGGTGGCAAGGATGGTTCAGCTGAGTGCTAGAATATATTTAAGAATTCTTCACTGCCCGCGGGTTCCAGAAAAGAAACTGTTGCTTTGAAATATGTGCCAGTTTGTTTCCTATGCATTCTGTCCTTACAACCCTCCTTTCCAGTTCATTTATTTTTGTAGTCATTACATTGATTAAAGGGAGGTGGTATAAAGAGGCATGTTGAAAATTGAGGCTGGGCATGCTGATGGAGGACTCTGATTATGACCCCAACTGAAAGGATGAGATAGGCTCCGCCTCCCCAGCCCCCTTTTTAATCCTGAACTGATGCGTCCAAGTTCTGTTGTTTGATCATTTCCCCTGTTGACACAACCTGCTTTGACCCTCAGCCTCAGTGAATGAGTGTGTGCTGGCATGACTCCAAATGCCTGGGATACCAAACTTGGCCCAAGTTGGCCAATCATTCCTCGTAGCTGCTCAGTTGTTCTAGTCTTTGTTGATGTTTCCTAGAAAATTTTGGCTCCGCATTTGTCATTGGTTAGTTTATCTGACGTTTAGTTTGTCTTGCTTTTTGTTGGGGACTTTGAGGGATACAATGATAAGACTTGGGCATAGTTCTGGAGGCCGTAGAGGAGGAAGAGGAGGGATAATGCCCTTTTTCTTTAAGGTGTGCAATTTAGTGGTTTTAGTCTGCGTTGTACAGCGATCACCACTCTCTAATTCGAGAACATTTTCATCACCTTGAAAAGAAAGCCCATACCCATGAGCAGTCATTTTCCTTTCCCTCCTCCATAGCAACCCCTGGCAACCACTAAATCTACTTTCTGCATATAGATTTGTCTATTCTAGACATCGCATATAAATGGTATCATATGACATGTGGCCTTTTGTGTCTGGCTTCTTTCATTTAGCAGGTTTTCAAGGTTCATCCATTTTGTAGCATGTATCAGAACTTCATTTCTTTTTATAGCCAAATAATATTCCATTGTGTAGATATACTTCATTTCGTTTATGGGAGTATCTTGAGTATTTGCTTGGGGTGTTTCTATGTTCACTGTTCCACGAGCTTTGCCTTCTTAAGGTCGTCTGTCCTCACACTTAACCTATGGTAGGTGCACTTGCAATCACCATTGTAAACCTAGTAATTGGCATAGCTAGTAACTGGCAGAGCAGGCTTGTTTTAACTACAGTCTGTGCTCTTAACCCCCACCCGCATTACAAGTCAGAGGATATGAAGCATTTTAAAGTGATTATAAACATGGAAGAAGGTTGCAAAAGTCTTAAACTGCTGTATGGGTCAGTAGCTCGGAGTCCGGGGTGGCTCGTGGTTCGAGGGTGGCTGATACAATGTGTGTTGCACTCTGAATCGTTCTTACATGCCCTTTGGATGATGGTGCACCGTGGATTTAGGTCAGCAAAAGCGATCCAGGCCGCATGGCTGACTCAGGCAATGGGCGGGGCAGAGCCTGAGGTTCTCAGACAGTCTGTGCACGTAGGTGGGGCTGGGGGCAGGCAGGGACAGGCAGCTCTTTCGGTGGCATGTAGAGGAGTACATGCAGGGCTAAGGGTGGTGCCTGGCTCACCACACATGTGATGAGTGACGGAGTGAATGAGATACCATGGCCGGGTGCCAGATTGGAGAGCCTTGAACCTCGAATTGAAGAATCCATGCAGTAGGGTGCCTTGGGAGGTGCTGAACCCTGCAGGGATGAGATGCTTGCTTTTTGGGCGTTGTACGTCTTGTCCAAGTCTGTCCATATTTCTGTTACTCTGCTTGAGCTGTTGTCCAGCATCTTCCTGGGGTCCTTTCCAGGAATCCTGTCCAGGTCCTTTCCTGTGGCATTGTAGAGTAAACGCCCTAGGAGATGGAATCTTCAGGCCTAGTCTCTGCCTTAGCAGAGCCCCAGGGAGTCGTTCTGTCATAAAACACTTCCGTCTCTGGCAGTTCAGTTAGTTATTCATTCAGCCAATATTTGAGGCCCTACTATGCATCAGGAAGTGTTCTAGGCACTTGAGACACACATCATTGAACGAACTGGAGAACGACTCCCACTCTCTTGGAACTTAAACATTCCAGCGGGGGAAAACAGACAGTAAACAATTGACATGATAATAAATTATCATTTTGCTTTTTATTTATTTAAATTTTTTATTAAAAAATTTTTTTTGCCTGTGTTGGGTCTTCGTTGCTGCACGCAGGCTATCTCTAGTTGCGGCGAGCGGGGGCTACTCTTCGTTGCGGTGTGCGGGCTTCTCATTGCAGTGGCTTCTCTTGTTGTGGAGCATGGGCTCTAGGTGTGCGGCCTTCAGTAGTTGCAGCACACGGGCTCAGTAGTTGTGGTTCACGGGCTCTAGAGCACAGGCTCAGTAGTTGTGGTGCACAGGCTTATTTGTTCCGCGGCATGTGGGATCTTCCCGGACCAGGGATCGAGCCTCTGTCCCCTGCATTGGCAGGTGGGTTCTTAACCAGTGTGCCACCAAGGAAGTCCCATTTTGTTTTTTATTGAATACAGTTAAGTGTCATGAAAAAAAAGGAAAAGTAGAGCAGGGTAAAAGGCAATGGGAAGAGGTTGCAATTTTGAACAGAGTAAGATGGTGATACTAAGCAAAAACTTGCAGACGGTTAAAGATGAGCTGTGAGAACATTGGAGAAGAGTCTTCCAGCCGGGGCAGAGTTCTGAAGATGTTCAAGGAACAGCAAGGGGCAAGTGTAGCTGGTGTGAGCAGAGCAGAGGAAAGTGGTGGGAAAACAAGGCTTGTCACCCCTCTGGCCATTGGGAGGACTCCAGCCTTTCCTCTAAGTGGGATGGCATTTCAGGACTGAACAGGGGAGTGACACATTTGCACGTGTGCTTTAAAATGACCTCTCTGGCTGCAGCACTGAGAATCTTATAATGGTATTGAATCTGTAATACGTTAAGTACACTTCTTTGTGTAGACAGATTAACTACTCAAGAAATAAAAAAATCATAACTGTGGTGGACCCAGAACTTGGGGAATTCTAGAGTTCTCTGTTAGGCTCCCAGGGGCCCTCTGAATACACTTGCTTTTCCTTGTCTGTGGTCAGTCAGAGCCTCAAGGGGAAATAATACTTTCTATAGCAGAAGCTTATCCAATGCCATGGTCATGGGGATGGGTTTTCCTGCTGCTTGGCTGTACATGACCAGGCTTTGGATTTTATTCTAGGAAGATTTGGCCATTAGTACTGAATCACTTGTATGCCTTAAGTGTATATTTTAAGAAATAGAGATGTGTATATATATATATATATATATATATATACACACACACACACAGAGTATGTAGCTCCTGGATGCTAGTGTATTAAACTGTTGTAGGTTGGCTTATTCCATTTTACAAGGTTTTCCTCAGGTTAGAAATATGAACTCAGAAGTATACTTTTAGTCTGCAAAATAGTGGGTCTGTCACAATCTCAACTTACTTTGTTTGGAGTAGGAAGTGGGTCAGGAATTATCTCCTATATGAATGGACAACCTGTTGTGGCATAAGTGTATAATAATATTAAAGTACTGATGTCACTTTTAAAAATCTGGCTTGATATTGGGCCTTCTCTGGGCCAGAATATTTTTGAAGACACCTGCAGTGTTTGAAATTCGTGTATAACTGTTGTATTCTCTTCTCCCCTCCCCGTTAGGGATCTGTGGGATAACTCTTTGGCAAAATGTCAATGCAAATGTTCGTAGAGGTGGGTGAATGAATGAGAAAGCAGAGCAGGCACTTAACTGGCAGGTTGAAAGGAAAATGTCAGCTTTTGTGGGTTAAGCAGCATCTTTGCAGCATATTTGCACGTGACTTCTTCCAGATTTGTCTACACGAAATAACCTCTGTGTTTTCATATAGGAAATATTTGCATAACTTTAAAATATGTGCGTAATGCTGGGTATGTGACCAGATGGACGAGCATTTTTTGGCTGAGACATGTAAACAAGCCGCCGCTAATGTTAATGTCACAGCTGTAGACATAAATATATTTTGGTTGGTTATATTTTATTTTTGAGAGTGTACAGTACTTTGAAACTAAGCCCAAATGGTGTTTCTATTTGAATCTGGTTGATGGAATTTTCATGTGTTTATCAATTTTGCCTGCTGTGAATCAGCTAGAGTATTTCAACCCCATGTTAAATGGATGTAACTGTTTACATTTTTCAGATAGTGTCCAAATAATCATTTCTATGTCTAGATCCGTGGAAGACAGTGCTCTGCAAACAGCTTTAGGATGTTGTAGTCAGTGAAAAGTAAGTTGTTGACTAGGTGGATGGGGTACTGAGTCTGTAAAAAGTCTGAGCAACTGATGTGCTGCTGTGTTGAATTGGGAATTGTTTGTCCTGCAAGAACTCTCATTTGGGAGGTTATGTTCCATTGTTGTATAACCTGGGAATGAAGGAAGATGAAGTACCTACTATGTATCAAGAAACATCCTGTCATGTGCTATCTCATTTAATCCCAGCTCTTCATGAAAATGGATATTATTTCTATTTCATAATGAGGAAAATTACCCTTTGAGAGACACCATTCCTGAGATGCCTAACTACTAGTTAGTGGCAGAGCCAAGATTGGGAATCGGTTCTAATCTACTCAAAAGCCCCTATTCTTTTTACTGTCTTTGGTTGACTTTAGGGAGGGAGCAATCTGACGTTTGTCAAGCATGTCCCAAAAGATTGGGTCTGACAGGTCTAATGTTTCTTAATCTCTGGAAAATTAAATGGAGGGCCTATGCCTTTGCCTGATTGTGAGTTTATTTTCAACCCTTAATCAGCAAAGTAATATAGGGTCTCTGAGACCCAATCATCTGGATCTTGTTCTGACAAATAATTGTGCGATTGTCTTGGGGACTAATAAAGCCTTAGGTTCCTTCCAGCTCTGTGACCCTGAGACCGTGAAGACTCAGGAATGGCTTCTCCCAGGGGATTCCCGGAGACTCTGCTTCCATGTGGTTAGTTTTCCCTGCATCTGGGCTCTGGTTGCTACCTCCAAATAAAGGGGTTCAGGGAACCCTGAAATCAGGTCATCTGGGAGAGCTTAAATTAACTGGCATTTAACAAAAATGTTTGCAGGGATCAAGGTCCCATGCACACAGCTGCCTATACCATAGTCTCACAGGCCATTGCCTGAGTTAGGGATGGTGTGATGTGCTTCCTGAGACTAGTAAGGAATGAAGTGGTTGGAGTTGCTTTTTCCCTGGCTCTTAATTACATATGGAAAGAAAAACCTTACTCAGTAAATTATGTCATTTGAAGAAAGTGCCATTCACCCCATAATCCTTCTTTTACAATTCTTTAGGCTTCTCATCACTTAAGTCTGCAACTTCTGAGCTTCCCAAGGAAGTAGGACAATGAATACGTGTGTTTCTTTTACTTTTGAATCCGATTTACTTAGCAGTCAAATCTTTGGTGAGTAGAGGATCACTCTGGTTAAGAGGGTGTTAATCACCCATTGTAAAAGTTCCAACTGAGAACTAAAGGGCCAGAGCTTTAATCTTGTTGCCCTCCCTCTGGAGGAAATGAGGGAAGAGGTTGCCAACTGTCTGGCTGAGGGATGGGAGGCTTGGAGGTAGACTTTCTCCTGCAGATCGAAGAGGGGCTCTTTGCTTATTCAGACTTCTCTTTCTTAGGCGAAACATGGGCCATGTGTGAATGGTGTCCTTGTGAAGGAAGAGGCTGGAATGGGGCCCTGGGGGTTAACGTGGGGAAGGGGTCATGCGCGGGGAAGGGTGTTGAAGCATTTCATCTCCCTCTGGGGTCCCCAGCCTGTCGGAATGTGGGAGCTTTGTCACAGAGGCACTTAAACCTCCACCCCGTCTCCCTCAGGGGGTTTTGCTGGCTCCACTTGCCAGAGGAGAGAAATGACGGGCGAGATCTGCTGGGGAACAGAAGTGGGTGCTGCCATTTTGTTTACCTCCATCACCTGTGTTTCTGGATTGCATGGGCGCTTTGGCATCATGTTAGCAGTGTGGTGTATCTGCCCATCAGTCTTTGAAAGGGCAGGAAAGGGCAAGGTGAGCAGCACCGCGGGGGAGAGGTGAATGGAGATTGCCAAAGGTTTTAGGGAAAAGGTGCTGGGCTTCCCTGGTGGAGCACTGGTTGAGAGTCCGCCTACCGATGCAGGGGACGCGGGTTCGTGCCCCGGTCCGGGAGGATCCCACATGCCACGGAGCGGCTGGGCCCGTGAGCCATGGCCGCTGAGCCTCCGCGTCCGGCGCCTGTGCTCCGCAACGGGTGAGGCCACAACAGTGAGAGGCCCACGTACCGCAAAAAAAAAAAAAAAGGTGCTGATGTCTCTGAAGTAACCACATGATTGAGGGCATCCAGCTCACACCAAGGCAAGGAATATAGAGAGAGTTAACCACATGAGCACTAACTAGCCTTTCAGGGTAATAAAAATTGTCTAAACCCATTCCTTCCAAGGGTAAAATAAACTTGAGTGTCGATGGGCATTGTGTATCCAGGCCCGACCATCGCAGAGACTGGGACGAGGTAAAGTGTCTCCTGAGACTTGGCAGGTGGGGAGGACCCCATTCAGGTGGTTTCAGTGTAGGTTTCTGATCAAGGGAGGCACAACTAGAAGGAACACAACTGAGCAGAAATCAAAACCTGGACGACAGCAGCGTATTTCATAAACAGCAACGGAGAGTGGTCGCTCCAGAGCTGGGAGGACAGGAGCTCTGACCCAAGTCTGGCAGTATGGGACTCAGTCTGCAAAGGGGGAGTCCATTTCAGGAGGCTGCTTGTCTGACTGTGCTAGGAGGGTAGCTCTGGCTGCTTACATCCTGGGCCTGGGCACTGCGTGAGCACCTCTCTCCCTCAGGCTTCTTGACATGTGGGCAAAGAAGAGAGCATTTATTTCCGTTTAACGGATGAGGAAACCAAGGCTCAGGAAAGTGAAATAACCTGCAGGTTAGGCGGCTGGTAAGTCACAGAGCCAGGATGGAAATACAGGCGTTCCCTTCCAACGTCTGGAGCTCTTTCTTCCCTGACCCAGCTATAGTTGTTTATATGTACGTACCGTACGTGTGCCCTTTGGCAGATTTCACTGTTTCCCAAATAGAGAGATGTTTCTCTTTCTGTGACTTTATCAAGTCCAATTTTCAGGAGCAAACGTCCCTACCTCTATTGCTTTTGAACCAAGTAGGATGCCTGGCATCTCTTTAGTCCTGATACGGCATGGTGTTAGCAGAGTTGTCCCTAAGTGGTGATGACAGTCCTGTGTCATCACAGCAGATGGAGAAACACGGTTACTGAAGCTGGGTTCTTAGCACCTTCACTCCCTGGAAGGCTAATTGGCATTCTGCTAGGACATGTCAAAGACAGGAAGGAGCTTGCTTTCAGTCCTTGTCTTTTGTAGTTCCCCTGAAAGGACAGCCTTAGTGACAGACGATCTTGTTTAGCAAGCTACAGTTGGGGCTGATGGAGCCCCGCCCTGTCTGGGGTTGAATAGCGTTACCCTCTTTGTAAAAGCATCCATGTCTCCCCATTACCTGAGAGATAAAGTTCACATTTCTCTTGGAATTCCAAGCCTCCCTGTGCACCTGGCCTCCCAGTCATCTCCTTCTCAGGCCTCCCTAGAGCCAGCCTTCCAGTGTGCACCATGGCTTTCCCAGACTTTCTGAATGACCGCCACCACCGCCTCCCCGTTAGGACCCTAACTGCACTCTGAATGTCACCTTCTCCAGTAAGTCTGCTCTCCCCTCACCCCTGATAGTCAGCATTTGGTTAGTCAGCTATGACCATCTTCTGCCTCCACTAAAGTGCCCCAATCCCTGCTTCCATTTGCTCACAGACTCATCTCTACCTCACAGGACCTGGCAGAGTGCTGGGTGTAGGGTAGATGCTCAAAGTGTGCTGAATTGAAGGGTTCAACTTTTGTTTCTGGGTGGAAGTGAATGTCAGAGCACTGTGCATTCCCTGGAGGCTCGAAGAATCTGCCGTCATCTTCTTCCTGTCCACCATGGGGTGGAAGGAAACGAGAAGAGTGCCGGGCTGGGGGTTAGAGAAACCAGGGTGTAGTCCCAATCGACTCTCTAGGCTGTGCGACCTGGGCCAGTAGCTTTAAGTCTCTCTTAAGTCTCTCTCACCCTCAGTTTCCCTAGCTGTCAAATGGGTGTGCGCCAGACGACCTCCCGCACATGCTAAACTACGTGGACGCTAGCCTTGTAGGTCTGGGAAGGGATGGCCACGTGTGCTCTTCCCACCATGTGTGGCATGCTACTGTCTCTCCTCTGGTTCCTTGGAGACTCTGTGAGTCAAAGACAGTCAGCCAAAGGGTGGGGCCCCTTTGTCAGCTGTCCTGCTGTAATTTCACCAGAATGGCCCTCACCGCTCGCAAAATTAGCAGCAGCTTCGGCAGCTTCTGAGTAATTGGAGAGTGTCACTTCCCAGAGAACCCCTGGGATCCCACAATGTAAATGTTGTCTGAATCTCCATTGGCATTTTGGTGATTTTTCTCCTGTTACATAGATGACGGGGCGAGATTGATAGTACTAATATTGTTTCTTAGGGCTTTCCTCCTCCCACCTATTGCTGGCGTGAAGGATTGTTTTTGAATTTTCTGAGTATCACTTACACAGTGTCCTCTTTTATTAGTATTTGACATTATTAAGGATAACAGTGTAATTTGGAGTCCATTCTTGCAGTCGAGGTGATTTAAAAGGAAACAAACCTTACACATTCACTGTAATTTTGTGTCTAAATCATCTCCAATATTTATGGCATTAATTTCATAGTGCAATGTGTCGTATGCCAGAACAGCATGTTACGTGAATGACTGAAGGCCGTGTCCTGTGGTAGTTGTGTCCTCAGGCATGTAACTGACTCCGCAGACAGATTAAATGACCAAGTGGAGATTCAGACACCTCAGGCTCTGGCAGACGGCCCTGCTCGACGTGGTGGACCATGTTCATGATGTATCCCACATTCATTTCTTCTCTCCATTCTTACTTCAGCTGCACTCTAGGGCAGCTTCTTATTTCCTCCCCTGGGGCATTACAGAAGACTCCTGCTTGACTTCCTCGCCTCTGGTTTTGTGTAGCTAATTCATCTTCTACTACATGCCCACCAGTGGGAACTCTCAGCCCTAGTTACTGCCTAGGCATCTCCTTACTCAAGGATCTGTACTCACCCTCCACGGTCTGAATTAGAAGTGGCAGATGCCCTGGCTGGCATCCTGTCTCTCTCCGCACTGCACGTTGAACCTGTCTGATGCTTTCCTGCCTCTCTGCCTCGTTCACTCATGTCTGCAACCCGGTGCTGCCCCCTCACCTGTCCAACTCATCCTTCCTTCCAAACGTAATCCTTTGACAAACAACTCCCAGCCTTCAGGGATTTCTTCCTCTTCCAAACCTTGCAACTTTTAGTGTAACCTACTGTATTAGTGATTTATTGCAGTGTAACAGATTCCTGCATAACTTAAAACAACAGACATCTATTATCTCCCACAGTTTCAGAGGGTCAAGCATCTGGGAGCGGCTTAGGTAGGTGCTTGGGTCTGGCTCAGGGTTTCTCAACCAGGGCTGCGGTCATTTGAAGGCTTGACTGAGGTTGGAGGATCCATTTCTAAGCTCAATTATGAGGCTTTTGGCCAGAGACCTGAGTTCTTCTCCACTTGGTCCTCTCCAGAGGGCTGTGTGTTGATATGACAGCTGGCTTTCCCAAAGTGAGTGATCAGAGAGAGAGAAAGAAACACCAACTTAGATGGAAGCTGAAATGCCTTTTGTTACCTAACCTTGGAAGTGAAAACCATCACTCCTGTTGGTCGCATTGACCCGCCTTGGTACACTGTGAGAGGTGACCACTCAAAGATGTGACTACCAGAAGGTGAGGTCATCAGGGGCCACCCTGGAGGCTGGTTACTGTACCTGCCTTGTCTTTTTCATTCATATACTCTGTTTTTCCAGCTAGCCTGGGAGTTGTGGAAGTTCAGGAGCTGGTGTCATTCACTGTTGTGGCCTCATTACTTCATTCAAAGTACTTTTTCGTGGAGATGCTTATTTTGTCTTCACAATAAGCTGTTGGCTTTTAAAAAAAAAGGGGGGAGGGGGAGGGAAATGCAAGAAACTAAGGCGGGGGGGGGTTTAGTTATCTAAATCAGTCAATCAGCTACTATGAGGCAGAGCTTGTGAATTCAGCCCTAGGTCCTTCTGATCTAAAACCTGTGTTCTTTCCATTATACATGTGGTTTGCTGATTCTGATTTCTGTACAATATTTTCTACAACCTGCTTGCTGTCTGTAAGCTCTGGTGAAAATTAAGAGACAACTCAGCAGCACCCAGTGATTGCAGGAAATATTTGTATGTAACAATCCCAAATTGTATGAAAGTTTCTAAGAGGTTGTGCTAATCAACTGAAGCCTCGTCTTCTAGGCCTTCATTTGTTCAGCAATTGCTTCATCAAAGCCTCTGATATCTGGCTGTTCTACTGGACAGGGTCGCTTAAGAGGCCCTTTCAACAGGATTTTTCTTATTTGGTCACCTGGGGAGATCCAGCCTGTCACCTCCCACCACAAGAAACTTCCTACCGCAAAACCTTGCTCATCTGTTTCAAACAACGAAGGCTCTTGAGAACAAACTCTAGATTTTTTAGGTTTGGTAGGATTGGGCTATAATTTAAATGGGAATAACTCCTGATCAATTGCCCCAGATACTGTGACTTAACTTCACAGGGAGGGTGGAGGGTTTGTGGGGAGGGAAGAAAAGCAAAAAAGCAAAAAGGAAAAGTCCTTGCTGTACCCTCAAGCACAAAGTTATGGTGGTTGAATTAAAAGAGCTTTGATTTTCTTTTTCATTTCGAACAAGCTCTGTCTCCCTTAGTTGACTTTGAAACTGTGGGATGAGTATAAGCGTTTCTAATTTCAGCCCTTCTCCCTTTATTCTCTGCAAAAAGGGGAGCGCGGCAGGTGGCTTTCTAAAACTTGAACACCTCCAGTTTTTGTGTTCCCTCTCATGATCACCTTTTATGTCCGCAGGGGACCTTTACACTTATTCTTGTAATGCTCCTTGAATTTTTGACTTATTAACTAAAGATACATTTTTAAAAATACCTTTGATTTAGGTATGTCCTCCAGGCCTCAGTGCTTGGAAGAGTTCCGAGTATTGTTTTTCAAGCTCTTTTCTTATCTCTGCGTGGGTATGCTTTTTGTTTTTTATTTTTTTCAAGGCCACGGGGTGGTTTAATATTACATGCCTTACCACAGTGAGTTTCCCCCAAACGGTGGAATTTCTTGGATCTCTTTAAAGAGTCTGAAAACCGTGGGGAGGAGGAGAAAGGGATTTGAAACAGAACTGGGAGTGAGCTTTCTCAGATGCGTTCCTACACCTCGGTGGTTATAAGTTTGTTTTCTGTGTAGATTGGCGTTTCCTTTGGCAGCCGTACTCTGAGTCAGATTCTTCAGAGCTGCAAGGAGGTTCCCATTCTGATTACAGTAGAATTCTGTCTCACTATTGTTTTATTTTTGCATATAGCAGGTTTAGACAAATAATACTTAAATATGTATATAGAGATATACCCACAAGCACAAAATATTTCCAGATGTGTCCATATTTATTTGCAGTTCTTCTCACTCTCGCCTTCAATATGAATGGGCATTTACAAATTCAGGGGCACAGTTGTAAGTCCTTGAGAGGCATTACCTGATCAGGTAGCGTTAAGCAGTTTAGATACATTTTGCAGGGCCTGTGCAGACATAATGGCTAGGAACAGCACAGGTAGGATGTGTCCGCCAGAAAGAATTTAGAGCAGGGACATGAGTGTCCCTGTGGGTGGGATTTCCTTAGAGAGTGCTAAGGGGCTGCTTTGCACCTAGAAGGAAGGTATACAAATCCAGAGAAGGACTATGTAAAAGGAATTAAGGTGACCTGGGTATATTGGCCTCATCACCTTCTGACGTGCATACCTTTGCTTACAATAAACATGCTAGTAATCATACTTATTAATATGTCTAGCACTTTGCTGTTTGTCCCGCACTGTCATGGATTTTATCTTCTTTGCCTTTGTAGAGTCTCTGCCCCCAACTCTGCCCCTTTACCACTAGTGAGTAAAAAATAATTTTCATTTTGTAAAGAAAGAGGGTAGTAGCTCAGTGGCTAAGTGAGGTACAAAGCTAAACCTGGGCAAGTCGGGTCTCACACGCAAGTCTTTTTGACTTCTAGTTTATTACATTTATGTGCCTCTGCTCCTAACCTAACTGACTGTTCGCTAGCTTGACTTCATAAAAGGAGACTAATGTATTGGGTACCCCAGTCCTTTCTTCTACCCTTGCTCCCAGATTCCACGAGGGCAGCATCAAGACCAGAGATGCTTCTGTATTTCTAATTTCTGTTCCATTCTCAGAGTATGACATATATTGGAAATTGTAGCAGTTTAAAATACGTCCACAAATTCTTTGACACTTCCTTTAAAAGATGAGGCCTATTCTCCATGAATGTGAGTTGGACTTAGTGACTCATTTCTAATGAATAGAAAAAAGTGAAAGTGATAATGTGTAACTTCAGGCACTGGATCACGAAAGGCACTGTGGGTTCCTCCTTTCTCTCTCTGCTGGATTACTTGCTCCTAGGGGAGGTACCTGCCATGTCATGGGGACACATAGGATGTCTTATGTAGAAGCCTAGGTGGGGAGGAACTAAGGCCTCTGGCAGCAGTCGGTGAGAAACTGAGGCCTCAGTTTGGAAGTGGATTATTCGGCCTCAGTCACACCTTCAGATGACTGCAGCCCCAGCCAGTGACTTAATGGCAACCTCGTGAAAACCCTTGAGCCAGCCCACCACGCCTGAATTCCCAACTTACAGAAACTGAAAGATAAGGAATGTTTGTTGTTACAAGTCACTAAGTTTGGGGATGTTCTGTTATCTAACAGTGTATAAGCTAATATAGAAACAGATGATGGTGCGTCAAAGAGCTCCAGGCTTAGGATGTTTGTGGTAGTTAATGATAATGACTCAATGATATAAGCTATTATTTGTAGACACCAGCTACTTCTCAGTTGTTTTCTTTCAACTCTGAGAAATGTAGAGCGGTTTTGAGTATTCCCCAAATTTTATACTCACCCGAGGATCACCTAAAAATACACAGTCCAGAGCCCCACCCTAGACCCATGAAATAGCACAGTCTAAGGATGAGGTTTTGAAGTTTATATTTAAAAAAAAAACCAAACCCTTTTGAGATGATTCAGATGCAGACAGCCTGAACATGTCCATTTGGGAACCAGTGAACTAGGACCTTTCCCTTTTTCCTTAAGCCAGCTTTGATAATCAGGGTTTGCTATGGATAATTTCATCTGAGTTCTCTTTCAGGGCCTCCGTCTTCTGTGGTGGGGGAACATACAGCTAGGTCCCCCCTGGAGCCTCATCTCAGGCTTGGCATGGAGCCCATGTCAGCCCAGGGTCCCAGGGACTGCCTGGTCAGGTCTTGTGTGTGACCAGGAGTAGAGAATGGAGATGGGTTTCAGTGCAAATGTTGAGTCTCATGCCTGGTATTAGTCTCAAAAACAGTCATGCTTATGTTTGAGTGTCTCTCCCTGTACACAGACTTCAGGAGTCCCCTTTGGGAAAGAATAGAGCACAAAGGAAAGTCATTAGCTAAGGTGAGCACTCCCTGGAGGAAAGTTGTTAGCCTTCTAGAGTAGAAGTCCTAATACTTCCTGGATGCTGACAGAGTTCTGGGTAAAACAGGGCATGTTTTAAACATGTGTTTTCAGTTCAATGAAATACCATAATTTATAATTGGTCACTCAAGCATATTATGACTGTACACTGGGTATGAGTTCTTCGATGCATATGTCTATGCCAAGTTTCAGTGTTTTATTGTATGACATGGATTGTTTTTAAGGAAAAAGTCCAGACTGTTGAATATACCTATTTCCCTCTATAAGCTCTGTTCTAGTGTCTCTTCAGGCACTAAGTACCTGTGTGACCTTGGGAAAGTTACTTTCCTGCTTTAGAACTGAAGTCTTTTCATTGGAGAAAGGAGAGATACAGACAAGAAGATCCAAGTTCTTATCTAAACAGGTGAATCAGTTCAGCATTGTATTAGTTGACAAGGGCTGCTGTAACAAAATACCACAGACTAGGTGGCTTAAACAACAGACGTTTATTTTCTCACAGTTCTGGAGGCTGGAAGTCCAAGATCAAGTGGTCAGCAGATTTAGTTTCTCCTGAGACCCCTCTCCTTGGCTTCTCAATGTGTCCTTACATGGCCTTTCCTCTGGGTCTCTTTGTGTCCAGTTTCCTGTTCCTATAAGGACATCAGTCTGCTGGGATTAGGGTCAAATAGAGTCACATTTGGAGGTACTGGGGGGTTAGAGCTTCAAAATATGAATTTGAGGGGAGCACACTGCAGCACATAACAAGCATCCAGATTACCCTTGGATGTGAGAGGTCCACTGTGAAGCAATGGCCAGGGTTCAGTGCAGAGTCCCCATGGGCATCTATAGCGGAGGCAGAACAGACAGTAAAGGCCCCTCTAGATATCTGGTCCTTTCTCTGCTTTCCCAGAAACAAGCTCTGAGATTTTCTCTCTGTGTTAGCAGGGTCAAAGTTAGAGTCACAGGATGCTAGTGATAACCGGGACCTTTGAGTCCTGCCCTTTATTTAATAATAGAAGAAGGTGAGGTCCAGGGAAGGATGGTGCTATGTTTATAATTGGGTCTCTTGATTTATGACCCAAGTCTATTCACTCAAAGCCAAGTCAGAGCATATAACCAAACTCTCTGACGTCACTGTTGCCTCGCTCCAACACCTCTGAGATAACCCAGCTTAGGAGAGGTAGGACGTGTTTTTCAAGCTCCAAGGAGGGGAAGATATAATGGCTTTTCATAGGGAATGTGCTAAGAACATTCCAAAAATAGTGACATCCTGTAATCAAAGCTTTTTGTCCAGGGGAGGGCTTTTCTCACCACTTTGTTCTTGGTCTTCCAAAGGAGGGCAGGTTTTTCACCACGAGTTGTAGGATCAAGGCTAGTAAACCTTCAAACTGACAAGAGTTTTGTTATATTTAAACAGGTGAAGAAGAGAGAGAAACAGAAGTGAGCCATTTACTTCTTTAGTTTAATTCCAGAGTTAGAACTGGAAACGATTTTTGATATCTAATGTAACTGTTTTAGACCCAACAGATTGTCAAAATGTTCTAAGCAATTACATCAAATTGTCATATTTCTTTCTGGAATCTGTTAGTGACTTGGGGATCAGAGACGTGACCTGGCCCTTTCTCTGGGTTAAGTGGAAAAAAATTGCAAATACTGCTACACGCTTTTAAGAAACTTTTTAAAGATGCAGGGGCAAATTGAATTAGAATAATCCTCTCAAATATCCATACCTGTTGTAGAAAGCAGTTATCTACATAATCCAGATATTTCTGTCTATCCTGGGAAAGAAATTCTGTGAGAATCACACTGCTGGTCCCAGTTTGTCTCAATCTCATGCTAAAATAACTAGCATTTCATTGTGAACCCATTGAAAGAAGAAGGCTGCCCAGATTTTTCCCAGATTCTGAAACAGGGACATCCGAGTTTAAGCATCAGTTACATGTTATCTATAAAGTGAATTATCTGAACGCAAGAATAGAGATACCTTTTAATGTTGTACAGGAAGGATGAGCTGCTTTTGTTGTATCTCTGCTGTTCATGAGACAGAATATTTGTACGACTGACCCACTCCTTATTTTTGGAGAGTTTTTAAATGATTTATTCATTCAACAAATGATTAGTCGAGTGAGGCTTCCTGCACTAGGGATATAGCAGTGCATGGCAGCAACAAATACATGTTTCTACTCTCAGGGAGTTTAGTGAGAAAGCTGGACCTCCATAAAATAGTTTCACTTTTGAAAGTATAATTGCAGGCTGGGATACATTCTCCACAGGAAAGAAGCATGGTTCGAGGAGGTATGGGAGCAGATAATGAAGGAGACTGCCCCAGGCTGGAAGGTTTCTCCCTGAGGACCTGATTCTGGGTTGAGAAATGATGGATGAGGGAGAGACTAACTAAATTGGAAGGTCCAAGAAGTGGTGGCAGGAGACAGGGCTCTGACAAATAGGTCAGAGGTCGTGTAATAGGTCCAGTAAAGGAGAATCAGTGGGTTGGGAATGAGAAAATTTGGATTTTTGTCTGTCTTGTTTCCTTTTTTTGGTGTAACTCTGGGAAAGGTGGGTTCCTTGGGCCTAATGTCCTTATTTGCATAATGACTGAATTTGAATCAGAGAATCTGAGGGACCTCAGAGTCCCTGAACTAGATTCTTTCATTCATACAAATTGACCAAGCACTTGATGTGTACCGGGTAATCTGATTGGTCCTGCAGTTCAAAGAGGACTTAACTAGGATCACTGACCTCAAGCAACTTGGTCCAGCAGCGGAGACAAATAGATAAGGCAATCCATTGTGTTGCCATGTTGTGAGTGTCACAGGAAGACAGATGAGAATGGGATTAACCCTGATGGGAGGAGAGGGGCAGTTGGGAAGACTTCACAGAGTAAAGGATCATTGACCAAAAAAACAGGGTGAAGTCAGCTTGGGTAGGCAGATGGTATGAGGAAATTCATGGAGATTGGAAATATTTATTGGAACATCAGTGAGTTAACACTATTCCATACTCTATATCGATAACTTAGTCACATCCTTTTGAGCCTCTACGTGCACCTCAGACTCCAAGGTTGATTTTGAAAATCCTTGCCCTGAGTCTCCTTGCTCCATAAGGCTGGGGAAGAGTAGAAGCAATTTCCATGTTCTGTCTTGGTATCCCATCTGTCAGAAAATGCCCTTTACACAGCAGGGTTGTGGTGACTTAATTATTGTTTGGGAGATATTTAGACATTCAGGTCAAGGATGAAATTCTGTTGCAAAACTGAAAGCACATGAGTAAAATGTTGGAAAATGAAGTGCAAGATTTTTTTGTGTGTTTTGTTCTTATAGGGAAAGATTTTAAATGGCCTGACTCTGCTGCCATAGTTGGGTCAGATTGTCAGAAAATTATGTTATGCACCAGAGAAAACAAGAAGAGGCTTTTGAGGAGGTGCTCTAAAATTATTTTCTGTTTATTTGCATAAGTATTTGGCTTGAATAGGAAATCAACATTCCTTGCCAAGATGGGGTTAGCATTCCTATGATGTTTTAAAAGCTGGCCAAGGGATTGGCACGAGAGAGAGGAGACAACCCACGTAACTCAGCGAAGAGTTGCTAGAAATTGGATTGTGGTCGTTTAGTCTAAACGTGATTAGAAACAGAACAAAACAAAACGAACAGTATTCATTTTAAAATCTGTTTCTTGCCTACTTCCAAAAAGACTTGTGAGTATTAAGAAAAAACACAGGACTATAACATGACCATTAAAATACACAACGAACTCAAAATCTCCCAAGAAGCTTTGTGCAGCAGCAACTATGTTTTTGACCAAAAATATTAATTATTTTTAATGTTATTATCATTTGGGAGGCATGGATTTTAGGTGAAAGATTCCTGGCAGTCTAAGCAAAAATGGAAAATATGGTTGCCTAGCAACTCTTATTGACTGATAAAAAAGGAAACAGGTCACAAACTACTATGTATAAAATAAATAAGTGACAAGGATATATTGTACAGCGCAGGGAATATAGATAATATTTTATAATTATAAATGGAGATTAACCTTTAAAAATTATGAATCACTATGTTGTACACCTGAAACTTATATAATATTGTACGTCAGCTATACCTCAATTTTTAAAAAAGGAAACAGATCAGCCTGTTAGGAGATACATTCTTTAATATAGCTCCTCTAATATTATGCAGGTCTTTACACTATAAGCATTGAATAGTATAATTTTCCATGACTTCAGTAAGTTTTCTAGTGATGGCAAATTCCTTTGTAGGACAGTTTGTTTGTTTTTACATTGACCTTCAGTAAAATCTTATACCAGATCGAGGGCCTTTTTTATACGGGGACATAGCTAAGGCAATCCAGACTTATACTTTCCTATTATGATTTGATGCAAGGAAAAATATTAATAAGGGATGGATATTATCTTGTTTTGATCAGTGTTTTAAATCTTGTGTGTGCATAAGAACTGCCTGGGGCCCTTGGTAAAATATAGATTCCAACGCTCACTCCAGATTTACTGAATCAAAGTCTCTAGCAAGGGGTCTGGGTGTATATTTTAAAAATGCACTGAGTCATTTCTTATGCTCCAGCAAGTTTAGGGAGCATTGCCATAGATGGTTTTCCTTAACTATTTTTCCCTGTCAGTTGGGCTTTGTAGCAGTCATTTTGAGCATAAATTGTGATAGGAGCCCGAGGCAAGAGCATTAAAAGTGAAATGATGAAGCCCAGCAGAGCCAGTTTAATTAGCTGGTCTGGAACCATAGTGTCATTTCCCTTTCTCAAGCAGTGGTGCTTCAGTACGCTGCCCATCACTTCCCGCCTTCTCATCTGTTGTGCCGTTGATCCTTTTACCATCTCCGTGTGGCAGGCAGAATGCACATCATACTGTATTTCATCAATTTTAAGATGCACATCTTCCATCAATTTTACGTCTCTAAAATTTGTATGCATTTGAGGACCTAAGATGTACTAATTTGATGACATCTTTTTTTCCTGTCTTAGTGATATATAAAGTAATGGTGCATCTGTATGTTCAGAGGGGTTGACGATTGGATGAACTGTGGTTGTTCCTTTTGTAGATGAGGCATCTGAGGCACTAAGAAGATGATGTGAGCGTGGAAAACCACTGCTAGTAGGGGGAGCCCAGTCTCAGACCCAGCTCTCTGTCCTAGTACTAGTTATTTGTCACTGAATAAGCAATACTGCAAAATTCAGTGGCTTAAAACAGCATTAAACATTGATTCGCTCACACGGTTTCTTGGGATCAGGCATTTGGGAGTGGCTTAGTTGGGTGGTCCTGGCTTGGGGTCTCTCATGAAGTAGCAGGTAAGGCGTTGACTGGCTCTGCAGTCACCTGAAAGCTTGGCTGGGCCTGGAGGTCCCACCTACAAGCTGGCAGTCGGTGCTGGGAGGCCCCAATTTATCCCCATGTGGGCCTCTCCACCAGGTCTTGAAAGAGCCCCCCCACATAGTGATGGGCTTTCCACCCGCCTCCCCTCCCCACCCCAGCAAGTGATCCAAAGGACCGAGCCAGGAAAATGTTGCGGTGCCTGTTATGACCTTGCCCCGGAAGTCTCGTGCTCTCACTTCTACACATTCGATTTGCCACACAGACCAACCCTGACTCCGTGTTCGCGGGAACTACACAAGGGCATGAATATCAGAAAGTGAGGGTCTTTGGGGCTGGCTGTTTCCTTCGCACCACGTTGCCTTTCCAACGTAGTTTTGTCCCGATCTGCTTGGCCATCTTATATGCTTAGGTCAGGCTCTTGGAAAACTCATTGGGGTTTATATCCCATTCTAGCACTTCTGAAACTTTAATGTGCCTACACATACTTGGGGTCCCCTGATTCAGTAGGTCTAGAGTCCGGCCTGAGATTCTGCATTCTAATGAACATTCTAACATAATGCCCTTGCTCCTGGTCCATGAACCACACTCTTAGTAGGAAAGTGAACTGAGCCAGGCAGGCCTCCAGTGGCCCTCCGCAGGGCTGCCCTGCAACCGGAACTCCTCTCTCCTCAAGGGGTACTTGCCCCCCCTCCTCTTATTTTGACTGAGAGACTAATGGTTTGGGGGAGGGAACTAGGGAAACCAGCCCACTTCACTAAGTTGGTTAAGGGAAGGAGAGGCATGAAGCCGGTAAGAACCCAGGCATTACTAGGTAGACAGCTTGCTGCAGCTGTGAGCCTCTTCACAGTGAAGGTCAGGTTTCAGACAGCAACAGCTGGGTGCTCGAAACAGCAAGGCAATTAGATTGCAGGGGGTGGTGGGGGTGGGATGGAACACAAACAGCGCTTAAAATGAAACGTGTTGATGCATTGTTCAGAGCTCAGATGCCCACCAGTGGAATCCCCATCCTCCTTTCTTGCCTCTCTCCTCTCTCCCTCTTTAACAGACACGTGTGCGCGCACACACACACACACACACATTAGCATTCAGGAAACCTTTAGACCTACAGTATACTTCCCTGAATAAAATGGAAGTTAGAGCGGCAGCAATCCCATAAATGCTGCCACACTTTAAGCTGCTTGGCTGAGATCTAGAATGCTGGCCCTGGCACTCTGCCTTTTTTTCCTTGCCCATGGCAAAACTTCTGTCCTGTGTCTTTCTACCCATCAGTTAAAAGGAACACATTAGACTCTAAGCTCAACAAGAGAGGAACTCTTTCTTTTGTTCATTTCTCTCTCTCTCGCTGTATGTACGTATTTAATACATACACATATACACACGTGTATACATTATAAATAAGGAGAAGAATAAATACACCAACATAATGCGTGGAGAGAGGGAACTCTTGAACCGTTTGAATCTATCAGGAAAACATGGTGAGGCCTCTGCAGTGGAACACAGGGCACTCCAGTTTCACATTCTAGCTGTTGTTGGGGACTTTTGGAAGGGGGTCAAGTTTATCACCTACCTTTTCTTTATCAGCCATGACAGTCTATAACTGTAGAAGCTAAAAATTGCTATTTACCGGGCACTTACTGTGGGTTGAGCACACATAATTACATCATTTAATCTTCTGACAACCTGCGCGGAAGGTAATGATCACCTCCAGTTTGCAGAAGAGGAAATCAAGCCTGTGAGAGGTGAAAGTATTTACCTCACACAGCTAGTAGGTGGTAGCTTTGCAGGCCGTCCCAGACCGATTTCAGCCTAAAGCTGGTGTTTAGTGTCCACGGTCACAGAACAAGATGTCCAGAGAAGGAAAAAAGAGAATGATAGCGCTGTCAGACCCGGAAGGGCTCCCAGCGCTGAGTCCATGCACTTACTTTGCATCTGTCCTTGGTGCTGTGAAGGCTACTGAGATGCATTTCATGGGACCTCTGCTCTGGAAGAGTCGATATATTCATGGGACATTGATAGGAATTGCAGTCATCTGAGGCTACCCATTAAATAGCACCCAGTCCATATACATGGCTGGTGGGAATGCACAATGGCACAGCCACTTTGGAAAACAGTGAGACACTTTATAAGAAAGTTAAACACACACCCCACACTTAACAAATGGCACAGCTATCATACACCTAAGTATTTACCTAAGAGAAATGGAATTTATGTTAACACAAAGGCATAGTTTTTTTCATATTAGCAAAAAACTAGACACAACCCAACTGTGCATCACCTGGTGAGTAGATAAACAAAGTGCATCATATCCATACAGGGAAATACTGCTCAACAATAAGAAGAAGCCAGCTGTTGATTTGGTGAATTCAACAACATGAATGAATATTAAAAGTTCCATGCTAAGTAAAAGAAGCCAGCCATGAAAGGCTAAATACTTTGTCAGCTATGTGCCCTTCAGGAAATGGTAAAACTATAGGGATAGAAATCAGATCTGAGATTGCCTGGGGCTTGGAAAGGGGATTGACTGCAAAAGGGCATGAGGACATTTTGGGGGGTGATGGAAGTCTTCTGTGTCTTAATTGTGGCTATAGTTATCAAACTGTGTACCTTTGTCAGACTCATCAAACCGTATCTGTCAAAGGGGTGAGTTTTATTGTAGATAAGTTATACCTCAATAGACTTGACTTTAAAAAATACATCAGTCCGTCCAAACCCACCATTTTCCAGATGGGGAAACAGGCCCCAGATGAGGGGAATGACTTGCTATAGTTGTGAGTTGGGAATACAGGTTTCTCGGCCCCAGTCCTGAGGCAAAAGCAAGCTGGAACCTTGGCCTCCTGTCCCGGTCCATGGCACATTCCAGGGAGCCCTGGAGCACTGATCCTCAGCTCTGAATGCAGCTCCATGGGTGGCTTTTTAAAAACTCACACTCCACTGTGCCGCTCATCGGACTGTTGACTTGCAGTTTGGCTGGAGGTCTCCTCATTAGAGAATAAAGTAAATTAGCATTCAGCCAGAACGAAAGCTCCAGTGATGAATTTCTGTGTACATATTCCATTGACTCTGTTGGGAAGAAAAGGCCTCAGTGTCCTACCATTAATTTATTCGGAAGAGTGCCTTGCAAGGCTTTGTCATCCAGTCTAGAAAGAACAAAATATCCCAGAGATTCACACCAACATCTCCTTGCAGAAAGCTGGTGAGACTTGGAGTGAGCCAGACCTGGTTTTAGTTCCTAAATTTCTTACTTCCTCACTTCATGCCCTTGAGTAACCACTTCTCTGTCTGCAAATTAGTAATCCTAATACCTACGTCTTATAGTTTCTTCAAGGTTTAGGTAGGAGATTGGGAAATTAAGCACCTAGCCCAGCTACGAGAGACTTCAGCGCGGCCAGCCGGGGGGGCTTGTGCTTGACACACATTAACTATGATTCTGCCCATTGTGGAAATGATCAAGCCCGGGGTAAGTAATCTGTCAGCCATTGTACCACCTGGCCACAACCCCTGGGCTATGTGTAGATTTCAGTAAGTGATTATGGATCTGAGTCAAGTCCTATTTATAAAATAATTGATTACAGAGTTTGGAAAGGAGTGGAATTTTGCTTCTTCATCTGAGAGAAAGCCTTACTTTAACTTTTTTGCTTTTTAGGAAAGAATGGGAAACCATTGAAAACAAAATTAGGGCCCTGAGTGAGTGCCAAACTCCCAGTTGAAGGGAGGGTATTTTTCCCACTCAGACTCTTCTATCTTTGCCCAGAAAAAAATACCCCAACCACTGGAGAGACCTTGAGCTATTTAGGGCCCAGGGAGACTTCCCTCCCACCCCTCAGCAGGGTGGCTCTCTGGGGACATTCTCTGTAATCACAAATCATTTTGCCTTCTAAGATTGAGTCTGGTTTAATACTAATGGAAATAGGGTCAACTAGGCTTAGGGTTGACTTTTCTTAAACTTAATTGTTTTTCCTCTTTTACAATTGTAATAATATACCAAGTAAGTTTTTCATCTTCACTTGAAAATATGTCTCATTCTGTCACACAGCCAGATTTACAAAACACCAACTAGTTTTAATAACCCAAGACAACTGGCAAAATACCAACTGGCAAACTTACCAAAGACAGTAGAATTAGTTTCTTTCTTTTTTTTTTTTAATTTTTATTGGAGTAGAGGTGATTTACACTGTTGTGTTTCAGGTGTGCAGCAAAGTGAATCAGTTATACACATGCATGTATCCACTCTTTTTCAGATTATTTTCCCATAGAGGTCATTACAGAGTATTGAGTAGAGTTCCCTGTGTTATATAGCAGGTTCTTACACGCTGTGTCTGTTTAAATCCCTCCATTATATGCTTCATGTGTGTGGACTCAATTTTCCTTTCCCAACTACTGTCTTCCAGTATGAAGTGGTCAGTTACAGATTCTAGTGCATTCTCTCAAGCACAGTGACAACAGTGGTTTAGGTGCCAGAGATTTCTCCGCTGCTCAGGGCAGAATTATCCTCTTGGGTAGTTAAGAGCCTGAGGACTAGAAAAACTGAAGTCAAGGCTACTGGTCAAAGTGGGACAGTCTCCCAACACCAGCTCAGAGCTGTTTCCACTAGCCCACACCACATTCCCTTTGTGTAGGTTATTTAATAAATTAATTTCACAACCCGTAGAACACAGTAGGAAACAATGCAGTTACTGAACCATAGGAACACAGCTGCCAACATCTTGTTGATTCAGAATTGTCCAAACACTTCCATGTGTGGGCGGGACTGATGCAATTTGCTGGTTCAACAGTTGACATTGATAAATTGGAGTTTCGTTTCCTCAGCCTTCTGTTGGAGGTGCTAATGAGCATGAAAAGCTGGAGAAACACAGGCGGGAGAGGAAGAGAGAATCTTGCCTGATCTACATACTAAGTAATTGAGCCTGGATGATGTAGACTTGACACTGCCAGGTAATAGATGGACACTTTTGAAGGCACTAATAGAAGCCAGATAAAATTAGCACTGTGAACATTTTAATTAAGTTCTGCTTGCAGATTGTGTGGGCTGGTATCTTCATTAGAGGGAATGTTTGCTTTTCCTAATATTCTTTCATATGTTTTCTGAAATATTCTTTTATAGTTCATGCAGCACTAAGCCAAGATTACTTGGCTTCTGGAAGATGAGGAGGTTGGGCCAGATGATCTCTGAGGTCTTTTCTACGCTCCATGTTTTTACTTGCTTGGCAAGAGAATTTGTCTGAAATGAATTGCATTCCCCACACACACATTCATCCAGGCCTCTGTTCTCACCATTCGTTGTTTCCATTCATCCAGTAAGCACTTGGATGCTTTCTCTGTGCCCGTTACTGTGCTAGGCACTAGAACAGGCCACAACGCCACCAGGCCCCTACACCCAGGAGCTGGCATTCTAATTGGGAGCTAGGTAAGTAAGTAGAGTGTATCAGGGATATGCCTGGGGCAACACATGGCAGCAACTAGACAGAATCAAGGAGGGCTGCTCAGAGGATGTAATACTTTAAGTTGCTCCTTGAAATAAGGTGGAGACTGGGGGGAAGAAGAGTGTTTGGATGGACTTTGCTCTGTGTACCTCCCAGGACTTTTTGCCCTAAAGGTCATTTGGCTATCTGCGAGATGTCCTTCCAGTAGAAGTATTTCTGTTAATGCTTTGGCATAGGAGTCAATGATTACTTCCATGACTTCTATATTTTCTCAACTTCTTAATCTTAATTTTATTCAGAAAAAAATTGATTTGAATAAAATGGGTTGGCAAAAGTACTGAACTTTTGAAATTAACCTTTTACGTATACATATGTGAAGTCCAAACCAGCCATGAGTAATCTTTTTCCTATCCTTTCAGCTCTCAGCCAGGAGAGTACACTTATCTTGGAGAGATGCATTTTGTTAAGCCGTGATCACAATCCAGTTAGGAATCCTCCAGCTACAAGTCATTTTAGAGATTATCAGACATTTATTATTATTATTATTTTTTGCGTTACGCGGGCCTCTCGCTGTTGTGGCCTCTCCCGTTGCGGACGCGCAGGCTCAGCGGCCTCGGCTCACGGGCCCAGCCGCTCCGCGGCATGTGGGATCTTCCCGGACCGGGGCATGAACCCGTGGCCCCTGCATCGGCAGGCGGACTCTCAACCACTGCGCCACCAGGGAAGCTCCTATCAGACATTTATTGACTCAATGTTTTTAAAGCAAATTGGATTCATTTTTGTATGGCATTAGTCAAAATTAAATCTGTTCTAAACAGAATTTCTTTGCAGGTAATCCTGATTTTTTAAAAAATGTTAAATGTGTTTGGTTAAAGTTACCTATAAATAGAGAACTCAGGATATTCAGTGTGAAAATGATGTTTTAAAAGATGCCAATTTAACTTTGAACGAATACTTTAGTAGCTTCTAAATGTGTCAAAAACAACTTCTATCATATTATTATATTCTATCATAGCTGTTTGGTAGAAACCAGAGAAATCAAAGGTTAACTGATTATTGGCATTAGTGTGATGGCCGGGCTGTCCTGTAAAGGATTTAGGTTTGTATATTTATAGCCCATCTCAGCAACTCTGTGTGGTCATACTTTACTCTTATACCAGAGTGTCAGTGCTGATCCAAGACTTAGGAGACCTTGACCCACTCCAGGCTCTGACACTCGCTAGCTTTGTGGGTTTTAAGTACTTGTAGTCCTGCTTTGGCATTCTTGTCCTTAAGTGTTCTCATCCCTTCAATGAAGTGGTGAGACTAGATGCTCTAAGGACCCTGGCACTTTTGAGATGGATGAATGTGAGTGACGAATGCTTCCTTCCCATTTGCACGCAGAGAAGCAAAGCCATGAAAGAGAAAATGATCCACTCGCGGCTGTGGGGAGCATCACTGGCTCAATAAGAATAGGTCAGCATGCTCTCTCTTAATCACCCTGATAGCACTTACTTGATATTGGATTTTATGGTTCACAAAGCCCAGTGATTTGCATTTGCTCTTATGTTTGTGGGATAATTTCTAGGTGGATATTTAAAGGGCACGAGAGTAATAAAGTTAGTTGGCAAGATCTTATTTTAATAGTGAATTCTATCCCACCATGCCTATCAAAATGGGTGTCTGAAATGAACTAATATTACTTTTTTTTATTGAATCTTATTTCGAGGAGAAACGAATAATTAAAGTGAAACAGTAAGAGTTACTCTCCAGGGTATCACAGGTTCTCCTCTTCAACCATGTTTAGAAACAACTTCCTGTAGGAGTGAAGAATTGAAGCAGATTCCCCCACTCCCCATTGCCTTTGGATGGATTCTGTTAAGCTTGTTTGTGCTCATGTAATTGGCTTCTGTATGACTTGCTGTGAATAATGTCTCTTGGTAGCCTCACATTTAGGAATATGATGAATATATATTTGTTTGTTTGGAATCAGATCACATATTTCCGTGTAAAAACACCCCAAATAATGCCTGGGTTCATCGGTGCCATTTTAACTCAGTCACCTGCTGAGCCCTAATACTTGTCTTCTTAGCGTGGGTTGGGGGTAGGAGTCCGTGTAGTAGGAAGGAAGAGCAGTTTTGAAGCCAGCACATCATTTCCTTGGCCCGGCCTCAGGAGGCCTCCCTGTCTCTGACTTCTGTCCTCAGGGCCTTCCAGCGCAAATCACAGTCCAGTGAATCAAGGCTCGCATCCCAGCCAGGCAGGCGGTCTCCACTGTGGGGAGAATGTCTCACTTCGATTGAACACATTTTATACTGAGGAGTAAATGGTCATTAGCACCTTAACTTCCAAGAAGCAATTTCCATTTTCTCTTTTTAATTGTGAAAATGAACCTAATGGGTAGAATTTCAGGCAAGAGGGGAGGGAAAAGACAGAAAATCCAGGCCTGAAAATCTGTCTCCAGGTTCAATTCTCCCTAGATTTCCCAGCTTCTTTCATTTCTGGACCCCTAGTATTTGAAAGCTTTAGTCCCTTTGCCATCTCCCTGGAGCTGTGAGAAGGAGCTTATTAAGAAAAGGGGGAAACGGGATGTGGCTAGTCGTTCCCACTGACCTGTGTGAGATGTTTGTAAGTCAACTGTCTTCTTCTTTATATATATATATATATATATGTTTGTAAGTCAACTGTCTTCTTTATATATATATATATATATATATATATATATATATATATATATATACACACATTGGTGACACTGCTTGGCATGCAGGGATCCCAATTCCCTGACCAGGGATCGGACACGTGTCCCTTGCCTGCAGTGGAAGAGCAGAGTCCTAACCACCGGGCCGCCAGGGAATTCCCAAGTTTACTGTCTTCTGAATCAGACACCTGGGTTCAAAGTTCAGATCCACAGACTATGTAACTTTGGGTAATTATTTAACCTCAGAATCTCCCTTTCTTCATACCACTCAGGGGCAGTGTAAAGGTGAACAGTAATACATTAAAAATCCTTGGCTCAAAGTAGATGCTCAATAAATGGGCTATGTTATTAAGAGGCTAGGAGTGGTTGGATGATGGCATTAGCAATATCGGGAAGACAGCAGCATCAAGAAGAATTTTCGTATCAGTGACATGGACATTGTTATTTCAAGGAGGCATAATGTCAGACTCTTCTGTGTGTGTGTTTGAAATAGATTGCTGGGAATGGAAAACAGGTGGTGAGGCTGCAATGTAGGTACCCCAGGAGTGATACCTCCAGATGTGTGCAGGTGAGGCCAGCTGAGCTGCTTCCACGGGGAGGGGGATGGGCCTTTGCAGTGAGAGCCCGGGGAGGGGTGTGTGGGGGGCCAGGATGCTGGGGAAGCTTTCAGACACAGGCTGAGCAGCCACCGAGGCATGCGTGCTTTCATCTGCAATCACTTGTTGTCTGTCTGAGGCGAGAATCAATACCAGAAGGAGAAGGCGACAAATCATTCATTGCCCAGAGACTGGCTGTAGATCCAGCGCCCGCTGTTTTCTTTCTAACCGCTTTAAAGAAACTTCCCCGCACGTCCTTTCCCTGAAACATGGAGCCTCACCGCTGGACGCGGAGAGGTCCTTGGAAAGATCTGAAACGACCTTTTGTGTTGTTAGGCATTACTCTCTCGGGGGAAATTCAAGATAGATGTATTCTGTCCCATTCTGCTTCAGTTATATCAGCACTCACCACATTTCGCTTTCTTTTTTTGCATCTGTTCCTTACTACTCATGAAGTTTAGAGAAACAACCCATACGAAAGGTCTGTATTTGCCTCTGCGTGTGTCAGTGGGGCATGTGCTTTACACCCATTGCACCCATTACACCCATTTGCTTGCTATAAACTCACTCTTAAGACATCTCCCCCTCCTTCCCTCAGCTCAGAAACACACTCTTTTCAGTCAGGAAGAACATTAAAGAGCATCTTGTCCAGCCAGTTCTCTTGGTGGCAACCAGCTGGCCTCTCTTAGGGAGCACCAGGACTGGGGGTCCTGCTCAGTTCGGAGCTGGTTCGGATCCACCTTCTCCATAGGGCATTAGCTGGAGGGTCTGCCCTCCAGGCTCCTGCACCTCTGCCAGCCCCCAACCTGCCTTGCAATGTCTGGAAATGGGTAGAGAGTCAAATGAGCGAATAAAGTGGGCATAAAGTGAAGTCTTCTTAGAGCTTTGGAATGATTAGAGCAGGGAATTTGGGGGACCCCCCCCCCGCAATCCCACAACAGCATTCTGTATAGAGTAGATCTTTTGTAAGCAACTGATTTATTTTTCTGCTGAAGGCCAGCCTCAGGCAGAATTGGGAAGTAGCCAGCTTGATAGGATGCAGTGATTTTCAACCCTTTTTATTCCTCCCTTTTAAAACTGTAGGACTCTTCCTTCAGATAGAAGCATCAGAGGAAGCCCAATACGTAAAACAGATAAAAGTGATTCTGGGGGGGGGGGCGGGAGGCCCAGGGGCTGCCCATCTGGCGCAGGTGCAGTCTCCCTTACCCTTCACACGCCCTCACCCTCCACTAGCTACAGGACCTGAGAGGAGGCTCGGCCCTTGGCACTCAGTGTGGAAGCCACCATAGCAGTGAAAAGCGCACGTGTGGGGCTCGGGCAACCCTGTGTGAGTCACCACAGCAAAACCCTTAACCACTGAGTCTGACTCTTTTCTTGTAAATTGAGGGTAGAATGTCAGACTGAAAGATTTTGCATATTAAGTAGTGAGATAACATATAATATACTTGGTTCGTAGCAGACACTCAGGGAACAACAGGGCTTATGGGGAAAACAGGGTGAGGAGCAGATCACTCCAAACCTATTTGACCTTGTAACCAGGAAATTAACGAAAGCAGTAGCAGTACTGAACAGAAAAAGACAGAATACTCTAATACAGGAGTTTACTGTTGAAAAAAGATTAGAAATGGCTTTATGAAAAGGGTTTTAGGGGGGAAAAAAGGAGGTAAAGTTGTTGAATTGTGGAGACAAAGATGAAATGCACTAAAATCATACAAAAGCATTTCCATGACAGATCACATGCCAATTTGAGTCTCGAAGAATTTGAGCGTCATTCGTTCTGCGGGTTGATGCGTTCTGCTGTGTTTGAGCATGTTTTGTTTGATGGCTATTCCTTGGTTGTACAAAATATTAACATTCTTGGAAAATTGCGTATGAACTACTAACAGTACTTTTATTCTGCTGACATAATTTCGCTATTTGCAGTCCGAACTAATTCATATTATAAGGACACATTCTGTATCAGGATGGACTGTTTCTAGATCTCAGTAGCCTAACCCCCAGGATTCAGGGGGACACGGGTGAGTCTGTAGAAAACTTACCTTGTGTGAGACTTGGGAATGAATTCAGATAGCTGTAATACAAGTCACCTCATAAATATCATAAAATATCAGGTTAATCAAAAAGATTGTACAAAGAAAGAAAGGAAATAACATGTGTGAACGTGGGGGGTTAGGAGGCAGAAGCTTTTAGATGGAGTTGGCCGGATTTCAACAGGCAGGGATGGAGGGTCAAAAGGAGAGAATGAGCAAAGATTCGGGAGCTGGAAAGCAAGGACATAGTTAGGGGACCAGTAGAGTTTGGGGGATCCACTTTGGGGCTGGAGCCACTGAGGAAGATAAGGGAGCAGTAAGACCCATGTTGAAATGGAAGTTGGCCTCAAAATGTGGGAGGCCCTTTTTAAAATAAATAAATAAATAATTTTTTTTGCGGTACGTGGGTCTCTCACTGCTGTGGCCTCTCCCGTTGTGGAGCACAGGCTCCGGACGCGCAGGCTCAGCGGCCATGGCTCACGGGCCCAGCCGCTCCGCGGCATGTGGGGTCTTCCCGGACCGGGGCACGAACCCATGTCCCCTGCATCGGCAGGCAGACTCTCAACTACTGCACCACCACGGAAGCCCAATTAATTATTTTTATCAGTAGTTTTTGGCTGTGCCTCGTGTCATGTGGGATCTTAGTTCCCTGACCAGGGATCGAACCCGTGCCCCCTGCGGTGGAAGCACCAAGTCTTAACCACTGGACTGCCAGGGAAGTCCCCTGGGAGGCCTTGGCTACAGGGATGGTGGCCACCCTATAGGATTTGGAGCAGGTGTGATGCGATCAGATCCGACCTTGAAGGAGCTCCTTTTGGCAGCTTATGCTGGGTGGTGGTGAAGGGGAGTGTAGTCCAATTAAGAGGGGTTGCAGTTGTCCTTGTGAGAGACATGAGGGCTTAAGCTCAACTGTGACAATGACATACAGTGGCAATAGGATGTATAGGGAGGGCATGACACAGCAGACATTTTAGAGATAGAATCTCAAGCATTTATCAACTGAATGGATGGTGTAGGGCTCTGGTGATCTAATGATGACAAATGTACTAGTTCAGTAATGATAGCCAATACGGAGCTTGGTTTTGGAATGTTTGAGAGCTCAGGCTGAGGGCTGGCAGGGCTATGGCACACCTGGGTTCTGGGACTGGTCTACACTGAAGTGTGGGCCAAGGTTGTGGCCCTTAGGTTACTGCTGGGTGATCCATGCAGAACAGAATAAAAGAACTTGCCCTCAGCTCTGGGAGGGGAGATGGTGTTCCCTAGATTGAGACCTGCCTGAGCCCCAGTCACTGCTCATGTTCTGATCTTAGGACCATAGCATTTTTACATTTGAAAGACCTTAGGGATCATCTCATCTCTAAACCTCTTGCTAGATGGAAGACTATGACCCATAAGGGTTAAGTGTGTGTCCAGGGTAAGTCAGAGGCAGAACCAGACTAGAACCCAGGACTGTCACTTTCCAGTCTTTTAAGGAAATCTTCTAAGTAATGGCTGTGTATTAGAGTTCTCCAAAGAAGCAGAACCAGCAGGATATAAAAGGAGATTTATTATGAAGAATCGACTCATGCAGTTATGGAGGCCGAGAATTCTATCTGCCGATTGCAAGCTGGAGACCGGGAAAGTTGGTGCTGTAATTCATTCTGAGTCTGAAGGCCTGGAACGAGGGGAGCCAATGGTGTAAATCCCAGTCTGAGGAGGGGAGGAGACGAGATTGAGATGTGCCAGCTCAAGCAGTGAGGAAGGAAAAAGAGGGTGAATCCTTCCTTCCTTCCTGCACCTTTTTGTTCTGTTCAGGCCCTTGACAGATCAGATGATGCCCACCCACGTTGGGGAGGGCCATCTACCTTACTGAGTCTACCAATTCAAATGCTAATCTCATCTGGAAACACCCTGCAGACACACCCCCAGATTTGGGCATCCCCTGATGTAGTCAAGTTGGCATCTCAGGTGAACTCTCCTAGGCTTTTAGAATTGTTGATCCGTTACTTTGTTCCTCCAGAGTAGTTTCTAATTTTTCAAAGTTTTCATTTACCCATTTCTTCTTTTGACCCTCATTTGATCTCATCAGTAGAGAGACATTGTTCCTCTTTCCAGATAAGCAAATTGGGCATGACAGGTAATGAACCTTCCTCACCACACAGTGAATTAATGGACGATCAGGATTAGAGCCTAGATTCCTTAAACTGATTCCATTTTCTTTCCTGTAATTGGATTGTAAATTTTGTGACGGTGCTAAACCAGTTCTGAAAGAGTAGTCCTGGACCAGCATCAGCATGAACCTGGAACCTGGAACTTGTTAGAAATGCACATTCCCAGGTCTTCCACCAGAACCACTGAATCAGAAACTCTGGTGGCCGAGGCCCAACAATCTGTGTTTTAATAATTTCTCCAGATGATTATTCTGCATGCTCATTAGAGAACCACTGTAGTTACAAGACAGAATCTATTCAGTATCAAGGATTTCACTACCTTTTGTTCATATACCAAATTCACAGAGAACAAAAAAGATGGTACTAAGCTAAAACTGACCATAAAAATCAGTACATCTGTCTTTTCTTGTTCCTCCCATTTCCCTCTCTGCATCGCTCCTACCAACCAGGTACTTCGCGCTGACTTTTCATTAAAAATGCTTTTCTGTCCCCTACAAAGCTGGCAGAGTTGTCTCGAGCTTTGATTCATTCAACCCCCATTAGTTGACAAACGTGGGGAAACTAAAATCAAAAGAAGAAAACAAGAAGGGAGGGAGGGAGGGAGGGAGATGGTTGAACAGATAGGCAAATACTGGAACATTTCCTTAAAAAAAAAATCACCTTGCCCAAACAGCAAGGTAAAAGCCAGTAATATTAATTGACCCAGAGAAGCATGAACAGAATATGCTATTTTAAAAAGAAAATGACAATTTCTCAGCGTCTGCAAAGTTCCGGAAATTGTATTGGGAGCTTTATTACGTAACTACTTCAGGCAAGTCTCATAATAGCCTTCTGAAAGAGGTAGTAGTATCCTCATTTTTAATCTTTTTTTAAATGGGGAAACTAAAGTTTCAAAAAGTTCAGGACACTTACCCAAATGTCACAAAGGTAATAAATCATGAAGCTAGGGTTCACATTCAAGCTTTTCTATATCCTAAAATTATGATCTCTCCATCACATCATCCACGTTATCTCTTAGGGTATCTTCCTCTTCCACGTGCCTTCTTTACCTTAAAGCTGTGGAAATTTATCAGTGAAAGTATATGACAGCCATCCCACTATTTCAAAAGAATTGCTGCAAGCAGCACGCGGACACTGGGGAGTCACCGATAAGAAACACTGTATCTGAAACCCAAATCCATTTCGGACTCACTTAGAAAGCATATCAGGAGAATCAGGTATGAATTTTAAAAATTTATATCCAACCTTCAGGCCTTTCTCCAGTCCTTTGGCTTGGAGCCAGTCCGAAACCTTAAAGAAAAAGGAAGGCACGACCTCTAGTGGAAACATGGAAAATGTCCTATGGTTTTGCTCAAGGGTTTCTCCCCAAACCACCCTTCCCCCCTTTTAAAATGAATTTATGGAATTTTTCATCTGAAAGGTACTCTCATGACAAGACTTGGGTCAGTGCACAAATGTCATTTTCGTAACGACCTTAAAATGAGATTTCTGCATCTCACAGTCACATCACGCTTGGGTTTGAGTCCTTTAATGACCTCTCTCAAGCTGGCACTACTTTTTAAAAGAATGCTTGTCATTTGGTCTTTTTCCCACTTTACTAGAAAACCTAATCTCACTGGATTTTTGGAAGGGACACGGTATGCATATGGGTGTCTGTATTAAATCCACCGTGTCTAAATTCACCTCCCGGGCAGTTGATAGCTTTGGAGATTGTACACTTCTGTCTAAACGGTGTGATCTTTGATTTCAAGGACTGATATAAATCTCCTTAGAGATTATGCTTCAGTCCTTCTGGGGTGGGATGGGGGGACCCATATTTTCCCACCGTTTGGTTAGTGACCCCGGCATGGAGTGGAGAGAGCCCTTGACTGAGGGTCAGGACTTTGCGTTTGCTTCTCAGTACCTGTGCCAGGTGCTGTGCTGTGTCACCCTTGCCCTTTGGGCCTTAGCAACATGTTCTGTCCCATGACAGTTGGAGTACAGAACTTTGGAATTCATTTCTGGCCCCAATAATCTATGATTCATTCCCATTCTTTGTGCAGGGTACACACAAGTTCCTTCTTTCAAAATAATTGTATGTGATCAGACTAGTTTTTAATCTTGTTCAGGCCAAAGAACTCTGTGAATATTTTGTACACTTATCTTGGCTAGTCACTTAGCTGTCAAGAGCCAGCTTCCATGCCTGTACAATGAGAACTCTAGTGTTCTTCACAGCATTATTGCTGGGAACAAATGAGAAAAGGATCTGGGAACTGCAAAGCATCATACAAAGTAAGGCAGTGTTTATTTGGATTATTTATTGATTGAAGCCAGGTTTAAAAAAATCAATTCCATCTTGGCTCCTGAAATCTTTGAGTGTGTTATTTGTAGTCAGAATGAAACAGTTTTGCAGAAAGAGCGGTGCCTTAAACCTCATACCATCAAAAACTGTTTACTCTGCCTTCTCTCTCCCTTATTCCTGGCACCTGAAGCTTTATTCATGTTTTTTTTGTTTTGTTTTGTTTTCATCTCAGCTGCAACCGATGAGAGCTGAAACTGTACTTTGCAACAAGGTCTTCAATATACCCTTAAGAATCGTTTGCCAACCATGTTGCCTGCCCAGACAAAGCATCTTTCAGCCTGGGCTCCACCTAGGTGGAGCACATCATCTCCCGAATAACCAGATTTCCTCTGGGAGACCAAAAGACAAGGTTTTGAGTCGCTGAGGGCAAATAGGCCCCGGAGTGGTGCTTTAATATAGTCTTAGCAAGTCTTAGCCCTTTGCTAAGCCTGTTTCCCTAGAGCTTTCTTCGGAGGATTTTATGACTTTGGTTCCAAAAACTCTTAGTAAATGAAATGGAGTGTGGGCGCCACCTTCTGGCAGTTATTGGGAATTGCTTTATAAGACGGAATCCGTTTATTTACCTGCTCTGTTCTCGGGCATCAAAGGAAAAATGCATTGTTATAATCCTTTTTAAAAATCAGGTATTAGATTATTATCTTAGCCCACACTGTAATTATATATTAGCTTTAAAAAAATCTCTGGCTAAGGTTGTTGGCTGCATATTGGTGCTTTGGAAAATGTCCTAGAGTTAAATTATTCTCAGAGGACAAGAGCTGCCTTTAGGTAGTTACCATGTAGTTTATAGTCAGCTTATTAACAGGCTCCTAGTTTCTCCCTTCCATCTCTTCTGAGTATGTAATAGGAGTCCCTTGGTTGCAGATATAGTGGCTCTGGGGTCTCTCATCATGTCAGGAAATAACAGTGTCAGACTGACCGTGTCAATCCAAGTATATCACTCTGAAAATTTTCACTCTTGAAGATTCCAGTAAACTTTTGATGTGGTAGCTCACTTGGGAGGTGATTGTGAGAAGCACGAGGGAGGGAGTAGAGCAGTTGAGACGGAGAGGGGAGAAAAGCCAATTAAGGGACTGTTCATGAGCAGATTGATCTTGTGAGACCCTCTGGGAAGTTGTGTAGAACTCAGAATTGTCCCACCAGAGTCTGGGGAAGCGGGGCACTTGTCTGCTGATTCCTGCCCTCCCCTGCTGTTGGATTAAAGTCAGTTCTCCTGCATGAACTCCCCTGCACTTCCCAGTGGTGCCAGAGCAGAGATGACCCTCAGGCCAAGGAGCAGAATCATTGGCCTTAAGGAGGGAAGTTGCCATCTCACAGGAAACCGCCTACCGTGGCTGCAGGTGCAGGGCATCAACAGCCTGTCCTACACATACACACTCATATATTCACGCATTTTAGGAAAAAGGTAAAATCAGTGAAGTCAATAATAGTAATAATAAGTAATCATTTAAAATCTCCTTTAGATATGAAAATGGTGGTTACAGTTTTAAAAGGTTTTGTCAGTTAGACAAGCATTTTGAAGTGTTTTATGGGTGAAATGGTATAATATCTGGGCTTTGCTTTAAAGAACTACAGCCAAAAGTGTGTGAATAAATGAAACAAGAATGGCAAGCATAATTGTTGAAGCTGAGTAGTGGGTACATGGTGATTCATTATACTATTATCTCTACATTTCTGTATGTTTGAACATTTCCAAAGTAAACTAATTTTAAGGCAGGACTTTTGCTAGCCAGTGAAGTTTTAAAACCCTTTAGCTGGGTCTTTATATAAATTGCACCCATTTTTGAGCTAATGTAGCAACTCTGAGTGTGTCGTGTAGACCACAGCTACACTACTCCACACTGGAGTCCCTTTTTAATCCACAGTGACATCGTTTCTCAGGCTGCTGAGTCACAACGGGCATATCTCTTATTGAGACTCAGGATAACAGTTAGGTTGTTTAGGTTTGATTTGGGTTTGGGTTTTTTTTTTCTTTTTTTTTAAAGACGGCACAGAATTCGTCATGTTTCTTTCCCCATGGCTCAGTGTGCCTGAGCTGAGTTTTGCACAGAGGAAAAAAGTGACGGTGGTAGGGCTTCCCTGGTGGTGCAGTGGTTGAGAGTCCGCCAGCCGATGCAGGGGATACGGGTTCGTGCCCCGGTCCGGGAGGATCCCACATGCTGCGGAGCGGCTGGGCCCATGAGCCATGGCCGCTGAGCCTGCGCGTCCGGAGCCTGTGCTCCGCAACGGGAGAGGCCACAGCAGTGAGAGGCCCCGCAAAAAAAAAAAAAAAAAAAAAAAAAAAAAAAGTGGCGGTGGTAGATACTGTTGTGTCCACAAATGAAAAAGATTTACAACTCAGTAACTGCTTCTGGCTTTGTGGTTAGTATTTCCCTTGGTAATGATGTTCTCAGCCACTCTCTGTCCCCCAAGTCTAGTAGTAAAAACTTAGGGGATAGGACTCTAAAATTTAGGCTTTGCTGTTGGATTAAAGTAAGCAAATTAAACTGTGCATCTGAATATATAGGAACATTTTCAGAGTTTGTCTTGGGGGGACTGAAAGAATTCCAAGGATACCCTTGGAATTAAAATACTTGTGGAATGCTCTTTCAGAATTGTCTGAGTTAAGTATGCAGCACACATACGTGCATGCACACATGGCTGTGTGTCGCAGCACTAGATACTTTTTTAAAAAATAAAAAAGTCATTTATAGTCTTGTCTTTCCTATAATCCTTGACCCATTTTGCTTATAATACTTCATTTCCCAGGGACTGCTAAAATGAGCTTTTAATCTGCTTTAAAAATCATTTTACTCCAAAATAGAATTTATTTTTGGACAGAGAAATAAGCTTCCACTAACTGTTTCTTACAGTGTTTCATGTGGCAATTTTAAAGGTCCAAAGATATTAAATTATTTATCCTCTCAGGAGAGCCCATTTAATGCTGGAAAGCATCACTGGGATAGTGAAAAGAGTATGGAATGAACCTGAATTTTCATCCCATTTTAGTTTTTATAGCCATGAACAATTTATTTGACTGTTATTTATCTTGATTTCCTCATCTGTAAAATGGGGACAGGATGACCTACTTCCAAGTGCCAAGAGGATAGAAGGAAATGACATAGGTGAGACATTCAGCCTATGCCTTAATGCATAGTAGAGCCAATCAATGTTTGTGCCCTTCTCAGAGAGCCCTTGACATGAGATGTACATACTTTGAAAGTGTGCTTTGTAAAGTCAGTCCTTCTTTTGTTCTGATGTGTGTTATTGCTACTACTGTGATCTCTTCTTTTAAAACCGGTGGAGTTGGTTGGAGGATTGTGATAGCGGCTGGGTTGCAGATTAGAAATGACAGAGTAAAACAGATGAGAGGGAAGAACAGCCTCCTCCACTGGAACATAACAAATGCTCCCCTGGATTTCTTCCTGCACCTGTTATGGGGCCCACGTTGCACGGTCGTCGGTGGCTACAGCAGGAGGAGGCTTTGGTGTTGGGCAGCCACCTTGAAGGATACCTATACTCAGACCCCATCCCATGTTAGTATTTTTAGTTGTCACCCCTGCTGAAAATGCTGATTGGTCATTTCTTGGGACAGGAAGTGTACTCCCTCCACAGGCAGCCTTGCTAGAAGATTCTACTAGATAGATGAGCCTTTCATTTACCGATGACACTGATTTTTTTTTTTTTCCTCTCTGTATACCTTCTACTTATTGGAATCCTAAAGTCCGTTTCTCCTTTACCAGGACAACTCATCACGTATTTGAAGATGGATCTCATGGGCTTCTTGAATTTTTCATTCTCCAGGCGAAACAATTTGCAGTCCTCTTCATCCCCTTCTATGTTTTGGCTAGGACCTTTATTCACTTCCTTCAGAGTTATTATCTCAGCTTATAATTATATGTTCATCAGTGTGTGCTTGTTTGGTTAGTGTGGGAGTTGTTCATGCTGCTTATCAAATATTTCTGGCTCTCTGCTTTCCCAGCATGAGGTAGAACTGCAGTTTCTTCCCTGGGGTTGGATGCGACTAGTTTTGGCCAGTGATGTGTGAATGAAAATGACATATGTCCTTCCCAGGCCAAGGCATTTAGCTGCCGGAAAGAGATCCCCCAGGGCTTCCTTTTCCTCCAGTAGAGGGCCTGTGAGTTTCTAGATGCGGGGTACTGTAGCCATCTGGGTCCTGGATGAAGGAAAGAAGAGCCCTAGCCAGCAACCTCTGATGGTCACGTTGCCTGAATGAAAAATAAGACTTTGTTGTTTGAAGTCACTGAGGTTTTAGGTTTGTTACTCAGCATAATCACATCTCTCCTGATTGATACAAATGTAACTGGCTTTCTCACTCCACATAAGGACCATGCAGTGGGGACAGTGTGTTTCTTTTCACTGTTGTGTCTTCAGTATCTGGCATACTACTGGCTCAGAGGAGGCGCTGATACTTATGGGTCACATGCATGAATAAATCAAACCCAAGTTTTGAATCCCACCACCATCCTTGCAATTTCCCAGACTTGGCCTCCTTCATTATTCCTCTTCTAAAATATAGAGCCTACCCCCTGCCCATCAAACCCAGACTTCCAGTTTCAGAGTACTTAAGTAGTTGGCATATACATCCCCAAATGAGAAAGGAATACAAACCAGACTCAGCTGGGTCACAGGCTGAAGGAGGGTACATTTGACTTAATGCTGAACATCTCCATTAGAAGCTTCTTGCTGCTTCTGAACATCAGGAGAGAGGTAATCTGGTCATCACTGGCATATTTCTGTATCCTTAGATAGCCTTAAGATACCGTATTGGCATCACTCTTACTTTTCACTTGCTACTGTTTTTATCTTTCAAGAATGAGCCTTCTAAAATGGTCACTCCTTTTGTAAACTAACAACCTATCTTTCATGCCCTGTTGTAGCTGTAGGCGGCTGCTAGGTGGGGCTAATGAGACATTCCTTTGAGTCTTGCCAATAAGTCTTGTTTGGTAGAAACCATGAGTTTTTAAACTATCCTAAGAACTAAAAGGAGGAAACGGCAAGACTTATTGGATGGGAAAAATATTTTGCTGATGTGGGCACATGCCCAGAACCCTCTCTTTATTGACTGCCAGGTGAGTACCAGACCACACACTAAGTAATTTGATGTGCATTTTCTTGTTTTAACCCCATGGCCACCCAGCAAACTTTTTTTTTTTTTTTCAGTACGCGGGCCTCTCACTGTTGTGGCCTCTCCCGTTGCGGAGCACAGGCTCCAGACACGCAGGCTCAGCGGCCATGGCTCACGGGCCCAGCCGCTCCGCAGCATGTGGGATCTTCCCGGACCGGGGCACGAACCCGTGTTCCCTGCATCGGCAGGTGGACTCTCAACCACTGCGCCACGAGGGAAGCCCCCCAGCAAACTTGTAATTGTTATTCCCCAATGTCATTTAAGGAAACTGTTTAATTAGGTTGGTCCTGGATGAATCGGACTTGAGTCCAGGTCTGACTCATGTTCATTCTGTTCAAAATAGCTTAGTAAACTTTGCCGAGGCCCACCAATTTTTAGAACTTGAGTTTTAATTTTTAAGAAAGAAAATAATGAAAGATTAGAGAGGCTTTTTTTTTTTCCAGCCTGACTTTTGGATGATTTTACAGAGATAGGCTGGCAGTATTTTCTATTACATTATGTGGCAAATCTCATGATTCCCAATTTGTGTCTGATGATGTGGTCAAGTTGACTGAGCCAAATGCTGCACCCAACCCACAGTTGCCTTCTAATCCCAACGTCTGTATTAGCCCCTGCAGTAGTAAAACCTTGACTGCAGGAGCTCATAGACTGTTGACTGCGAGAGCCTCTTTCATTTACTGACACTCTTTGCCAATTACTGTGCCAAATGTTGTTATCTCATTAAGGAGGGACAATAAGCCATGAATACAACCCACTATGATTATAATTGTAGAAAGTGCTAGGGTAAGAATTCAGATCAGGGTCCTTCACAGGGGTGTGTAGGTTGTTCATTTTGCAGGGCACTTGTTCTGAGGGAACACGAAAGGGCTGGAATCCAGCCTGCCCTCTACTGGCCAGGCTGTGCACCATGCTACCCGACGGCAGCCACTAGAGGAGGCCTCCCTGGGCTAGCTTCAGTCTGGGTGTGGCTGGAGGAGAGGCTGCTGCGTTCGTTTCCCTTCATCTAACGTGTTTCGTAGGCCTTACACGTGCTTAGAGGCTTTCGATAGATTATCAACTCTGTGGAATAGGAGTTGTTTGGCCAAGCCAGTTTTATAGATGGTGGAGAAAGGGAAGACTATATGGGGAAAATGAGCTAAATATCTACAGTGTGCTTAGACATTTCATATCAACCCTAGAAGTGCAGTTTTATGGTTTTATTTGTTCATTTTGAATAGGTGAGGAATTGGAAGCTCAGAGAGGTTAAATAACTTGTCAGGCTTACTTAAGTAGTAAATGACAAAACCAGGATTCAAACCCAAGCCTGTCTTGCTCTGACTCCAGTGTTCTCGCAGACATTATTAGTGTCAAGATGCGAAAAGATCAAGGAAGACTTCTTTGAGGAGGCGTCTTTTGAATCAGTCCTGTTACTATATATATTTGGTTAATAGGTTATTACCATACGTGAATTAATCAGGTCTCTAAAAAGTTTAAATAACATTACCTGCAGTTGTCTCAGAAGTTATGCCAAATAAAAGACTCGTTGACTTATGAAACATACTATAAAATTTTTAATATTAATGATCACTCAGCAGATAATTGAAAACCTAGGAAGCTCCACTGGTGTCTTGCTTCTGTATTTCCTGTGTGTTATAGTGTATTTATTTGGGAATATGGGTAGCTTCTTGTAAGACAGGTCAGGTGCATGCTTCCTTCTGATAAATGTGGATGATGGGGCATGTTCTGCTGATGGTCCAAGGTCACACGAAAGCTGTGACCAACAAAAGTGCAAAGCTGGCACTTGGCCTTGAGACCTCTGCTATTTTCCTTCCCAGCCATTCTACATTCATGTCAAGTCAGGTTATTGTCATAGGGAGAACAGTGTGCATTTGCCACTCTGACCGTCACAGCAAACATGGGAATTAAAGGCAATGCTGTTAATCTGTCCCCAGGGCTGTGTGACCTTGAATGAGTTATTTCTCCTCTCTGAACTCAGTTTTTCACCTATAAAGTGAGGGACTTCATATAGATGATTTCTGGCTGTGAATAAAGAAAATGAAAAAACTTTCCCCAATTTGAAGTCATTAAAAATCTCATAGATTGGTGACTTTTTTAGAAGAAGATGGCCATGCCTACTTTTTAGAATGTTGCTCAGACTATCAAATAAGTTTGACAAAAATATTTGAAACATAGATGATAATATTTTTACAGGAAGGTTTATATTGTTTATTAACAGCTAAGGAGACTGCTACCCTAAGGGAATGTATCGAAATCACAGAAGGGGGCTTCCCTGGTGGCGCAGTGGTTGAGAGTCCACCTGCCGATGCAGGGGACACGGGTTCGTGACCCGGTCTGGGAAGATCCCACATGCCGCGGAGCGGCTGGGCCCGTGAGCCATGGCCGCTGAGCCTGCGCGTCCGGAGCCTGTGGTCCGCAACGGGAGAGGCCACAACAGTGAGAAGCCAGCGTACCGCAAAAAAAAAAAAAAAAAAAAAATCACAGAAGGACTTTGCAAAATCATCGCATTCTGTACCCTTCCTACTATTAAGGATCAGTGCCATAAAGGCACTGTTACTGGTGTTTCACATGAGTTGAGGTGAAAAAGGTAATACATTTTTTATGAAGCAATGAATATTATTGAGATATTCAGGTCTTTTTTATCTACATAGAAATCTTTTTTATATACATAGTCAAAGATATATATATATATATATATATATATATATATGGTATTCTGTAGCTTTAATTACAAGATGTAAAAGTTTTCTCTGTTTGATCTTTATCTCTTCAACATAGTTAAGAATTCATTTTTTTAAAGGAATCTATATAAGTACTAATTTCACTTATCTATTTACTAATTGAGTTCTCATAGATGTTCTTGAGGGAAGCTGTGAAGATGGGAGAAGACAAATGATACTTAGTTCTTGTGCTCTGGTGTCAACCAGCTGGCATTATACGTTTGAGTGATGGGAATTAGTAATCTGAATTCAACAGAATGTGATAAAGTTTTGTTCTCTAGAATACAAGGGAGTCCAGGACAGACTTCAGTTTTTCACTTGATGTTCTAAAGGCAGTCAGCAAAGAACTAAGTGGATGATAGGGAACTCATTCCTTAAACTTGGGGCCCCAGTACCTAAAACAGTAGTTTTAAGGTCTTCATAAGTAGATACTACGAAATAAGCTGAAATCAAGGAATCAGTTACAGGAAGGGAGGCTGGGAGGCACTTTTGCTTTGTGTTTTTAAGAGCAAACATATGCCAGTTCTTTCCTGAAAAGAAGAGACCCGCCCAGGGGAATAAGCTACTTCTCCACCTCTCCTTTTCTCTGCTGCTAACAAGCTCAGTGGTGTGTGTTCAACCTTTCTTTTGTTCCCACTCACTGTTTCCGATAATTTACTGATAGCTAAACAGCCAGAGGCACTTGATATCACACAAATCTCCTGTAATTACACAAAAAAACCTTAGATCAGTTCAGAGATGGCATCTGTTGGAACTAATGCCTACAGCCAAAGTGTACAGTAGAATTTTTTTTCCCTCTCAGACCCTGCCTGTGTTTTAGTTGCCTGGCAACCCATCTGGGATGACAGCTAATGTCAGCTGATTTTTACTTAGCCCAGGAAAGTTTTCAAGGAGGGCCTTTGAGTTTGTGCAGTTCTGGGGAAGGCTCCAATTTGTGCTACCAAATAATCTGTAAAACTGTAGACTAATGGGCTCAGGCAGGCTAAATGTAAATGTGGAGGTCTCAGGGGATCAGCTTCCGGAACAGTGTGGCCTTAGGGATTTTGTTTCTAACTCTTAGGAGCTTAGCAAATGAGCTTCAGCTATATTCTCACTACTGCTCAAGTTCTGTGTGCCCTTTTTAAAGGAATAAGAAATGTCCAACATTATCCTAACCCCTGAATATTAGAATTTAGCCAAATACTTTATACGGCTCTTTTGAAAGAAGGGCCAATATTTTAGGTGCGTAAGCAGCAATTGGGAGGAAAGAGGAATATTCTAACAAGTGAAAATATGTTAAAACTTCTCCTTTAATCCAGTAGAGGGCAGAATGGAATTTTAGCTTTTTTTCTCACCTGTAATTATCCGAACAAAACTGTGGCAATCCAAGGCAAAGTTCAGTGACACGTTTGTAAACAAGTTATCCCCAGCCCATTACTACACATGTTAATTCTGGTTGTGTAGACAGGTTCTGGCTAGTGTGCTCAGAGCCAGTTGGAGCCTGTCTAGGAGAAAAAGATGTATATAATTTTGAGTTATTTATGCCTAAGAGGGGACAATTATGTAGTGTCCATATAACAATACTACTAATCAATTCAGATCTTATTTACTACTTACAACCCAGCACGTCACGGTTTTCCCCAGGTGTGTTTGGGGCGCTCCAGATGCTGGAATGAAACAATATATGAAATAATGAGTAAATTATTTCAAGATCACATGTTTCCTTTTGAAAGTATCTGTACCTCCATGTGAGCCTGTAAAATAGTAAAAGTGATTTTCACCACGTACTTGGGATTCTGAAAGTTCCATCTTATCCTTTTAGAGCTACAGCCAAAACTTGTGGTGGTAGTAGCTGTTACTTTGTAAAGGTGAGGTTAATACTGAAACATGATGACAACTGAGAAATGAATCTTTTTCTCGGTGTTACAGTTTCCACACTGGTTGCTGTCTGGCTTTTAAAAACCACTTTTAAAAGGAAAATAAATTGTTCACTGCTGATTTGTAGTGAAGGCTGCTTGGGTTAGTATGTAGTGTTTTAGCTTGGGTTCCTCAGGAAGCAGCCCCTGAGATGGAGTGAGGATATTTACAAAGGAGCACCCTTGGGATCTGCACCTGTGCAAGGGAGGGGGCGGAAGCAGGGTCAGGCGGAGGGAGAAGTGTGGTGTCCTTCTCAGCAGGCCCCAGTGGGAACTCTGGATGCCGGGGACTCATCAGAGTACCCTGAACTGGGGCACTTCTACACTGATTGGTTACGGGATGTTTACCTCCTACCCTAACCCTAACCACAGCCCACGGTCTTAGTTGAGGTGGCCCTTTGGGGTCAGACCATCCTTGAGGGATAGGCACTGACAGCCTCAGCAGCTGAGACAAGAAGTCTTTATTGAAGAGGGATCTGGGTGCCACATCACAGCACAGGGAGCGTGAGAAACAGCACCACCACCACCACCCCCCCAAAAAAAATCAGGTACACTGATTCTCTTTCTGATGAATTGTTGACTCTTTAATGCTGGATAACTTATTGATTGCTTTAAAAAGAAAGTGATCGTTCGCTCTTTGTTGTTTGGAAAATAGGATTTTAAAGAATGAAAAAGAGCACATTTTTATCAAAGAGTGTCAGATTCTGAAATATAGTGGGAGCATAGACACATATACATGGTTTATTTATTTGCATTGGTATTGCCTTATGAATAAAAAACTGTGCTGATTAAAAGTAACTACAATGACTAATGGAATCATAGTTTGTGGTCATTCTTTTCGATCTTTCAGGAAAAGTTGTTAAATAAGTCACGGAGTGATGCTGGTAGTTTGTCAGATAATGAAGCACAGGTAAATCCATAATAAAAAGACAGGAAGCAGGGAAGGTAAATTTGTATGTTGGTCGTGGAACAGTCATTTCCGTCTCGCCTTATGTATTTCATATTTAAGCCTATTAATTTCATCTATTTGTTCCTTTGTCATTCAGTCATAGCTTCAATTGTGTGCCTGCTGGGAGCAGACCCCTGTGGCTGCTTCATACATCTTTGAGACATGGTTCTCACTCTCAAAGAGCTCATAATATCATCCCTAAAAGTCACATTTGTTCTATCACCACCAATCTCATTAGAAAAGTATACAATTTGGGAAGATGTTAAGTTTATGGTGCAGGAGATAAGTTTTCTAAAATAATGTTTTTTTCCTGAAAGGTCTGATGTTTTCATTGGCAATAAATATTTCAGTTGTTTTGTGAAGTCAGTCTTAATTTGTTCAGTTTTTAAGAAAATGTCTGTTACATACTGAAGTCTAAATACCCATAGTTTATATGTAATTCTTTAAATTAAAAATGGCGTTCCATGAAGAAAGCAGCTCATTTAGCCTCCAACTCAAACATGAGTGCTTTTCTTGAAGACAGAGTTTGTATTTCAGTATGCAGCAGAAGTGCTTTATGGTTACTTCCTATTTTGTCACATAAAAAGGAGGTTTGAAAGTTGGGATTCAACAAAATTAACCCAGTTTTCTTTTCCATTAAGGATTTTAAGTGAAACTGGATTGTTACTAATTTTTAACTGCTAGTGCATGCCAATAAAAAAGAATCAAATGGGGCTTCCCTGGTGGCGCAGTGGTTGAGAGTCCGCCTGCCGATGCAGAGGACGCGGGTTCGTGCCCTGGTCCGGGAAGATCCCACATGCCGCGGAGCGGCTGGGCCCGTGAGCCATGGCCGCTGAGCCTGCGCATCCGGAGCTCTGTGCTCCGCAACGGGAGAGGCCACAACAGTGAGAGGCCCGCATACCGCAAAAAAAAAAAAAAAAAAAAAAAGAATCAAATGACTGTTAGAACAGTTGGTACCACTGTCTTGACTAATGCTAAGGCACCAGAAATTTTGCCCTCCTTTACTTTTGTACCATTAAATGTCAGCTCAAGTGTCAACACAGTGAAAAAGGCAGATAATGTATTAGCATTATGAAAGGAGTCATGACCTCGCTGTCCTCTGAAAGTGTCTTACTTTCAGTGTCCACAGCCCACATTGAGAATCATCAGAACAGAGGAAAGTTTAAGCTGGGGGAGGTGTGGGGGAGAGAGACGGCTTTGGCAAGAGATGGAAGAGCCAGGCATTATATGATGGCAGCAGAGATGGAGAACAGGGAAGGAACAAGAAATGTCGCAGAGGCTATATAGATAAGATTTGGCAGTAGAAAGGCAAGTAAGACTTGAAACTTACTAAGGTTTTTCAGCCTGGGTGACTGAGTGGATGGCAGTGCCATTAACCGAGGTGATGACTGGGGGAAGAGGAGCCCAGGTTTATGATTGAAAATGATACTGCTTTCACCATGAGAGAAGAATCTGCATAATTCTCCCATTTGGAAAAGGATGGATTCTAGCACCGATGAAAATGAACAATGTACTGTTGGCTGGGTCCGTGCAGCAGCCTAAGATCTGGTTTTGTATTGATAACGAATACTGGCTCTTAGAAGCTCAGCACATTCTCGATTGATGCATAAGACTCTTTTATCTGTGCTTCCTGTAATAGTGTTTTCTCCTTCTGTTTTTAGGAATGGTGCAAAAGCTGGACCAAAAACTTCCAGTGGCCAATGAGTATCTATTGCTTTCTGGAGGAGTCCGGGAAGGCGTGGTAGACCTGGACTTAGATGAGCTTAATGTCTATGCCCGAGGGACTGACTATGATATGGACTTCACTCTTCTGGTGCCAGCCCTGAAGCTTCATGACCGTAATCAGCCTGTGACACTGGATATGCGCCATTCAGCCTTGTGCCACTCTTGGCTGAGCCTTCGGCTCTTTGACGAGGGGACGATCAGTAAGTGGAAAGACTGTTGCACCATCGTCGATCATATCAATGGTGCCACCAACTACTTCTTCTCCCCAACCAAAGTGGCTGACTGGTTCTATGACTCCATCAGCATTGTCCTATCAGAGATACAGAAGAAACCCCAGCGAGGGATGCCAAAGGTGGAAAAGGTAGAAAAGAATGGGACCATCATCTCCATCATTCTGGGTGTGGGGAGCAGTCGCATGTTGTACGATATTGTCCCAGTGGTCTCTTTCAAGGGTTGGCCGGCAGTGGCCCAGAGCTGGCTCATGGAGAACCACTTTTGGGATGGGAAGATCACCGAGGAAGAAGTCATCAGTGGGTTTTACCTGGTGCCTGCTTGCTCCTACAAGGGAAAGAAGGACAATGAGTGGCGGCTGTCCTTTGCCAGGAGTGAGGTGCAGTTGAAGAAGTGCATCTCCAGCAGCCTCATGCAGGCCTACCAGGCCTGCAAAGCCATCATCATTAAACTCCTGTCCCGGCCCAAGGCTATCAGCCCCTATCACCTGCGGAGCATGATGCTCTGGGCCTGCGACAGACTTCCTGCCAACTATTTGGCCCAAGAAGACTATGCAGCCCACTTTTTGCTGGGCCTCATTGATGACCTGCAACACTGTCTGGTCAACAAGATGTGTCCCAATTACTTCATCCCGCAGTGCAACATGCTGGAGCACCTGTCCGAGGAGACGGTCATGCTCCACGCGCGGAAGCTCTCCTCCGTCCGCTCAGACCCGGCGGAGCACTTGCGCACCGCCATCGAGCACGTCAAGGCAGCCAACCGGCTGACACTGGAGCTCCAGAGACGAGGGAGCACCACTACCATCCCCTCCCCGCAGTCCGACGGAGGGGACCCCAACCAGCCCGATGACCGTCTGGCCAAAAAACTGCAGCAACTAGTGACTGAGAACCCGGGGAAGTCGATCTCCGTCTTCATTAACCCTGATGATGTGACAAGGCCCCATTTCAGAATTGATGATAAATTTTTCTGAGCGTTTTTGCTGCCTTTTTTTCCCCTCTGGTTCTAAAACTCTCATAATATGTAGTGTGGTTTGTGATGCCGTCTTTCTGTTTTTTACATATCCAGCCTAGGTTGGATCTGTTAAGAACACATTTTAAGTTTCCTGGTTCTGCAGGATGGTGCAGGCTCTGAAACAGTATATTACTATTTCATATTCTGCCTCTGATTTTGTTGTTTACATTTTGTAGTTATTACACATTGTTTTGGTGTTTGGTCTTGTTTTTGTTTTTTTTAAGGAGAACTTGAGCCATAGATGAAAATACCCATGAATTCTCTCACTTTTTTCTGTTTCATACTTTGTGCTTTCATACTTTTGTTCATGGGAGTGGGGAAACAAATCTCTTTCTCATGCTTCAGGATTCTCTTATTTTTTTGTTTTCCTTTTTTTGTCTTTATTTTTTTTAATGAGCGTTCATCACCACAGATATTTGAAAATCATCTGAACCTGGGAACTACCTGGTACGTTAGTTGGATTTATTTCTTTCGACCAGTGGCCAGGGTATTTTCTCCCTCTCTGCCAAACAATGTAGACTTTGAAAGTGATAATGCTATAAATTGTGTTTGGAGCAACTTCACTGAATGTAATTGTCCTTAAATCAGAACTTTGGATGGTTTGGAAGGGTGTCTTTGACAACTTACCAGATAGAATTAAGGTTTCCAAATGGTAGTTTTAGTGTGTGTAATTATTTGAAGCCTTATTTAAATCCTATTAAAGAATATACCATTATAATTGTTATTTGCACTAATGAGACTTTTGCCATTGTCGGAGTTCCAATGCGTGTATTTCAATATAAATTGACATCCACTGTTGAAATGCTATCATTTCTTCATTTAGCCCATTTGTCTTCATCAATAGAATGATTCTTTGTATTTGTTTAGTTCTTTAATTGTGGGGTCCTGTTTTGCCCTCCTTGATATTCCTGGTTCCTATCTTACTGAGAAATTTTTAAAGCTTTATATCTGCTGAGTGACTTTATCTGAAGCTGGGGAAAGTACATGCTTGATAAAGTAGTTGTCTTTGTATGTACAGTTGATCCTTGAACAGCACGGGTTTAAACTGTGTGGGTTCACTTATACACGGATTTTTTCCACTAAACGTGTTAGTTGAATATATGGATTTGGAATCGTGAATAGAAGGTCAACTGTAAAGTTATATATGGATATTCAACCTCACAGGGGTCGGTGCCGCTGACCCCTGCATTATTCATGGATCAACTGTATTTCTTTTGACATTAAAGAGGTAAGCTTTTTTGTAAAGTCTCTTTGCTTCTACTGAGAGTTTTGAGGAAAACTGGAAGGAAAAATTAATATCAGTCCCCACATAGAAGATACCATGCCTGTTCAAAAGCAGATTTTTCTACAGAGCAGGAACCAGGAGATAACTGTGGGTGGCAGCCTTGGTGTAGAGGTGTCCTGTCTTCATGAATGAAATTACTTGCCAGGTTTAGGTGCTGCAAGGCATCGATCGGCTCCCTGTTTTGGTATGAACTCATGGCAAACTGTAGTGTTTGGGAGGTCAGGGGCCTGCCGATCTCTCAAAGGATGACCGTGATGTCTACTATTGGAAAGGTCAAGCAACATTTTGATTTTGATCCTGAATGTCCAGTCTCACGGGTTGGATTTTGGCCGATTGAAATTAGGCATATACGGTCTTGGTTTTTGCATGGGAATTATTGTAATGCTTATAAATGAAAATGAAATCATTCAACCATCTTAAGTCAAACAAAAATAATAATAAAAGAAACATACTGGCCTTGGAATTTTGTTGTTGTTTGTTAGTTTGTAATCTGGAAACTATTTCCTTATTAGTAATCCCAACAGTAATTTTCAGTAGATATAGCCCTGGGCTTGCTGTTGTCTTTCAGGCCAGATGTCTATGTAGTGAACAACCAGTATTCATTCTTCCCTTTCTCCAATTTTCCTACTAGTATCTACCTATCCTCCATCTAATGTGTCCTTCTTGGGAAATGACTTAATCCCCAGCTTCAGACGTGCACCCTGATTGGTGTAGGCCAATCAAAATAACCATTTTCCTGGCCACAATCATTAGTTAGGGATTGGGCATACAATGTCAGCTGCTCCATTCGGGGACATGCTCAGGATTCTAGCTTGGGATGCTGGGGGAGCAGCATGCACCCTGGGTATGGAAGAGGAAGTACTTGGATTTGCTATCAGTACCGTAAACCTAGGGCTGGTAAGTCAGACATTGTTGAAGGTGAGTAGAAATGAGACGTAGTCTGATACCTTTTCTTGTCTGAAACATAAGCAAATCATTGACCTACTAATCCTCTGTCCTTTTGAAGCCCGGAAGGTTGGTTAAAATAATGTTTCGAGTATAATATAAAATGCCTCAAGGGAGCAGTCATCATTTTAATGTTACCTACATATACTTCTTTGGGTTGTGGGAATTTATAAGCTATAACTCAACAGGATTCCAGTTCTCTGATGGGACGTGTTTTTACATATTTCAAGAGTAGATTATTCTGGACTGTATGGCTTTCTCATCTGAAATGGAAGATCCAAAGATGCAAGTAAAGGTTGGTTTCAGAGTGGATGGAGCCAAACAGGACCAGATATTTTAAAAATAAGAATGTCCCTGAAATTACTGTGCAAAGTTATTTCAGAGAAAATGAGAGGCAGGTATATGTGGCTAATTTTACTTTCAGGTGGAAATGTGAGCAAACAGGGAGGAGGCTTTGGGGGCTCATTGAAGAGCCCCTAGTGACTTCTTCACCAACCCCTTATAAACATGCACACACACACACACACACACTTGCTTTCACATCATGAATTGGAGGTTTCTTTAGGGTGCTTTGTAACACTTCCTGGAAGGATTACACCCATTTGCTGGTCACAGCTAAGTGCTGATTATTTTGGATCAGATCATTACCTTGCTGAGAAAAATTCCCTGACTTGGAGTTCAGCCTTGGACAGGATGGCCAGGAAGGAAAAGGAAGGCTGTGCTTAGCAGCAGCTGCTGGGTCAGGGGGCTTCCTGCTGCTCCGTACCTCAGCGGTGGTCTTCGGGGAAGGTACTGAACTCCATCTTTATAAGCTCTCTCCAGAACCTCTTCCTTTGAGTCACCCAAGGGCTATTCCACTCCCCATCTGGTCATTACTGGGGGTCAAGGAAAGAATCCCCATATTCTTATCTGCAGGTAAAACTTTTTACCATGAAATGGAGCACTAACTACTACCTATACTAAAGGAAGGGGATGGACATTATTTCCTGTTCCTGTTATTTTAGTAATATCAGGTAAATACGTATATAGTTTTAAACTGATTGAATCGATGTAGTTAATGCTCCTCTCTGAGAAAAATAGCCAATTTTGAAAATGTACCTCTTAACGCTGTAATTTTCATTAGGTAAACAAAAAATGTATGATCTAAACCTTGTTTAGAATAAATATTTGCCAATGGAGAATTATTTGCAATATGTCTAAAGTTCTCTAAATTTCTACCTTCTGTTAATTAACGGGAAAAATCTCGTTTTTTCATTTTTTAAGAAAATATACATTATACGTGGTAGAAATCAAGCTGTAAAAATTTTAACTAATTCTGTTTCTTTCTCTATGCCCATTTTATAATGATACCCTATTAGCAGTAAGTTCAAAAGCAGCATGTTTAATAAACTGGGGCATTTGCCATATGGCACTGAATTCATACTAATGTAGTGTGACCCTGGCTTTCTAAGTGTGGGCTGGCGGTTTTCAATCCGCACTTGGGTCCTGACATTCATCAAACTTCAGGGAGTCCATATGCCTGGGTCTGTGTGGTTTAGGGTAATGAAGAAATTTCAGAAAACTCAAATATTAATCTCCCATATAAAAGCATTGTTTTTCAAAGGTCTTTAAAGACACATTTAGCCTTCATTTGGCATGGCAGCTGAGATGAAAATATTTGCATTTCTAGACCACATTCCCTCTCTTTTCAGGACGAATGGATTCTTAATGTGGCTTGGGAAGGGAAGGCACCTTTTTCATCTGCCATCTTCTGTTCCACCAATTTATCACAGATGCTTAAGGGGGGGCTAAGTGTGGGTAGAAGCAAAACCTTGTTTCTTTGACTTTACATTCTTATCTGTCAAATGCAGAATTGAGGCTGTTCCCTGCCTTTCTGGCTTTCACAATCTAAGATTAATTAACTCTGTTTCCAAAATAATCTCAATTTTAGATTTATAAATCCATCTATTTACACACATAGAGTATTCATTTCTGCAGAATGTCATTTTAAAAAATCTTATTTATTGCGCTGGCATATGTGGGGGGCCCAGTAAACATTTATTGAATACTTGCTGGTGCAGATCTTCTTGCTAGATGCTTTTACTCTTGAACCTGTTTACGCCTCACAATAACTCTAAACATGTAAGGAAACCACAATTCAGACATTAGATAACTTGTTCAAAGTTCCAAAGACAATTAAGTGGTAGGGCAGGGCCAGCATTTGAAACCATTTGTCTGGTTCCAAAATTAAGAACTTTTTACTATGCCACTCTGCCTCTGATATTAGTATCTATTCTTATTATTTAGATTAAATTCTGTGCATTTGTACAGGATCTTCATTTAGTTAAAAGGTAAACCATAAATAACAGAACCTGGGTTAAACTTTTCTTCAGAGCTTTTCATCAGAGTAGATGGATCATTTAGAGAAAGTTAATTTTCTGTCACTGACAGATCCTGAGAGAAGAGAGATGACCATTGTGGGAAAGTTTCTGGCTGGGATAGGAAATGGACCAAATATGAAGTAGCAGTATCACCTATGAAGTATTCTTGCCAGTAGTGAGTTTATTTAAATTTTTGTTACACCTTCTACTTCATACAGAATTCAGAAACTAGACAAACAACTAGCACCACAAGGAAATAAACAAATCTAGGAGGCAGGTCATCTTGTAGACAACTGGTCTGGACTTTTCAACAATTAATACCATGGTACAAAAAGAGAGTGGGGAGGAGGTGTTTTGGAGTTATATAATGAGCAAATGCTATCCATGATCCTTCAGAGGATGCTGATTTGAACAAACCAGCTATAAAAAAATTTTTCGGAGCAATTTGGGATTTTTGAGTATGATATTAAGGAATTACTAGTAAGCTTTGTCAGGTATGATAATGGTATTGTGATTATATAAGAAAATATCCTTATTTAAAGACGTGTGCTGAAGTATTAGGGAGTGAAATATATCTGTAACTTATGTTAAAATATTTCAACAAAAAGTAAAGCAAATATGGCAAAATGCTAAAGAAATTTATTTTAATTCCTGAGCTCAAAGGAATGGGCAGCAGGAGAACTGTTATTAGCAAAACACTACTCATTTTTCAAGATGTAGGGAGAGAGGTATTGTCTTTGAAAGAAAAAAATGTGCAGTTGGGAACTTAGTTACATTTAAAAATTAACTACTAATGATAGGTAACCAACAACTTTAATAGATCTTTCAGAGGCATTGATGTAAAAATGAAATACATGTAAATAGAACAGCTTGTATTTTTAGAACTGTATTTTGGTAATTTAGGTTTTTTTGTAATGTGATGGTATTTAAAAAATTTTCTGGTCATTGGTTAAAACTTTGACTAAACCTCTATAAAATCTTACCATTTACATTTTATAAACCTATACATTTATTATTTACATTCATAAATCTTTTCATAGAAATCAGACTCTTAAACCAGATTTTATAAAACCAGCTCTCAGTAAATTAAAGACATGATTTTAGTGATGACTTAAGGGCTGGCCCCAAGGGGCAAGATGGCATTTCTTGGTTATGACTGTCAAAGCTATCTTGAAATAAACAGGTTCGTTTGTGATCCTTGCTTCTTCCAGCCTCAACACAGGCTGTGCTTGGAAGACTGAAGCAAATATCTGTCATCATGAGTCAAGCTCTTCCTCATTTATGGGAATGAATAAATGCAAAGAAGCTTTCCATTTCATGTGATAATAAGAATTATTAAAAATAAAATAAAACACTTGGTTCGCAACCAGGGGAGCTTCCCGAGTGAAATCTGAAATTCGCCCCTGTACACAGAGAGCAAGAGCTGAAGAAAGGGCCAGAAAACTCCAGGTTGGTAGGTGGCAGACTTAATAAGCAAGGGAACTTATATTTGAGGGTAGGCTTGTCTTGGGTGGCTGCAGGAGTAGATCTCCGTACCTGCCCCCCAGAATCTTTAAGTTTCCATAGAGGCCTTCACAGGGTTCAGTCAGTATCCAGTCCAGATGGTCTCAGCAACACTTTACTCTCTCAAGGCTGCATCCTTGCTCCTAGTGTGGGAATGGTGGGCGGAGCATACATTACCAGGACGAGAGGAGGGGTGAAGAGCCTCCCACTGCCAGGGTCCAGCTCTTGGGTCAGCTGGAGGTTTCATCCTCTTGATAATCTCCTCTAGAAAACACACAAGATCTTCTACGGTGATTGGCAGGTACTTTCTATAATGCTTATTGAAATTCACCGAATGACTGTCCTCTTCCCTTTTCTGGGTCTTGTTTGCTCTTGTCATTTATAAATTGAGGAGTGAGATTTGTGACCTCTAAGGACCCCCTCCATGAAGAGTTGTTGGCTGTAGAGGGAGAATAAACACAGAGATAGGAGCTGGACACGAGGGAAGATTAATTGATGACACTTTATGACTAGTAGGTGGAATTTGCAGACCCCAGCGGGTGCTCCAAATGAACTGAGGTGGATGGACATTTGGAGCAGTGCTCTGATAGGCTAGGTTAATGAGAAGACATCACTTTTGCTTATCCCATCCTCCCCCTCCCCCTTGTTTTAAAAATTTCACTCCAGGGTGTCATCATTGTTCTGTAAGTTCCCCAAGGCCAGTCTCACGGTCACAGGTACAAATCTCTCTGTGCCCTCCACACAGCTGTGTTTGTGACATTTTATAAAGCTATTGCTTACAAAAGGATTTTACTGGAAAGTTGAAACTGTTTTTGCTCTCAAGTTGCTACATATAGCATTGACCCTGGCTAACTCACACATCAGTTTTGTTCAGCTTCTTTATGCAAGAATTCTAAGAGGAAAAAAGCCATTTGGGGGTTTGTGTGACATGAAGATAGATGGGGTGTATAATCCACTTGAATTTGATCTCGTGACTACTGTGTGTTCACCTCGTGGTAGAAACCCTTGGGGCAACGTCTTCCATCGTAATCCTGCGGCTCTGACAAGATCACAGCATGACTCCAGCCTCATACTGACCTTCCAGTCATTTTTCCAAACGTTCGATGCCCAGACTCAGTCCTCTTTCGATTGTTTTTAACACCAGCTACGTAGAACGTTGAAAGGTCCCAGGTCGTTACATGAAATTCCCTGTGTTCTACCTCCCACTTTTAAATATCCTGCAGTCTTCTTATAAACACAAAACCTCATGCTGCACCCTCTCCTTGTGAGACTCTCTTAGACGTCCCTTCTCTACTTTCCTATTATTTGTTAGAGAATCACTATCTTCTAAGTATTCCCACCCGCCAGCCAAAAATATTTTGACAAGCTTTCTGAGGTATGTATTACAAAAATTATAGGTATTAGGGGGGGTTAAAAATAAATTTACAGGCTATGGTTTTTCAGACTACACATTCTCCTAATTCCAAAATCCCATTATGCAACAACACTCCCCCGCATTAAGAATCATTTATGTACATAGAAGGGCAAGTGGGTGTTAAAGGACTTTAAAAAATTTTGTCCTGTCTAAATTGATCTCACAGAAGTACCTGTCTCACTAGAAAGAAGGATTCATAAAGAAATGTCTCCATAGCTAGTTGATCCATAGATTTTGTTCATCCTGAATTTCCATGGTGGTGAGGGGCCACATGGAGTTTATAGGAGGTGAATGTGGTAGTGGGGGGAATCAGCCCTAGTTGCTCAGATATAAACACACACACATATATTAGCATAGTATAATATTAGGTTAGTTCAACATAATAGGAACCTTTGTTCTGCACCTGTCTTTCAGGGTGCTTAATGAATGAACACAGCTTCAGTTAATGACCTACCACTATCTAGTCTTCTGACTTTATTCTAGTTACTTTCACTTTCTACTTCAGTTTTCCTGATTGTTATTTGAGTGGGTTTGTTTCTCAATGTCTACCTTAGGGATGGACTGGCCGTTGGGCTCTGGATCCCTCACCTTGACTCAGTGGAGCATCTCTATTTTTATCTGCCTTCCATGTTAGAATTTCCCATAGGAAGTTATTTGAAGAAAAGTTGCCACCGTCTTGAATATTAAAAAACACATGATGCACTTATCTCTGAAGGTCCTTCTAGATTGTTAAAGGGTCAGTCGTTCCAGAAAGCAAGTGTTAAACAAATGTGTTGGGAAGAATGGATAACATTTCACTACTTCATTATCCATTTAACAAACACTTACTGAGCACCTCAAAGAGGAGGGCCAGTTTCCAGCCTCATGAACGTATTAGTCTAGTGAAGTGGGGGTGAGTGGGAGGGGAGAACATCAGCCCTAGATTCGCAGATATAAAAAATAAGTCATATGAAAAGTCATAATTTAGAAGATGAAAACAAATACTGAGAACTATTTTTATATATCTCAGCCCACACTGGCACAGAAAATTACAGTTTCTCAACCTTGGTACTACTGACATTTTGAGCCAGATAATTCTTTGTTGTGGACGGCTGCCCTGTGCATTGCAGGGTGCCTAACAGCATCCTTGGGTTCTATTCACTATATGCCAATAGCATCCTGCACCTCCTAGTTGCCACGAACAAAAATGTCTTCAGATAGTGCTAAGCGTCCCCTGGGGAGCAAAACTTCCTCTAGTTGAGAGCCACTGCAGGAAATAATTCTACCTTACCTTTTATTTTCTGGGAGTAGAGACAATTTCAGGTTTATTTCTATGACTAGCCAAAAGTAAGTAAATAACTAGGAAATGTGAGTTCAATTAAATTTGTAAGAGCAAAGTGTGGATGAGTCTTTCCATAGTCCTTCATTTATTATTTTTATGTTTGCAACTAAAAATACCTGCTCAAGCAGTTAATCAACCAACATTTTCCAGTGTTTCAAGTATTGCCAGCAGGGTCTGTGGATTGTACTCTAAGATGTAACTTTTTCCCTCAAGAAATTTACAGTGTATATGGGGAGATATTGATTGTGTAGGTGGATATACAATAAGCAAGAAAAGATCAATACACAAAGGGTCAAATGAAAGACCAGATAATAGTTATTACAGGAGTTGAGTTTAGGGAGAAATCTTGGGCTGGGATGTTTAGGGAAGCCTTTGAAGGTTAAGAGGATTTATAAAATTATGAGGATGGTTGGGAAAGTGTTGTAGAGAGAGAATATTAAAGCGGGAGGTATGGCGGGGCCACATATGGGAATAAAAGATAAGAACATAGATAGTTCCATTCTTTCATACACTGAGGTCTGGAAAATACTCCTGGAACTGTAGTTTGAACTTGGGAAATATATCTGCTGCAAATTTGTGTGGAAATGGAATTTCATTTCTTGTTTTATCTTTGGTCATCATGGGAAGTGTATAAAGCAGTTTGAATGTACTTGAGATTCAAATATTAATTGTCAATGAAATGACTTTAGTATTGAATAAGTTTCACACATTAGCACTGTTTTGCCCTGTTATTTTTTATTTATTTATTTATTTGCAATACACGGGCCTCTCACTGTTGTGGCCTCTCCCGTTGTGGAACACAGGCTCCAGACGCGCAGGCTCAGCGGCCATGGCTCACGGACCCAGCCGCTCCGCGGCATGTGGGGTCTTCCCGGACCGGGGCACGAACCCGTGTCCCCTGCATCGGCAGGCGGACTCTCAACCACTGTGCCACCAGGGAAGCCCTGCCCTGTTACTTTTGGTTGAATTCATTAAGAAACATTATCAAATTTGTAGTAACAGCTTATTTCCAAAGCCATTAAAAGTTTAACAATAGCCAATGAGGGCAGTTCTTATTCAAAAAAATTTCAATCTCAGCCCTGTGCCCAATAAAGTCACCAAAAAAGTGTACTAGTGTCAGGTTGTTAACGTTCTATATGGTTGGGTAATTAAAGCTATTCAACTATTTCTGAACAAAAATTATCAGAATTGGGCTTCCCTGGTGGTGCAGTGGTTGAGAGTCCGCCTGCCGATGCAGGGGACACGGGTTCGTGCCCCAGTCCGGGAAGATCCCACATGCCGTGGAGCGGCTGGGCCCGTGAGCCATGGCCGCTGAGCCTGCGCATCAGGAGCCTGTGCTCCGCAATGGGAGAGGCCACAACAGTGAGAAGCCCGCGTACCGCAAAAACAAAAACAAAAATTATCAGAATTGCCAGTGATAAGTCTATAAGAGCACATAAAGTTCACTGTTGATGCCACTGTGTTCATAACACACAATCGATTCAAATATCATCCTCAAAGTCCCTGTTGATGAATCGTACAATGAACAATAAAGGGTTTAAACATTACATTTTTCACAAGTTTTGCACATTTGTCAATCTAAGCTTTTGTTCTGCTCCTCATGTATTTATGCCACCATCAGTTGTAATACATGCTGGCAGATTCCACACTTCAGGTTGTACAGAATTAGTGTTTTTCTTAACTTTGAAAATGTTCTCACCTGTAATTCTTCAGTCACATCAAACTCTGCATTGACTCCTCAAACAAACAACAACTCAGCAGTATTGATAAACCTATGAACACATCAAGAGCCAAGGAAAACCACTCAAAATCCTTTTCTTATTTTTGACTGTTGGCTTTGCTCCCAATGTCGTTTTCTCTTCTGTTATGATTATCCCTCCCATGTTTTTTTAAAAATTTTCTCCAACATTGAAATTCCACATTAGAATAGGTTTTGGTTTGACCACTCTGAGAAATATTTACCAGTTCCCTGGAGTTTTACTTCAGCTTATATATTCAATACTTTTTTTTTTAATTTTAGAAAACTTTCTTAAGATATAGTTTTAAATATTTATCTTTGTTTTGATTTTTCTTCTTCTGAGATTCAGTAGTATCCATATTCCATTTCCCTGTTGGTCTTCCATATCTATCATTGTCTTAAAATCTTTTTGTTTCTAATCTTTAAAATTTATTTTAATTTCTTAACCATTTTTCATTTTCTTTGCTCTGCTTTCTGTGTCTATTCTTATCTTCCATCTAATTTACTCTTTTCTTTTTTTTGAAACAATGTCAAATTTACAGAAAATTTGAAAGTACAACACAAAGACATTTTCCCTTGAAACTGTTGGAGAGTAAAATGTAGATATGATGCCCCATCACCACCAAATGCTTATACTTAATTTCCTACTAACAAGGAAATGCTTAATTTCCTACTAACAAGGAAATTTTCCCACATAACTGCAACTGTCAGATTTAGAGAATTGACATTGATATATTGTTACTATTTAATATCCAGCCTCAATTCAAGTTGGACCAATATCTCTAGCAATGTCCTTTACAACAAAGAGGATCCAGCTCAGATTCTTACATTGCATTTAATTGTCACATTTCTTTAGTCTTCTTAGCTATCTACAACCATTTCTCAGTCTTTCCTTAGGTTTTAGGGCCTTGATGCGTTTGAAGATTACAAGGTAGTTAATTTAGACAAGTCAGTTTAGACTTGTCAGTTTTTCCTACATGTTTATAATTCATTTTTGTACCATTGACTGTAAAACCAAACTCTGTGCTGTTGTGTATCTATCTATCTATCTATCTATCTATCTATCTATCTATCTATATCACATCTTCTTTATCCATTCATCTGTTGATGGACACATAGGTTGCTTCCATGTCTTCGCTATTGTAAACAGTGTTACTATGAACATTGGGGTACATGTATCTTTTCAAGTTAGAGTTTTTGTTTTTTCCAGATATATGCCCAGGAGTGGGATTGCTGTATCTCTTTTTAAGTTTTTTAAGGAACCTACCTACTGTTTTTCATAGTAGCTGCACAAGTTTATATTCCCACAGTGTAGGATGGTTCCCTTTTCTCCACACCCTCTCCAGCATTTATTATTTGTAGATTTTTTGATGATAGCCATTCTGACTGGTGTGAGATAATACCTCATTTTGGTTTGCATTTCTCTAATAATTAGCGATGTTGAACATGTTTTCATGTGCCTGTTGGCCATCTGTATGTCTTCTTTGGAGAAAAGACCTATTTAGGTCTTCTGCCAATTTTTTGATTTTTTTTTTTTAAATGAGTTGTACGAGCTGTTTGTATATTTTGGAAATTAAGCCCTTGTCAGTCGCATCATTTGCAAATATTTTCTCCCATTCCATATGTTGTCTTTTTGTTTTGTTTATGGTTTCCTTTGCTGTTACACTGAGTTCGCAATGCATCCCATTCCATAGTATATTATTTAGATTTTCCTATTACTGGTAATGTTAACTTGGCCACTTGATTACAATGTTGTCTTCCAGGTTCCTCTACTAATTTTTTTCTCAAAAGCATTTTGTAAAGAGTTACTTTCAAACTATGTAAATATTCTATTCCTCAACATTGTTATTACTTAGTTCATTTATTTAAATTAGGATGGACTTGTGGATTTTTAAGGTCTTATAATCCATTATTATCATTGTTTATTGTAATGTTCAAATTGTCCCAGATTTGGCCAGTGGGAATCCCTTAAAGATGGCTTCTGTGTCCTCTCGAATTGACTCTATTATTTTTTATTTTATTCTTTATTTTCATGCACAACAAGATATTCCAGACTTATTTTGTACTTTCCCTGCCCTAGGCCTGGAATTATTCATTTTTCCAAGGAACTCTGATTTCTTTTAGTAGAAAATGGTATTTAAAAACCAAGATCTGGGTTCTGAGCATGCTAATTGCTACTGGTATGTCACTTCTCCCAGGCCCTCCCAGTGGGGACATGAAGCAAGAACCAAGAGATCTCTGAGAATAATTAAGAAAGAAAAAAAAAAAACCCTCTTTTTAAACAATTTGGTCCAAAACTATTAGATGAAGCCAAACATGGTAGAGACTCACATGACGTATGTGTGTTTGTGTGTGTGTGGTGCATATTAGTTTGAAGGACTAATCTCTGAGATTCTCTGTTTCTGATTTGTGCTTTTCTCTCAAAGGTGCAATAATTTTCTTAATGTGTTTCAGTTCATTTTGTAATCTCAGTTTTCATCTGCTTTGTCAGCCATTTTTCTGTGTTCTCGTAGTCAGAATATTATGAGGTTCATTTTAATATTTTTTCTTATAATTTGTAATTTATGGGGTTAAATTGTATCCCTTGTGTTACCCATGTTTAAATAAGGTGTTTTCCTGGGCTATTAGGAGTTTCCTGCTAAATGGGAAGGATGGAGTAGGATATATTTCCTAGCTGCTCTGTTATTACCATAGAAAACTTAAAAAATGGCCTCTCTTTGTAGCCTTGTTGGATTCAGTAACATCGGATTCAAGAGCCAAGTTGGATTCAATAACATTTTCTGCCTCTAGCCGTGTGCTCCAGCTTCCACCCTACAGGCCTTGCTGCCAGGTTGGTGCTCTCCACTTTAGACTGTGTTTTGCTGTTGCACTACTTTCTGGGATCTGCTTCCTCAGAGCCTTTTTTCTTTTAGCCTTTGTTGTCCTTGCTCTGCTCAATTTGGTATGTTTACAATATTTTCTCTCAAAATAGAGCTTTATCCTTCTGGAAAATAATTCCTGGTGGTTATTTCTGAGATTCTCAAAGGCCCAGACAGCCTTAGCACTTTTTCATCCATATGACTTTTGCTGCTGCTGCTGCTGTTGTTGTAGTTACCAAAACTTGGACCTCAGGAAAGTCTTTCCCTATTGCTGTTTATCAAGTCCATACTGGTTTTCCATGAGGATGGTGTTTCCCTTCTTGTGGATGAGCACTCATTGGTAATTTTTTAGTTTTGATATCTTTTAGGATACAGTAGTGAAGTTCCACCACACAACAGTTATTTCATGCAGATCCTACTGCTATTGATGGTTTGGCCACAGATGCTTTTGGGGGGATCTTGCTGAAAATGTTGTCCATGTCTTTTCCTCTCCTATACTGGTGGATGTATTTTCTTTTCAGGAAATTTTGGTAAAATTAAAAACTACACATGCGGTGCCAACCCACAGCAAGTGCCTTGGATTTTGAATGAGGTAAATTCTTCCTTGGCTAGTTATCTGCAAGAGGATAGTGTAGAAAACCCAGGAATTCTCTCTAACTCAGAATGAAGTTCATGTGAACCAGGGGCTGTGGTTATAAGGGGTTAAGTCCTGTTCATTTTGGCTGAGAAAGATTAGCAACTGCAGAGCTTCTTGCTCATCAAAGTTCTTTCCAACCCTGGCACATGGTATCAGATGTGGCATGTTGGAATCTTCTTTTCTTCTGTCTCTTTCCTCATTTGCCCTTACTTCCTTTGCCTCTCTGTGATATTAAAGGGGATTTAACGAGGCTCTCAGATGCTGCTTCCTCATCTGCAAACAGAAGGTCATTGATTTTGCCCTCTTCCATGTCCCTCATATTTTAGAATCAGCTGCTTCCACTTGAGCCCTGCAGTGAGCATTCTCCCTCCACATTCTCCCTTCCCTGGTCCAATTTTCACCATTCCTGGCAGGAATTCTTCAAATATATGTGACTAGGGGCATGGGTGTTTCCTAGTTTTATCTCAGAAAGGATTTTTTTTTTTCCCACTTCAATTGTTGCTTTCAATTGATTGCTTAAAAAAGTTAGCAAAGATATCTTTACTACACCATTTTACAGCTGTTTAGCTGTTATTTATTGTCTTTTCATACACAGAAGTTTTGAGTTTTTCTTTACCTAAAACCTACCAATCCTTTCATTTATGATTACTAAAGTTATTTTTAGAAAGGCCTTTAATTATAAGAATGCTCATGTATATTTTCTTTTCGTGTTTTATTTTGTATATTTTTAGAGATTTAATTCCCTCATCCTACTGGAGTTTATTTTTGTATAAGGTTATTGTAAATGTTTAATTTACTTATTTTTTTAAATAATTTTATTTATTTATTTATTTTTGGCTGAGTTGCGTCTTTGTTGCTGTGTACGGGCTTTCTCTAGTTGCAGCGAGCAGGGGCTACTCTTCGTTGCAGTGCGCGGGCTCTTCCTTGCAATGGCTTCTTTTGTTGTGGGGCACGGGCTCTAGGTGCATGGGCTTCAGTAGTTGTGGAGCACGGGCTTAGTTGCTCCTCTGCATGTGGGATCTTCCTAGACCAGGGCTCGAACCCGTGTCCCCTGAATTGGCAGGTGGATTCTTAACCACTGTGCCACCAGGGAAGCCCTAAATTACTTATTTTTATGAATGGTTAGTCTGTTTACCTCCTAGCATTTGTTTATATCTGTCCTTTCCCCACTGTTATGTAATGCCACAATGTATTAAATTCTGATGTAGACTTTCTGGAGCTCAATGTGCTACTTAACCCAATCATCTGTCATTCTGTTTCTGTTTCAGATCCACAGTGTCTTAATTATTGTATCTTGAATATGTGGTTTATTATATGAAAGACTATCTCTTTTTTCCCCCCCCCCAAATTTGTCCTAGCTCTTCCAGCAATTTTTGAGGCCTTTTGTTAAATTGATTAATTGATATTTTGCACCCTCGAGGTCCCTTTCAGAAATATGGAATTTATTTCCATTATGTCGGTATATCAGTAAAGTTTTCTGATTTTCTTCACAGATTCCATTCCTGCAAATGTGATTTCCACTCTTATTCCATTATGCAGTTTCTTAATAGTGACTACAGTAATAGAGACAAATTTAATATCAAGTTGAGACTGGACCTGTGAAATTCATTGGAAAGATTGCCATTAAAAGTCCATTTAGAGTGTTTAAATATTAAGCATGGTCTATTCCTTGAATATTTAAAGAAATTCCATTAAAACCAGCTAGGACTGATGCCATGCTGTGGGAGGGCTACATTTGCTTTTCTTTAAGTTTTTAATAGATTTAATGGCATAAGAGAGACAAAACCATCCACTTAATTCAGTCATTTAATAAACATCACATGCCAGGCATTGTGCAGTGTTGGGGATACTAAAGTAAGACATGATTTTGCTTCCTAGTTTCTCAAGAATTTATTTTAACTGAATAAAGTGGCAAATATTCAGATATTAAATAATGATTAAACTGGCAAAATAATCTGAGTTAAAGTTCTTTTGACAAGTCCTTCTTTTGAGTTTATCACTTCTTAAAAGTAATTCTGGAAGGTTGACTGCTATAATCTTCAAATGAGTCATTGATTAGCTTTCTATCTGAGCTCCCACTATAACTTCTAGAGCAGCAGTTGTCAGTCTTATCTCTATCCCAACCGGCACACCCAAGGGATATTATGCAAAACTACTGATGCCAGTGATTCATTGGGTTAGTTTGAATTGTTTGAAGAAACCCCATGCTGATTTCTCACCACCCACTCCACACATGTGAAATCACCTTTTTAGAGCTTATAAAACTCACATGTGTTTATCCTTTTGTTACATATAAAATGAATTCACAATTATTTTTTCATTTCCTTCTCAGAACATTCTGTGGGGTAGTTAGGGTAAAGATTATTTCCTTCATTTTTCAATTCACAAAACTGAGGCTTAAACAGAATGATTTTTCCTAGGCTACACAGCTAGTGAGAGATGGCTAAAAGGCATGTTGGAGGAGGTCATTAATAGGAAGTAACAACTAGTTGACCAGTGACCTTGACCCAGACATTCGGAGGCTCCTTACTCCCTCCCCTGCCCTTGAAATATATGTCTACCCACCATTCCCACAGTGGGAGTCATTTTCAAGGACGTAGCCTTGAGGGAGTAATGTGGCGTTGAGACCATCTGCACTGAATACATGACAACCCTATTACGACCTCTGTATAAACTTTTAAGATTCTGGTGGTCGGGGTACAGATGTACTCATCTTGACAAGCCTCGTAAGTTAAAACTGCCAACCAGTCTGCTGTGGTCTTCCCATTTCTCCTGTCTCTCCCTGCCTTCTTTGTATGAGGGCCACTCTGTGAACCAACAGGCATAGATCCAGACTCCTCACTGCAAATGTCTGTGAAGAAAGTAGTTTTTTATTTTTATTTTTTAATTTTTTTTGCGGTATGCGGGCCTCTCACCGCTGCGGCCTCTCCCGTTGCAGAGCACAGGCTCCGGATGCGCAGGCCCAGCGGCCATGGCTCACGCGCCCAGTCGCTCTGTGGCATGTGGGATCTTCCCGGACCGGGTCACGAACCCGTGTCCCCTACATCGGCAGGCGGGCTCTCAACCACTGCGCCACCAGGGAAGCCCCCAAGAAAGTAGTTTTTAATTTACATAGTTTCCACTGCAGACAGTGATGACTGGATCTAAATTCTATAGTGACTAAATTTCCTTTTGAATTATCTTGTAACTGGATAACTGGATAGTTCTTCCTCTGTGCCTGGCAATGGCTCCTACCCTCCCTTTTATTTGGTCACACCGCTTGGCATGCAGGACCTTAGTTCCCCGACCAGGGATTGAACCCATACCCCCTGCAGTGGAAGCACGTAGTCTTACCCACTGGACTGCCACGAAGTCCCAGCTTCTACCCTTCCTTTTTAACAAGGAGCTGAAAAGCGCCATTGTGTCAGCCTTCTAACTTGGCATGTGGGTCCTGACTAAATAATAGGAGTTGTTTCTTCATGAACACAACTTTTTTTTATCTTACTAACCTTCCAGCATTGTCCAATTTTATTCCAATTTGTTATTTGTAATTTTTTTTCCTGAGAGAAAAATAGGCTGTGTAATGAGACTAGTAGGGAGATATAATTTTGTATTATTGAGATATAATTTTCTGTCCTGTTTTGTATTTTATAATGAAAGAAGAACCTTAAAATTATTTCCTACCTTTGGGATTAGAGTCTTTAAGTGAGTGAGATAATATTTCCAAGAGTAAGCATGTAATTATAAACAGATAATGAAAATAGAGTTTTTTCACACCTTTTTTTGTGAAATGTAATATCGTTCAGAAAAAGGCATAAAATGTAAATACACAACTTAACTTTAACAAATTTTTAGAAAACTGAACACCCATTTAACCACCACCCAGATCAAGAAATAGAACATCGCCAGCCCTCTGGAAATCTACCTGTGCTTCTTCCCAATTACAACCCCCTTTTGCCCTAACAAATGTAACTTTGCTAAACTTTATAATAATCTCTTCTTTGCCTTTCTTTGTAGCATTTCTGTATGCCCCTGCAGCTTTAGATGATGTAGTTTAGTTTGTGTTTTTGAATTTTGTATAAATGGAATCATTCTTTTGTGTCTGATTTCCTCCACTTACCTTTATGTTTGAGATTTGTCCATGTAATTTTAGGAAGTTGTAGTTTGTTAATTTCCAATGCTATCCGATATTCCATTACACAAATACACCACTATTTATTTCACTATATATTGTTGGTGAATATGAAAACATAGGTAATCATTAGTTAAATCATTTTACCTGTAACCTGCCTTCACTAATCAAGGTCGTTTTAATGGTTGCTACAAAAAAAACTTGCATGTCCTCTGAGCGGCAAGAACCCTAAACAAGACGTTCACCGGAGCTGTTTTCCAGGAACCTGGAGTCAGATGAGTCTAGCTCCAGCTGAGCTGGTTAAGACTAGATAGGACCAACTAACACAACATTGTAAATCAATTATACTCCAATAAAAAAGTTAATTAAAAAAAAAAGCCTGGGGCTTCCCTGGTGGTACAGTGATTGGGAGTCCACCTGCCGATGCAGGGGACGCGGGTTCGTGCCCCGGTCCGGGAAGATCCCACATGCCGCGGAGCGGCTGGGCCCGTGAGCCATGGCTGCTGAGCCTGCGCGTCCGGAATCTGTGCTCCGCAATGGGAGAGGCCACAACAGTGAGAGGCCCGCGTACCGCTAAAAAAAAAAAAAGCCTGGATAGGACCATTGACCCTCCAACTGGGCATAAGCAAATATCCCCCTGGCTTTTTGAGGCCTATAGCTTAGTTATGCCTGCGCAGAATGACTACCGTCGCACCTTTTCCCAATCACCCTTCCTCACGCCCTCCACGCTCCCCACGCCCTCCACGCTCCTCACGCCCCCCACGCTCCACACGCCCCTCACGCTCCACACGCCCCTCACGCCCTCCACGCCCCTCACGCCCTCCACGCCCCTCACGCCCTCCACGCCCCCCATGCTCCTCATGCTCCTCACGCCCTCCACTCTCCTCACGCTCTCCACGCCGCCCACGCCCCTCACGCCCCCCGCGCTCCTCACGCCCTCCACGCTCCCCACGCCCCCCATGCTCCTCACGCCCTCTACGCCCCTCACGCTCCTCACGCCCTCCACGCTTCTTACGCCCCCCACGCCCTCCATGCTCCTCACGCCCTACACGCTTCTCACGCCCTACACGACCCCCAGGCCCCTCACGGCCCTCACGCCTTTCACGCCTCTAAGCACCCTGCTTCTTTATCCCATAAATACCCGAGTTACTCGCCTTCCGTTAAGGCATGCAGGTTTGAGGTTTGTCTCCTTGCTCGGCTGCCTGGTGAATAAGCCCTCTCTTTGCTGCAGACCTCGGCGTCTTCTCGGCTTGAGTGGCTGCGCATCAGGTAAAATGAACTTGTTTCGGTAACAAATATTTGACTTCTTTCTAGCTTTTTAGTTATTATAAATAATACTGTTACAAACATTCTAATCCATGTCTCCTCGTATTCATATGCACACCTTTTTTTTGCACATAAATCCTGGAATAGAATAGTTTTAAATATTTCAAATATCTTCTCCCACTCTGTGACTTGTTTTCATCCACTCAGTGATATCTTTTGATAAGTAGCTCTTAATTTTATAGTAATATAAAATTTATCAATCGTTTCATCCTGTTTAGAAATTTCTTTGACCTGATGGTCGAAGCCATTTTCCTATATTATCGTCTAAAGGGTTTATTGTTTTTCTTTTCAAATTTATGTTTACAATCCACCTGGTAACGTTAGGGTTGTTTCCAAATTTTGCCTGTTTTTAACAGCTTTTAATGGTTGGGAATAAAACTCCTATGTATATTTTGTACATGTCTTTTTATTGAACATATGTACTTGTTCCTCTTGGGTGTATATACCGTATAGGAGTAGAATTTCTGATTCAGATGATAGTAGATAACTCCAAACAGTTATCTAAAGTGTTGGCCAATTTATACGTCCACAGCAATATATGAAATTTCCAGTTTTTTCACATCTTTGCCAGCACATGATATTGCCAAGGCTTTTTATCTGTGGTCATTTTGGTGGGTGTATACTGGTATCTCATTGCCATTCTAATTTACATGTTCTAATATTAATGATGTTGAATAATTTGTCTTACGCTGATATCTTCTTTGGTAAACTGCCTGTTTTAAGTTATTTGTCCATTTTTGCCATTGTCTTGATTTTGGTTTTTCCTTATTAATATATGAATTCTATATATTTCAGAAACAAGTGCTTTACCATGTAAATGTAAACACTTTTCTCACTACATATCTTTTTTTTTTAATATAAGTTTATTTATTTATTTATTTATTTTTATTTTTGGCTGCTTTGGGTCTTCGTTGCTGTGCGCGGGCTTTCTCTGGTTGCGGTGAACAGACTTCTCACCGCAGTGGCCTCTCTTATTGTGGAGCACGGGCTTCAGGGGCGCGGGCTTCAGTAGTTGTGGCTCGCGAGCTCTAGAGCGTGGGCTCAGTAGTTGTGGTGCACAGGCCTAGTTGCTCCGTGGCATGTGGGATCCTCCCAGGCCAGGGCTCGAACCCGTGTCCCCTGCACTGGCGGCAGGTTCCCAACCACTATGCCACCAGGGAAGCCCCTCACTACATATCTTTAAACTCTCCTAATAACGTCTTTGATAAATAGAAGCTTAATTGCAACAGAGTCCAATTTCTCTAGTTCTTTTCTTTTATGATTATTGTTATTTGTGTTCTATTAAAAAAAAATCTTTGCCTACCCCACGTCATAGAGATATTCTCATTTGTTTCTTTTAGAAGTTTTGTTTTATCTTTGCCACTTAGATTTATAATGTATCTCAAATTAAAATTTACATGTGAGGTGGGGGTCAAGGTTTGTTTTTTCCCTATGACTATCCAATTGACCCAGTACCATTCTATTAAAAGCTCATCCTATCTCCTGTGAATTGCAAAGATACCTTTGTTGAAAATCAACTGACTATACAGACATACATATATTTCTGGATACTTTGTTCTGTTTTATGGTTGATTTCTCTATCCTATGGCCAGTGCTGTTACCTACCCTTTGTTTGGTTCTTTCCCTACCTGGTTATTGTTCTTATCAATAAGGCGAAATTAGTTTTTGTAGCAGCAAACAGAAACCTTATTCATTGGCCAAGGAATGGAGAAGGGAGAGCTCATCCTCTGAAAACACCTTCTCCCTGATTACAAGTGAGAACAAGCTTTTTATAGACAAGGGTTTAGGAGGTTATGGGGGGCAGGGGTGTATTGTCATCCTGATTAGTTGAAATGGGTGGCGATTTCCCAGAGTGCAGTTCTCACTTCTTTTCTGCCCTTGTATGGTCCTCTGGTGTCTGGGTCAGAAGCAGGTCCAACAACCTCGGTGCAGGCGGTGGAGATCTTACTATTACAATGAACTGTAGAAATGTAAGGAACTGTAGAGCAACCTTTGTCCCAGTTTTGAAGTTCAGCCAACTTATGCCAGTTTCTTGTGGTTAAGGCCTCTTGTTTCCTGTCATGTAAACACAGCTAGAAGATACAGTCAGCTTTGGTTTTCTGCAGGTTTGCCCGGAGGGGAGGTTTTTATTAGAAATGGGGAATGGCGTTTCTTGCCTCTTTACCTCAAGACAGGTGCACTTGTATACTACTATACAGAGAGAGTTTAGATATGGATTAAGGACCCTGGGGTTGTTCCCCTGGGTGACAGTGCCACACTGTGTGAATTACTGTGGCTTTAAAGTAAGTCCTGAAATCTGGCGATGTAAAACTTTTAAATTTGTTCTTCTTCAAAGCCTATTCTAGGTTTTATGCATTTCCATATAAATTTGAGGATTCTTTGTCAATTTTCACACACACACAAAGCTTGCTGGGATTTATTGGGATGGTGTTGAATCTACAAATTAACTTGTGGAGAAGGACACTTAATAATTTAGGGAGAAGATGCAATTTAAAATATTGCATCTTTCAATCTATAAATATGGTTTAACTCTGCATTTATAAGGTTGTCTTTAATTTCAATCATATTTGATAGTTTTAATTAGAGATCTTGTACATTTTATTAGATGTATTCCTAGATATTAGACTTTTTTATGCTATTATAAAAGGTATTGTGTTTTTTTTTTGTTTGTTTTTTGAGGTACGCAGGCCTCTCACTGCTGTGGCCTCTCCCGTTGCGGAGCACAGGCTCCGGACGCGCAGGCCCAGCAGCCATGGCCCATGGGCCCAGCCGCTCCGCGGCTTGTGGGATCCTCCCAGACCGGGGCACAAACCCGCGTCCCCTGCATCGGCAGGTGGACTCTCAACCACTGCGCCGCCAGGGAAGCCCCTAAGGTATTGCTTTTTAAATGTAATTGTCCAGTTATGATTTTCTTATTATGTTTTCAGTTAAATCTAATCCTTTGGACACCTGTAATATGATGATACTTTGAGAAGATTGTGTCTTTTTTAATCTTTCCTAGCTTCAGTTCACTTCTGTTTCACAGTTTCATTGTTTACTTCCATTCTGGGTTTTTTAATTTCTGAATTGAAATGCCCTTTCATATCTGCAAATTCTTGTTTAATTGTTTTGAACTCATAACAGAGCATTTGGGTACAGTTTTCTTTGTGATTGTTGTTGTGTGGACAGTTATCATTAGCTGAATATTTTCATTCTTAAATCCTGTTTATTCTTGTAATCGCTTTTGCATGCAAAATTTTATTGGGGAGTACTCTCATTAAAAACACTTGTGGGAACCAACAGGACTCTCAGTGCTGTACTTGGAGAGAAGTTAAAATGGACAATCACTTAGAACATTTAGAGAACTCAGAGGAACTAAGCGTTTGAATGAATCATTGACCCAAACAAGAAAAGCTTCTATATTATTTTAAATGCATCAGAAACCCCAAAATAATTAGTAGCAAATATGAGTACAGTGGAACAAGCCTAGATCTTTGCTCCAAGAGCAAAATGGTGAATCATCCTTCTGGGGCCCATCTAAAATTAACATTCTTCAAGACTCCCTTCATAGCGGTTACTGTAGGTATGTTTCGCTTCATCAGAGTATGCATAAACTGTTAAAATACGCAATCTAGCCCGAAAAAAATTATTATTCCTTACAATTTTCTGTTTTTCTATAAAATGCCACTTTTTGATATCACTATCCAAACAACTCCACTAAAAAAATAATGAAAATTAAAATGCTAATTGGCTATTGTCTCTAGTCTGTCCATAATAATATATCTGCTTGAAAGATCTATTCTTCTTGAAAGATCACTTCTTCTTGAAATTAGTAATATCTGTGAATACCAAAAAAAAATTGTATTTCCTCATCTGGATAGTGCTTACAGAAGTGTCTTCACTTAAAAAAAGAATCATGAACTTAAGTATGTTTTATGTGTATGTTATACTTCAATAAAATGTTTAAAAAAAAACCAAACACTTGTGGGAACCAACAAGGACCTACTGTGTAACACAGGGAACTCTACTCAATATTCTGTAATAACCTGTATGGGAAAAGAATCTGAAAAAGAATGAATACATGTATACGTATAACTGAATCACTTTGCCATACACCTGAAACCAACACTACCTTGCAAGTCAACCATACTCCAATAAAATCAAAATAAAGAAAAAAACCCCAAAAAACACTTGTGGGAGGAAAAGAAGGAAGCAGGTTTGGGCTGAAGGAGAAGATGGTGCAGTCGTAACAAGCCCTCAACGTACCCTTTAGGGACCCCTGAAGTTGGGATGGCCCATTAGAGTTACCCCATTTGGAGTGAAGAGGTTATGCCTTGATTCCCTGTAACAACCAGTCACTGGATGCAGGCTTCCCTGGGAAGGGAGTATTACTCTAAGCTAGGCAGCTCTCTTTAGCCAACAACTTTCCCAGAAGCTGAAGGAATAAGTCCTTTGGTGGTGAAGGGGAATCTGAGTGGTACAGCACCCCATCCCGACAGTAGCCTTCACCAAGATTGGCCCACCAAATTCTGTTCATGTTTAAATGTCTTAGGTTTTCCTCCCCCAGCCATGGCAAATGTTTCTGTGAAGGAGGTGTATGAGGGTTTTGGTTCTTGCTGTGTTACTTATGTATGTTTCTTTTAAGCGTACTCTTGTGTCAGTTCAGTGACATATAGTTTTATTAATAGATGATATTCTTTGTGGGGGGCAAGAGATGCATTATTATGACTTATGATTTTGTGATATTCTCATGTTAATTAAGAAAATCTATAATCTTGGATTTGACCAGTGATTTCAGAATGTCTTTACCTATATCTGTTTTTTCAGTGACTGCTACCTATACTAATTCAAAATTTAGATAACATCAAATTTAAGGGTAAAAAAATGTCTCAGTTCTAGACCTCTAAACACTACAAAAATCTATTCAACTTATTCCTTTGCAGGCTTTATTGTGAATCTCTAGTAAAATGTAAATGTCTCTACTCTATCTATATTCAGTTCCTTGGTTGCTGTTCTTTCTGTGATGGTTATTGGAATACATTTACTTAAAGCTTCTAGTCCCCTTTACGGTAATATAGAAAACATTTTGCATTTCTGTACAGTGGTTACTTTCATTAGAGACTTTCAAAGCACTTTATACACACTGAACGGTGGATAATTTTATTAGAAAGGATAACCAACAATTTAGATTCTTTCTACGTAACTTAATTGTGCTTTTCTTTTGGCAAGTAGGAATAGAAGAAGAAACTGAACTCTTAGGAAGGCTGAGAGACTGATCCTAGTGTTTTATCATTTATGCTTCTTCTGGGATCAAACATTTTGAAAGTGTTGAAGATTAACCAGAAAGAAAATATCCAGATAGTGAGGAAGCTCAACTGACACCAATTTATCTCAATACCATCTTCAGAGTCTGAGATGCTAAGAGAATAGCTCCGTATTATAGAAGATAGTTTCAACCCTGAGGCTTAATTACTCTTCTATCTATTGCTTGCAGTTGTTCATAGAGATAAACATTTTTTCTCATAGGTCCATCAATAGCTTGGATGCTATTAATGAACTTCATGAAGTTCATTTCATCAACAGTAGAACACAGCCTCTCTCTGATGGCCAAGGTCCCCTGGGGCAGCAGAGTAGCAGGTGCCATCTACTTGGCAGTTACTGGAGGAGTCTAGAGGAGTCCTGGGACTGTGGGGAAGCCCCAGTCTGTGAGAAAGACCGGAAGACAAGAGCAGAAAAGTGTCAGGACATCAGGATCAAGAAAATACATACAAGTGTGTTCTGGGGGCAGAACTGTAACTGAGCTAGAAATGAGAGCTGGGTTTGTGGCAGTTAAATAGAGAAGGTAATGTGTACATTTTCAGCCAGTGTTTCCTGAGTACTTGACCTGGGATAGGCCCTTAAGGAGTATAATAAGGAGTTCTCTGCTCAGTGTGGTACTAAGACACATAAGCAAGTAATTAAAGTACAGTGCGTTAAGGGCCTCAAAGAAATGCAAAAGTGCTGTAGGATTTCAAGAAGGTGACTACGGGGGTGGTGGTGTGGCGGTGAGGAGGGGCTTCAAGGGTGGGTGACATTGATACCAAGTCTTAGAGAATGAGTAGTAAGAGAACAGAGAGAGGTTAAAGTACGTACTGCACATATGGGCAGTGGTGGGCCTTTGGTTGAGCTGCAACATAATGTCCACATGAGGAAGTGGGAAGATAAGACGGTCAACTTTGCCATCTGTGCAGCTGCCCTCGAAAGCATATCATCTCTGTTAATATACTCTGAAGATAAGGTCCAGGAACCCCATTCATCAATATTTCATGGATCTTGGGGGTTCTTAAGAGAATGAAGACTAACTTGGTTTGTGGAAAGTTGGGAGGTTTTATAATTTGGTCAAAGCCTGAAAGCCCCAAGGAAAATAAGCACCTGTGAGCCCTTCCTCAGCTACAGTGTTGCAAGGCTAGGACATGGGGGTGGGGAGGAGGGACTTTACCAACAAAGATAAAATAGGTCAGCTCATCACACAACCTTTGTTCATTATTCCTCTCGCAGCTTCTCTTTGTGAGATCTAGACATCATGAAATTCTAGGGCTTAAGTATTAAAGGATCGAGGTTTTTAAGATGTCTTGACAGTTGGGTGCCTTCCCTCACTTAGTATTGATATATAAGACATCCAGAAAAATACAGGTCTTGAAAATCAACTAGTGGAGGGAATTCCCTGGTGGTCCAGTGGTTAGGACTCTGAGTGTTCACTGCTAAGGGCCCAGGTTCGATTCCTGGTAGGGGAACTAAGATCCCACAAGCTGAGCAGTGCGGTTAAAACAAACAAACAAACAAACAAGCAAACAAAAAACTAGTGGAGAGGTAACATACATCCTGTGAAAAGTGAGTGTGGGTAATCACTGGTTAGCTTGTTTGATGTGATGTGGGATGTGGTAGTACCAATTGCTTTGTCTGGAGTTAAGATTCCAGACTCCCAGTGCCTAAGTAAAGGCTCCCAGAGCCTCTGCTCAATTCCATTTGCAGCAATATTTAGACTAACATTAGTGCCTGGACAGGATAAGCACTTGGTCAGTAGTTGTCAGATAGATGGACGAAGTCATCAATCAATCAGCTGAACTGTATGAAAACAAAGATATTTGTGAGAGTTCCTAGTCCTGAATTTGCTGCTCTCTAGCTCTTGCCAGAAAATTCGAGAACATTGAAACCTGTGAAAGAAAGTCATAGAGACATGCTAATTTTTCTCTGAAGCAGAGCTTCCCAACCAGTGTACTGGGGATGGTTTAATGCATGAGCAGTGAGAAACTGATCAACTTATAGCTGACGAGGTTCTCCCACAGCTAAGGCCCTTATGCTAGTTCCTCAGGACATATACAGCCTCATCTGAGGGTCCTCAGAGGGTAGCATGATTGGAGAAGAATTTGAGGGTATGCCCCATGGTGCCCACAAACTCAAAGAATGAAAGTTGGCGTTCTCTGCTTGGTGACAAGAGACCGAGTGTCCAGGAGGTGCTCTTCCACCTAGATTTCTATCTCAGCTGCCAAGTACAGAGTGTGGCTGATCATTTTGGAAAAGAGATGTGCGATGATATAGGAGTTCCTGTTCCAGTTGACCAGAAAGCATTGCCGATGTAGCTCAAGGTGCAGCTGGTAAGGGCTGGCGGAGGGCTGACTGTGGGCTCCTGGTGACGCACTTTTCAAGTCTGTCTTTACTAATAGGGGATACTTTTGTCACTTTTGTGGCCGATGTACCCTTTAAGTGGAGTCCGAACTAGCCCCAGGGGAACTGTTCTAACAATGCATGTACCATCTGCAAGTTAAAGCATTATCACTATTTTGAAATATTTGATATCGAAAATTTTTATTGCAGTCAAACCCCACTTAAAAGTCACATGAAAATTCACCATTGAATATGTTAAAAGTTAAGGAAAAGTTGTTAGGTTCTTTAAATGTTATTTCAAAAGTTTTAAATATTTAGATGGTTGTAAAAAAAAAGTGGCTTTAAACTTTTTATCATTTGCTTTTGTGAATAGTTTCTCATCAACAATGACTGGAGAATTTGAAAAGTTCACTAAGAAACTGTCAGGAATAGGCACTTCAAGTATAAAACCTGAATTAAAACTTACATTGACAAATTTTGACATTGACAAATTTTGTAATTGACAAAATTTCAACTTTCTCTTCAAATTTTGGAAAATATTTTATTCATAAGTTTTATCAAATTCAATAGTATTTTCCCTAATATTTTATTTATCTTATATATTAAAAAGAAAATCTAACAATTTTTTTTAACCAAACCCTCTAGAGAGTCTCCAGAGTAACTCAGCTTTCTTCAGTGTGCCATACAAATACTGTCACTTACTGTGAGAACCAAGATGTGCACAGCCACCCCTCCACGAGCACACAAAAGGGAAAAAACATGATCTAAGTCTCTGAGACTGGTTAGGACACTTACCTTGACTTTTTTTTTTGTTTTTGGTCCCCTTGAGAACTGCCTTTAGGTCTTATGATTTAATTCTTTATGCTTGGCTTATGTCAAAGATCAGAAAATTGCTGCATTTTTAGTGTTGTAGTTATTGCTTATTAAAATACCCAGATTGCATGTGATAGGAATCTTTTTGAATGTCTTTTTCTCCTAATGGACTGGTATGATCTGATGTGGATTTGTTTTATCATCCACTGAGAACTGAGCAACCTATTGGATTTCCTTTTTCCATGGCTTCCACTACAGTAATTCCCAACTGCAGCAACAATTACTGTTAAGACATAATAGAACTATTGCAGTTTGATATTAAAATAGAATAAATTATTCATACAAATAGGCAAGAGTTATAATCCCCTTTCATTGCAAAAAACTTGATGTTATCTGAGGATAAAAAGCTTAATCACCCAGTTATTTTTGCTATAGACTAATCACCCCAATTAATCTACAGAACAGATTTTCCTTTTATTTTCCTCTGTTTTTTTCTCTCAACATTTAAAATAATATCTTTGCTGATGCCTACACATCATTCTTTTTATTTTTAATTTTTTTAAGGTTGTCTTGCCTCCTCTCTTATTTATATATTTATTTATTATTATACAGCAGGTTCTTATTAGTTATCTATTTTATACATATTAGTGTATGCATGTCAATCCAAATCTCCCAGTTCATCTCACCACGCCTCTCCCCCCCACCCCCGGCTTCCCCCCTTGGTGTTCATTACCTTTGTTCTCTGTATCTGTGTCTCTATTTCTGCCTTGCCAACCAGTTTATCTGTACCATTTTTCTAGATTCCACATATATGCGTTAATATATGATATTTGTTTTTCTCTTTCTGACTTACTTCACTCTGTATGACAGTCTCTAGGTCCATCCTCATCTCTACAAATGACCCAATTTTGTTCCTTTTTATGGCCGAATAATATTTCATTGTATGTATGTACCACATCTTCTTTATCCATTCGTCTATCGACGGGCATTTAGGTTGCTTCCATGACCTGGCTGTTGTAAATAGTGCTGCAAGGAACATTGGGGTGCATGTGTCTTTTTGAATTATGGTTTTCTCTGGGTATATGCCCAGTAGTGGGATTGCTGGGTCATATGGTAGTTCTATTTTTAGTTTTTTAAGGAACCTCCATACTGTTCTCCATAGTGGCTGTATCAATTTACATTCCCACCAACAGTACAAGATGGTTCCCTTTTCTCCACACCCTCTCCAGCATTTGTTGTTTGTAGATTTTCTGATGATGCCCATTCTGACTGGTGGGAGGTGATACCTCATCGTAGTTTTGATTTGCATTTCTCTAATAATTAGTGATGTTGAGCAGCTTATCGTGGGCTTCTTGGCCATTGGTATATCTTCTTTGGAGAAACGTCTATTTAGGTCTTCTGCACATTTTTTGATTGGGTTGTTTGGTTTTTTTGATATTGAGCTGCATGAGCTGTTTATGTATTTTGGAGATTAATCCTTTGTCTGTTGATTCATTTGCAAATATTTTCTCCCATTCTGAGGGTTGTCTTTTTGTCTTGTTTATAGTTTCCTTTGCTGTGCAAAAGCTTTTAAGTTTCATTAGGTCCCATTTGTTTGCTTTTGTTTTTATTTCCATTACTCTAGGAGGTGGGTCAAAAAAGATCTTGTTGTGATTTATGTCAGAGTGTTCTTCCTAGGTTTTCCTCTAACAGTTTTATAGTTTCTGGTCTTACATTTAGATCTTTAATCCATTTTGAGTTTATTTTTGTGTATGGTGTTAGGGAGTGTTCTAATTTCATTCTTTTACATGTAGCTGTCCAGTTTTCCCAGCACCACTTATTGAAGAGACTGTCTCTTCTCCATTGTATAACCTTGCCTCCTTTGTCATAGATTAGTTGACTATAGGTGCGTGGGTTTATCTCTGGGCTTTCTATCCTGTTCCATTGATCTATATTTCTGTTTTTTTGTGCCAGTACCATATTGCCTTGATTATTGTAGCTTTGTAGTATAGTCTGAAGTCAGGGAGTCTGATTCCTCCAGTTCCATTTTTTTCCCTCAGGATTGCTTTGGCTCCAATATAATTCTTTTTTTTTTAAAATTTATTTATTTTTGGCTGCACTGGGTCTTCATTGCTGTGCACGGGCTTTCTCTAGTTGCGGCAAGTGGGGGCTACTCTTTGTTGTGGTGCATGGGTTTCTCATTGCAGTGGTTTCTCTTTTGCAGAGCACAGGCTCTAGGTATGCGGGCTTCCTCGTGGGCTCTAGAGCACAGGCTCAGTAGTTGTGGTACACAGGCTTAGTTGCTCTGTAGCATGTGGGATCCTCACGGACCAGGGCTCGGACCCATGTCCCCTGCATTGGCAGGCCAATTCTTAACCACTGTGCCTCCAGGGAAGTCCCTGGCTCTGATATAATTCTTGATAGCAATACATACCACTCCCCTGCCCTCAATGTATATAAAAGTCAGGCAACTTAGGATCTGTCCAGCCAAGCTGCTGATTATGACCTACGAGGGCTGAAATATTGTAATCTCCTTTAGCATCATTTCTTCTCTGGGAAGGAATAAGATCAAGCCCTGGGAAGTAAAGACGTCAAAAGTCGCGTCTCCTGCCGCACGTCAGAAAGCATTTTTAAATGATTTTATAAATGTGGCTCAAATTACATATCTGAGATGTGCTAAAGGTATCATATCGTCACGTCGTTTCTTCCACAGTGCCTTTTATTATAGGAGTATCACAATATTTTCTAATACCTATGAACCAGCTTTGTCTTTTCTAGGTTGTTCTCAGAACCATTGGTTCTTCGTGTCTTTCCCCTTCTTCTAAATTGTGTCCAGTATATCTGTCCTTTTCTCTGTGTGGTATTTAGTAAAAGAGTTCTCAACTTTTGAGGAAGGATAGAAATCAGCAGGGGCTCTTATATATTTTTTTCAGGATTATATTTGTTTTAGATAAGTGTACCACTGTTTCCTTCTGTTAATCTAAATTATTAAAAATAGACTGCATTTTATTTTATCTTTCACATGTATCTACCTGAGCTCTTCTGTCAGATTACATTCTCTTTGAGGACAGAACTTACATCTTTTAAAAATCTAGCAACCAATGTACCTAGTATATTCTGATGAAAACAATAGTTGCCTCTCCCACTCAGCACTGTTTTGCCTAAAGAAACATTACTTTAAAGAAGTCTGGGCAGGTCAAGACTCACTGGTCTGAGAATCAGGAGAGCCCTGAATTCCCAAGTCTAACTCTGGTGCTAATTTGCTCTGATTTTTGGCAGAGTTTTCCATTTTCCAGTATTGTTTTCTTTATCTGTAAAATTCAAGGACTTGGGTTAGATGTTCTCTAAAATTTCTGTCATTCAGCAGTTCTGATGAAATTCTATAGTTCTGTGGAAATACATTATTATAGATCTTAAAATATATTTGAGTTAGCCTGGATTAAAATGAAATTTGAAGTCTGAGGCTGTTTGTTATTTTTTTTCAAAGCAGGAAACTTGAGGGCCTGATAAGCTGTTGACACAAGTGCTTTTGAAAAGGGAAGATGGAGTAATTACTAGCTTATGCTTAAATAGACAAAGGAAAAGGTTGGTAAATGTTTACATATCATCATTTATCAAAAAATTAAAGTAAATCTATACTTACCTGTGTCTAGTCATTAAAGAAAAACAATGGAGTCTATATCTCCACTAACTAAAAGGGAGAGAGAAACTTTCCTACAACATTAAAATTTTTAATAGTTCCAAAGGCAGTTGGCTTATACATTTGAGATTATATTTATTATAATTGTATTTGATAAAATTATTTGTAGAAAATTATATTTATTTAAAATCATGAACTGTTTATCAGGGGAGATTGTCCATGCTCAAAAACTCTGATAATTAACCTGCGATGACCTCACCAATTTTCCTTAATTCACTCAACCAGTACCAAAAGCATATTCTTAGAATGAGAACACACCTGAGGTGCTATTCCCAATAACTGGTCATCTTACAAGTAAAATAAATGTCTCTAACAGATGAACTTTAAGACAAGATAGAATATAGTTACAGTTGTTACTAAGGAATCTAATAATCATCTCAACCCGTGGTTGAAAATGGAATAAGCTTATGCTCTTCTTTTTATTAAAAGTTTCACACTTGATCTCTTATGATGTGGAGCATCTTTCCATATGCTTATTTGTCATTTGTATATCTTCTTTGGTGGTGTCTGTTAAGGTCTTTAGCCCATTTTTAGTCATTTTATTTGTTTTCTTATTGTTGAGTTTTAAAGTTCTTTGTATAGTTCAGATAACAGTCTCTATCAGATATGACTTTTGCAAATATGTTCTCCCAGTTTGTGGCTTTTCTCTTTATTCTCTTGACTGTCTTTCACAAAGCAGACAATTTTAATTTTAATAAAATCCAGCTCATCAATTCTTTCTTTGATGGATAATGCTTTTGGTGTCATACTTAAAAAGTCATCATCAAACTCAAGTCCATCTAGATTTTCTTCTATATATTCATCTGGGATTGGTATAGTTTTGCATTTAACATTTAGGTCTGTGATCCATTTTTTCTTTTAATAAATTTATTTTATTTGTTTTTGGCTGTGTTGGGTCTTCGTTGCTGCATGCGGGCTTTCTCTAGTTGCGGCAAGAGGGGGCTACTCTTGTTGCAAAGCGTGGGCTCTAGGCATGTGGGCTTCAGTAGTTGTGGCTCGCGGGCTCTAGAGCACAGGCTCAGTAGTTGTGGTGCACGGGCTTAGTTGCTCCGCGGCACATGGGATCTTCCCGGACCAGGGCTCGAACCTGTGTCCCCTGCATTGGCAGGTGGATTCTTAACTGCTGTGCCACCAGGGAAGTCCCTGTGATCCATCTTGAGTTACTTTTTGTGAAGACTGTAATGTCTGTGTCTAGATTCATTTCTTGCATGTGGATGTCCATCCAACACCACTTGTTGAAAGACTGTCTTTTCTCCATCGTATTGCCTTTACTCTTTTGTCAAAGATTAGTTGACTAGGGCTTCCCTGGTGGCGCAGTGGTTGAGAGTCTGCCTGCCGATGCAGGGGACACGGGTTCGTGCCCTGGTCCAGGAAGATCCCACATGCCACGGGGCGGCTAGGCCCGTAAGCCATGGCCGCTGAGCCTGCGCGTCTGGAGCCTGTGCTCTGCAACGGGAGAGGCCACAACAGTGAGAGGCCCGTGTACCGCAAAAAAAAAAAAAAAAAGATTAGTTGACTGTATTTTTGGCTCTATTTCTGGGCTCTCTATTCTCTGCCATTGATATTTTTTTCTAATGCAAATTAAAACAACGAGATACCACTATACACCTATTAGAATGCCCAAAATCCAGAACACTGACCACACCAAAAGCTGGCAAAGATATGGAGCAACAGGAATTCTCATTCACTGCTGGTGGGAATGCAAAATGGTACCTCTATTTTGTAAGATGGTTAGGTGGCTTCTTGAAAAACTAAACATACTCTTACCATACTATCCAGCAATTACACTCTTGGTATTTACTCAAAGGCGCTTAAAACGTATATTCACACAAAACCTGCACATGGATGTTTGTAGTAGCTTTATTCGTAAATTTTTTATACCAAAATTTGGAAGCAACCAAGATGTCTTTCAGTAGGTGAATAGATAGATAAACTGTGGTATATCCAGATAATGGAATCTTATTCAGTGCTAAAAAGAAATGTACTACCAAGCCATAAACAGACATGGAGGAAACTTAAATGCATATTACTAAGTGAAAGAAAGCAATCTGAAAGGGCTACACGCTATATAATTCCAGCTGTAACATTCTAGAAAAGGCAAAACTGTGGAGATAGTAAAAACTATGGAGACAGTGGTTGCCAGGGTTTGGTGGGGAAGGAGGAATGAATAAGCAGAGCACAGGGGATTTTTATGGTAGTGTGGATACTATAATGGTGGATATGTGTTGTTTATACATTTATTCAAAGCTGTAGAAGATACAGTACTGAGAGTGAACCCTATTGTTAACTCTGGACTTTGGGTGAAAATAGTGTCTCCATGTAGATTCAGTAATTGCAACAAATGTACCACTGTGGTGGGGGAAGTTGATAATGGAGGAGGCTACATGTGTGTGCTGAGGGGGGGCAGGGAATATATGGATATCTCTGTACCTTTTTCTCAATTTTATTGTAAACTAAAAGCTATCCTAATTTTTTTAGAAAAAGAAATCCCATACCCAGAATATCTTTAATGAATTTATTGCATTTCCTGAAAAGTAAAAGAAATCTCATGTTTAGCTTACGGTAATTCAAAACAACTGTTAAAGATTCATGCAAACCTCCTTCCTCCTCACTCAGCTCCTGGGAGAACAATATAGATGTGACTCTTGGCACAAGGGAAGTAGTGCTGGTCTCCTTGTCTCCTCTTCACGCTATCTTGGATGCTGGTTGGTAGCTTCTCCGACCCCCGCAACTCAGGAGAAGGGTTAAGTATTACTGGACGGCATGGATGCTCAGGTTCCAGGAACAGCACATGCCCCCCTGTTGTCATTGGCTGGTCTTTTAAGTCCAGCTGGGTAGTGGGTAAGAAGTTGAAAAAGTAAGAGAAAGCTTAGGTAAACTGTGAGGGAGTATGAGAAATATATAGCTAGTAATGACATTTTCTAGAATAATCATTTTGAAATACCAGCCTTGTACTTTTGGAACCCAGAACTTGATTTTTGGAGTGGAAACCTAGGGATGGTCTCCTAAGGACTCCTTTCTGTAATCTCCCTTTCTCTCATCAACTTGCTTATTAAGAGAATCACTACATTAATGCCGCATGACCCTAACCACTGACCCCAGTTGTTTGGCTCAGGAGTGGGTATACATAGCGCAAGCCTGGTCAGAGTCACTTCTCTCTGAGATTTTTTGATCTTCGGGCTAAGGGTAGGGTCAGTGTCTTTCTGTGGGCTAAAAGGTTAGCATGTAAAATGTCATTGGTGTTGGCAGATGTGTTTCCCAAAGTGTGGGGAAGGGTGATCTATTGCAAGAGAATAATGAAACCATTTTTAGAGAGAAGCAGTGAAGAGAGGGGGAGGGCATCCTGAGGAGTCTCACGTCCCTGACTCCAGGTGTGCCTGAAGCCAGTTATGGCTTTGCTGTTCAGTTATTTTATAAGGTACTTATCTATTCTTCCAATATATTGCCATTTTGCTTCAACCTGCTGACATTTTGTCACTTATGCCAAATAGAATCTAACTAACACAGCTTTTTATTGCCCTGTGTTCTGATTATCAACAGTATCTGAGGGAACTAGACTGAAATTCCGTGTTCCTAGAAAATTATATAAAATCCATGGTCTTTTCAGAATGGACTTGAGTTTGAAGCTGAAAATTATGAAAGCTGATCTACTAATAATTCTCTATTTATCAGTAAGTTCATAATTTTGAATATCAAGTGAACTTGGAATAGTGGATATGAATACTCAAGCATAAGAAGAAATATAGATATGGATGTGAGTATATGTTTCATATAGTTGCACATTCCTTTATGGGTGAGAAAAATGAAGAAAAAATACCTTAGAGGTGGAAGTTCTCTTAGAGGTCATCTAATGCATTCTTCTCATCTTCTTCAGATGGGTAAACTGAGGTAAGAATGGGGAATTGATTTATAGTACTTAGCAATGTGTCTGCATTTTTAAACTTCTAGATCAGTGTCCTCTATACAGTTATCTGTGGATAGAAGAATACAAACTTGATGTATGACCTTTTCTTTCTTGGTTTCAGTTTGTGTTTTATAAACTGAGTGGTAATCACTAAGATAATCACTAAGATTCACTCTGGCTCTAATATTCTATGATTCAATGACTTTATGATGTAGAAAATCATTATACAATGTTTATAAAATGTCAGAGGACTTTGATTTTGTTTGAAAATCTGGATTGAAATTCTGCTCTAAAAGAGAAAGAAAAGACTGAGAAAGAAGAGAAGAGCTAGGCCAGAGGACAAAAAATCCCAGAAGTGACACAAACTAAGATCAAAATTTAATTGATTTATTTGTTGGCAATTTACAAGTTGAATCTATATAGGCTTTTTAGGAATCATCTTGTGTTTTACATCTGGCTTACAAACAGATTTTGCCATTTACTTTTTTGCATTTAGTCTGAGCACAGTGTTTTTCATTTAAAAATACATCAGAATCAGGTTCAGGGAATAATTTAGTAGAGAACACTTACAGTTTCAGCCTTGAGGCTGAAATGTGTTATTTTAAAAGGCTCAGCTAAAATGATACTATTGAATTAGTCGTATCTTAAAGCAACTTATAGGGAGGCTACTAACAATAATGTGTTTCTGGGTAATGTAGAAATTTCCATGATATCTTAAGAAAGACATTCGAACATATTCATTTCATTGAGAGACTTTGGTTTGAATCTAGGTTCTATTACTTATTATCTGTGTGTCCTTGGGCAAGTTACCCAATACTTTTCCAAGACTCAACTTCCTTTAGTAAATGGAGATATTACTTATACCTCATTCAAAGAATTGTTGTCTGTATTAAATGAGATAATGTGGGTAAAGAGCTTAGCATGGTGCTTGGCGTGTGGTGGGTTTTTAGAACTGCTCCCAGAAGTAGGCTGTATTGAAGTATGACATTTAAACTGTAGATAACTTTGATAAAAGGGAAAATCGTCAAACAAGGTAGACTCTGTGTTTCTATTTCTATTCCCATAAATAAGTAACCTTATTAAATTAGGCACATGAGTTTTTAACAATTAATGGGAAGGTTTCAGTCCAAACATAGTTAAGATCATTGAAAAATTGTACTTTATAGAGTTGTTCGTGGTTTCCAACACTTATAAAAGTGTGTGTGTATAATTTTGAATTTTTTCTGTCCACCAAATAACCATATAGTTATTTTCACTCTTTAGATGAAGAGACTGATTTAGAGAGATGATGTTTACGTAGATAGTTGGGGTTGGTACTGGCACTTGGAATCAGATCTTCTGACTACTTCTGGCCCAGCGCTCTAATTAATGAATGTTTTTTAAGCATTTATTAGGAACAAAGCACCATGATGAGCACTAAGAGATATATTGGAGGGTGTGCCCGTTGTTTTGCTTACTCAGCATTGCTCCCTCCAACTGTCCTTTATAGGAACTTCTTGATTTTCTGACAACTGTGGCTACCCATCAATCTCTAACCACAGGGTGACTGACAGCTTCTGTGTCAACCTCACCCAAGCCATAGTAACCAGCCAAAGAAACCATGTGATACAAAAATGTGAGATTCAGAAATCCTTTAATAGACTCTGCGTCATAGTTCATAGAAGAGAGAGAGAGAGAATGAATGTGTGTATTAAGTGTGTTGTGTGTGTTTATTTTAGGGAGAGTGGAACCTGATGCCTTCTGGGCCAATTCAAATCATCTCCTTGAGAATTTCGACTTCTAGAAGAGAAAGTTATCTGGGTGTATATAGATTAAAAAGATGCAGCACTTTGGAAATGATGGCAGTTATGTCCTGCCACTGAGGAGAGGAAGAAGCCTATCTGAGGTGAGACAGGAAAACCAAGTAGATATTCAGAAGCCAGTCAAGATGTGAGACAGAAAGAGTTCTGACTTACTCGTTGTTCTTGAGCCCAACTGCATACTTTCTTGCTGTTTCATGATCCACTCTAGTGTCCTTAGAATAAATCCTCCCTTTTTGGTTAAATTAGTTAGAATTATATTTTCGTTACATGCAGAAAAGGTTTAGAATTAATACCAACATCAGGATTAAAGATATGAGCTCTCTGCTCCTGTGAGTAACAAACCAACATTAGTATTTCCCAAATGACTAATATTAGGCTAACTGCTTAGGAAGTACTGGAGAACCTTGTTAAAATGCAGATTCTAAGGCACACTTTACAAGTTCCAGTTCAGGATGTCTGCAATTTAGCCTGGAAATCTATATTTTTAACAAGATTTTCAAGTGATTCTGATCACAGCCAGAATGGGAAATCTCTGGAAGAAATACTTTTGTAAATGTTTGAGGGACATGGCAGTATAACTCAAAGATGGTGCAGGTCATGTCAATTATAATACATCAGCTATATTGCAGTTTGAGTACTGATTAGAGGGTAAAATTAAGCTTTTCCTCTTATAGGGTTACTATCCCTTTAATGTGTTAGGGTAAGGAGAAGAGAAAAGGCAATGCAGTCAGACCTGGGGACAAAAGGTTTGGTGAAACAGAGGGAAGAACTGAACATCAGAATGGAAGACCTTACTTAGGAAAGGAGGAAGAAGTGATGGGTGGGCAGAGGAAGTGGTCACTTGTCTGCCTGACTCTTGAGGGCAATAATCACAGCGTTAGGCATCTCTGGCCAGAAGCAAGGGGAAAAGCAAAGCAGAACAGAAAACTCTTTGGGTGGAAGAAGTCATTTCCATGTCTTTGTGTCTCCTTCCTTGACCTGGCCTCTGCTGGGAATGTAGTTCACAGATGTAGAGGGTATTTCCCTGATCTTTGCTTCCTTACCTCATGGGCTTCCTCACCTCATGCCCACCAGGTGGGCATCTTGGGCATCATGGGCTTTTGCCAGATGGGCATCTTGGGTACTTCCTACCCGCAATTTGACCCTGCTGTAATTTACATTTATCTCAGCATCTTTCAGAAATGCTGGTCATCAGCAATTCATGGAGCAGCTCTAACCACAATCAAACTTACAAGGACACTCATGAGACATTTTTCCATTTGAGCAACACGAACAACTCTATCAATCTTACTAACACCCTAGAGGTAAGTGTGAGAACAATCAAAGTGGTCTTGGTGTTGGAGTGAGGAGAAGGGATGCCATAATGATTCTTGAGTTGTTTCCTGACTTTACCAAAAAGCATTGCTGGAAAATGGAAACTGGGTGTGGTTAAATTCTCAGTAGTATCTTAGAATGTCATTGCAGGAAGGGAACTTAGAGATTATCCAGTCCACAACTCTCTGAGCCCCAGAGAAAGGAAGTGACCTGTCTAGATTCACACATTTAGTTGGTGGCAGAGCCAAGTCTAAAATTTTAGATCTTCTAACACCGAGTTCAGTGTTCAATAAATGCTCTACGATAGTAAAGCCTTGTACTTTGTACCCCACACAATCTTACTATGAGTATAACTCATGACTGTGTGTAAGGCATAAGAAGATAGTAGGAGAAGCAGAATTATAACAATGATTGTATTAGTTAATTTAGGCTGCCATAGCAAAATACCACAGTCTGGGTGGCTTAAACAACAGAAATTTATTCCTCACAGTTCTAGAGGCTGGGAAGTCCAGGATAAAGGTTCTAGTGAATCCAGTTCCTGGTGAGGACTTTTTTCCTGGCTGGGAGCCAGGCAGCCACCTTCCTGCTCTGTCCTAACATGGCTGGGGATGGGGTGGGGGCAGGGTGGAGAGAGGTGAGCACAAGTGAGTGAGCTCTGGTGTCTGTTCTAACAAGGACATTAATCCCATTGGATTAGGGCCCTACCCCTTATAACCTCATCTCACCTAATTACCTCCTGATTGACTGTACCTCCATACAGTTGCATTGGGGGTTAGGGCTTCAACATATGAATTTCAGAGGGATGTAATTCAGTCTATAGCAGAATCATCTTCAGACTAGCCCTCAGCCTCTGTCTTTTTGTTTATCCCATGGCTGCACTGATAATTTAGATGAAGGCAGGTACTTGCTCTCACTGCCACCAACAAAGATTTTGAAAGGAAAGGAAAGAAGAATTTCCTTTCATGTGAAGAATCCCATGACCCCACTCACAGTAACTGGAGTCAAGGAGATGTAGGATTGCCAATTCTACACAACTTAGTCACCTTCTCACCCACGCCTGTTCTGATGACTTTGGCAAAAGCTCATTTCCTGGGAGCTCTGGGCAAACAATCGTCTTTGCTTAACCTTGCTTCTCCCTCCCCCCTCCCCCCACGATATACTTTCCTTTTTTTTTTTTTAACATCTTTATTGGGGTATAATTGCTTTACAATGGTATGTTAGTTTCTGCTTTATAACACAGTGAATCAGTTATACATATGTTCCCATATCTCTTCCCTCTTGCGTCTCCCTCCCTCCCACACTCCCTATCCCACCCCTCCAGGCGGTCACAAAGCACCGAGCTGATCTCCCTGTGCTATGTGGCTGCTTCCCACTAGCTATCTACCTTATGTTTGGTAGTGTATATATGTCCATGCCTCTCTCTCGCTTTGTCACAGCTCACCCTTCCCCCTCCCCATATCCTCAAGTCCGTTCTCTAGTAGGTCTGTGTCTTTATTCCTGTCTTACCCCTAGGTTCTTCATGACATTTTTTTTCTTAAATTCCATATATATGTGTTAGCATATGGTATTCCTCTTTCTCTTTCTGACTTGCTTCACTCTGTGTTAGCATACGGTATCTGTCTTTCTCTTTCTGACTTACTTCACTCTGTATGACATACTCTAAGTCTATCCACCTCATTACAAATAGCTCAATTTCATTTCTTTTTATGGCTGAGTAATATTCCATTGTATATATGTGCCACATCTTCTTTATCCATTCATCCGATGATGGACACTTAGGTTGTTTCCACCTCCGGGCTATTGTAAATAGAGCTGCAATGAACATTTTGGTGCATGACCCTTTTTGAATTATGGTTTTCGCAGGGTATATGCCCAGTAGTGGGATTGCTGGTCATAGGGTAGTTCTATTTTTAGTGTTTTAAGGAACCTCCATACTGTTCTCCATAGTGGCTGTACCAATTCACATTCCCACCAGTAGTGCAAGAGTGTTCCCTTTTCTCCACACCCTCTCCAGCATTTATTGTTCCTTTCCTTTTGAAAGGAAAGAGGAGGCAAAATAATGACACCTTATGTCTATTTTATTTTCTGTGGTGTTTCCTTATGAAGAGAGAAAAGTTCCACAGGAAAAATCAACCCAGTACGAGACCACTAACACTGACTCTCTTAGAGAGACAGACGGAAACATCAATGTTGGTTGACTTGAACTGAGTAGTTGTACAAATTGAGAAACTGTGCAGATCCATATCCCTTATCTGCAATTCCAAAATCCAGAAAGCTCTGACATCTGATTGCTTTTCTGTAAATGTGCAGCAAACTCACTTTGTGGCAAACCCTGGCCTGTCATGATGCAAGGCTGTTTATAGTCCTTCCTTTGCCCACTTATTGAGAACATTCAAATATTTTGTCAAAGAAATAGTAAAGCATTTGATTATGGGATCCCTGCTGGGATATTTGTAGTATATAAAGAAAGGCACTGAACTGTCTTTCTAAAATCCAAATAAATATGAATTCTTGAAACACGTGTGGCCCCAAAGGTTTTGGATAAGGAAATTAGAGTTTGTACTAAAGTGAATCTTCTGTTCCAAGGGCTGAAATTATGTGGGATATTGTGGGGGGAGGGAGGAGGAAGAAGCAAGGTTAAGCAAAGACGATTGTTTGCCCAGAGCTCCCAGGAAATGAGCTTTTGCCAAAGTCATCAGAATAGGCGTGGGTGAGAAGGTGACTAAGTTGTGTAGAATTGGCAGTCCTACATCTCCTTGACTCCAGTTACTGTGAGTGGGGTCATGGGATTCTTCAAATGAAATGTTTAGGTCAAAACACATGCATCTGTATTGTGCAGGCTTCTGGGGAGGAGAGCCATGGTGATTTGAAGCAGCAAAAGAATGTAGTCGTTTCAGGAATTTTGGTGATGTTGTCTCATCTGGCAAGTTGACCTGCAGGGAGAAGCTGACATTCTGCTGTTTCCTTCTTATTCATCTCTTCTTGTTGGAACTTTGCCAATCACTTGATCTGTGTGTCTCCTTTTCTAATTTAAGTGTAGATGGTGTAAATAGCTTCCCTTACCATGTTCTGAATCAACACATAAAGTCTTTTCAAGTGATATTTTAAGTTCCACACAGGCCTTGTTTGGAAGGTTACTTGATAGCACAGTGACCTCTGGGTTAGGGGTCCTCATTTAGAAAACAAGAGGCTTGGAATTGATGATCATTGAGGTCTCTTTTATGGTTAATACTGAACCTGTAAATAACAAGATGAGTAATGATAATTATAACAGGACCCCAGTTTGTTTAGCAATTTATAGCTTATAGACAACTTTCATATCCATTAAACCATTGGATACTTAAGACAAACCTGTTATATGCTGGGTAACTAGATGTTATTATTCTCTTCTAAAGAAATTCAGAGAGAAGGGAAGTTACTTGACCAAGGTAACAGCAAACCTAGTGTCTGTAAAGAAAGGACCAGACCAGGTCTTCTGACTGCCTAACTGCCTAACCTGTGTCCTTTCAACTCTGCCTCACTCCTTCACTGGTTTCAGAGTTGCCTTGCTCAGCAGTGTCATGAAAGTGCACGCACGCTTGTGTGTTCACAAGAAAGGAGCATTACTTACGGCCAGTTGTAGGCAGACAAATTACTTATACCTTGTTTTGGACTGCTAGAGTTGCTGGCGCCAGGCTCCGAGCAGGGGCTTGGGTTGTTACAGGAGATGTGAAGCAGCGAGTGTGACAGGGCCAGTGAAGTGCTTAACCCAAGCACACTGGGAGAAGCAGAAGGAGGCGAGAAAGCTCAGCGTGGGATGAGGCACCATGGTCAAGCGCAGATAGCTGGAGGGTTCCTGGAGTAAACACACTTGTGACTTGGCTCATGTCCAAAAATTTTCTAAAGTCTAATGTGTGGGCCTATGTTGAATAGTATTTTCTACCTTTCTTTTTCTTTTTTTAAAATTTTTATTGGAGTATAGTTAATTTACAATGTTGTGTTAGTTTCTGCTGTACAGCAAAGTCAGTTCATTATACACATATATACATCCACTCTTTTTTAGATTCTGTTCCCATATAGGTCATTACAGAGTATTGAGTAGAGTTCCCTGTGCTATACAGTAGGTCCTTATTAGTTACCTATTTTATATATAGTAGTATGTATAAGTCCATCCCAGTCTCCCAATTTATCCCTCCCCCCCTTACCTCCTGGTAACCATAAGTTTGTTTTCTACATCTGTAACTCTATTTCTGTTTTGTAGATAAGTTCGTTTGTACCCTTATTTTATATTCCACATATAAGCAATGTCGTATGATATTTGTCTTTCGGGTGTTTGGGGAGAAAATCACCACGAAGTGTTTTAGCTTTTATTAGTCAAGACATTGGTTTTCCTTGTTAGTTGAGAAGGTATTGGCAGATGCAGTTTCAGAAATGTATGAGAGAAAAGGACAAGAAGAGGACAGTCAGATCTCTCTGGGCCTTGGTTTTTTCATCTGTAAATGAATCTGGCATTCAAGGCCCTCTGCCGTCTGGCTCCACCCTTCTATAACACCACTTCTCTGTATACAGACGTCCTTTGGTATATGCAGGGGATTGGTTCCAGGACCCGCTGTGATACCAAAATCTGCTTATGCTCAAGTCCCTTATATAAAATGGTACAATATTTGCATATAACCTGTGAACATCCTCCTATATACTTTCAGTCATCCCTGGGTTACTTGTAATACCTAATACAATGTAAATACTATGTAAATAGTTGCCAGTGTGGCAAATTCGAGTTTTGCTTTTGGAACTTTCTGGAATTTTAAAATCTTGTAGTTCTGTCATTGGTTGGATGTGGAACCTGTGGGTATGGTGGCCAACTGTACTTTAATCCAGAAATCCCAACTTTTCTCCCTTGCCCACGAGGCAACCTGACTCTTCTTTTGCGTCTCTAAGCCACTCTCTCCTTGATTTGTTCTCACTGTTGTAATTCTCCCTGTTTTTAATGCCATGAAGCTTTCCCTGAATGTCCTAACTGGAAGCGGGCACTCCTTCCTAACCTACCAGTCACTTGTTTGACTTGCAGGTGCTGCTTGTCAATTTCCACCTTGTTTGTTTCATATCCTGTGCTGTTGCTCACCTGGGATCCTTGATGACAAACATCACTGTGTCCTGTCCCCTCCCCAGTGCTGCGTATTTACTTCATAGTGACATAGGAACTTAATAAATATCTGAATGGATACATGAGATCTGAGGTCTCTTCTAACCCCAATTCTCTATGATTTAAAAGCAACATAATATGTGTTCTGAAGCAAGGTTAACAAGAATCCATTTTACAAGTAGGACACTTTTTACAGTGTTATTGTTGAGACTTGTCCAGTCAAAAACTAAACTGCTTTGGCTGAATTATTTTTGTTTCTTTAAAAAGAAATCCATTCAAAGGTAGGTTCCATGTGGTAGAGGAAGTACTGCCTGGGGGAAGTTAATGTTGAGATCCTGTTTTGTTTCTTACTAGCGGGTGTGACAAGTCATGTCCCCTTTCTGAGCCCAATTTCTTCAACCTGACAATGATGAAATCTGTTCTACCGGGGTGTTGGGAGGGGTTAATGTGATAATCACGTGAAAGTGCTTTGCAAACTGTAAAGAACTCCACATAAAAGGGGTTATTGTTATCATTATCATTATTATTATTGTAGAAGTCATTTCCATGGAATGTAAATGCAGCCTCTAGAGCTCCTTTGAGCCTCTGAGTGTACAGACTGTATTTAGAAGTTTATATCATACCCAATATGGGGTTGAACAACAGCCAACTAATGCTAACAGCCCTGGGTCCTTATTTACAGAATGCCTTTCCTCTGAGCTCAAGAGCTGTTAAAAGCTGGATCCATCATTCCGCAATCAATTTCCATTCAGTCATTCACTCAACAAATGTTTACTTTATTTGTCAGGAAGTAATTTTGATGGTGGGTGTGTTGCTGATATCGTTAATGTCCTGTTACATTAGGGGAAACTGCAGATCCATAGAGGAAAGGGGACTTCTACAAGCCACACGCACAGACAGGATGCCGCTCAAGAGTTTAGGATAGGTAGTGGCCAGCGCTGTGCTAAGACTAATCGTTTCAGGAGCTGAAGCCGGGCACCTTTGGTTTGAGTCATATGTATTCATCTACAGCAAACTGTGCCTTTGCCTTATTTGCCCATAATAAGAAATGATGTCAGTGGCTGAAAGGCACATTGTGTGACCCAAGTCACAGGGGTTAGGATTCTGAATTGCTTTGGTCAGCTCAGTTTCAGACACTTTGTAGAGAAAAGGTTCAAAGTAGCTTATTGATGGAGAGAGTTGTGAATCTGTCCCAGAGCTGACTCCTGCAGAGTCCCGCACCTGGCTGAGACACATTGCACACCGTTGCAATTTCACTTTTATCCTCCAGAGAGAACAGGCTCTTTCTTCCAAGTGGAGGGTTTTTAAGATGCTGGGATAAAAGCTCCCTTTTCATGTGTGGGTGACTCAGAGAGCAGGGAGTCAGCAAGATGTGGTCTTCCAGCCCAAGGTGCTACAAAGGAGCATGAGGCATGTTTCTCATGTTCAGCCTTGTAGGCTCTCAAAGACATTTCCTGCCAAGGGTTCTGAGTGAGCTTCCACAGCGTTAGCCAGAAGAGGGAAATAACAGATCATTTGTACCATTTTCAATGGTATGATTATTACCGTGAATTGACACAGTTGCTGAAGGGTTACGAACCTAGAGAAAGACACAGATGACAAGACCTCCTTCCGAAAGCTCACTATGGGGTGCTTAAGAATATACAAAAATAATCAGAAGGGGCCACTTATTCAACAAATAGCTCTCGACAGAATTTGTTTACCTGGATCATAACTCTTCAAAGAGTAGAAAGAATTTGGTGGACCAGGGTGTTCTGTTTTGTTTTATTTGTAGAACATGGTATTTGGGATAGTTTTGTAGGTAACTGAGAGGAATTTGGGCAAAGAAAGATTGTTCAATTTGATATAAAGTTTCAGTTATGAAAGATGAATAAGTTCTACAGATCTACTGTACAACATAGTGTCTATAGTATATAAGGTGTAGTATAGTAACAGTATGATGTTCTGCGGCTAAACACTTGTTAAGAGGGTAGATCTCATGTTAAGTGTTCTTTCCATATGTCCACACACACAAAGACAAAACAAACAACCACCACCACCAACAATGAAAATAAAGGGACACAGGGAATTCCCTGGTGGTCCAGTGGTTAGGAGTTCATGCTTCAACTGCAGGGGGCCTGCGTTTGATTCCTGGTCGGGAACTAAGATCCTGTAAGCTGTGTGGCACAGCCAAAAAAAAAAATAACAAATCAAGGGACACAAAGAAACTTTTGACGGTAATGGATATGTTTATTACCTTGATTGTGGTGATGCTTTCAAGGGTGTATGCATAGGTCCAAACTCATCAAATAATATACATTAAATATGTGACTTTCTTTTTTTTGTATATCAATTATACCTCAATAAAGTTGTTAAAAAAGATTGAATAGGAAGGGTGCATTCCAGAGGTGAACAATGTCCTAGAGACAGGGGAATCAGAAGCCGCTCCTGGGTACCTAGAGTGGTCCTATTAGGACAGAGTGAAGGGTACAATAGGCAAGTGCTGTGGGAGAAGGTTCTTTTGGGTCACCTTGACGGCAAGCTTAACTTCTGCCTAACTGCATGCGCAATAGTGTGAAAGTGCTATTTGGAAGAGTTTAATGATTGCCCATGTACAACCTAAATCTTTGGTCTATAGTTACTATTTTACGATTCACCCAGCCTCTTGTATGCTATAGATTGCTCTGCGCAACTGGAAATCTGGCTGCTTCTCAAATAATAAATGATATTGAAATTTCTGATAAATGAGGGCTCATAAAGATCTATCACAATGGCTTTTCTGGCCACTACTTTGGTTGGGATTTGGTGTGAATACCACAAATACTTTGCTTGCTTTTGGCAAAATGGCTCTATAAATTCAATAACCATAATAGGTCATTAGTTTTCTTTTGATAAATAATATTTTGGCTTGGTTGAGACAAAAAAAAAAAAAAAAAGAAAATTCTCCTACCTTCATTTTGACTGTATTCATTTGAATTACAGAATCACCTTTCCCCTTGGTTTAAATATAGGTAAATATATAGATATATATTTTTGGAAGTAGTTTCTTCTTGTTCTTAATTGTAAAGATTACAATAGATTGCAGTGTTGTCAGTGATATAGCAGTTGGTATATTTATATGGTTTTCTAGTTTTTGTCAAACTAATGTATTCTCTTTAAGTATTTCTGTTTCAAATTCCTTAAGTGTATCAAATGAATACATATGAGTGTGTTTCTATAGCTTCACTCTTTCTGAAATACCCAGAGGCCCAAACTAGTGATAGAGCAGTGTAGAATAGTGGATTGGACCTGGCCCCAGGATGCAGGTGGAGTGAATGCTACTGGGACTCTGCCGCTTACCAGCTCTGTGATGTTGGGCAAATCACATACCTGCTGTGGGCCTTGATTTTTTTCCTTCAGGAAAATCCCCTTTCCTGCCTTCAACTAATATTTATTGGTGTCTGTTAAATGTGATGCACTGTGCTAGATATTGCATGTATGATCCTGTGGTGTTTTCCCTCTTAAAGCTTAAACTCTGAAAGGGGAGACCTAAGGTCACCGTGCAGTTTAAGGCATGGAGGAGGAATGTATGGGGTCCTATGAGAGCCCAGGGTGAGGAGCATTGAATTACACTGGAGGATATGAGGAAGCTTCCTGGAGGGGCTGTCGCTTGTGCTAAATTTTGAGTGAGCTAGAAAGAAAAGGGGGCCTGGAGTGTTCACAGGCAGGGAGGGCAGCACAGATGAATGCACAGAAGCAGGACACAGTATAATGCACTTGGGGGGAACAGCAGGAGGCACATGGTTGGAAAGAAGGATAAGCATGGGGAGAGTTGGGACATGAGCTGGAAATGTAGTGGTGAAGGCTCTTTTAGGCTAAGCTGAGAATAAATAATAATAGTATATAATAATAAAAGAAAAATCTGCTAATAATAACTACCTTTTGTTGACAGAATTGAAAATAGAAGTTAAGCATATCTGTAGATTTTAAAGATTGGCAAAATTAGTATTGCAGAGTGCCTAGCTTTGTACCAAATAGTCATTTCATATACATGTCACACCATTTTACGAATGTAAACAAGTTCATTTAAATATTCACCAGAGTGCTTTGATAAACTAGTACAAACATTAGCATATTCTTGAGAATAATAAGAGTTCAACTACTCAGTAGTATTTATCCTACTTTAGTTCTGAGCATAGACATTCAGGGTATTTTTCATTTCTCGGCATTATTTTATGAGCATTCAAACTAGAACAATTTCTCATGTTTATTGTAGCAGTAACATATTAAACACTAAACAGGAAAAGGTTACAGTTAGAAGTTGCAGTGGGAGAGAAGTGCTGAAATCCAGTTCACCAGTGATTACTGACTTCAACCACCTGTGAGGTCTAACTGCTGTAGCCAGCTTTAGTGACTTACCGCCTTGTGAGCCATAGGGATAATCATTCACAAACTTGAAGAGTTGTAAGCATTGGAAATAATATATACAAAGCGCATAGGACATGGAGTAAGTGGCTAATAAATTGTACTATCCCTTTTCAGGCCCTGTGCCAAGTGTCCTCTTCATCCCCTGGCCCGGGGAAGGGCAGATGGGAGAGGTGAGCGAGTGGGACTTCTGTGGGAGCAGACACCCTGGGAGATGTAGCTGTGGAAGGGCTGCTCTCCTCAAGGTTGTTCTAGAACTCAGAGGTAAGGAAGAGAGAGAAAAGCACAGCTGGAAGGTCAGAAGTTGGATCTTGCATCATGCTGATTAGGGAGGTGAGGTAAATTCAAGTCCGCTGCAAAGCTGGCGGTCAAAGGGAGAGAGAATCCCAGATCAAATTGCTGAGGGGGTGAGGTGAAAGGATGAAGATCTAAATTTGCATGTGGCCCAGATTTCTTTCGTGCAGTCTCAAGAACTTGGAAAATCAAGGCGGGACCCTCAAAGGAGCCATGTAGGAAAAGGGTAGGTCTGGAGGAAGACTCATGTGCGAGATTCAGTCTTTGCAATCAAAGAGCTAATTTGCTAGGACAAATAAACATGAAAACAGTCAAGGGTTTAGTTACTTGACTAAATGCCCAAGGCTTTAGTAGAGGTAAATAAGTACCCAGGAAGGCACTTCCATGCAGGCAACTCCACTGATCCAACACTGTAACAACTACCTGAAATGGCCAAAGCCCTTAGAGCAGAAACTAAAATTGGCCCCTCAGATATGGTAATGGCCGTTTCCCTAATGGGAATCCTGGGGGTGTTAAGGTCTCTTTCTCAATTCAGCACCTTTTTCCTCTTCATCCCCTCACCACTCCAGGAGCATCAGACGATTTGCTTCACCTCAAATCCACCCTACACTCCCTCTCCACTTAAGAGTTTAATGCTGAAACTTCTGTTAGAAATGGCTTTTCCTTCTTCACTGGAAAGGCGTTTTCATCTTTCACGGTTCCTTGCCCCTTCTCTGACTGGTAAAGAAATGCACTGTCTTTCTTGGGCTCCTATAGCACTAGTTTATCCAAATACTAGTGGTGGAAGATGTCTTATCTACCAAGTATATGTCTTTGAGTCATGTGCAAAGCCCAAAGATTTAAATTCTGGAAGTGACTGGTTGGATTTCTAACTCTACAGCTCACTTGCTTGTATTTTGGGCAAATAATATACCTTCTTGGAGTCTTAGTTTCTTATCAGTGTTTTTATGGGGATTTAATAAGATAGTGGATACAAAGCACCCAGAATGATGTGGGACAAAAATTAACATGTTAAAATTCAATGTATTGAATTCACAATGTACATGAATATAAGTATAAGCTAGTCAAGTACCTTATCCTGGGTTTTAGGGGCTTGAGAAAGTTGTTTGATTTCCTACATTATCACACTGTCCTTTTGAAAAATCCTCTGATGCTACACAAGAACAAGTCATTCTCTTCTCTTGATTTTACTAGTGATAAACTGGTGATGTTTTATCTTATTGGATATATAACCCACAAAGAAAGATGCTTAAGTTAACTTCATAAACTTACATTTTTTATGTTGATTTCTCTTCTGAATTCTGATTTTCAGTATATCAATAAGATGGATGAACTATTCCATTTTTTTTTTTTTTTTTTGGCTGCACTGCCTGGCTTGTGAGATCTTAGTTCCCTGACCAGGGATTGAACCTGGCCCTTGGCAGTGAAAGCGCACAGTCCTAACGACTGGACCACCAGGGAATTCCTCCATTTCCTGTTCTTTTTCATTTCCTTTCAGCTTGATTGCATTCAGACTCCCGTGGTCCTCCATTTAGAGCCTGGGTGACACCTGTTGCGTGATCTCCATTCTTTAAAATAATTAAAAAAGAAAACTCAAGTGTAACAAGGCACCATTCCATTAGCGATTCTCCCATCTCCATCTGTGCTGCCCCAAAATGTCTGCTTTCTGTACTTAAAAGACATTAATCTTTTGGCACAGTTATCCAGAGCAAATAATGCTGGATGTAATAATACCAAATGATTTGGCATGTGCATCAATATAGAAATAGTGTTTACAAATGCACATTAATGTATTCCGCAAGAATACATCATCTTGCAGTACGCGGGCCTCTCATTGCTGTGGCCTTTCCCGTTGCGGAGCAACAGGCTCCAGACGCGCAGGCTCAGCGGCCATGGCTCACGGGCACAGCCGCTCCGCCGCACGCGGGATCCTCCCGGACCAGGGCACGAACCCGCGTCCCCTGCATCGGCAGGCGGACTCTCAACCACTGCACCACCAAGGAAGCCCTACATCATCTTTTAAAATGTGCTTCTTGAGCATACATATGTCAAATTGAGAAACACCACATCCATTATTAGAAAGGTAAAGTGGCTTTTTGTATTGAGGGAGGATTTTTTTTTTTTTTTTTTTTTCCAGTACGCGGGCCTCTCACTGTTGTGGCCTCTCCTGTTGCGGAGCACAGGCTCCGGACACGCAGGCTCAGTGGCCATGGCTCATGGGCCCAGCCGCTCCGTGGCATGTGGGATCTTCCCGGACCGGGGCATGAACCCGTGTCCCCTGCATCGGCAGGCGGACTCTCTACCACTGTGCCACCAGGGTAGCCCTCTTTTTTTTTTTTTTTTTTTTTTAATTTTTATTTTATATTGGAGTCTAGTTGATTAACAATGTTGTGTTAGTGTCAGGTGTACAGCAAAGTGATTCAGTTATACATGTATCTATTCTTTTTCAAATTCTTTTCCCATTTAGGTTATTAAAGAATATTGAACAGAGTTCCCTGTGCTATACAGTAGGTCCTTGTTGGTTATTTTTTTATTTTTTATTTTTGGCCACACCATGCGGCCTGTGGAACTTCCCCCACCAGGGATCGAACCTGCACCCTCTGCAGTTGAAGCGCTGAGTCTTAACCACTGGACCATCTGGGAAGTCCTGGTGATCTGTTTTAAATATAGCAGTGTGTACATGTCAGTCCCAAACTCCCAATCTATCCCTCCCCACCACCCGTTCCCACTGGTAACCATAAGTTCGTTCTCTGAGAGTCTGTTTCTGTTTTGTAAAAAAGTTCAGTTGTATTTTTTTTTTTTTAGATTCCACATATAAGCAATATCATATGATATTTGTCTTTCTATGTCTGACTTACTTCACTTAGTATGATAATCTCCAGGTTGTTGTTTCTTAATCAGAGCAAACTTTGAGAAATGTTCGTACAAGGATTTTTCCACATTTCAAATTATTTCTTACAATTGAAATTATTGAAATTACTGGGTGTGAACATGTTTTAGAGCTCTTGATACACATTTCCAAGTTGTTCTCCAGAAAGGTTCTATGAATTTATAACCTCAACAGTATGTAATAATGCTTACTTCAGCTCAGGTTTGGGCAGCACTGCATAGTAGTGTTTACAATTTTTTTCTAATTTAATTGGCAGCAAATAGTTTCTCTGATTTCTTACATGTTTAAAGATACTTGTATTTTTTCTTTTTTATTGATATATGAATATATATATATATATTTTAACATCTTTAGTGGAGTATAATTGCTTTACAATGTTGTTAGTTTCTGCTGTATAACAAAGTGAATCAGCTATATGTATACATATATGCCCACATCTCCTCCCTCTTGCACCTCCCTCCCTCTCCCTTTATCCCATCCCTCTAGGTGGACACAAAGCACCGAGCTGATCTCCCTGTGCTATTCAGCTGCTTCCCACTAGCTATCTGTTTTACATTTGGTAGTGTATATATGTCAGTGCTACTCTCTCACTTCATACCAGCTTACCCTTCCCCCTCCCCGTGTCGTCAACTCCATTACCTACGTCTGCGTCTTTATTCCTGTCCTGCCCCTAAGTTCATCAGAACCATTTTTTTTCTTTAGATTCCATGTATGTGTGTTAGCATACGGTATTTAATTTTCTCTTCCTGACTTCACTCTGTATGACAGACTCTGGGTGTACCCACCTCACTACAGATAGCTCAATCTTGTTTTTTTTTTTTAAACATTTTTATTGGAGTATAATTACTTTACAATGGTATGCTAGTTTCTGCTTCATAACAAAGGGAATCAGTTATACATATATGTATATCCCCATATCTCTTCCCTCTTGCGTCTCCCTCCCTCCTACCCTCCCTATCCCACCCTTCTAGCTGGTCACAAAGCACCGAGCTGATCTCCCTGTGCTATGCGACTGCTTCCCACTAGCTATCTATTTTACATTTGGTAGTGTTTATATGTCCATATATACACTACCACTCTCTCACTTTGTCCCAGCTTACCCTTCTGCCTCCCCGTGTCCTGAAGTCCATTCTCTAGTAGGTCTGCGTCTTTATTCCTGTCTTGCCCCTAGGTTATTCATGACCTTTTTTTTTTTTTTAGATTCCATATTTATGTGTTAGCATACAGTATTTGTTATTCTCTTTCTGACTTCACTCTGTATGACAGACTCTGGGTCCATCCACCTCACTACAAATAACTCAATTTCGTTTCTTTTTATGGGTGAGTAATATTCCATTGTATACATGTGCCACATCTTCTTTATCTGTTCATCTGTCAATGGACACTTAGGTTGCTTCCATGTCCTGGCTATTGTAAATAGTGCTGCAATGAGCATTGTGGTACATGACTCTTTTTGAATTATGGTTTTTGCAGGGTATATGCCCAGTAGTGGGATTACTGGGTCATATGGTAGTTCTGTTTTTAGATTTTTATGGAACCTCCATACTGTTCTCCATAGTGGCTGTATCAACTTACATTCCCACCAACAGTGCAAGAGGGTTCCCTTTTCTCCACACCCTCTCCAGCATTTATTTTTTGTAGATTTTTTTCACCAAATTTTTTTTAACATCTTTATTGGAGTATAATTGCTTTACAATGGTGTGTTAGTTTCTGCTTTATAGCAAAGTGAATCAGCTATACATTTACAGATATCCCCATATCTCCTCCCTCTTGCATCACCCTCCCATCCTCCCTATCCCACCCCTTGAGGTGGTCACAAAACACTGAGCTGATCTCCCTGTGCTATGCTGCTGCTGCCAACTAGCTAGCTATTTTACATTTGGTAGTGTATATAAGTCCATGCCACTCTCTCACTTCGTCCCAGCATACCCTTCCCCCTCCCCATGTCCATTCTCTACGTCTGCATTTTTATTCCTGGCCTGCCCCTAGGTTCTTCAGAACCTTTCTTTTTTCTTATCTTAGATTCCATATATATGTGTTAGTATACGGTATTTGTTTTTCTCTTTCTGACTTACTTCACTCTGTATGACAGACTCTAGGTCCACCCATCTCACTACAAATAGCTCAATTTCTTTTTATGGTTGAATAATATTCCATTGTATATATGTGCCACATCTTCTTTATCCATTCATCTGTCGATGGACAGTTAGATTGCTTCCATTTCCTGGCTATTGTATATAGAGTTGCAATGAGCATTGTGGGACATGAATCTTTTTGAATTATGGTTTTCTCGGGGTATATGCCCAATAGCGGGATTGCTGGGTCATAGTTCTTTTCTTAGTTTTTTGAGGAACCTCCATACTGTTCTCTATAGTGGCTGAATCGATCTTCATTCCCACCAACAGTGAAAGAGGGTTCCCTTTTCTCCACAGCCTCTCCAGCATTTATTGCTTGTAGATTTTTTGATGATGGCCATTCTGACCAGTGTGAGGTGACACCTCGTAGTTTTGATTTGCATTTCTCTAATGATTAGTGATGTTGAGCATCCTTTCATGTGTTTGTTGGCAATCTGTATATCTTTGGAGAAATGTCTATTTAGGTCTAGTGCCCAATTTTTGATTTGGTTGTTTGTTTTTTTGATACTGAGCTGCATGAGCTGCTTGTATATTTTGGAGATTAATCCTTTTTCAGTTGCTTCGTTTGCAAATGTTTTCTCCCATTCTGAGGGTTGTCTTTTTGTCTTGTTTATGGTTTCCTTTGCTGTGCAAAAGCTTTTATGTTTCATTAGGTCCCATTTGTTTATTTTTGTTTTTATCTCCATTTCTCTAGGAGGTGGGTCAAAAAGGACCTTCCATGATTTATGTCATAGAGTGTTCTGCTTATGTTTTCCTCTAAGAGTTTGATAGTGTCTGGCCTTACATTTAGGTCTTTCATCCATTTTGAGTTTATTTTTGTGTATGGTGTTAGGGAGTGTTCTAATTTCGTTCTTTTACATGTAGCTGTCCAGTTTTCCCAGCACCACTTGTTGAAAAGACTGTCTTTTCTCCATTGTATATTCTTGCCTCCTTTATCAAAGATAGGGTGACCATATGTGCCTGGGTTTATCTCTGGGCTTTCTATCCTGTTCCACTGATCTATATTTCTGTTTTTGTGCCAGTACCATACTGTCTTGACTACTGTAGCTTTGTAGTATAGTCTGAAGTCAGGGAGCCTGATTGCTCCAGCTCCATTTTACTTTCTCAAGGTTGCTTTGGCTATTCGGGGTCTTTTGTGTTTTCATATAAATTGTAAAATTTTTTCTTCTAGTTTTCTGAAAAATGCCATTGGTAGTTTGATAGAGATTGCATTGAATCTGTAGATTGCTTTGGGTAGTATGGTGATTTTCACAATGTTGATTCTTCCAATCCAAGAACATGGTATATCTCTCCATCTATTTGTATCATCTTTAATTTCTTTCATCAGTGTCTTATAGTTTTCTGCATACAGGTCTTGTGTCTCCTTTGGTAGGTTTATTCCTAGGTATTTTATTCTTTTTGTTGCAGTGGTAAATGGGACTGTTTCCTTAATTTCTCTTTCAGATTTTTTGTCACTAGTGTATAGGAATGCAAGAGAGTTCTGTGCATTAATTTTTTATCCTGCTACTTTACCAAATTCATTGATTAGCTCTAGTAGTTTTCTGGTAGCATCTTTAGGATTCTCTATGTATACTATCATGTCATTTGAAAACAGTGACAGTTTTAGTTCTTTTCAGATTTGGATTCCTCTTATTTCTTTTTCTTCTCTGATTGCTGTGGCTAAAACTTCCAAAACTATGTTGAATAATAGTGGTGAGAGTGGGCAATGTTGTCTTGCTCCTGATCTTAGAGGAAATGGTTTCAGTTTTTCACCATTGAGAATGATGTTGGCTGTGGGTTTGTCATATATGGCCTTTATTATGTTGAGGTAGGTTCCCTCTGTGGCTACTTTCTGCAGAGTTTTTATCATAAATGGGTGTTGAATTTTGTCAAAAGCTTTTTCTGCATCTATTGAGATGATCATATGGTTTTTATTCTTCAATTTGTTAATATGGTGTATTACATTGATTGATTTGCATATATTGAAGAATCCTTGCATCCCTGGGATAAATCCCACTTGATCATGTTGTATGATCCTCTTAATGTGTTGCTGGATTCTGTTTGCTAGTATTTTGTTGAGGATTTTTGCATCTATGTTCATTAGTGATATTGGCCTTTAGTTTTCTTTTTGTGTGTCATCTTTATCTGGTTTTGTTATCAGGTTGATGGTGGCCTCATAGAATGTGTTTGGGAGTGTTCCTCCCTCTGCTATATTTTGGAAGAGAGAAGGGTAGGTATTAACTCTTCTCTAAATGTTGGATAGAATTCACCTGTGAAGCCATCTGGCCCTGGGCTTTTGCTTATGGGAAGATTTTTTATCACAGTTTCAATTTCACTGCTTGTGATGGTCTGTTCATATTTTCTGTATCTTTCTGGTTCAGTCTTGGAAGGTTGTGCTTTTCTAAGAATTTGTACACTTCTTCCATGTTGTCCATTTTATTGGCATATAGTTTCTTGTAGTAATCTCTCATGAGCCTTTGTATTTCTGCATGTCAGTTGTTACTTCTTTTTCATTTCTTATTCTATTGATTTGAGTCTTCTCCCTTTTTATCTTGATGAGTTTGGCTAATGGTTTATCAAGTTCCGTTTATCTTCTCAAAGAACCAGCTTTTAGTTTTATTGATCTTTGCTATTGTTTCTTTCATTTCTTTTATTTCTGATCTGATCTTTATGATTTCTTTCCATCTGCTAACTTTGGGGTTTTTTTGTTCTTCCTTCTCTAATTGCTTTAGGTGTAAGGTTAGGTTGTTTATTTGAGATGTTTCTTGTTTCTTGAGGTAGGATTATATTGCCATAAACTTCCATCTTAGAACTGCTTTTGCTGCATCCCATAGGTTTTGGGTCGTTGTGTTTTCATTGTCATTTGTTTCTAGGTATTTTTTAATTTCCTCTTTGATTTCTTCAGTGATCTCTTGGTTATTAAGTAGTGTATTGTTTAGCCTCTATGATTTGTAGTTTTTACAGATTTTTTCCTGTAATTGGTATCTAGTCTCATAGCGTTGTGGTTGGAAAAGATACTTGATACAATTTCACTTTTCTTAAATTTACCACAGCTTGATTTGTGACCCAAGATATGATCTATCCTTGAGAATGTTCCATGCACACTTGAGAGGAAAGTGTAATCTGCTGTTTTTGGATGGACTGTCCTATAAATATCAATTAAATCTATCTGGTCTATTGTGTCATTTAAGCCTGTGTTTCCTTATTTATTTTCATTTTGGATGATCTGTCCATTGGTGTAGGTGAGGTGTTAAAGTCCCCCACTATTATTGTGTTACTGTTGATTTCCTCTTTTATATCTGTTAGTAGTTCCTTTATGTATTGAGGTGCTCCTATTTTGGGTGCATATATATTTATAATTATTATATCTTCTTCTTGGATTGATCCCTTGATCATTATGTAGTGTCCTTCCTTCTCTCTTGTAACATTCTTTATTTTAAAGTCTATTTTATCTGATATGAGTATTGCTACTCCAGCTTTCTTTTGGTTTCCATTTGCATGGAATATCTTTTTTCCATCCCCTCACTTTCAATCTGTATGTGTCCCTAGGTCTGAAATGGGTCTCTTGTAGACAGCATATATATGGGTCTTTTTTTTTTGTATCCATTCAGCAAGCCTGTGACATTTGGTTGGAGCATTTAATCCATTCACATTTAAGGTAATTATCGATATGTATGTTCCTATGACCATTTTCTTAATTGTTTTGGGTTTGTTTTTGTAGGTCCTTTTCTTCTCTTGTGTTTCCCACTTACAGAAGTTCCTTAGCATTTGTTGTAGAGCTGGTTTGGTGGTATTGAATTCTCTTAGCTTTTGCTTGTCTGTAAAGCTTTCGATTTCTCCATGGAATCTGAATCAGATCCTTGACAGGTAGAGTAATCTTGGTTGTAGGTTCTTCCCTTTCATCACTTTAAGTACATTGTGCCACTCCCTTCTGGCTTGTAGAGTTTCTGATGAGAAATCAGCTGTTAACCTTATGGGCGTTCCCTTGCATGTTATTTATCATTTTTCCCTTGCTGCTTTCAATAATTTTTCTTTGCCTTTAATTTTTGCCAGTTTGATTACTATGTGTCTCGGTGTGTTTTTCCTTGGGCTTATCCTGTATGGGACTTGCTGTGCTTCCTGGACTTGGGTGGCTATTTCCTTTCCCATGTTAGGGAAGTTTTCGACTATAATCTCTTCAACTATTTTCTCTGGTCCTTTCTCTCTCTCTTCTTCTGGGACCCCTATAATGTGAATATTGTTGCATTTAATGTTGTCCCAGAGGTCTCTTAGGCTGTCTTCATTTCTTTGCATTCTTTTTTCTTTATTCTGTTCCTCAACAGTTAATTCCACCATTCTGTCTTCCAGGTCACTTATCCGTTCTTCTGCGTCAGTTATTCTGCTGTTGATTCCTTCTAGAGTATTTTTCATTTCAGTTATTGTATTGTTCGTCTCTGTTTGCTTGTTCTTTAATTCTTCTAGGTCTTTGTTAAACATTTCTTGCATCTTCTCGATCTCTGCCTCCGTTCTTTTTCCAAAGTCCTGGATCATCTTTTCTATCATTATTCTGAATTCTTTTTCTGGATGATTGCCTATCTCCATTTCATTTAGTTGTTTTTCTGGGGTTTTATCTTGTTTCTTCATCTGGTACATAGCCCTCTGTCTTTTAATCTTGTCTGTCTTTCTGTGATGTGGTTTTTGTTCCAGAGGCTGCAGAATTGTAGTTCTTTTTGCTTTTGCTGTCTGCCCTCTGGTGGATGAGGCTATCTACGAGGCTTATGCAGGTTTCCTGATGGGAGGGACTGGTGGTGGGTAGAGCTGACTGTTGCTCTGGTGGGCAGAGCTCAATAAAACTTTAATATGCTTGACTGATGATGGGTGCGGCTGGGTTCCCTTCCTGTTGGTTGTTTGGCCTGAGGCAACCCAACATTGGAGCCTACTCTGGCTCTTTGGTGGGGCTAATGGCAGACTCTGGGAGGGCTCACGCCAAGGAGTACTTACCAGAACTTCTGCTGCCTTGTCCCCATGGTGAGCCCCAGCCACCCCCCACCTCTGCAGGAGACCCTCCAACACTAGCAGGTAGGTCTGGTTCAGTCTCCCCCGGGGTCACTGCTCCTTCCACTGGGTCCCAATGCGCACACCACTTTGTGTGCGCCCTCCAGGAGTGGAGTCTCTGTTTCCCCCAGTCCTGTGGAAGTCCTGCAATCAAATCCTGTAGCCTTCAAAGTCTGATTCTCTAGGAATTCCTCCTCCCGTTTCTGGACCCCCAGGTTGGGAAGACTGACGTGGGGCTGAGAACCTTCACTCCAGTGGGTGGACTTCTGTGGTATAAATGTTCTCCAGTCTGTGAGTCACCCACCCAGCAGTTACGGGATTTGATTTTACTGTGATTGCGCCCCTCCTACCATCTCATTGTGGCTTCTCCTTTGTCTTTGGCTGTGGGGTATCTTTTTTGGTGAGTTCCAGTGTCTTCCTGTCAATGATTGTCCAGCAGCTAGTTGTGATTCTGGTGCTCTCACAAGAGGGAGTGAGAGTATGTCCTTCTACTTCGCCATCTTGGTTCCGGGCCTATCACTTGCATTTTCTTCTTAGGGAGACTGTAGTTTTACCTTCATCCAAGGAAGAGAATGAAAACTTCCACACATAGTAGATAAGCAAGTTATGTTTGCTCTTTGAGGGACAGTCCCCAATCTCTACAGCATTGTCATTCTTATATATGGCTTTGTCACATTGACTCATCATCTCTTTGTCCTTCAAAAGTTTTGTCATTTACTTTATTCTTCCTTCCTCTATAACTAATTTGTTTCAGCCTCCTAGACTGTTTGTGAAGGCATGGCCCTAGTCTTAGCATGCCTAAGAGATTCGTGAATCTGTGCCTTATTATTTATGGTCTTTGTCCAAGAGCAAACAGTGAGCACATTCATTAAGTGCTTGTGATCATCTTTCTGCTCTTGCAGGTCACTTATGATCCTGTTTATGCTGACTGATGCCTCCCATTTGCCAAATGAACTGGCTTTGTGGCTGTGGATAAAGCTTTATTTCATCAAACTCTCATTTACTTCTCAGGTATTAAATAAAACCTTCTAAGTTCCACACACTGTTCTAGATGCTGGAGATACAATAGTGAACACATGGACATAGTTTTTGTCCTTGTGAAGCTCACACTTGGGTGACAGTTTAGAGTGATCCCCTCAATAGAGACTTTCAGCTGTTCCATCTTACAGTGAATATTCATTTGTAGTCATGAGTTGATCTTATTTTCATCACCAAAATGAGTTCTAAATGGTCAACTGTAAGTTAGAAAAATTTTTAAGGCAGATGTTCAGTTATAAAAGATGAATAGTAGGAAAATAATTGGATGAAAAGAAAAGGTCACAAATTCCTCCTAGTTTATATTCAGGACTTCCAGAAAAGCATAGTAAATATGTGGGGAAAAAAATCTCTGTGGACTGGTAATTGATTTGACGTATTAGCAAGGCTCTTTGAATTGTTAATTATAATTTAATAAGCTGATGTTAATTAATCCCAGTAATGTATATTGTTTCTGTACATTCTAGTAGAGAATAGAAAAGCTAGAGATTCTGAATATGCCCACATAACCAATCCGTTACATGGGTTAACCAGAATTAGGCTGGCATGTCAGTGTTGGTAGTGCTAGTCTCATTCAATTTTGTAATATAAGTACTATGCCTGTATGATTTATTGTTCAAACTAGGGCAGTTTTTGATGGTGAAAGGAGGTACCCCCGAGTACAAGGGATCTAGGCCCACCTAATTCTTGGCATATTGAAATAGCAAATTACCAGGCTACTAGACTATTTTTCCTTTTCCAAGTTCATCATCAAGCAAGTTCATCATAACCAGATGAAATGATTTCTTATTAACACTTTTATGAAGAAATTTTGCCCTTAAATCCTCTCCCATTGGTGGGGTGAGTAGACCCTTTTGTTTTTTTAAAAAAATTGGGAAGACCTTGAAAGTTTCCAGCCTCTAATTCCTAAAACCTACAGCCTGGCTAACTGCCCAACTTTTGTGCTCCCACTCTACCTATGACAATCTCTATCTTATACCTTACCATGTATTTTAAAATCATTTATGTTTCTATCACCTTTATTAAGCTTTATGTTTCTCTAGGGCAGAGATTGTATTTTATTCATACTCTAACTTCTCTGTGTCTCTGATTGCTCATCTTTAAAATACAGATAACAGTACTAAAGTCACAAAGTTTTGTGAAGAAAAAATTAATTAAAACATTTGGAAACCTTATAATAGTGCCTGGCACATAGTAAGTTCTTAGTAGTGTTAGCTCAATATTATTATCATCACTATTTGTTATCACAGTGCAAGTAGTCAGTGTCATGTACACAAAACATGTACACTAAATATTAATTCATCAAACATTTATTAGTGTTTTCTATATTCAAGTCAATCTATACGAAGATGAATCAGGAGCCTATTTTTAAGTAAGGATGGGGAACAGGAATGAGATATGCACATAAAGATAATACAAAATAGAAAGTAACAGGTGATGTAAGAGAGGTAAATATATAGCAACATTGCTCTTACTATTAGAGAATATTTTCAGACTGAAAGGATCAGGGAAGACTGTAGGAGTGAGAAAGAATTTTAGCTGAATCTTGAGGAAATTATAAGATTTCGATACGTAGACATCTGTGTTAGTGGTGTAAGGAGGTGAAGATATTCCAAAAATGGCTATGTAAGTAAAGGTACGCAAAAGGAGAATCTTGAAATCTGCTTAGGATAATGGCAAGTATTGTCTAGGGATTAAGCTTGGAGAAGACCTGAAAGGTAGTTTGGATCCAGATAATAGAAAGGTCTTGAATGTCACACCACAGATTTTGCATTAAATTTGATTTATTTTTCTATTTAATAAAGCATCTGGGTTTTAAAAATTATGAGTAAAAATAATGAAAGTTCATGAACTTGGAGGTTCTCCCTGTTCCCCTTCACTATAGATAATGGGGAGGTGGTAGTATGAGAAATCATCTTGGAGTCCATGCCAGGACCCTTAGGTTGTGAGCCTGGTTCTGCTCCACTGTGTGACTCTTACCAAGTCAAGTGCCCTGCTTGCCTCTCCATTTGTAAAATAATAAATATCAAGGGTGTACATAGAGGACTCTAAAGGTAACTCCTTCTCTAAAACTTTTGAGAGGGAAAGAACATGTAATGGGTGCAGTGCTAGGAGCAGAAGTTATTTATCCCAATGATATAGGCAATTATTCTCCAGGGTCTTCTCTTACTCGTAGCCTACTCCCAGAAACTATCAGAATTTAAAGAAACACTGAGTTTTGTGATTCCCCCCCAATATATATTTTTAATTAGTTAATTTTTGGCTGCATTGGGTCTTTGTTGCTGCACGCGGGCTTTCTCTAGTTGCGGTGAGCGGGGGCTACTCTTTGTTGCGGTGCATGGGCTTCTCATTGTGGTGGTTTCTCCTGTTGCAGAGCATGGGCTCTAGGTGCTCATGGGCTTCCGTAGTTGTGGCATACCAGCTCAGTAGTTGTGGCTCACAGGCTCTAGAGCGCAGGCTCAGTAGTTGTGGTGCACGGGCTTAGTTGCTCCGCGGCATGTGGGATCTTCCCAGACCAGGGCTCGAACTCGTGTACCCTGAATTGGCAGGCGGATTCTTAACCACTGTGCCACCAGGGAAATCCTCCTCCAACTGTTTACTTGTGCATGTGATAGGAGAGCCGAAAGGTTGGTAGACTCTAGGCTGTGGCCTCTGTAATCCCATTCTCAAGCGTTTTGATTCCTCAGTGCTGAATCACAGCAGTTGATCAACAGGAGTCCTCCACCATTAGATGCCCATGTCTGGCTGAGCCATAATGATTAATATTTGTAATCATAGCCCTAAGGCATTGGAGAAGCCCCAAGATATCTTCTGATTCACCAAAGGAAGATGGTATTATAGTCGGCCTCAGGTTTCTTGTTCGGAGTACATTTTATTGTATTTCAATATTTTGAAAATTGGGATTAGACGTCTACTGTGGAGGGATCTTTGTGTAACCTGGGGTGTTTGATTAATTGGCACAGCTCTTCCATTAGCCATTCGGGATATTAGTTTTCTAGATTTGTTTTTATACCTGAGAATAAGACTATTTTTCTCAAGGAGAGACTGACTGTTCTCTCAGGACAATTTGTTCTATTGAAAAAAAAAAAGGTAGTAAATACACTCTTGCCCTATTAAACATGTTGGAGATAAACTAAGTGTAGTGTGGGCTTTTAAAATGTTCTGATATGAAAAGAGTACTTTAAGGGATTTTTGGCTTTGAGACCTTCCCTAGAACCTTATACAAGAAAAACACTCTTCCTCTGCATCTTTATAAAAATGATTATTTATACAGCTTTAAAGCACTTATCAATAAAGGGCCTCCCCACCTGTGGGGACTCTGCTTCTTGGTAGACTGTTGGAAAGAAGCTAAAGCACCACACAGTGTCCTCAGTGGCTTTGTTCAGAGAACTTTAGAAGCCCTGGAGCCTGTTCATGGAACAGTTTTGAGGTGGAGGCCAAAGGGATCTCGGGGAGGCAGGAAAACTCAGTCAGAGTAGCAAAGAAGTGGGAGAATATCAATCTTTGGTAGCTCCAGGGCTACTCCCACTCTATCCCTGAGGAAAAAAACAAAACAAATATGGAAATACAAAGAGAAACGTAAAGTCAGTAGGGGAAGTGGGTAGAAGAGGAGGAAGCATTCACATGAAAAGTTACTGCAGCAACTAGGAAGAGAACCCCAAATTGTGACCATTAAATGGAATTTGTAAATACACTCCTCTTTTCTCCTTTCTGCTTCTGAATAAAACCATACCCAGCTCGGAGACCCCAGTTTCCTCCAAGGCTTCAGTAATCCATCCTGGAAAATCGTATTGGATTGATACACAATCCCAATCCAATCCATTTTCTAGTTTGCAAAGGAAAATCCGGTCCGGCGTTTATTTTTAGCAGCGCTCCCTGTGACCGAAAGCTACAGCTCTTCAGCGGGGATAACTGAGGACCGTATTGGGGAGAGAAGGGAAGAAGGGCGGGGGAGCGGGAGGCGGCCGAAGGGACGCCCTGCGCATGCGTGCCAGCGCCCATGCAAATCTGCTGTACATCCAGAGAGCAAAGTGGGATGATCTGTCACTACACCTGCAGCACCACGTTCGGAGGACAGCTCCTGCTTGCAGCTTCCAGACCCAGGTAAAAAAAACAAACTGAGCGGGCACCGTGCATGCATATCAATACCAGGTCTCAACCTATCCCCTGAAGAGGCAATCTGCTGCTGCTGCTAAGGGTCCCTTGGTGGCTGATTGCAGCTTCAAGGTTTAAGAAATCCCATCTTTCAGGAAGCCTGAGGGGAAGAAAGGAAGTACGGGCGAAATCATCAGATTGGCTTCCTGGATTTGGGAATCTGAAGCGGGCCCACATCTTCCGGCCAACTTCCATTGAACTTCCCAGCACTCGAAAGGGACCGAAATGGAGAGCAAAGGTAGGAGGCTGTCCCCATCGGGGGACTTCCCGCTGCATGTGCGTGTGGCCAGGGCAGCCCTCGGCGAGGGGACTGCAGTGCTTGGGGAGTGAGCATCATACTAGGTCGATAGGAGGAGATGCTATGTCCGTTGCAGCACCAGGGAAGTGTGGCAGGAAGGCGACTTCTTTTTAACTCCCACAGCTTGGAAGACAGTGTTTAATACTCCATCAGTTGCGTAGTGAAGTGTGATTTTTTTTTCTTTTTAGGTAGGGGGGTGGGAAGAGTCTTTAGATGGTGGGGGAGGTGAGATGTGTTGATAAAGCAGTTTCTTTTCTGTAGAATGGATGGGTTCAAATAAATATATTTCATTTGCTTTAGGATTGCTGACAGGCACGTTTGTATCTGATATCCAATAATGCATTGCTATAGAAAAAATGTTTGGATTTCTCCACCCCCACCCCACGAAGATGGTATTTCTGGGTGTGTATGACCACATCCTACTGCATTTTGAAAATATATCAGCAGAGAAATTGGGTCTATTTGGAACAGTGTGCGTTAGAACTGACCTCTAAGAAGAACAGTGTATCGGAGTACCGCTTGGCTCCAGGCATGATGCATATACTAGTTCTGGATATGTATATATTAATATTCTCCTCATAGCAAATCTGCATAATATACACATACTAACTGGTAAATGAACTGTAAAAATCAACTTCTGATGGCATATTTAACCATAAACAAAATGACTATTAAAATTGTAAGATTGGGTAGCCTTTGGGTTTAACTCCATCTATGCAGGTCTCCTCCTCCTCCTCCTCTTTAAAACGCCCACCAGCTTGCAAGAGTCTTGAGTAATGTGGTCAGATATCCAGTAGGAATACTGGATGTATTTAATTGTGGTGAAATCAGAAGAAATGATGTCAACTTTTATGAAACTATATTCATTACCCAGAACTCGAGAAGCTATATTTGAAACAAGGTTTTATTTTTAAACCAAGAATGTCAGTCATTGTGGTAATGTGCTCAGGATCAGGGAGTGGTGGTGGGTTACCTATTTCTGGGCTGATTAATAAAACTGGCGCGTCAAATGATAGCAGGTACCTGTTCAATAAAGTATCTAATTAGAGGAGTTAAGTATTTCAACCTAGGTAAGCATTTTTAGTATGAAAATAACTGAGTCAACATGGATTCAGACAAGCTGGCACATTTTAATTGGGATAATTTTATTCTGATATTTTGCTGATGGGCATTTCCTTGACTAACAATGATGTACATATATGAGAGATCCCATGTCAATAAATGTACATGAGGCATATATTTATTAACTGTATTGTAGAATCCATTTTAAAACGAGAAGCCAAGTCTTAACTCACAGAGGTCTGTAATATTCCAGTTGCTTAAGTATTTCTGGAACATGAGATTAAACAAAAGACAGTATCATTTTACTAAGAAGCATTTTTTTTTGTATTTAGAGGACACCTGCTGTTTGATTATTAAACTTGGTTATTTGGCAGAGGTTCTTGGTAACATTTTTGCATCCAATTTATACACTAATTCCTGGCCCATCATAAAAAGAGGATGTATCTCTTAGTGATAATTTTTTATTTCTCCTCGTTTCCCATAAAATATGCTACATGTTATGCAGGGTTCCAGGTGGTTTATATCTCATGCTGATAACTGTAGCATTCTAGCTGTTCTGCCAGTCTTGGGATTTTGGAAAGGAGAAAGAATCTCAGAAGTTTATCTGGGAAGAATCAGGCCAGAAGTTCTATAGAAATCCAAATAGCAGTGATACAGGCATGAATCACAGCACTGACCCAAAGGCAGTTAATAATTTTGCCCCAAACCAATACTGTGGTCATTTTGCAGAGGTACCATAATTGCTTCAGGCAAAAGACATGGTGAAAGTCCTTTTACATGTTAGTTCTCAGACTTCCTTTGCAAAACTGAATTAGCCAGGTACTGATCATATGAAGAATGGCTAATTATTTACACATTGGTCTCACTTTCTGAGTTGATGCAAATGGCACAGCTAAAAATGGTAGCTAACTTGAAATTTTATTATAGAAGAAAAAAATGTGTATTAAGAAGAATGTATCCATATCCCATTTGAATTGGTGCATCTTAAGTACTTTATGCTGCCATGTACAAACTTCTTCCCTCAACAGATTCAAATTTAATTCCAGGAAGACATTTTCAAATGTAAGCATATATATTTTCTTCTACTAGAAACTCTTTCAATATTCAAAGTATTATTACATGAGTCAGTTGAAAGTTCAAGAGTTCTCTATCCCAGAAGAAAGGCTAATGGCCCAATTAATCTTGACTCTTGTTGCCAGCATTTGACAACCTTCACATTACCTCCAGCATTTGAAAACCTTTCTTAGAGCACTTGTCCAGAGTCTCCAGCAAGTTGAGCATCAGTTATTTACAAATAAGGTCAATTTTTTTTGCTTCCTTATTTACTGCTTTGCATCACTTCCTGTTTTCAGGGTAAAGAGGAGAGGAAAATAAATCAATTGACCAGCAATCAATTTACAGTGTAATTTCAGTGATCCTTATGTACCATGGTAATTAATATTGCCTCAGAGATTTGGGTTGGTGCGTAGCCTGAACAGCTTTGACAGAATTTGTGCCTTGCAGTGGTTCACAAACTTTGATGCACATTAGAATCATCTGGCATGCTTTTATACATCCTCATGCCTGGTCAAACCCTTTCTTAGTTACGTCAGAATGTTAGGGTAGGAGAGAGGCGTAGGTGTTTATTTTGAAGATATCAGGTGTTACTGTGTTCGGGAATAACTCATTTAGACTCTTGATAATCAAAATGTGGTTTGATTTAGAATTGCAGAACCTTGATCTTTACTCCAGGCTTACTGTATCAGAATCTGATTTTTAATGAAATCCCCAGGTTATTTGTATGCACATTAGTTTGAGAAGCATTGATTTACAGTGAGGAAAGAACTTTCCCTCTCTCTCTCTTCTTCTCTCTCTCTCTCTCTCTCCCGATCTTCTCTTTTTTTTCCCCCCCTTTTCCTGTAACACATCTTTTCTTTGTCCAGCTAGGTTCTCAATCTTAGGCTGGTCTATTAGAAACACCTGCGGAGCTTTTGAAGCATAAAGATACTTAGGCCACACCTCTAGACATTCTGGTTTAATGGGTTCTGGAGTAGAACCTGGGCCTAGGTATTTTTAAAAAGCTCCCCAAGTGATGCGAATTGATAGTCAAAGTTAAACATTGGTCTAGGATCTTGCTACTCAAGGTGTAATCCATAGACAAGCAGGATTAACATCACCTGGAAATTGTTAGAAATTCAGAATCTCAGGCCCTACTCCAGACATACTGAACCAAATCTGCATTTCAACAGCATCTGCTTGTCATTTGTATGCATATTAAAGTGTAAGAAGCACTAGTTTAGACCTTAGGGGACTGATTGTATCTGCGAATGAACCACTCTGCGGACCTCAGCGTAGAAGATTTGAAATTAACTAATCAATATGGAAACTTCTGCGTATGTGATCATGTTTTAAGTTTTTGGTTGCTTTGGGAAAGAATGGAAATGAAATGCAGAAGAAATTGCTTGCCTCACGGTTATATCAGAAAATGGACTCATTTAAAATACCCTCTCTGTTCTTCCTCCAGCCGTTTAATTTCAACCCCTTGATTATCTTTTTTTAAAATAAATTTATTTATTTATTTATGTATTTTTAAATTTTTGGCTGTGTTGGGTCGTCGTTGTTGTGGGCGGGCTTTCTTTAGTTGTGGAGCACAGGCTCTAGGCGCGCAGGCTTCACTAGTTGTGGTGCATGGGCTCAGTAGTTGTGGCTTGCGGGCTCTAGAGCACAGGCTCAGTAGTTGTGGTGCACGGGCTTAGTTGCTCCGTGGCATGTGGGATCTTACCGGGCCGGGGCTCGAACCTGTGTCCCCTGCATTGGCAGGCAGATTCTTAACCACTGCGCCACCAGGGAAGCCCCCCCTGATTATCTTTAAATGCTTATTCTGGGGCTTCTCTGGTGGTGCAGTGCTTGAGAGTCCGCCTGCCGATGCAGGGGACACGGGTTTGTGTCCCGGTCCAGGAGGATCCCACATGCCGTGGAGCGGCTAGGCCCGTGAGCCATGGCCGCTGAGCCTGCGTGTCCAGAGCCTGTGCTCCGCAACGGGAGAGGCCACAACAGTGAGATGCCCGCGTACTGCAAAAAAAAAAAAAAAAAACTTATTCTGTAGGTTTATTTTGAGCTCCTTAAAATGTCCTGGTATTAACCCATGGCAGTGTGATATTAGACTGCTTAAATTGAGGCCCATCTTAGAGTGAATATAGCACTACCTTCTTCTCATTGTCATGTGCCTCTGTTCAGTTCTTTTGAGTTCATTTGCCATCCCCCTTGCTATGTAAGATCTTCCCTGACCTCCCTTACATCTAATTAATATTTACTAGTATACTTTATATGACCTAAAGTCCTTGTTTGTCCTTCACATACTGCATTTCTTACAATCAACATTATAATTTTTGTGTTCTTTATTTAAACAAACATTTATTGAGCATCTGCTATGTTCCCAATGTGCTTAGTTCTGAGAATGTAAAAGAAAACTGAGATGCAGTCTCTGATCTTAAACATCTCACTCTCAAATCTCCATTCATAGATAACTTTTTTGTGGGCATAATATGAATCTCTAATATTCATGTAGCTACTCAGGTGCCTGCATCAGATAAAACATTTTCATTTACATAGTAGGGACTCAGATTATATATGTTGAATTGGATAGCCTTTGTTCATGGATTCAGGAGATTATAAATTGGGAGAGGTGAAAGAAGTTTGGCTATTCCAGAACGCAGAAGGCAGTAACATGACCTGCTTTCTTTACATGTGTTCCCAGTGAAGATTCAACTGTGTTCTGAGTTTCACACCAACATTAGAGGCAAGCCAGGGGCATGAACCAACATAGGTAAGGTATAGAGTACTCATTTCTCTGAAACCAGAATGGTTCACCCTGCAGGAGACAAAGGAAATGTCTATGCAGTAACTAGTTTATCAGAGCTGGGAAGTGATTTTTAGAAAAGCTACTTTGTGGTTAAAAAACAAACAACCAAATCTCCGAGACCATTGTAGGATAAGTAAAATATAATACGGTACAAAACATAACAGAATACACATTGGGCATAGGAGATCACTTCATATCCCAGCTCTAATGGTGTAACATTGGACAAATCACTTTTCCTGTCTGAGTCTTAAAGATTCTTCAATATCAAAGGGAGTTCATTTCATTTAATTCAAAATATTTAATGAGTTGCCACATTGTTCCAGGCACATTGTTAAATGTAGGGGATGGTGATGTGAATAGTGCATTGGGTTGCCCTCCAGGAGCTTACAGTCTGGGGATACATCGACAGGCTCAAGACCTGCCGATTTCTAACATCATATGTCTCTTCTCCATTCATCTTTCAGAGTTCTAGTAGGTTACCCAGAAGGCTAGAATCTAAAGTTGTAGTGATTAATGACCTCTGCGGAGGCACTTAACATTCCACAACAATAATGCCTGCCTTTTGTTCCACTTTTGGTTTCTTTAAACAGAATTTTTGTGAGAGAGAACATTTGAACTCTTGCTAAGTACCTACTCTAAAAGCTGTCCAACTGACTAGCTGCCTGGCTAGTAACCTATCGTCTGAGTCAGGTGGTTATTATGAGGTTTGTTAGTAATGAGTCTGGAGGTGGCCAGTTGGTTTCCTCCATCATTCCCTTATCCCTGTCCTTTTATGCCTTTAAGCTTTTGACCCTATTAGGTGTGGTGTTTTATGCTTACTGAATGACTAATAATTATGTTATACTGGATTTGTTAATATTGGGTATCCTGATTTGTCACATTCATGAGACACTCTGTATTTTTTTTAAAGGGCTTTTAATATATGTCATCACCCTTAAAACCTTGTGATTAGACATTTTAACTTCATTTTGTAGATAACAAAACAGTGGCTAAGAAAGACGAAGTGACTTAGGCAATCCATCTTCTCTTTATTTCTCTGTAAAATAAGAATTATTATGCCTTTCCCAAGCCCCATACCCCCTATATCATGATTATGAAATTAAACTCGTACCAATAAACCATTTAGAGTTTAGAATCATAGTCTTTCATTATTATTAGCTGTGTTTGTCTTTTCATTAGGATCTCGTCCTAGAGGGGAGAAATTAATCCTTTGCCATTTTTGTAGTTTTAGCAGCAAGCATACTGCATACACACTCAACAAGTTATCTCCTTTGACTTCTGCAAAGGCTTTAATTTACCAAAAGGGATTTCATTTGTCCTTATTCTATGTATTTTTTTTGCAGTAACTCCTCAAAAACGTGAATTTATCTCTTTGTTGCTCAGATGTAGTTTCAAGGCAGTTATATAACATCTTGTGGAGTTGGGGATGAAGATGCATTGGGTCAAGTATTATACCTTGGTTGGGTTTAAAACATAGACTGTGTAAAATCTGGCCGCTAACAGGATTTTCAATCAGGGGTGCACATCTGAATCACGGGGCACCCCATGGTACATGCGACTTGGATATTTAAGAAGCACCTCGTGTGATCAGGATGTGCACTCTCAATTAGGAATCAGTAGATAAGCTACAGGGTGATTAATATGAAACGTTAACAGGTACGTGTGTCCTTTGTCAGAAACACTACAGTACTCCTGCTGCCTGGACCTTGATTTTTATTATTGCCTTCTTTAGTGTTAAGAGAGTGAACATGTAGAAGAGAGAAACTAATTCTTGTCCTACAGGCTTGGGTTAGAAAATAGACATGTAAATAGATGGCGTGTGTTTGAGGCCAAGAAGACCCATGACTTCCCCCAATGTCTTCATCCTCATTGGCATCCCTGCATGCAGAATATGGTGGATTTTGTTCCAGGATCAATGTCTATAGTTCTAATTTTAGTTTGCTATTCTCTCCAGTTACTTTTTGAAACAGTCTCTGTCTCCCTGTCTTTGGGAATGTGGGACTCCCACCCAGGGAGGCCATGGTATTTTGCTGCTGTGATCCAACTGATGGTACGTTGGCAGGTATCCCAGGGAACACCTGTTGCCTCTCCACAGAGCTTTTCTTTTTCATTTTTTTAAGCATATACTCTGCCTGGCTTTTTACCTGAAACAAATCCCACCACCAGTGATTTAGAGAGCACAGATAATTGAAAATGGGCTGTAAACACTGTAGAAAAAAAAAAAGGAATGGTAAGCTGCTATTCTGAGGTCAGTATGTAAAAAGAGGCAATATTTGGGTAATGATGATTGGATTATGAGGGGTTTTTCCTTTTTTAAATCTTTCATCAATATTTTATTACTTTTTTTTCTATAAAGTACACTAGGTATTGGGCTTAGTTATAAACGTTTTAAACAGATCTACCTAAACTGAACTAAAGCAAAAATCTTTATGCCTGATGTTTTCACGCTTTATTCATGTGAGACATTGAAAGGACATTTGAGGAGATAACAGTCTTTTGAAATTGTGCTTATATATATATTTTACTATGTATAGGGCACTGTGCTTTACATATAGTGACTCTAATCCTCATAACAATTCAGTGAGGCAGGCGGTATTGTTATCCCTATTTTAGGGAGTAGAAAACCCCAGCATAGAGATGTTAAGTAATTTGACCAAGTCACATAGCTAGTACATAGCAGACAAGCTTCGGAGTCTGTGAGCTTAACCACAACTGAACATCTGAGGCATACTTTTCTCTGGTCTGGTACTTCCTTTGCTGAAACCTAGGCTAGCTGTGTACACACACATACGATGTTTACAGTTTATTAGCCTTCAGGATGGTGATCTCTGCAGACTCAGGCTCACCGAAACCCTGGGCCAATCAGAGCCAGACTTGGGGAAGCATGAGGAGTGTTCCTGCCTGCTGTCAGGTGGCTATGAGAGAGCACCCGAGGCTCATATGCCTGAGGTGGCTTCCAACCCCAGGGGCTTAAGTAAGCATGGGGTTGCACCTCCTTCTCTCACATCACCTACTTACCTGGGAAGCTCAGTGGTGTTGTAGAAAGATTACAAGACTTCAAATCAGACACACAACTAGCAACTTGTTAGTCCTTGTGACTTGGGCAAGATATCTCTCTGTGTCTTCGCTTCCTTATTTGTACAATGGCTCTTTCAAGATGAATGAGACAAATAATATAATATATGAATGTAATAATATATAATAAATATATATTTTATATTTACATAATGAACCAAGTATAAAATCAGTACTCAGTATTAACAGCTGCTGCTGTTGCGATTATCCTCTGACCCTTAGGCTTACTATCAATACTTCCTCTCTTCCTGTATGGGGCTGGATTCCTGCCTTAAACTCCTCACTATCACGTTAGCCCCTTGCATGGAGCCAGATGCAACTTTCAGTATCCTTCAGTCCATCGCATGTGAACATTCCTGATGCAAGATGAGATTCCTACCTGACGCTGATGCTGGCCGCTGCCACCATTCTTACTCTCACAGAACCATAGTCTTTTCTTCCCCTGGTATCGCCCGCCCACCCTACTTTGATACCAGCTGTGATTGGTCTAGAATCCATTCCTTCATACTTTTCTTTAGACTGATGACCCTTGCTGCTTCGCTAGTTTTTCCTTCATTCTGTCTAGTTCTAGTTCACTCAATTTTTTTCCCCTTAGGTTGGAACAAGCAGAATGCCATGCAGCTGTGGTATATGGCTTAAAATGATAGTTTTTAAGACCTACTGGTCTAAGTCGTGCTAAAAAATTAAAGAATAGTGACAAAAATGAAAGAAATCCACTAATCTTTTTGATCAGAATTTTACATTATTCCCATTGTCTGGCCTAAGATGAAGTTGAGTTTCCTCAGAAGAGAGAACTTGACTGTTGTGATAGGAATGTTGACATTGTTGCTTAGGTCCAGGTACCATTCCATTGTTCAGGGAAGAATAGTGAGAGCAATGTTCTGCCCAGTTGTACCTGGTCAGGGGTTTTCAACTGTAAATATGGATTATAATAAATTGTAGGCTTGTTAAAACATATTTCTCGATCTCCTATAGTTTCTGACTCTGTGGGTCTGGGGTGGGCCTGAGAGTTTACATTTTCTAACTGGTTCCCCGGGGATGCTGATGCTGCTAGTTAGGGGATCACACTTTGAGAACCCCTGCTGTAAACAATGTAGTTTATGATTCTCTTGTATTTGGGTATTGTATCTAGAAATAAATGTACATTTGGCTGATCATGGGGTAGCACTCTCATGACGGAACTCCATAGCTTAAAAGAGTAACTAAGATCACATCTACAAAATCATCCCAGTATTACCCATACCCACACACTGGTTAATTAGTACAAAGATGTTATTAATGGTGTATACAAATAATACATGTTTTCATTTATAAAATGAATACATATATTTATTTATCTGTGCCAGGCACATTGCTTATCATCAAGATTAGAAATGAAAAGAGACACAGTTTCTGACTTCACAGACTTGGTTTTGAAGATAGACACAAACAGAAGCCTAGGAAGAGCTGACAGCGGGGTATGCATGTGAAAATTTAGATTAAATTTAAAATCTACTTTTAATATCGTACCTTCTGTGTGGATTACTCTGCCTAGGTGTCACAGACCAGGAACCAATGAATAATACAAGATTTATACCCTCTGCTGTTACACCAGATACAGAACTATAATCTGTGGGAATACAGAGAAGGGAGTTGGCATTTGAGCTTGGTCTTGCAGAGGGATGGAATTGAAACATTGGAAAAATATTCCAAGCTGATGCAATAGTATGAGCAAAGGTATACCATCATTAATATACATGTAGCAACTAGGAAAGATTAAGTGATTGG